>NC_137223.1:12775077-13387577 GCF_949987685.1 Ammodytes marinus
TAAAATTATTCAAACTGTAAAGATTAAAAGTTTGTAATTTGTGTATGGGGTTTGATGTTAGTGTTTGTACTATGAGCATGTTCTGAGTGACAGTGTGTGTTATCTCAATGAGGTTGGTTCATAGTGTTTGCTGCACTGAACCTGTTTTGCAGGTGAAATGAACTGTTCAGCTCCAATGACTGTTGGTAGTGCAGAATGTAGTTAGAGTTTTGCACATTGAGCTACAGTTGTGCCCACTGTGGGTTAGCGATCGAAAAAAACTGTAACATAATGACACAGTTATACATCTTGAAATCAAGAAATAATGATCATGCATTCATTTGCTGTATTAGGCTGGTGTGACTGCTTATGTTGTTATTTTAACTGCACCATTGTTATTGTTTACTACATCCTGTTCTCTCCCTTCAGCCTCCCAATGTGCCCTTTTTCGCTATTTTGTGCACGCAGTGTGATTTAGAGTCTAGAGTAAGGTACTTTTCCACACTGTCTGTCATTCAAATTGCTTAGAAAAGAGGAAGTGCAGGCCAGTGTGGAGTTGTTTGAAAAGATGACAAACAACACGAACCACCAGTGAATGTGTGCGTTTAACCCTTATTTATGACTACTGTCAAAGGCTTTCCAGCACCTGAAAATATGTCACATTTCAATGCAAAGAGTGTGTCTAAATCTTTTAAGTTCGATTCTCTCAACTTACAACTTTAAAGCTGCATAAAGCAATATCTTTGATAGTCACACTGAGTCAAGTGACTCCTAGTAATGTGAATCACCGCTGTAGTCATTCAGGACATAGTTTTGGTTCAGCGGCCTTAATGAAACCAAACCGATGCACCTGCTCTCACTAAAGGAAGTGTACAACCGGCTCACACAAGCCGACTGTACACTTCCTGTTTAGCGTTAGAATATTGCGGAGAGGCGAAGTGGCTCGAGAACGTCGAACATATAGCAAACCAAAGACATCCAGATATTTTTCTCAGGAGTTGATGGACCAAACCAGGGCTGAATTGGATTTTCATTCGACATGTGGCCAAAAAGATGACTGCAAGTCCAGATTCCTCTGTTTCTGCTGAATGTGTAAGTAGTCGGTTGTTCTCTTAAAATGTAGCTGTAGAAGATTATATAGTATCAGGGCTTTTGCCTCCTAATGTTAAAGAAAATTGCTTAATGCAGCTTTAGTTACATTTTGAGGTTAAAAAAAGATTTGTCCACATCAAAGGGCACGTGATGCTATTGCATGTGCACAAGATAGACACTGGTGCACTCGTTTTAATTTAGTTTTAAATATACATGTTGCTTTCATCTGGGTTAATGCATACCATGATTTTGATTGTTTTTTTGATCACTGTTTTAAGATTCATGTGAGCTAATTTATTGCCTTATGTTTCCACAGTTTTTAGACTTGAAAGCACCCAGTTGATTTTTTACATAGCAAGTTTAACACTGATTCAACCACTTGACTTAAGTGGTTGAATTTAGTTGACTGCTTCAATATATTTTGTGTGATTGTTTTGTGTCTTTTACATGATATCTATGAATTGCTATAAACATTTTTTCCCACTTCCAGTAACTTCACTTTCATTTCTTAAGTTCATTCAATGTCAACTTAAATTAAACATGTTGCTTTTTTTTTTACAAATAATTTCACACAATGTGAAAACACTGATTTAGAAGTGATGTTCTTTTCACGCAAAGTGACCATTATCTGCTGCCCACAAAAACATTAATAGCTATGTGCAATCATTTTACTAAAGGGCAAGCACACCGAAATAAAGGTGGGATGTTTAGCACTAAAGGCCTTTGGCCCAGCTAAAAATCCACCCATGCATTTGAACCTTGTTTCGGTTAAATGCCCTGTTTAAAGAGTGTGCTAGTGCAGTTAAATTTGCCCCGAGGCCTTTAGTCAACTTTTGTGTTGGCTGGCTTTTACAGGCCTTCTCACCTGCTCATTACAGCCTTTGTGGGCTTGTTAGCGCTAGCTAGTGTTAGCGTAGCCTTTGAGCTTGACGTTCACCCCTGCTCCCCACTTTCCAACTACCAATCTATAAAACCTGTTCACCTGTGTTAAGACACACACACACACACACACAAAAAAAAATCCTGCTGGCCTTTTAGAGCAGACATGCGATAAGATTTAAGCATCATTAACAGAGCTGAGCTAATGGATTAGCCATTGAATTAAAGTCAGGATTATACACAGTAGAGTGCATAATTATAATTAAAACGTAAACTGTCATCTCAATATTTTAGTGTAATTACAATACTTCTGTTTGGAAAGTATGACATTTAAAGTATTTTCAGATTTTCTGAAGTTTTTCTTAAAATGATCATACCGTATATGTAATTTAAATTAATTGTGTGCAGCATTTTTTAACACACACTTATTAATTATTAGTTATCTACGACATTAGTTGTAGTCCCCTTCTCATGTCAAAAGTGTGAATGTGTGTGTGTTAATGGGATCGGGGGGGGGGGGGGCTTATTATACTGATCCTATGCAGACACACTCTGCTGGACGTACCTGCATTGTACTAACAGCAGGGCAAACTTAAAGGCATGTGTGTGTGCACTCTAGTAGCTCTTTGATTGCGTGTGTATGTATGAGTTTTATGTGTATGTGTGTGTTTGTGTGTGTGTGTGTTTGTGTGTATTATGTCTGCGGAGTGCTTTGATGAGTCTAGACGAGGGCCAGCAGCAGTTTTCTCAGACTTAGACTGTGCTCCGTTTCTTTCCCAGGAGATGGCAACCTCTGACCCCTGTGCAAACGCCCCCCCAACCCCGCCCGAGGACCCAGAGCCAACCCCCTCCCCTCGCAAGAGGCGCGGGCGTAGGAAACTGGAGCAAACCGAAAAGAATAAGGGTATGGATTTGATAGTCATATTTATAATAAAGTCATATCATTTCAAATATGACACAGTTATAATTAACACATTAATAATGTAAAGGTGGAGCGATTCTGGACGATACTTGGTGTCAGAATAAATATGTTCTCCAGAATCGCTGACTCCACCTTTAAAGACTAACAGTATATAACAGCTAACCTCCTGACCTTTTAGATTATTGAAAAGCTGTGGCGTTACGGTCATGCTGTGTGTAAAAAAATCTTCTTGACATGTTAAGAGCCAAATAACTTCCAGATTGCAATGTTTGAGGGCATTTCATCTTTCAAATATGTATGTGGGAGCAAAGTGTTGAAAAACATGATTTAACATCCTCATCAAAGCTCTTGTTAAATCTGTACAAATGGCCTATTTCCTGTTACCTTTCTTCTCCTGCAGACGAGCCAGATGACAGAAATTGCGACTCCCCCAGAGAGGTGAGGAAAAACCTGATGCTTCCCAACTTTTTACAAAAAAAAATGAAGAAAGTCTTACTCTTGGTAGTACAAGCCGTTTTAGGAGTTAAGTACTGAATATAACAAGCTTTTTTTTCTCTGTGTATATGTGTGTGCAGGGTGAGGCTGGGAGGCTGCGGAGGAGGCCAGTCCCCAGAGTGACTTTCCAGGCTGGAGATCCGTACTACATCAGCAGGAGACAGAAGGAAGAATGGCTCAGCCGCTGGAAGATGGAGGTGGGAGAGAAACAGGTCTCTTGTCTGTGTGAATTGATAGCTTCAGTAACATGGAGGCTTTTATTTTGTCCAATCCAAAAGCCCAATCAGAATAACAAACGCCTCAATTTTAAATCCTCAATTCAGAGAAAACTGGGTCAGTCTGAAAAAGGGTGATATAAACGCTTTTGACGGATCATAATTTTTTTTATTCAACACTCCACTGGATTACATTTTAATTTGGGAAATATCTTAGTCGAATTGGCTGACATTTCTGCAGAGGATTTGTACAATTTTGAATTGGATTTGTAGATGGGTGCTCTGTGTTGTAAAGCGGGGAAGAAATGCAGTAGGAGTCAGCTGTGTGTTTTTCTCTGTGTAGAACTCAGTAGCCAAGTAATGGGGGGAAATCCCAATGATAAAGTTCACCGAGCTTGAAATCGCTGATAATGTCAACATGATTACCAGTTAAATTCATGTGTTAAGGATATTAACTCTTATATGTTGCTTTTTTTGGTTTATGTTTTATGTTAAATTGTACTGAAATAAAATGAATGAGTCATCATAAAAATTAACTATTGAAAATTATTTTATATACATATTAAATGAAGTGAAGCCTGTAAATTAGTTCGCTCACAGGTAGCATTCCTCTACACTGCAACATAAATCCACTGCTAACATTTAATCATGGCTGTGTAATTCTGTACGCTGCATGCTGCCATACTGCTCACATTAAAGGTGCGAACACACTACGCGCGTTACCCGCGTAAGCTTTACGCGCAGGGCGACCGCGTGAGAGAACGCGCCACGGCCTCCTCGGAGCGCGCGCCGCAGTAACGCCTGTAGGCGGAAGTGGCCGCGACACGCTCGATACGGACGCGAGGACGTCCTCGTGCCTGGGCTCTTACCGGGCGGGTGAAGTTTGGAGCGCATGGGACGGCGCGGAGCTAAATTACGAGACAGAGTATAGTGGAGTTAGGCCAATTTCCTGTTTTTTTTGGCGAATATTTCAAATTTAAAGTCTTCCTGCTGATCTTGGGGCGGGGCTTCAAGAGGCTTTTTTGTTTGTCCTGGGATTTTACATTGCTATATGAAATATTGTGCATCTAGGTGTAACACAGCCTGAGTTATGATCAATCAAAAGGTTCATGACTTCCGTTTTTGATGTGTTTTGGCGAATGACGCTCCGGTGCTGCAAGACGGTAGTTCCGTATAAAACGAGCTTTCAGGTATATCATCTTCCATGTCGGAGGACTTAGCCTATCATATAGTTTTTTGCACAAAAAGTTGTTATGAGTGCACTTTACTCTGCAATCCTGCAGAGTAATGTGGAGTTATGACATATGAGTAAATTTTGGTGAATATTGGCCGGCATTTCGTCATAGTTATTCGGAATCAAACAATTTATTTTTTTGGTATATCTTCCATGTCTTTTGAGTGTCCCTATCATTTTCTTTTGCAAAATATGTTCCTGCTAGGAGTTATGAATTTTTGAACTTTGTGATGATTTGAGAGTCAGAAATTCACATATTTCAAATTAAAAGACTTCCTGTTGATTTTGGGGCGGGGCTTCAAGAGGATTTTTTGTGGGGCCTGCAAAGATACATTTGGGTTTTAAATTTGGTGCAGCTAGGTATAACACCTGAGTTATGATGAATTAAAGTTTCATGAGGTTCGTTTTTTATGATGTTTACGTCAACTTTGACCCCCAAAAGCTCCCTGGTACTATGGTAATTTTGAAATCTTTTCGCAATTTAACATCGGGCAAGTGTCTTGAGTATTTGAGAGGTGGTTCGACGTCCCTGGCGTAAAAACTCTAGGACGAGTTCGTCGATATGTGAAATTTTGTAAAATGGCGATTTTAGGCACTAAATCCAAAATGGCCGACTTCCTGTTGAGTTTGGCCCAGGACATAAAATTGCATTTAGGTGTGCCCCGGGCCAATACATGTTGTCCTAAAATGTCAGGCTTCTAGCCCAATTTTTGATCATGCATTTCCTGAAAAACTGTTTGTGGCCCCTGGGGGCCCCCTTTGTTTGGCCCGGTCTCGAAACCAACGATAAGTTGCAATTTTTTGCAGGTCTGATGGGTACGCAAAACATTTTCAACTTATGCATGACGGGAAGGGGGTGAAAAGTGCCAAAAATGACTAAGAACGACGCGTAATAAAAATCCTGGCGGTTTCAATAGGGCTTTGCACCAGTCGGTGCTCGGGCCCTAATAAATAATTCAAGGCTATATTGTCCATACTGGTTTTCCATCATACTTTGATACTTTGGCTGGTATGATTGTGAAACAGGTATTGTATTTGATATCAAAGAGGTATTAAAAGTCTTAAATTTAACTAATTTATATTTCATTCTTAAACAATAACTAGGCTAATATTACTTGAGAGTGAAAAACATGACCGAGCTTTGTTTCAGAGTGCGTAATTGTCATATTTTGTACATAACAGAGGAGATTTTTCTATATTTCAGTCAACATGTAAATACTGTATTTGTTCATGCAGGAAGGGGGTGGACTTCCCTTCAGAACAGACAGAGTTTTGAATTAAATTGATAATAAATTTACTCTACACTTAAAAAAGTAAAGTTCCATTGAAATTAACTGTGAATCTTTTTCATCCATGCGTGATGCGTCACTTTAAAATAATGCAACATTGGTTGATTTTTAAATGCTTTGCCCTTAGGTGCACCATCGGTACATGATTTAAGCACTTTAACATTGATATACAGAAGTTGTTCCCAACATTTTTGTCCCCCACACTTCCCTATCTGATGGGTTTGATGTGGCTGTGTCGGATCCATTGCATTTTAATGTGTACAAGACATCCTTCATTCTTTGATTCTTTTGGCTCTCTTTTCTCTGCTTTAATTTTAGTAGTTCTGGTCAACTTTGCATTTTCCTATTACTTTTACATTTTGCATATATACTTTCTAACCACGGTTGTAGCTGACAAGGCTGACGAGGTCTATCAAGAGGATGTAGTAGATTAGTAGAAAATGGCTTGTGTGCTGGGTTCTGCTGGAGGAATTTAATGACTCATGACTTCTAAAACTGAACATCTCTCATTTGAAACGTGTTTTTACAGTGTTTTTGTGACGGTGAATATACTGTATTAAAGATCAGCCTCACACCAATTCCAATTTGTACTCCTATTTGGCCATTTATTTTTCTGCTTAACACACACTTGTGGATAAAAATGTTTACAATCAATTTTTTATTTTATTTTTTTTTGTTTGTTTTTTTGTTAGCAATAAGCTACTCCACAATCTTTTCATGTACCCTCTGGTACCTGTAAAATCCACTGGGGTACATGTAGGTCTACCTTTTGTTTCACTGCCTTAAAGGTGCTGTAAGCGGAATGGTTCTTTTAGCTAACTTCCTGACAGTTAGTGCAGTTAGCAGTCCCCTGCCATGTCACCACATTAATGCACTGCGGTCTTCAAGCAGCAAGTTATCTAGCATCATCTCAGATCCATAAGAGTGATAAAACATGATAAAAACCATCAAAACAGACATTGGGAAGGATTTTTACCTGCTCAGCCATTGTAGGCGCATAAATAATTCACCCATCTGTTGCTCTGTGGGTGCACCGGCAGTGAAACGGGTGCCGGTTTGTAGCCTTCTCTCTTCTAATTGGATTGCACTTTCGGGATCCCCGAAAAATGTAATTTTCCGATTACATGCAGAGCGGGTGACTGAGAGATCGGAGGTATGAAACGCGCACACTATATAAGTGATCACTGTATGAATATAGAGTGATTTAACACTTATAATAACATAAATAAATCGCTCACTTCACCTTTAATGTTAGCAAAAATGGACCTGTTGTGAAATCTCAAGTTTCTCTCCATATTAGGAAAAACAAACATATAACTTATTAAAAATATATAATGGGCTATAATCAATCTTACTTTATATTAAAGGTGAAGTAAGCGATTTATTTATGTTAATATAAGTGTTAAATCACTCTTTATTCTTACAGTGATCACTTATATAGTGTGCATGTTTTATAAAGCTGATCTCTCAGTCACTTGCTCTGCGTGTAATCTGCAAATAAACTTTTCGGGGATCCCACTACTAATAACCAATCAGAAGAGAGAACGCTACAAACCGGCACCTGTCTCACTGCCGGTGCTCGTGCAGAGCAACAGATGGGTGAATGTTTATGCGCCTACAATGGCGGAGCAGGTAAAAATCCTTCCCAATGTCTGTTTTGATGGTTTTTATCATGTTTTATCACACCTATGGATCTGAGGTGATGATCCTAGATAACTCGCTGCTTGAAGACCGCAGTGCATTAATGTGGTGACGTGGTGACGAGGGAGGGGACTGCTAACTGCAGTCACTGATAGGAAGTTAGCTAAACTGACCATTCCGCTTACTGAACTTTTAATGTGTCTCTGCTTGTATGAGGAAAGGTTGCGCATAGTGATGCACACACAGAGCATTATCACAACCCCTTTATTACAACTTCTTTCAACTTTGTTTTGTTTTAGCCCACAATATAACTATTTTTGTTCATTTTAACTGCTTTCATCTATATAGTTTGCACCACACAGCAGACAGTGACAACGTTAGAGACTATTTATGAACATAGAGGGACATTCCGCAGCTAAATAGCCAGTTGTTTCCCTGAGAATCTGGTGGAAACCAAAAACGTATTCAAATTAGATTCAAATTCAAGAGGCGGCCAGAAATACAACCAACTAATGTTGCTCAATGTATGCTACGTAGATGTTACAACTTAAAATGTAAGTAATATATCAGTGTTGTCAATAATTAGTTAATAATAGTTAGTTATATTCTATGATCATAAGTAGTGTATAAATACGATTTTATCACATGCATACACTTATAAAGTAGGTATGTATGTATAAAAGATTGAGTGTATGGAGAACCTACCACAAAAACTAGAAAAATAATGTGTTGCAATGCCATAACTGAGGGGAGTATGAGAGAGTAAACATCTATGAATACAATGTGTGTGTGTGTGTGTGTGTGTGTGTGTGTGTGTGTGTGTGTGTGTGTGTGTGTGTGTGTGTGTGTGTGTGTGTGTGTGTGTGTGTGTGTGTGTGTGTGTGTGTGTGTGTGTGTGTGTGTGTGTGTGTGTGTGTGTGTGTGTGTGAGGAGAAAGTACAAATGAAAGACAGAATGACAGAGAGAGACAGGATGTGTGCGGTCACAAGAGTGAGAGCAAAAGTCATTCAGGTTGATTGACAGATGCATGAAGCACAAATAGAAGTAAGAGTGTGTGTTTGTGTGTGTGTGTGTGTGTGTGTGTGTGTGTGTGTGTGTGTGTGTGTGTAAGAAAGAGGGAGAGAGTTGCGCCCTTGTGTTTCAACTTGTTCCGCTGCCTTGTTCGTTTGATGGACACAAACCTTGCAATCAGTCATCTCCCTGAAAAGAACAAAAGTGCTGTTTTTGTTTTGTTGTCACTAAGATGTCAGGATTTCCATTACCTCTGAGCTCTTGAATATTTAAAAGGCATGGATTTTTTTATGTTTGTATAGCACCTACAACAGAGCATGAGAAATATATATATATATTCACACTTAGACACACACACTAGATACTTAAATAAAGCTGGTGGTTATTTTATATATATGTAATAAATACACCCAAACTCTTATTGTTCAACTGATACCAGCTTGTCTTCAGACTGCAGGCGGTTGCAAGCGCATGACTCATCAACACCTACGTTTTGCATGAGTGTAGTGAAAGAAATCGAGATTTAAAGGTGGTGTCAGTGATTCTGGAGAATGCCTGCTGTCAAAATCACTTTTTGACAAATAAGTGAATATCTCCTTATGATCCACTACCTGTTACTGTGTGTGTGTGTGTGCAGATCATAAATCTGGTGTTAAGATTTTGACAAGCATTCTCCAGAATCGCTGACTCCACCTTTAAAGGAAGGTTCTTCTCATGACTAAGTTTGACAGTAAAAATGGAAAGAAAATAATAAGATTTGAAAAAAGGAAGGAAGTCTAACAATATAGCATATCAAAGTGAGCAGAAATAGGAGCGCGGAAACAAATCTATGACGGAAATATAGGAAGCTAGTGAAAAAAAACAGGAAGGCAGTGGTGGAAGAATGTTTCAGATCCCTTTCCTTAAGAAGAAGGACACTACATTCATGTGCAGATACTTTACAATAAGTAAATGCTGCATGCAAAATCCTTATTTAGTATAAGTTCAGAAGTTTATTAGCGAGATGTACTTAAAGCATAAATATGACAAGTACTCATTCTGCAGTAGATGTGACTCCTGTGACTGACATTTTAGTGTTGTAGCTTGTTGAAGTAGAGCTAGTGCTTTATTAACTATGAGTTATTTAAGTCCCCTGGTTCCCCAATATAAAGAGGTGTGCCGCTCAAAGGGTCACTAGATAAAACTGAGGGCTGAGAGTCAAGCTTTAGTAGAACAACCCATGGACATCAGAAACATGCCAAAGGGCTGTTTTATACAAACACATTTGGAACCACTGGTTTGATTTTTAACAATGCACAATAATTTATATTATTATCTTTTTTTTTTTAAACATCTTTATCTGAAAAAGAAACTAGCAGCTGTCAAGTGAATGTATTGAACTAGAAGTGTAATGGAAATATGCAAGTAAATTACCTCAGAGTCAAAGTTAACTTTATTTTCAATTTCTGCAATATATGACCGACCTACACAGGAATCGTGAGTGTCAGAGAAAGTGCTGGAGTGTGTGTGTGTGTGTGTGTGTGTGTGTGTGTGTGTGTGTGTGTGTGTGTGTGTGTGTGTGTGTGTGTGTGTGTGTGTGTGTGTGTGTGTGTGTGTGTGTGTGTATATGAGCATATGTGTTTGACAGACAGAGATAACGAGGGGAAATCAGGAGAGGTTAACAAGTCCCAGGTTTCTGCTGCCTGTGTGTGTGTGTGTGTGTGTGTGTGTGTGTGTGTGTGTGTGTGTGTGTGTGTGTGTGTGTGTGTGTGTGTGTGTGTGTGTGTGTGTGTGTGTGTGTGTGTGTGTGTGTGCATTCTCTGTCAGTTAGTTGAACTGCTGCCAGCTGTTAACACACCCATCAATATCACATCACGCTGCAGTCTGAAGGAAACCGGGTAACTTTCAAAAATATTTCCCCGTGATAACGTAAAAAATCTGGCATCCTTGGACTTCACAACCAAGAAAACCTGTGGGGCTATAATGTATTGTATACAGTACACTCGTTTCCGGAAGCATAGTATTTTTTATTTATTTTTTGTTAGGGGAAAAACTTCTAAAATGGTGTATGTTACTCACCTGGCACCAGACAGCAAACAGTCAAAGTTAGCAACCAGATGCTAAAGGAAGTGGAACAGCTAACAGTAACAGATCCAAATATTTGAGTTGTTAACGACCAAAAGAGGGCTAAAGGCAGAGTAAATATTGGACAGAAATGCGACTCTAAATAAATGCTTATGTTGTTTAGTGTCTCCCTTTGTCATTATGAGTATCGTGTTTGTGAGTTTGGTTTGGCGTCAGTATATAAATATGATGTCAGCTTCACTTTATTTCTGTCTGTAACTCCGTAATAGTGTCATGTGACCAGCTGTGTATCTGCATTTCACAGTAATGTATACTTTCCTGTCTGTACGTCTGGGAGTGTGTGTACGAGACCCTGACCCTAACACATCCTATTGCTTTGTCAACTCCAAGGCTTACCTAACTTTTGACCCCATACATGCACACATGTGTAAACACTAGTGGGAAGGAGTGTGTGTGTGTATGTCATCATCACCCTTAAACCCCTACGGCTACCAGACATAAACCTTACACCGAGTGTGTGTGTGTGTGTGTGTGTGTGTGTGTGTGTGTGTGTGTGTGTGTGTGTGTGTGTGTGTGTGTGTGTGTGTGTGTGTGTGTGTGTGTGCGTGCGCGTGCGTGCATGCGTGCGTGCGTGCGTGTGTGTGTGTGTGTGTGTGAAGTTCACCTAAACATCTGTTAGGTGAAGGAGCCAGTAAATCACACACTTCACTGCTGGCCAATGAGCAGAGAGGGAGAGAGGGAGAGTGTAAAGAAGACTAAAGGGCGAGTGTATCCGTGGAGACAGTCGGAGAGTGTAGTGGAGAAAATAAGAAACGGTGGTGGTGAGAGAGATGAAGAAAATGACGGAGAGAAAGAGAGCCAGGGAGGAAGGGTTGCAATTGCATCGCTTCCTTGTTCGGTCTGTAAGTGATTTAACTTTTTTATCATTCTTGTTTTTCCATATGTGAATGTGTTGCAGAGTATGCAAGTGTGTGAAGTGTGTTAAGTTTTTCTTTTAAAAACACTTAACTGGTAACTTTCATTGCAAGTTTGTTTTTAATGGTTGCTAGCAACTGCACATGTGAGATCTCAATAGTGGCTCCCACTTGTTCAACTGGCAGCAAAAACATGCAAATTAATTCTTAATGTGTTAACCATCTAATACCACAAAGAGACACCCCAAAACATGTCAGTTACTAACTCAGGGTCTGTTATGGCATCATTCATTATCAGAAAACAAAACAAAACACAGAAAATCTTTTATTTGCATTTTTGCTTTTATAAGAATGGTCTTTGGAAAGTAGTGTCATTGTTTAACCACCATGACATAAGGTTTCATGTACTATTCTAACTAAGAAGACAAGTTTTTATATTGATCAATACATATATTTTAATAATGCTTGAAGTCTGTGAAAGTGCTAGTGTTACAAATATAATTGTAAAACAAGACTATACCACTCAATTTAGCTGGAGAATTTACTTTGGGTTTTATTTACTTCTTTACCCTTTTCCCGAAGCAAACAGGCATTTTGTATTCATTTTATAAGATTTTTGTCTACTTACTTATTTGTTCGGGGAAGTGGGTGTGTTGAAGTTTTTAAAGCGTTTTGCATTCTACTACTCACCAGTGAAGTGGCATTCGAACTACAAGAGATATTTGTGTTGTTTTTTCTTTTTTCTAACTTATTTTTTGTACCATAAAAGCTCCTCAAGTGGTTTCTAAATCTGTGAATAATTGGCAAACAACTCAAAATTCAGCAACTTATCACGCTGCAATGTTAACAACAGCTTTCAGACAGACATTGATTGATCCGTTTTACCACCAAATTAATTGTTTTCTGTTTGCTCTGGTTTGATTAAAATGTGAGAGAGGGTCCTACCTGTGTGTGTGTGTGTGTGTGTGTGTGTGTGTGTGTGTGTGTGTGTGTGTGTGTGTGTGTGTGTGTGTGTGTGTGTGTGTGTGTGTGTGTGTGTGTGTGTGTGTGTGTGTGTGTGTGTGTGTGTGTGTGTGTGTGTGTGTGTGTGTGTGTGTGTGTGTGTGTGTGTGTGTGTGTGTGTGAGTGAGTGAGTGAGTGAGTGAGTGAGTGAGTGAGTGAGTGAGTGAGTGAGTGAGTGAGTGAGCGCTTGTACAACAATTTTTTGTGAGAACCAATTTGAGTTGAGGAACTATTTGGAAAGTGAGGAGATTTTGGTTCTCACTTGGGGACAGCACTTTAAAGGGCTAGGACTAGGTTTTAAGGTTCAAGTTAGAATTAGGTTTAGGTTAGGGTTAGTGTGTGGGTTGGGGTTGGGCACATTGATTGAGTTTTGATGACTATGGTAAGGGGATACGCAATTCATTTAGTCAATGAAAGTCCTCACAAGTATAGCCGTGCAAGTGTGTGTCTGTGAGCACCTCCGGGTTCATTTTGAGGTCAGGGTCGGTCACGCTCGTAAAGGAGGCGTGGTTTAAAGAAATGGCTCGTTTGGCGAGGTCGTGGGTTGAGGGGTCAGAGGTCAAGGGGGCGGCACTGAGAGTGAAAACACTGACCAGGCCACGCGGAGTTCGTCAGAGTTTAACGTTGTAACTCACAACATTACAACCTCTCTCTGTGTTTCCCTTCCTGCCTTTAGTGTCCCTCTCGTGAAAACACACATTCCTGCTGCTTTTTTGCGCATGCTGAAGTTTTCTGTTTACAACTCCAAACTTTTATTTAACCATGGTAAAGACCATCATAACGTCACTTAAAAGCATTGGGGACATAGCAGTTATACACCTCAATGTGTTTTATACAGTGCCAGACATGCATGACATATGCATTTTGCTCTTCTCTTGGATATGTTGGCCACTGAAAAAAAGATATCATGGTTCAAAAATATCATGGATGCAATATAGACAATGTTTTTTGTTTTGTTTTTTTCCCCCACCATGTTAATATCTTCACAATTCTTCAATAATCAATCAATTGTGATATGCAATTAAAAATAAACAAGAAAAACCAAAGAAAGGTACAAAACCATAGACGAAATAGATGCATTTAACAAGCAACTTTGAACAACATATCAAGGTCTATATACAAGTCATTTTAAACGTTTTAGATCCCACAAATGCAATTGTCATTCGTATTTAGTTATGTTCCTCATAATGATTCATTTTGTGAGTTTGATCTCTAATATAGACGGGTCTGATGTACACAAATTCAGAGCAAATGATCATAAACTCATACTCTAAGTGGCTGTACTGTGTAAGATGCTTTTGGGCAATAAGCTTTAGTTTATAGCAAGAGGTTTTTTGTCTTCCAGTTGTTTCCTACCTGCGACTCATCAACCACAGCAGTTTAAATTCATCATTGAGGGTGGAGTCATTTGACAACAGCTGTTTTCCAGAATCGCTGAGTCAACATATTCTGTAGCTCCAACCGGTAACAAACACAAGATTTAAAGTACAGTGTTCAACCCAGAAAGTGCTCTGCAGAGTGGAAGTCTTCCTGTTGAAATGCTGTCTACTGGCCTAATTACCTAATTACTTTACTTTTTATAGGTTAGTAGGTCATTTAATATTGCTTCATTCCTTGGAAACAGACTCTCAGACTGCGATGCTTTTTGTGCCAAAATACAAATAACTTGTCATGAATATCCGTAAAAGCAGCAAAGCTTCTCGAATGGTTTTTCAAGTAGCTAATGTTTTCAGCCAACAAACACAGTTGCATCCAGTGGGCAGCATTTTGGATCAAGTTTCCCCTACAACTACAATGTAATGTAGATTAAACTACTTAAACATCAATTCAAATGATGAATAAAAATATAATAAGACTCAAGTACTATTACACTAGCCACCAACATTTCAAATGGTTAATATGACTAAAACAAATGGATTTAAGAATTATACATAATTTGTACAAAATGTACCTCTTCTGATTGCATACCGACAAAGTTTACCGTTTCAACAGTCAGTATACAAAAAAACAAAATCATTCACATTTTACCATTTTATACCATAAGACATCAATCCAACTTGGGTTTTCCTTCAATTTTTTGATGTTCCAAGAGCTGCTTTCTAACATCCATATTTTAATTTGTTCCACTTGTGTGTAGATCCTTCATTTCCTTTGTGCATTGCATTGTTTCAGAATAGAATAGCGGCCAATGAGAACATGCTCAAGATTTGATGTAGATATTTAGCATGTGAACTGGCTAGTTTGAGTGTATTTTATTTGGTTGCTTTTGCAGTACATACTCGAAAACCTGCTTTCAATTTTCATGTGGTATTGCTTTTGGACAAACTGATACTTTGGTTTAGCCGTAGGAAGTGTTCAAACATCCCAGATGTTTTAGAAACTATGGATGACATATCGTGTTTCTTTTACAGTGTGTGTGTGTGTGTGTGTGTGTGTGTGTGTGTGTGTGTGTGTGTGTGTGTGTGTGTGTGTGTGTGTTGTGTCAGTGTGTTTGTGTGTGTGGTCTGCCTATGATCCGTGTAACAGGCTGATTAGGATTTTATGAGGTGAAAGGGTCAACAGGAGTTGGAATGACTGACCTTGTGACTTCGGGGTTCACACAGAGGAGAGAACTGTCATGACCCAGCACTCTCACTTTTACTGTCTCTTCCACGTGAATTTATGCCATCCTCCCATCCCCCCTTCTTCCAATGTGTGTTTCTTACCATTTCTGGCTTTGCTTTCATGGAGGAATTCAACAGACTGTATTCCCAGAGCAAATTATTTCACACATTTGTTACATTAGATGTTGGTTTTCAGCCCAGCTACATGAAAAACCAAACTCAATTGTTCTCTCCTGTTTTAAAAAATGAAAAAGAGGAGTGGAATGGTTTTTAGGTCATGGAAATGCTCCGAACAAGTGGTGGGATTGAACATGAGCCAAAGGGATTCTTGCAGTTTAGTATAGTAACCAGTGAGATCATGATGATTCTTTTTAAATTGGTCTTTTGAAGCCCCCCACTGTGGTTTGGCTGCACTGGATTTACCAGATTATCACTTGTCAATCAAACAGTGTCAGCAAATACTGTGACTTTTAGCTCAGATTTTCTGTTGGCACTGCTCTGTCTTTGGTGCTTTTACTGCTTTTCAGAGTATATGTGGCCCTTTTTACTTTATACTACTTGACTGCATTTCAGAAGGGAATATTGTACTACTTGAATAAACTCATCCAGCTTAAACATTGAAACGCTTACACATTCATTCAGTAATATAATACAGTATATAACACTCTCACAGGAGGCATTCTGCAGCCAAATAAGCACTTTTACTCTTGATAGTTTTGAAGTTTGGGAAATACACTTTGCTTTCTTTGCAAGAGTTGGATGAGAATTTTATGTATGACTCGGGTATTTAAAAATAAAAATTAAGCTACAGACAGTTATGGCTAAATACTGAAAACCAGAGGAAACCGCTCAAAAATGAACAATTTAAAATGTTATGTCTTGTTTGTTTAATCTCTACAAAAAACCTAACCTCACTTGGGGTTAAGTGTGAAATCCCTGCTCCTGGACAATAAATAGTTACACACATAAAACCCCATAATAAATACATAGACAAGATATAAAATATTAATGACTGAGTGTAACAGTTGTTAGTAGGTTGAATTTGTTATTGTAGGATACAAGTTGGCAACAGTTTCCACCTATCAGGCTAACTGACTGCTGGATAAAGCCTTACAGTATATTTAATGTACATATATAACAATGGTATCTGTCTTCCCATGTACTTAATGTGTTTGCACCTATCTTTATTATACTATCTATGGTTTGCACAAAGTGTTCCTTTTAAACATTTATTTTTTGCTAATGCTCTCGTACGTCTACATGTAACGGTGTATTTTTTAAAGTGTTATTGCTGCTTTTACTCGATGATCTTGAATATCTCAACACTTCTTTCCAAAAGAGCAGAGCTTTCATAAAAAAATCAGTCATTGTGTACAAATAACAGACTGAAAGTTACCAACTTTAATCTAACCTTATTTACTGTGTCCTCTCTATATCTGTCTTCTACTGAACATGCTCCACTTACTATCCGCCTGTTATGTCCCTCCGTTTCATAATATAATCCTATTTACTCTCTCTCTCTCTCTCTCTCTCTCTCTTTCTCTCTCTCTCTCTCTCTCTCTCTCGTCTTCCTGAGCAGAACCCGTTGAACTTCCTCCCCACCGCGCCCTTTCTCCCTGCTCACTTCCTGTTTAGAAGGAACAATTAAAGGATTGTTCCTATGGCCCCGGGGCATTTAGGCCTTGATCTAGAGCAAGCCACCACATCAGCTGGAAAAAGCCATAAAACATCAATGATAAGACCCCCTTAATAAAGGACAGTGTTAGCCTGTAGAGAATTAGGTACGCACAGTAGGGGATAACACCCAGCAGTCAACTGGAAAAGTTCAGACACATTTGACCAATGCTGATAATAACATGATGTGTCGTAATGTGAGGAGAGATGTCAAGATATGTTTGGGTAGTGGGACTTTACCTCTAACTTTTTCTTTGAAGTTATTTTTGACTCACACACATGTGTTTCATGATACTGTATATCAGCATTATATTGCCATCTCATTAAAAACACACATGTACACTTAAAGGTGGAATCAGCAATTCCTGTGGAACGCTTGTTGTCAAAATCAGTTTTTATAAAAATCTGTTAATATCTCATCACGATCGGCAATGTTTGTATATGTAAATTTAGATTGTAACATTTGAGAAGTTCTTCTGATATAAGGCCTGAATGACAAATCTAGATTCTATTATCTAATACATAGTGGAGGAGGCTATGTAGTGTGTGTGGAGGCATTTTCCCCAAAGCTATATAATATATAGCATATTATGGTGAATCCTTCAGCCTTGGTGCTGGCAAATCTAACATAGCGCGGTAGTAAGTATTAGAACCAAGAAATGTTCTTTTCCCTGTACTGTAATTATGTACAGAGGAAGACAAAAAGGCCAAGGGACCATTCCCACAGCAAGAGACTATTTAAGATATCGTTTCCACTCTACACAATAACCATTTCTACTGAAAGCAAGAGAAACCATTTGAAGTCGGGAGTTTATTTATGTAAAATAAAATGCAAATTTTAATTTGGTCATAGTGGATTCATGAGAAATGATTGCCAATTAAACTTGAGTCGCGGTCCCCTGGCGGCCCTGCTTGTGTTGCCTGTTATTGTTTTGTGCTGTAGTTAGCTTGGTTTAACTATTCTGCAGAGTCTAATTTAGATTTCAGAACAGCTCTATTCAGGATATACAATGACACATGTCGAAGGCACAGTGTGTAAAAAGAATTGCCGTTTTTCAAAACAGACTTGGTAGAAATGGAATATTATATTCTTCAGTATGTTTTAATAAGTGTATAATCTCTTGAAAATAAAAGCTCTTTTATTTTTACCACCTTATAATGAGCCTTTTTATATATACATTAAAGCAGGGTGCCAAGCCATGTTGCACCTAAATGTTTCTATCGTAGCACCAAACAGACAAACTTAATGGCCTTACGCGTATTTATGACGAAGAAGAAATACTATAGAATAAATACATCTTCACCTCATCTCTTGATAAACTGAAGATGAGAATGCCATCTTTAGTAACTATAGCTTCTTGGCCCTGAAGGCCTTTTTGGCTTCTGTAAATTCTCCAAACGGGTGGGGTAGAGAGGGAGTGCAGCCATCTAGATTTTTTTTCACCACGAGAAGACGCCAAAATTCACTTGGACTACATGCCGCACCTTAAAATGTTTTGATAGCTTTTCTCCGCGTGCATTCCTCCTTCATAATTTGACGCTGTTGTTCCATTGGCAGGCGGAGCGCCGGGCATACAGGGAGGCAGAGATTAACATGATGGACGACCTATCAGAGGGGGACTTCAACAAAGAGGAGGAGCCAGCCAGCCCAGCCCCTCCCCCTCCTCCCTCACAACAACACACAGACCCCGCCTCTCCCACCGTCGCCGTGACACCAGAGCCGGCGGTCGCCAGGGGAGAACAAGCCACACCCAGCGAGGTAGAGGTTCAGGTAGGCTTATTACTATAATGTCATGTATGATTTATAATGGAATATAAACATTAATATAATAATATAATGATTCTGTAAGCGCATATGTATACCATACAAGAGGCAAGTCAAGGAAATAACAGTGGAGCTCAATAAATATATGTAGCATAATGTCATTGTCATGTGCACAAAGGATAGAAAATATCATATTTGGGATGTTTTATTAATTGCTTGAATATGAATAAACGTTAAGACACTGAATAAAATGAATGAGGCCTAAAGCGACATTTGGTCGAGGTCCAAAGACAGTGCTGTACTAAATTAAAGGTACAACGATCTCTCAGGGTCAAAAACGGAAAATGAAGTCAAAGCACAAACACAGGACATTTCAGTCTGGTGCATTGGATGATGTGCCTCAAACGCTGACCAAGCTTGAACAAAGTGATTATCCTTCATTCCATCAAATATTATAATATTCTTTTTACACTGACATTCAATGTAAATTATTTTAGTTTGAAGCTGCTGAAACTGCCTTGATATTACTTTGGAGATTATTGTTTTTGAGGCAAAAGTTTGAAAGTACCAGCACTTACGTTTTTTTAAAATAATTACAGCAACATAGAATCAGAAAGAGGTTTATTGGTATAGGTAGTTTTTCACATACAAGGAGTTTGTGTTGTAGTGCCTAAATGTCAAAGTATACAAGGTAGAAAAAAAGCCTTATAAAGTCTTGAAGATTTTCCCTATGAAGAATCAAACTGAATGTTATAGTTTTCTAAATTATAATTGTGTATCATGAGTGCAGAGTGTAACTGGTCTGTGTGTGTGTGTGTGTGTGTGTGTGTGTGTGTGTGTGTGTGTGTGTGTGTGTGTGTGTGTGTGTGTGTGTGTGTGTGTGTGTGTGTGTGTGTGTGTGTGTGTGTGTGTGTGTGTGTGTGTGTGTGTGTGTGTGTGTGTGTGTGTGTGTGTGTGTGTGTGTGTGTGTGTGTGTGTGTGTGAATAGGATGGCAGGGGTTTCGGCATCGGCACACTGGTGTTTGGGAAGCTGCGAGGTTTCTCCTGGTGGCCCGGCAGAATCGTCTCCTGGTGGATGAGCGGCCGGAGTCGAGCTGCCGACGGAACCCGCTGGGTCATGTGGTTTGGAGACGGCAAGTTCTCTGTGGTGAGCAGTTTAAACAAGGGATTCACTTTTTCATTTCTATTACAATCATTTATGTATTTGTTTTGTTTCTTCATTTGACTTTGTATGTTGTTGTTGTGTTTTTAGTCTTGTTCTCTAAAATATCCTCTATGTTGTATGTGCTAAGACTGTATTAATAAAATAATTAATACTATTTTTATTTTTTTAAAGATATTTTTTGGCATTTTTATGCTTTATTGATAGTGTAGAGACAGAGTTGAAATGGGGCAGAGAGGGGAGTGACATGCAGAGAACGACCGCGGGCTGGAATCGAACCCGGGTCCGCTGCTGGCCGAGGCCCATGGGGGGGACGCCCTACCAACTGAGCTAAGGGCGCCCCCAATACTATTTTTAAAGAGGAACCCTTTGAATGAATGCGTCGAATGTAAATACTGCGATTACTGTATGTTTGTTCAAGGCTTGACACAGAATGCGCTCAGAAAGTCATTTTGCAAAGAAAAAAATATGCTAACATATGCTGGTGTTATAGCTGCAATTATTAATGCTGTAGCTTAATGTCATTAATGTTATGCTTGTACACAAGTATATCCCAGTTAGGACATTTATAAGCTTTGTAAATATACTTTTACTTTATTTTTTTCACGGATGACAGCTCCACAATTTTCAGCGCTAATTCAAATCAATTATCTTGGCAGAAACTTTACTCTGTGTATATGATCTTTAGCTTTGATTTGATCACCTTTTTATAAATCTAAAAAAGTCATTAAACTGTGTCTACTGAGCCATCATTCATAAATAAGGCATGTACTTCCTTATATTCTTAACAAAATCCTTTGTAATTATTCTATGTTTTGCAGGTTTGTGTGGAGAAGCTGATGCCTCTGAGCTCTTTCTCCTCCGCCTACCACCAGCCCACCTACAACAAACAGTCCATGTACCGCAAAGCCATCTTTGAGGCTCTGCAGGTAAACAACCCACCACTTTAAAACTCAGCGAGTCAGGGGACGTGCGTGGTTATCTGTAAAGCAATTATGTATGGCTATTCTTTATTTTTCTTTTATCGGTTGCTTGACTACAGTGTATTTCTCTCTGGAGAAAATCCCACATCTAATGGACCAAAATGTAAATGTTGAGGTCTAAAGGTCGTATTTCAGTCATTCCTTTTCTTATGTAACAGGATCGTGCAGATTTTCATGGAAACTGCGGCGTATTTTGCATTTGTGGAGGTGCTCTTCTCATCTTGCTCTGCCACAGTCCATTAGTGGTCACATGTAGGTAGATTAGTTACAATCGTGTGGGTTATTTCCCCATCCAGCAATGCTTTCTTTTTACTAGTAAGTAACACAGAACATGGTCATTTACTTCTCCTACTTCTTATACGTGATTTTCATATACGTATTGAAAAACGTCTGTAAAGTATAAACAAACAGCAAAAGGATTTGTTCAGTAAAACCTGCACATATTCAGCCATAATAACCACGTTTATCTTTATTATTTGACAAGTTTTTACTATTTTGTAAACTGACTTTGAGCTATGTGAGAGACACATGTGGGGAGGATGTGGGGAAAAAAAGTGGGTTATCCACTGATCGCAGGGTTGGTGGTTCAATCCCCACCTACTGGGAGAGACACTTAACCCCAAGTTGTTGGGCAGCACCCTGCGTGGTAGTCTGGTCTGCTACCATCATTGTGTGTGTGTGTGTGTGCGTGTGTGTGTGTGTATGAGAGGCAAGAAGTGCCCATGTAAACCATTGTACGTATCTTCTTATTATCATAGAACATTTTGTTTGTAAACCTGATTAATTAAGTCAAAACCAGACATTTTACTGACTGTGTGTGTGCGTGTTTATTTTGTGTGTAGGTTGCCAGTGTACGGGCGGGGAGAAAGGTTCCTTCCTGCGACGCGAGCGATGATACAGACGGTGTTGATGTTCAAACCAGACAGATGATCGAGTGGGCCATGACCGGCTTCCTACCCAACGGCCCACAATCACTGGACCCTTCAGAGGGTAAACACACATTAATGAACATACTTTATAATGTATGGATGCCATAGTCTTAAACTCATACTGTACAACATTTGTTTTTGATCACATACAGAACAATTCTACTGAAAACGGTCAAAGTGAAGCCAATTAAGACATGTTAAGTTGTTTGATATCCTGCTTTTCAGTACAGTGCTTGTAGAGATTCAGATATCACTAACCAAGAGGGCGGTAAGTGTCAATTGTGCACAAAAAGTGACAAAAGACGTAAAAACTAAGAAAGGAGCTTACTATCGCCTTAAAGGCCTACTTCACCGGTTGGAATTTGAAGGTGTATTGAATTTGGAGATCCTATTTAGGATAAATGTGAAATTTTTTTTTAAATCAGATCATCCTAGCCTGAGAAAAGGCAGAAAGAGTGTTTTATGGTCTCACTGTCTAACCCTACATTTTCCTTCTTGTGACATCACAGTAAGGGTTAGGATTAACAGGACAGCTGGGTCAAGGGAAGACTGAGGGAAGAAAAACCTAATTCATTATATTATAATAGTGATTTTATAATGATAGAACGCTGGTTCCGTATGGGTGAAGTATTCCTTTAAGTATTTGTGTGAGAAACCAGTGACTCGGCAAACGATATGGTATTTTTTTTTTAAACTAAAGATGACATTAATCCTGTCCTCATCCTCGCAGGCGAACAGAATCCATATAAGGAAGTTAACCCAGAGATGTGGACGGAACCAGAGGCGGCATACACACCTCCACCTGCCAAGAAGCCTCGCAAAAACGCAGTTGAAAAGGCTAAGATCAGGGAGGTGATCGACGAAGGGACCAGAGGTAAACCTGCAATCACGTTTGAACTAAAACTGCTTACATTTAAGAAAAGAATATACAACTTCTCTGTGCATATTTGTTCAACTATTCCCTACAAGTGGATAAGTGAGTGAGCGCTTCCACTGAGAGAAAGTGTTGAAATCAACAATACTAAGAAAATGTAGGCAGTTTTTATTTGTATCTATAACATTTATATAACAGTTTCTTCTTTCAAACTGTCTGTGTTCATATTTAAAATGTTGTGTGGACGTGTTCTTGTGTATTTTTTCTTTTAGAGAGACTCATACTTGAGGTCAAGCAGAAGACCAGGAACATAGATGGTAAACAATGTATATTTATTTTAAGCTTACAGCTGCATTCGTCTTTAAATTGATTATACTAAGGTGATGGACATTGAAAGGCCTTTGGCTAACAGACAGGATTGATAAAGTGTTTTTTATTCAAGTTTGCTTAACGTAAGGTATTGAGTTGGCTGAAAACTCATTTCTATTACTTGCCCTTCCAACAGATAATATGTTTTTGACTCCTAAGTAGCTTTAACAATCCTAATTTGTCAAAACCAATGAAACATCAATTTAAATACGTTGGAAATGTGACAAACATCATTATTTTAGAAAGTATCAACCCTCTAAATGAATCATCTTTTGTAAATGAAATGTATGATCTGCGATTTTCAACGTTTTTAATGAGGCTATATTGAATTGCTTGAATCAAATTTTAGGTTCAGAATGCACACAGTGTTTCTTTAGCTCAGGATTAAATATCTCTGGAATCCATCTTTTCTTCTTGTTTAGATTGTGTAGCATTTAACTGATTCCTTTATGCAATGTAACCTGCTGTAATAACTCCCCGCTGGTGTCCCAGACATTCCAATAAAATATTACAAGTGGCAAATTAAATTCAAAGTTGCCTGGCCAAGGAATTATCCCGTCTTTGTTATTGATGATGTTTTGTGTTTGTTCAGATCTCTGCATCTCCTGTGGAAGCCTCAACGTCTCTATCGAGCATCCTCTCTTTGGAGGAGCGATGTGCCAGGGCTGCAAAGTAAGAAAGCTCCCAGTTTAACTTTGATAACTCAATATTAATATTCATATTATGGGATTGTATATGAGACTGTTATATGTAACAGACAAAAGAAAAGTCTAAAATCCGCCCATTTCAGATGCCGTAAACCAGATGGTATTTTACGTTTTTTAGCTTAATGAATTTTCGTACTTAAACAACATATTAGACCAACCAACTATCTCAGCCATTTCCCCTGCAGGCAAAATCCTAACATTCCGCTCACTTTCCTATTTTCATAATATTGTTGCATATCTGTTAAATATTGTTAAAGTCTGAGATATTACAAAGACACATAGAACAGAATAAACAAAATGAGAGACAAAGGATTTCCACCGCACTCCCGCTGTGCATTGTCCTGACTGGGCTTTGTGCTCCTGCAGAACTCCTTCCTGGAGTGCGCCTACCAGTACGATGATGACGGCTACCAGTCCTACTGCACCATCTGCTGTGGAGGCAGGGAAGTGCTCATGTGTGGCAACAACAACTGCTGTCGGTCAGTACAACCACACTGTCCACGCCGTTTCTTTTGTTGCTAGGACCAGGTTTTTTGGTTTCACATCAGCAAGAAACAATATACCAACAAAACCTCCAATGGGATAAATAGCTCCTTTCATTGGCAGCAGAGTGAGTTAACTTATTTGAATATTCAGTTTATTTTGGCATCCAGCCTCAGAGCTGCAAACATGCTCCAGTTCAACACAGTAGATACTCAAAGTCATGCAGTGATGTAATCAGATCTGGTGTAAAACTACTCTGTTACAGGCAGAAATTCTGAATTTAAAATCCCTCCTAAGTAAAAAGCCCTCAAATAGACTTTTTTCATTACTTATGATTAAAATGAAGTACAAGTATGTACCTCAAGCACACAGTACTTATTACATAACTGTATGTTTATTATTTTCACCAACAAAACAGCAGCTTTGTTTTAGGGTAATCCCATTAAGTGAAATGAGAATGAAGGTTAAATTAAGATCAGCTCGACAAAATGCCCAGTAGCAGGAACATAAGCAGTTTGCTATTGATAACCTAATGGAATGTGTGACTATTGAAATTCAAATGAAAGATAAATGTTAATTATCAGCTGTGTGTTCAGAACAACCGATTCATAATTGGAAGACTTTCTCTGACTGAAGAATTTGTAAATACACTGCATGTTATGGGACTGTAGCCGAGGTCAGCAGACACACTGACTGTTTTGAATACTTTTGCAGATGTGTTTAGACTACTAGAGAAGAAATGGACAAGGCCATATCTGCATTGTCACAGGCAGAGAGGAAAATAGAGACCTAAAATTATCTGTGTATTAGAATGAATCTTCTTAAAAAAAAAGAAAAAAAAAATGTTCTAACTGTAGTAGCTGTGTATCTGTGTATCTGAATCTTATGGCAGTGGGGGCGGGACCCGATAAGCCTTTGGCTTCTCCTGCTTCCCATCGGACGATAACACAAAGTAATATGTATGAATATGCATTGAGAAAATTATGTATAATGTAATTGTCCGGAAGAATAATAATAAATAAATTAATTAATTAATTAATAAAGAAATGCAAATAAACCACAGGCCATATGATGTATCTGTGTGTGTGTGTGTGTGTGTGTGTGTGTGCCTGTCTGTCTGTCTGTCTTTCTTTCTGTCTGTCTGTCTGTCTGTCTGTCTGTCTGTCTGTCTGTCTGTCTGTCTGTCTGTCTGTCTGTGTGTATGTGTATTTGTCTGTCTGTCCCTCTGTCTGTCTGTCTGTCTGTCTCTGTGTGTCCGTGTGTGTGTGCGTGCGCGTGTGCGTGCAGGTGTTTCTGTGTGGAGTGTGTGGATCTGTTGGTAGGAACCGGCTCGGCGGCCACAGCCATCAAAGAAGACCCATGGAACTGCTACATGTGCGGCCCCCGCACCGCCTTCGGGTTACTGCGACGCCGGGACGACTGGCCCTGCAGACTACAGCACTTCTTTGCAAACAACCACGAACAGGCCTTTGTAAGTCTGACAGTAAAACAATGAGTTCACACTTGTTTGTATATTTATGATTACATCAGTTAAATGAAGAACCACATCAACAAAGATAAGACCTACTTCAATACGAAGTACAGAGTTCCATCTCTGACACAGCTTTACTACTTCAATATTTTAACTGTCCTAAACCACACTCCTATTTTCCTTCCACCACTTCCCTTTTCACCAACATCCCTCAAACAGCAGTACGTCAATCGCATGTAGTAAATATGATTTAATAGCCATCCTGTATCTAATCTGCAGCTATCACCACATCTTCATCATAATCATAAAAACAGTTGATTTGTACTTATTTGCCTCTTTGCCTTCTTCTCTCTCTCTCTCTGTTTGCTGTGAAGTTTAGTGTCTCTTTGATCTTGTTCTCATCTGTGTTTCTCTCTCTCTCTCTCTCTCTCTCTCTCTCTTTTAGGAACCAGCCAAATTGTATCCTCCGGTTTCAGCAGAAAAGAGGAAACCAATCAGAGTTCTCTCCCTGTTCGACGGGATTGCCACAGGTACATACAGGATACAGTACAGTACTCTCTCAGTATTACTGATATTATCCAATGATCTGGGGATTAAAGATAGAGTTATCGATTATGGAGAATGTTTGTTGACGGCTGTGGCGAGGGGTGGCTGTGGCGAAACGGGTAGGGCGGTCGTCCACTGGAGTGCAGTGTCGGTGGTTCGATCCCCCGCCTCCCCGGCATATGTCGAAGTGTTCCTGAGCAAGACAATGAACTCTGAATTGCTCCCGATAGTTAGCTTGCACCCTGCGTGGCAGCGCTGCTATCGGTGTATGAATGTGTGTGTGATTGGGTGAATGTGTACACAACAATGTAAAGTGCTTTGAGTCCGTGAAAAACCAGGGAAAAGCGCTATATAAGTGGAGTCCATTTACCATTTGACTCACTTTTTAAAAAAATCTAAATACTGTGTATATGTGTGTGGTCTGTGTGTGTTTATGTGTGTTTATGTGTGTGTGCACTCAGGTCTGTTGGTGCTGAAGGATCTGGGCCTGCTAGTTGACAAGTACGTGGCGTCAGAGGTGTGCGAGGACTCCATCACTGTGGGCATGGTCCGACACCACGGTCGCATCATGTACGTGGGCGACGTACGCAACGTAACACACAAACATGTTAGTACAATTTCCTCTTTACAATATAAATAATCACACAACAATGCATTTAAGTGCAAATACAACATTTGTGCTTTTGTTCTTACATGCTAGTTAATTGTTTTCGATTGTTATATTCCACTAAACTCCTTATTAACCTTTTTCTTCTGTCCAGGTGTTTACTCATGCTGTGTTTTTTTCCTCCTTAGATTGAAGAGTGGGGACCATTCGACCTAGTGATCGGAGGAAGCCCTTGCAACGACCTGTCCATAGTCAACCCTGCAAGAAAAGGCCTTTATGGTAAAAAAAAAGCGGCATTTGAATCGTTTAAAAATAAAAACTGGATTATAGCATTTTTAACATCCTAAGTACATACATACATTTGAAACAGTAATCCATTTTAATATTAAAACAAAAAATTCTCAATGACACTGTTGATTTTTGGGTTTTATTTTAACTTATTATGTAAAATGAAATTTGTCGACAGAAGGAACCGGCCGCTTGTTCTTTGAGTTCTACCGCCTGCTTCACGAGGCTCGACCAAAGCCGGGCGACGAGAGGCCCTTCTTCTGGCTGTTTGAGAATGTGGTTGCTATGGGAGTTAGCGACAAACGGGACATCTCGCGCTTTTTAGAGGTAAAATACCAGGATATACTGTACAGTAAATACAGACTCCAATGAGTCAAACATATGTATTCAGTGAGTGAGCGAATACATATAGAGGGAGATGTGTCTCTCTGTTGGACTGATGAACATATATGGTGATATATTATAATTTGAAGATCCTATTATCAATACTTCCTATATTCATACTATATTATAATATATCATATTAAGTATTCTGCTATTGACATCTACTGGACATAGAGAATATCCACAAACATTAATGTAACGTGTCTGCTCCTCCTCAGTGTAACCCAGTGATGATCGATGCTAAAGAGGTGTCCGCTGCCCACCGCGCTCGTTACTTCTGGGGGAACCTGCCCGGCATGTCCAGGTGACATATGCACACACAAACACACACATTTGTTAAGATCAGTTCCCTTTTGATAAGTCTAACTTTTTAAGATATTTTGTCTTCTTTTCAGACCTATGTCAGCCATGGCAAACGACAGGCTAGACCTACAAGATTGCCTCGAGCACGGACGCACAGCAAAGGTATACACTTCAGTGAGTGAGTGTGTATGTGTGTGTGTGTGTGTATGTGTGGGTGACTTTGCTTATTATCATGTGGTATCTTAAGTGTCGGACCAGTGGTGAGCGATATTGAGGGTATCAGTCAATACCACTCAATCAGTGGTAACATAAGGAAATTATGAGCCTTCAGCATCTAAAGTTGATGTGTGGGATTTATGTACAGTAAAAAATAAGACATTTACATTATGTATTTGTCCTTTGAACATAGTTGTACAGACCATAGAGGCCTTTTCCTTCTGTGAACTATTGCTGCAAAAATGTAGCATCAGTGACGTCCATTTTTACTGGATATTCCTTTTGCAACTGTTGCCTTTTTGCTCTACAAGCAAGAGGAATTTTCAGTCACCCAATATGTGGAATAAGTATAAGTTTGTTTTCCCTAAGAAGTAGAATAACCGCGTAGAAATACTGCAGAATACAAGTAGAAATAGTCCTGAAATCCCTATTGGCATAAAAAAGTACCAAGAGTTAAAATACTTATTATGCATGAGTAGATGTACCACCACTGTTCTTACTATCTCAACGTACAAAAGTAAAATCTGCTGTACAAAAAGAGGACAGCTTTAGGATTAAAAAAGGATTTGCGTGTGTGTGTCTGTCCGTCTGTCTGTCTGTCTGTCTATCTGTCTGTTTGCGTGTGTTTGGTTCTGGATGTTAATTCCAGTTTGAGAAGTTGCGTACGATAACGACACGCTCCAACTCTGTGAAGCAGGGGAAAGACGAACATTTCCCCGTCTTCATGGACAGCAAGGAGGACATCCTGTGGTGTACCGAGATGGAAAGGTACGTGTGTGTGTGTGTGTGTGTGTGTGTGTGTGTGTGTGTGTGTGTGTGTGTGTGTGTGTGTGTGTGTGTGCGTGTGTGTCTTCTGACCTGTGTGTCCCTTTAATTTCACCTTGTTTGCATGATCACAAGAATCTTTTAATTAATTTATTTGGATTTTTCTTATCTACCAATGCTACTGTGTTTGCATGGCTTATAGTAAATAATTCAGTACACCTATTTTTAATGCAACAGTTAAATAAAATTCAAAATGTTCACAGTTTTTTTGTTACCCTGTGTTTGTTACCTTATTTAAACAGCTTATATATGCTTCATGATTTCAATATCAACCTTGACGACCCATTCCAGACATACAAACAGTAGTTTACTGTTAAAACAATAAAGTAAACATAATTTAGAGGCTCCAAGTAATTCAGAATTCACGTTTTGCTGATTTTGATCAAACAAATTAGGAAAAGGTACGAATCTTTTATTTTGTCCCAAAGCGAGAAAATGTACCATCATTCAACAGGAAAAGGGATAGGGAGGTAGCGTAAAAGGCAATATAAAAATTAAATAAATTAAAGTAAACATTAATACTTATGAACAGATAACATGCTGACAAAATAAATATGTAGAAATTTTTAAAAAAAATGTAAACAGCCAGATGAGATTTTTAGTAGTGCTTATGGTATGGATTGGAAAGTAATACAATTATATCAATAAATGATTTACTCTATAACTTGTACTTCTTACATTACAGACGAATATTTTGATTACTGATGTCTTTCAATTTGTTTATTTATTTTTTATTTTAAAAAATGGTCTTGGACAAAAAAAAATTCCCGTATTCTGGTCTTGCTCAGCATTACCATTTATATAGCAGTTACTGTGTTGATTTCTTTCTTTTGTCCTAGACAACTCTGTATTCTTATCCAACGCACTTGATATAAGATAGCTAGATGTGTGAATATCCCTTTCACTTCATTGGTAAAAAAAGAAAAGAAAATTGTTTCAAATATAATCGATGAATCTATTGTAATAACAGTTGCTGATCAACTTTCTCTCATTCAACTATCGATTAATTGATTAATCAAATCTACCTCATCCTGTACATCTTTCCTCTAACTCAAACTCAAATAAATGAACGTGATGTGTGTGTGTGTGTGTTTCCAGGGTGTTCGGTTTCCCCGTCCACTACACTGACGTGTCCAACATGAGTCGCCTGGCCAGGCAAAGGCTGCTGGGGCGTTCCTGGAGCGTGCCCGTCATCAGGCACCTCTTCTCCCCGCTTAAGGAGTACTTTGCTTGCAACTAGAAAAACACACACACATACACACACACAAACATACACGTATGAAGAGTATGTAATGACGGAGACACACAGATATCTATACACACTTTACACCTATACGTGAAGCTTGGCAGGTTGACACAGATGACCGGACATACACACACATACATGTACACACACATACACATACACTGTAAATGACTGCTTCCCCTCGACCCCCATTGTAGACCACTGGCTGACCTTATTAGTCCCTTGGTGCTACCTTGCTGACTTCTACACACACAGACAAAAACAAACACACACATACCAAATGGTGCAGGATCTCTGTACTGTATTAGCTCACACGCCAACTTCCTGTTCGACCTTGAAACCCGGCGTCTTCTGGCTCTTACTGTGTCATAGCAGCTGGAGTTCAAAACCTCCAAGGGTGCGCTAAACTTTCTGTGACACCCCCGACTTTCTGTTTTCTAACATCAACACAACCAATGACTCCATCCCAACCCTAACTCTTAACTGTATTCATGCGTAGTGACAGTGCTACTGGTGTATTAAATGTGCAATGAACATAAATTTACAAAAACACACACACACACACACACACACATACAGACACACACACACACCAGTTAATGTTCACGGTGCTGGTCAGTGGTGAAGTGTTGGACTCCAAATGGTGCCACTTTAATGCAACACTTTAAAAAAAAGTTTTTGGTGCTCTCCGAGTCTGAACGGTTCGTGGTGGTTTCAGTCGCTACAGTTTTTACGTCCCTCACTGAGTGAGACCAGATGTTACACCAGGCACCAGGTTTTTAACATATGTTTCCTTGTTAAATTTGGAAACAGAAAAAAAAAACTTTCTTGTGAAGCCTTTTTTTTACCAAATTGTTAAGATGCTTTGGAGGTACTAATGATTTTAGTTTTTGGGTTAAATAACAGATGCAAAATAACCCCCCCAAAAATGTATTTATCCTTCCCTGAGGAAGACATGAATAATGAAATAAAAGATTATGATATTTGTTACTCTACATCTGCATAGGGCCGATTGTTTATAATTTCCCGGATAGGTGAAGTTATTGCTAGTTGCTCCGTTGGTCCACATAAATATACACGGAAAAGTTCTAGACAATCGCAGTTACAAGATAAATCTAAATTAACATGAGAAATATGAAATGTAATTAAATAATTGGTAAATAAATCTATTTAAAACAATACTAATGTGATACACAATCAAGGATAAAGCCACATCAGAGCCATGATCATAGTGGAAAGCCTTGCTTGTAGCGCCTTCCAGTGGGCAGAGAGAGAGAGAGAGAGAGAGATTACTAACTTAATTTGAAATAACATACGGAATAAACAATTTATTATATAGTCTGCCTACTGGATTTGTTTCAAAATCTCGGCTAAAAAGTGAAATGTTTTTATTTAATTGTTTTTTTTAAATATTATTAAACCTTATCATCTTACTCTATTTCTCTCTCTCTCTCTCTCTCTCTCTCTCTCTCTCTCTCTCTCTCTCTCTCTCTCTCTCTCTCTCTCTCTCTCTCTCTCTCTCTGGAAAACACATTTTCTCAAAGTAATTTCTAGATTTATTTCTTAATTATTAGAAGAAGAATTGGAATTTTCCACTTATCATTAGTCCAATTATATTATTTCTACCTCCAGAGTAGCACCTATACTCTCAGAAACAATCGAAAAAATTTACTTTGTCGATTTCTTTTGTCTGGTGGTCACAATCTACCTGCCCTTGTGGCTTCAAACGGGATCCAAAATGTCCTCCAGTTTTGGCAGCGACAACTTTCCACTGAAACCAGGACCTTTACTCAGTAGACATTTTGCTGTTTTTTTTTGTACTTCCTACGACTGAAACAAGATAGCCCTGTGTAGATAATAACTTCCTCATATCTCACAGTTACTGTAAACGACCTGTCTTGGGTTTTTCTTCTTCTGCCTTTTAGCCCAATGCATGCTGGGATAAGCTCAGCCTCTCTGTGGTCATGAATGGGAATAATCAAGGGAAGAAAAATGTAATTTACTAAAAATGGTTCCAAGACGCAGACACTATGTAAATAATATCCTTATTATTTAAACTGGGCTGTCTTTGGAGAAAACATTTATTTCGGTCTGGTGCTTCTGGTCCTCCGATGACCATCTTAATCCAGGAAGCCTTCCGATCCTCTGACCTTCCTCAGATACCAGCTTACAACTGGACACACACACACACACACATGGACACTACATATGCATACACAGTAACAAAAACAACCAACAATAAACCAGCAGGTTCAAAGTTTTTTCATCTTGTTTACTCTCCATTATACAAACAACTTTCAGGTGCTTTTTAAACTTTACTCTTTTTTACAGTGCTCGTGCAGGTTACACACACACACACACACACAAACACACAAACAACAAACTCACATTTACCGCAAACAGTGGCTACATTCACACTTTCTCTCTACAATACTCAGCATCCACACACACACACACAGACACACACACACACATAAATGCATACACACTGTGTTTTTGCTGGCCGCCTGTTGCCATCAGGCTTGGTGCTCCCTTACCCACTACCCACCCACCTGACCCCACCCCCAGGTGCTGCATGTCAGTCAGTCAGTGTAATCTCCAATTTCATGTTAGATTTAGGGAGTAATGATCATAATAATAATAATGGTAATAATAATTACAATAATAATCTGTTATTGTGTGTGTGTACTGTTCAAGGTTGGTGCTCAGTTCAGTTCAGTCTCAGCCTATAGCAGGGGAGAGAGAGGGGGCTAGAGAAAGCATATATTACAGTTAGTATAGTGACTTGTTCTATTGTACCAGAGGATGCCGGAAGAAATTGTTACACCGATAAAGCTTAAGGACACTCTCAAACAAGAGCGGGCTGAAATCACACTGTATATAGTGATGTCAAAGAGGTGGAGGAAACTATAGATGACAACAACAGCATCAATAAAAAGACAGAAATCATATTCAATTGGATCAGAGTGAGTTATTTTTCCTTTAAGGGGAAAATGCTTATAAGAAATCAAAACGTTGTATCTTGTGTATGAAAAGTATACATTTGCAATACATTCATATCATAAAATGTAAGAAGTTGAGTATCAAGAAACATTAAGTTAAAATCAGCTGCTCATAGTTCAACTTAAAAAACCTGTAACGGGAAGTTTTTAATAGTTCTTAAAGCCAGTAATGTTGGAAACCCTCTGGCTAAAGATACAGAATTTCAGCTGATGTCTGTTTTTTTAACTGTTGTTTCAACTTGCATCTTGTTTGAGAGTTTAAGTCGGACTAAAGGGCAAGGAATGGAGTTGATATTTTTAACTGATGGGTGACGCGTGGTGAGGTTTCTGTTTGCCTATCGACAGCTTTTAGGCTGAGTGACACATTGTTTTTCAACACTGATACACTTACAAACACACACTGACACACAGAGACGCAGAGAAACATGCACAACACAAAACAAAATTCAATGCTGTTGTGCATTCAGACACTCATCTCATGGACTAAATGAAAGATGAGATCTTAGGAAAAAGGAGGACCTGGTAGTGTTTCAAAAGGTGCTAAAAATTTTATCTGAAAATAAAGAAAAATATATTGTTAGGAGTATAAATCAAGTTTGTCTTTACAATGACTGTATTTAAGTTTGTCGTAGTAATGAAAAGGCACTATTATTATTTTACTCTTGTATGAATATGAACTAATTAAGGCATTTTAACTTTGTACTTGAACAATGTAAGAAATGAAACGTGAATAAAAAAAAATAACTGTTTCTTGTGATTTGGCCAGAAGGCTCTGTGTTCTCTATCTGTGTGCCGGTTAAGAATGTAACTGCTTACATTTACATCAAGTCAAAATTCAGTTTGAGTTTGAAATTTTCTTTTCTTTTTAAACTTAAATCACACTAGCACTTACCTTATCTGTTGTCCACTTTTAAAAGTTTTTTAAAGAGCTGATTTACTACACCAATTTTGATTGAAAACATTAATAATTTGATTTCAAAGACAAAAATGTTACATATGTAATAGTTTTAATGCTTGTTGTTGTTTTGTTTATTTAAATTGTGTTTCCAGTGTGTTGAACAGAATGGATTGAAATGTTTTAAACACTTTATGCCACAAACAACTCTTTTACCTAAAAAAAACAAGTATCTTTGCAGCACCATCGCAGTTGTTTAAAATGCAAAGAGTATTTCTGTTCAACATCTTTGTGGAGTTCTGCTGATTCAAACTGTCAGCAGAAACACTTTGGAGTTATAAGGCTCCAGTTCTTTAAAACAACTGTGTACTGTAAGTACAGCAATACACACTAAAACAATATTTTATTAAGCTACGTTGGCGTTGTCAGCGAGTCCTACCATCATTAAAGTGGTATAAATGGTGATTTCTTTTTGAAATCCAGCCCAAGTCCAATTTGGTCCTGCAAAAGAAATAGCAAATTAAGTGCTAATAAATGTAACCAATCAATTATTACAATGCTAAACCATTTTGTAAAACTATAAAATACAATTTACAAATTATATTATCGTAATATAAAAGCCACTGTGTTTTCTGATGTGTGACTATATCAGCAAAAACCCCTTGCATACAAGAATAGCTGGACAATGTAAGGGTTATGCACTATGCAAGGGTTAAAAAATTATGATATTATCGTAGTCAAAAATTACTCAGTAGGTCATCGCCCCTGCTGGTAACCAAACCAACATTTTTATTTTTTTTCATTTTGATTGTTCTTTGCATATTAAATTTCAATATAATATTTCTTATTTTTTTCGCAGGGTTTTTGGAGAGTAGGCGTATACTAATCTTATTTAATCCATATGGCTTTAATAGTATTTTGGTTAACTATTTATTGTTGGCCTAAAGCTTACAAAATGTTCCTGTCAAACTAGTATATGTTTGATTTTTGGAGATTTAATCGTTAATTTAGAGAGCTTTGGTTACAGTGCTGTAGTTACACTGGATGTCTAAAACCATCTGGGATATTGGACATTATGTATTGATTTACTTTTATCAAATACTATCCTCTTAAATATGCCTGTATGATACTTTTGCCCCCCATTAGTCAATCAAGAGACATACTAAAAGGTATAAAAAGCAATGAATACAAATGTTTTAGACATGACATCAAGTTTAAAAGCTATATCCCATACATTATATGTATAACTACACCAAATACCTGGTGCAAATATAGCCAAGTAAACATGTGGAAATTATAATAAAATATAACAGTATAATAGTTCACTAAACATTACAATGTGACCAAGGGGGTTCAATAGAAGCTTTTATTATAATTATATGCTGGAAAATGATATCTAGAAAGCTCAAGAACGGTGGTGTTCAAAATTCAGACTGAACTGTTAATTTATATAGGCCTATATTTGTCACAATAGGGTAATGCATAGGCCTACTATTTTTTTTTTTTTTTTTAGATTTAATCAAATCGTTTTAACGGCTTGGAGTAGCCTAAGCTACAGGATGCATTTACATTCACCTGTACCCCACTTATCAGATCTAGTTAATCAATTAGTGACGATTATATTGAAGAGGATTATCAGCTCCTCGGGTGTTAACATCAATATGTCCGATAGTATTTAAAGGTAGCAGGAGGGAGCAGCCACGCCCCTGTCTGCTGAGGAGAGGAGACCGGAGGAGACCCCTTAGCTAGACACATCTCGTCTCCTATTGGCCAGTTTTTCCGTAAATCAAAATGGAACGGCTCATGATTGGCTGTGGCCAGGGATGGTCCGCCCAGAAGCATCTGCGGCTCGCGCTGTGCCAGCTGTCCTCGAGCACTCGGCTGGTGCTGGGCAACGCATAGAGGCTCCTGCTGAGGAGGATTCGGTAACCTAGAAGAAAAAGGGTAAGAGAAGCCCAAAGAGATTTGGAAAAATTAAGATGTCAAGGTTTATCTCATAAATTCTATTAATAGTTATCAAGAATGAATGGGAATATTCATCTATTTTCTTATTAAGACGGTTATATTCATTATTACTCTCGTCTAATGGTAAACACGTCAGGTTTGTAGCCTACGTTAGAATATCCTTTTAATGTAGCCTATTAATTTGAGGTTAATATGATATTACATATAGATTTATATAGGCTTATCTTATTTTAAAAATGTTCATTCACCCAAATGATAAATCATCGTTAGCATGAATGGGAATTAATCAATGGTTGTATTTTGCAACTTGCATCGAAATATGGGCGAGATTTAGCCTATAAGTGTGCGTGCATGTGAGTGTGTGTCATCATTGCAATAAGGCTGTGTTTTTATGTGTGGTAATGTGTGTATGTGTGATTGGCGTGCCATCACTGCAATAAGGCTGTGTGTGTGCGTGTTTGTGTGGGTGGGTTTATGTGCGTGCGTTTTTTCCGTTATGTAAGCCTGCTTGTCGTTCATAGGTTATTCTCGTTACACCAAATATATTAAGTCACAGTGATGATGAAGAGGAGGGAATTGAGTCGTCATGCATACAAACCATGATACAAACTAGCGAGTGAGCGAGTGTGTGTGTGTGTGTGTGTGTGTGTGTGTGTGTGTGTGTGTGTGTGTGTGTGTGTGTGTGTGTGTGTGTGTGCGTGTGTGCGTGTGTGTGTGTGTGTGTGTGTTTGAGAACATAATGTGAAATGGACAGGTGATCTAATCCGCTGTTCTGTCTGGAGGATTTTTGCTCTGGTATCTGTGGGTCGGGATGTATAGGCTATGGAGTCGTTGTACAAATCATTTGGTTTAAGGATCATTGAGCGTGCTTTGAGGGGCTTGGGGTCCTCGGTGCAGCACAATGACTTGAATATATTAGAAAGCATCCTAAATAGATGACGCAACCCTTTTTTTCCCCACACATGATAAACTCCATAAGCATCGATTATGTTATCAGTGGTGTAATGTAACTACATTTACTCTATTGCTCAAGTACATTTTATAAACCAAGCAAGCAATCAATTAATCAAGAAAACATCAAGTAGATTAATATATAATGAACAGTTGCAGTTGCAGTCCTTTACAAAATACAGTAGTTTACTCAACCTCAACCAACAGCAGTGAAATCCAGTGTTTACATTAATGCATGAGTAATATAAAATCTGCTGACACAATATATAATAGTGTATACTTCCTCCATCTCCTCTGCTTATTATCACATTAAATAGAGAATTTGTGTAGCTGCAGTATTCAGATCATTTATAAAGAGGTATCATGCTGTACAAATACTGTCACAAGTAAAGGTCCTGCATTCAAAATGTTAGTAATTTAGTCAGGGAAATGACTAAATGTGGAAACAGATTTTCATATATTTTATTAGATTATTTTTATTCTTCTAAGGTGTATTTTGGTGTCATCTAGTGGTGAGTTCTAGTTTGCAAAGCTCTGTCTATACCCCTCCCGTTTTGGAGAGTTTACAGAAGCTACATTGGCCCTCAGGAACAATAAGCTAGTTACTAAAGATGACATCATCTATCGCTGCCTCACGTCTTTCCACAATATCAAGTGATGAGGTGAAGATGTTAGTTATTTTATTCTATTGTACTTCTTCTTCTTCTTCTTCCATCTTGAGCCGGCTGACACCCACTATACATTAAAACAAACGCGGCCGTTAAGTTTGTCCGTTCTGGGCTACCATAGAAACATGCGGTGCAACATGCAGCCACTACGCTAAAATGCTTGTTCTAAGGTCTTTAAAAACACTTTGATTTTCAAGTGATTATTCAGTAATTGAAACATATGAATTTAATATTGCATTTAGTCTATTCTGATTGTAGTGCATAGTGATAGAGATTTCCCTGATCCTGAGGGTTGGCCTAGTCAGTTATGTGAGCGCTGTTTTTATTGTCTGTTTATCTGTGATTCACTAATGGCCTATACATCCATGAACCTCCAGCAGTACCACCCACAATCTTTCAAACCTCCTACTGAGTCTTTCAGGTCTTATGCACGTTTGTTCTGGCTGTTTATAAATAGCTCTACTCTACACACACACACACACACACACACACACACACACACACACACACACATCCTTATTCTTATATCTTTGTGATGACACTCATTGACATAATGTTTTCCCTAGCCCCTTACCTATAACCCTAACCATCAAACCGAAATGCCCTAACCGTAACCCTAACCCTAACCCCAACTGAACTCTCACACTGACCGTAACCCAAATCTAATTCTAACCTGAACCTTCAAACTAATTCTTAACCCTCAAACAGCCCTTTGAAGAAGTAGGGACAAGGCAAAATGTCCTCACTTTTCAAAATGTCCTCACTCTGATAGTTACAAGTTTAAATTGGTCTTAACAAAGAAAGATTCCTGTACACACACACACACTCAAACACACACCTGCAAGGTAATACACCCACACACACACACAGACTATATATTGACTGTCACACACAAACACACATTGTCCACCGTAGATCACTCTCCATCTCCAGATCCAGTTTAGAGTCAGCAGCTGTCTACTCACTTACTGCACGCATCAACACACACACCCCTTACGTTTCCCTGCCACATGGAGCCTGCACTTGCCCAGGAACATCTGAGCATGTCAGCAGCTACTAAAGTCACATAAAAAATGGTTTCTAAACACGCAAAGCTTAGATCTGAAAATAGATTTGACTGTTTTTCAACACGTAGGATTTAATCTTTATGAAGTAAGAAACACCAAATCAAACACAAGGTTAACTTGCATTATTGCTGTGTGTTGTTTTTTGTGCTAGTACAGAGTCAAAGGGTTAGTCGTTCTGTTCTTACCTTCATCAGTGACCAGGGAAGTAGTTTGATTCTTCAATGAAAGAGTCAGAATCTCTTTTCTTGTACAGTAATGTGTATGATGCATTTCATACCTGAATTAATTTGCCAGCTTTTCAAGATAGGAAACTGTGAAATGGCTGTGTGTCTGGTACGACCATGTTGGTATGGAAATGCGTGACATTGGGATTCTGGGGTAAATTTTTGCTGCTGGTCCTCATTCATTATTAATTAACAACCCCATTAAAAAACTGTCTGCACAGTGGAAAAGTCAGGGTGTGTCTTAGTGTGTGCAACTGTGAGCATGATGTGTGTTTGTGCATGGGGGAACGCATTGTGTACTATCCACAATGCATGCATGTGTGTGTGTGTGTGTGTGGGTGTATTTTTGTGTGTTGAAGCAGCTGGTCACAGAGTGAGTGTGAAACGCATGCATGGTGTGTCACTGTCTGTGTGTCTCTCTTTGGCTGTCAGTTAGTCATAGCCACTATGACACAGCAGAGACATATAAGTGGACTTTAATTTCCCTTAGCTTACAGTATGCACAGACACACAAAGCTCTCAGTGTCTGGTGCAGAGGTCCTGTTTAGTCAGCTTTCCCATTCCCACACACAGTCAGTCAGTCAGCCAGCGTGGGTTCACATGGAACTGACAGGAAAACAGTGACAACAGCAGTTTTTAAATCAGTGTCGATAGTCAATCAAATGAATGTTTTAAAATGATTTGCAAACAGATGCATGGGAGAATGGGTTAGGAAAAATCTGCAGATGTTAGAAATATTCTCAGTGAGCAAACAGCTTGTCAGGAATTCACCACATCAAATTAGATGTTTTTTTTTAAAGTGCGTTATAAAATCACAACAGAGCACAGCAATAACAAGTGTGAACGCCAACAACAGAATACAACTTTGATTTGTGATTCTTAAGTTTCATTACATTTACTGACCTGAAGGGGGCAGTTTAATTAAAGGTCAAAAGGTCATGCCAGTATGACTACTATTTGAAAAAGTAAAATAAATAAGTGTAGGAAAAATGTTTCCTTACTGGATGTGCTGTATAATCCGTGTATTTATATATTCTAACAATTTAATTAAAATAAAGCTTAATCCGTCTTGCCTTTTTAGTATGCGCCACCATACTACGGAATGCAATTGTTTGCGTGTGCTTTTCCACTGAAAGCCCTCCAGTTCCCATCTCCTGGGAAACCAATCTTTTCTTCCTGCTGCCATGCAGGCCTTTAGGGCGCTGCTTTCCATACTGCACCCCCCATCCCTCATATTTACCACCATCACTTTATCTTTCATTTCAAAATAATCATCCTCTTATTCTCTTCTCCATTAGTGGATTCCTCTCTTGATTCCCAGTATTTTTTCCCCATCAATCTTCTTTGAGCTTGACATGACTGTGACCTGGTACCAATTGATTTCTGTCAAATGCTGAACCAAAAGGCTCATATGCCTCAGAGCTATTTTTTGTATGAATAACTGCTCTTTAATAATCTTAAATCATCCTGAAATTGAGCTTGACCCACATTTCTGTGTTAAGGCAAGACACTGCAGGCAAAAACTATGCGCTAGAAATTAGATGTTTATATTATTCAAAATCCGACGGACCAGATATACTTCCATAAAAACATGTTTTTTTCAAGCCCTGGTCATAACATGTCTTTCATCGTAGGCCTAAATAAAAGGTCCAACATACAGTAGATTAATGTGTTAATTCTACTAAACCTTGTCTGTTTGCGCCTGTATATTTCTGCTATACAATAATCATTTTTGACAGGTGTGTCGGAGGAAGTCGCAGTAAAACTATAGGAAAAATAATGATTTATAGATTTAAATTTTATGATTTATAAGATGGATAAAGATGTGTCCAAAGTCTGCTCTGTAAAAACATAGGACACAAATATGTTGTAAAAATGTAATAAAGATTCTAAACATTTCAGAAAATTTGTAATACAAAATAAAACGATTAAATGTAAATGACCAAGTTTCATGACATCTTTAAGTTAAAAAATGTACCCTATTCACCTTCAGTGTCTCGCATGGTAAATTGAACTGACGAACAGAAAAACTAAAACCTAATGTATTCCTATAGGTGAGAGTTCCTGCCTAATAGTTCTCCAGCTTTTTGGACTAATTGAAGCCTTGTCTGGTTTGGATGTTGTACAGATTCATCTCCTTATTATTCTGCTCACTGCTCTCTTTCCTCCCCCATCCTCCTTCCCCCCTCCATTCTCTCCATCTCTTTGAGTTGATACTGTGTGACTGGGATGCCATTGTGTCCAGCCATCTAACACATTGCATACAGCCATCCATGCAGAATACACACACACACACACACACACACACACAAAGAGGGATGTTTGTAGAGGAAGCTCACAGTTTGATGATTACATTGGATTTACTCAAGCTGTTTTGCTGTTTAATAATCATCTAAAAGGCTCAAGAATTTCCTTGCCCATTAATGCTGCTGGAATTGTTGCGCATATGACAAATACATCATCTTGAATCTTGAAAGTTTCACATATTTGGATAGATACCCAGGTGGCAAAAATATCATACCAACCTATACATTACAGAAATGCCACATCAGTTCCGAATTTTAGAATATTTTTTTAAATTCAGCATTGAGGCCACATTAAATATATTATAACTGGCAAGTAAAAATGTCTCTCATTAAAATGATTAAGATCTGGATCTTTTAAACAAGCTGCTACTGCATTATGTACCTGTGGTGGCAGATATTGAATGTTGGAATGCTTATTAATGTAATAGGAAACATTGTATTTATCTTGTATTACTCCTGTATGTCTAAGGTTAAATTCCTCAAATGTGTATTGAAGAGTACTCTCAGACTTGTGTCGATCAATTGTTTCAGCTCTAGACAAAACGGGCCGATCCATTATGGTGCATCTAACCTGTCCATTAAAACAGAAGTTATACTTGTTATCCTCCATCCCAATCAATCTCTAGTAGCAAAACCAGTGTAGATATATATTGTATAAAAACAGCTCTCTTTCTGTAGCCTGATTCAGTTCATGAACTTAAAATAGGGTTATGGGCTTTGGAAGCGGGCAAAAAACTTTGCCTGCAGTACTTTGTGATATTCTGTCGTATTCATGCAGATACTATAATAGATTTTTAAAATTATAAATCCCCTAGTTGCCTCTTAATATTTCAAAGACGGAGCTAAGCTGATACACTAAAAGGTGGGGGAAACAAAAAATAATGTGTGTTAGAAACTCAGCAGAAAACAGCAGAAGAGACGGTATGTTCTGGCGATCCGATGCAGCGTCTTTACCGATCTGCTTTTTGATGAAACCTTTTCTGACAGGATATACCATGACACACACTGTGAATCACATTCACTGCCACAGGCCCTGACACCACTCAGGATGCTGTGTTCAGCCTTTGGCATTCATTCTGCTTGGCACCGGCTTTAGCTTTGTTGTGGAAAGGTCTATGAAAAGGATCTTTAGAAGGGCACATTCCCTGCAGTTAAAAAGACAGAGATGCAACAAAGCCATGTTTTCAAAAAAATACATCATCTACTTTATTATAGTATTTTGACAAGGTTAATAAAAACAAATCTATACTGATTCAAACGTATTTCTCCAGTATTGGGGGTCGGGTTATACATTTAGATTGATATAGGAAAAAAAACTATTTCCACTTACAATATTTAAGTTACTTACTTATTCAGAAGCGTTTAGCCTTGAATATTTTATTAATCTGTATTAATTTATTATTTCATAGGTCAAGAATACAGGTACATAGAGCCCTTAAAATGTCCTTATTTCTCCCTCTCTCTCATGTCTTGTGTTTAGAACAAACAAGTCATTTACAGTTTTGGCTGCCTCTCAAACATATACGAAATTGGTCGTGCTGCAACTTTTGGTTATTTCAGATTGTACAGAACTCTGTATTCAGTGTCTACATTACGATCTTCTCCTTTGTAATGTCATCTTGATGCTAAATGTCTTTTTCATTCCTTTTGATAGGACTATGTCTGCCAACATGGGGTCGATGCGCATCCTCATCAAGGGAGGAAAGGTGGTCAACGATGACTTCACCCAGGAAGCAGATGTCTACATTGAGAACGGCATCATTCAGCAGGTAGACCACATTCATCAGATACACGTATTAAATGTACCTTTACTCCTACATTCTCTCAAGATAGGCTACCATACATATTCATTTAAAATGTATACTGCATCCTTTTTCTCTTCACATATTCTGCCATGCACACACACACACACACACACACACACACACACACACACACACACACACACACACACACACACACACACACACACACACACACACACACACACACATAACACACACACACTTTGACCTGTCCTACACCCATTGCTTTCCAGTGTATCCCCAGCTGTTGGTGTGACTCATTTCACTGATACAGTTCTAAACCGCTCGGTGAACTTTGTGGCTTTACATGATGAAAGTGGATGCTATAATTAGCTCCCTGATTGTTGTCATGGAAATGAGCTTTGGTTTATGTGTGAAGAGGATGCATTTGACTTAGAAACCTGGAAAGCTACGCTAATCTCAATCACATAAACTGAATAAATAGTCTGTGCCATCATGTTAACAAATAATTTTCATAATTTTTTACAATTTAGCATTAAATGCCTGCAGTATTGGAAGACCCTAAAGAATACACATCCTAGGCTGTTAATTCTGATTTGTCAGTGTTACTATTTTTTTAGGCATTACTTAGAAGTGGCAATCTTCTTCCAGCTCTGTAATACTCCACACAGTTCCAAAGTACTGCGTGTGTAAGTTGGCAAAGTCCTTGTGATTAAATGTGAATTTACAATTCAAACACAGTTAAAGAAGCCACAGCCTGTTCACATCCGAAATGAGTTACCTTAACAGACTCATCCTCTGGAGATGAATGTGTGTGTTGGATTTCATGGCAATTCATAGTTGTCAAGACATTTCACTCAAATGTTGAAGCCTTAACCATGATATCTGTTTCAGCATTAAAAGATGTTGTCACAAGTATGCCTGTAAGTATTCCTGGAAATGAAAACTTGGACTTTCTGGTGGCGCTAAGGGAGTCAGGGAAACATAAGAAGCAGTAGGATATACAGTACTATATCTTCTAGACATCACTTTTTTTTAAAACATTTAATTTCCACTTAAATTTTTGTTTACATCACAAACATCTATATAATGAATTTCCATAAACATTTCAATAGGGAACCAACATAAACAGTTTCAGGGGCATCTCAGGTATATGAGAAGTTTCCTGACATTGAATTTCAAATTATTTAATTAGTTGTTGAGATTTTCAGTCTCAACCACAAAAAATTAAAAAATTGGATTCAACACACAATCACTCCTGGAAGACATATTTTATGTACAGGCAAAATAGAATTATTTGGTTTCAGCATTGGCCTTTTTGAATGATTGAATTTATAAAATGTATTGTATTTATGGATCTTGATGTATAAGGCAAACTGTTTCCATGGATTGAATTATAAACCACTGTGTTGGTTTGTATATTTGTAATGAGCAACACAAAAATATTTATTAGCCTAAAAAAAAAAAAAAAAAAAAAAACAGATTCAGGTTCTCACTGTTGCGATGTTATAATCTGCCATATAAAACCTCTGTAATAACCAAAGCACCCTTTGTTTTGGCCCTATTGAATATTGCCACTGTTCTCAATGTTATGGACTACATTAAGACTACATTAAGGCTACATTGACCCAAACAGTAATATCGTTCATAGTCGTAACATATTCCGTGGTCCAGATGTTATTAGGACATATTGTTAAAGTTGTATAATGTGTGTTCTCTGTGGCCCAGGTTGGTAAGGAGCTGATGATCCCGGGCGGTGCCAAGGTGATCGACGCCTCTGGAAAGCTGGTGATGCCGGGCGGAATAGACACCAGCGTGCACATGCAGCAGACCTTCATGAACGCCAGCATTCAGGAGGACTTCTACACTGGGACCAAGGTACACACACACACACACACACACACACATACATACACACACACACAGGAACGTGCCATGACGTGGCTCGCCAGCATGCCTGTGATTACACACTTTAGGAATCTCTAGACAGCTGTCAAACACACATGCTTTCTCTCTCTTCTTTCTCTCTTTCTCTCTCTGTCTCTCCCTCTCTTTCTCTCTCTCTCTCAAACTATCTGCCCTGTGTTATATTCAAATCTTCACTCTGCTTTCCAAACCATACGTTCATCAAGACTAATTCTCTCACTGATCCAATAGGAATCAAACCCAATCAGCTGTCACGCATGTCTGGTTGAAAGCAAATACTTCTCTTTTTACACTCACGCACGTACGCACGCACACACACACACACACACACACACACACACACACAGACACAGCTGTTCAGGCTTAATTTTTACTAGGTTTATTAGTTGATTGCTTATGGATGTTCTGCATGTTTTCAACTGATCCCATGAGACTTGGAGCTGACGGGATGATTTAATAATTAGGAGATTTATAAATTCAAAAGAGGGGAGTCTAATTGTTGCCTACAGCTGTATTTGTTGTAGGATGTTGTATGCTGTTTTTCTCGTTGTGGCCTGACCTATTTTTATCTGTGGGGGGTTTAAGTATTATTTAGCATCAACTGGGTGTATGAAGGCGTAGCTGTTGTCGCTATACATATCATAAGGTGGGAGCAGGGATCAAACAAATTGACAAGAATCCATTTTATAGCCTTGTCATTGCAACACTAGGTCCACAAGTGCTGGTTAAAACGTTCTTATTATCTTCTTATCATTTTGAGATTTGTATGAGCACATTTTTCTCCACAAGTAGACCTGTGATAGTTGGTTGTATTAGACAGTTCACATTTGTATCAAGCATGAAAACCCTATATCGTTTCATACATAAAGATAACAAAACTACATTTTTCTTTAGCTTTTTGTTGTTTCTTCAAATATGTCAGACGGAGATAGACGGAAGTTCTCTATAAAAAAATTGATTTTGCTCCTAGTGCTGTATTTGACTCAAGCCCCAACCTCAGCGATTTTTACCAGCATCCAATAAGGAAGTGACCAAAATTGTAGTACCTTCCGGTGGCCACAGGGGGTGGTACCAAGACTGACCAATTTTACTTTGACTCACTTGTTAGACAGGCCGTTTTCAAAGTCTTATCAAACCAATTTACAGCCTGGTCCACAAAACCATTCTAGTCTGTATGTTTAGGTCATATCTCCATGACAACACTGAGAGGGGTGAATTTTTTCTAGCAGGCTAGTTTTTATTCTTTTGGAGGTTAAAATGTATTGGCGCGATCTCTTGAGTGACAGCTCTCCGCCCGTTGTCCCTCACTTTGCCTTGGAGGTACCAGGATTATTGGATGCCGTGTGAATAACTGAGGTCAGCACGGCTGATACATCCATATTATATACTATCTATGATTTGACATAAACTATGGTACTTAACAGTAAGAAAAGAAGTGCGGATATTGTAAAAAAATTCACCTTTTTAAACTGCAATTAAAAAACTAACTTATTTTTCAGCCTTTTCATCCAGTGTAATTCACATCAGCTAGGCAATAATTATGTTCTTTATTTGTTTGTTTTTTATTATTATTTTGTATTTATTTGAGTCCTGCATGTTTGTTTTAGATCCAGTATATGATAAAGTAGTGCAATTTAATGTTTGAAACAGCACGTCTACTGTCTTGATTTTATGGGAAATGATATGAACTGCAGGGACTCTGCAGCGCTGTGTCCCTGGGAAGCAAGTCTGATGGAATGCCAAATGAAGTGGGGCGAGAGGAATTTGGGGGGATGAATCCTCCGTATGCCAGCTTTACCCCAGCAACCCCTGAAACGCCAACCCCTACCCACTGACCTGGCTGCCATGGCAACTAACCCCCACTTATAGTGTGGAAAGGGAGCAAGTGTGTGTGGGTGTGTGTGTGTGTGTGTGTGTGTGTGTGTGTGGGTGTGTGTGTGTGTGTGTGTGTGTGTGTGTGTGTGTGTGTGTGTGTGTGTGTGTGTGTGTGTGTGTGTGTGTGTGTGTGTGTGTGTGTGTGTGTGTGTGTGTGCAATAGTGCATGCTTGCATGTGTGCATGTAGGACCATGCCAGTATTGTGCTGTCTCTATGGTGACCGTGGTACTGCAGCAACGGCTAACGTGCAAATGTGATGAACCCCAAAACTATTTGTTGTGGTGGCATCCTCTCCCCTCCCACGGCTTTGTCTCAGCCTGCTCCCTCTCATGCTTCCCTTCCTCCCTTCTCCCCTCTGTTTCCTCTGCTTCACCCTGTACCCCCTCTGGCACAGACTCATAATGACCTACGGTGGGAGGGCCACTGGGCAGTACAGCTCGGTTTGGTACGGCGGTATGGTTTGGTACCGAACGGAGCGGTTACCCTATTGCATTTCAACTGCTGACAGTACCCATACTTGATAAGGGGGGTTTATGCAGGATGGCAATAGTCACGGACAGAGCCGTTGATCTATGTAAGTATTGTGACATCGTAGCAGCAGGACACAGTGTTGCCTGCCAATAAATTCAATGAAGAAGAAGAAGAAGAAGAAGAAGAAGAAGAAGAAGAAGAAGAAGAAGAAGAAGAAGAAGAAGAAGAAGAAGAAGAAGAAGAAGAAGAAGAAGAAGAAGAAGAAGAAGATCAGACACAGTAAATAAAGAGCTGAACACCAACATTTTTCTCAGAACACAAAATTATTCAGAATTTCCTGAGTGACTACACACTGCGGTTTACTCTCCCACTGTTATCCCCATCAGTGCTGTACAAGTCAAGCATATCCTTCAGATTGACTGCACTAGATCAGAGCTGACACATATTTTGCTAAATAATACGTTCAGCCCAGCTCTGTATGTTTCCCAGCTCTGTCACTACGGATATAGTTTGCATGTCTGTGTAGCAGGCAGGAGAGGAGGAGGAGGAGGAGAGAGGTGGAGTGTTGAGCTGTAATGTGAGGTATGAGAGGTGCTGATAGCAGCTGATCACAGAGCTGCAGTGGTAATCGTTTAGACACTTGACAGCCTCTCCCAGAGTCCAGCATGCAGAAATCCTCTCATCCTCTCACGCCAGTCATGTCTCTCTCACACTCTGTTCTATATACAGTAAATGTCACTTTTCCTGTGCTCACTTGATCTAATTTCTTTGTAGCCTTCTTATTGGTCCTTTTTGGAGTAAATTTGAATATTGAACTATAAAAAAAATATGTATTTTCATAGCAGACTGGAGACTATTCTGAATTCTTTCCCTTAACGTTTCGTATCTTGATCATTTTTATAATTAATAATTTACACTGCAACCAATGTTTATTAACAGTACCAATTAGTCTGCTAATATTCTTACATTTTCAATTAATAGTATACAATGTCAGGAAATGGTGAAGAATTGTGAATTTTTGCTTCTTTTGCTTAATAGATTCAACAATTATCAACACAATAGTTATTTTCTTTTGATGGACTAATAGAATATTGAAATAATTATTTGAGCTCAAATACCCCAAAATGTATCAAATTACATTGACATTATACAGAGTGAGCTTATTGTTTGCTTGATAATAACACTTGTAAGTAGTTTTCTGTCCAAACATTGATTTCTAACCGCACACAATCACAACAGAATTTCAGTCTCTCTCCTCCATCTCTCTCCTTCTCTCTTTGTCTGATTTACTTTCTTGTTAAGGGATTGTGTCCCAGTAGGGGGTCGGGGCTCTTGAATAGAGTGGGGGATTCATGGTAAAACACTGTTTGGGGTTTTTGTGTCATAATCCACTTGAGCTGTGCTGTCAAGGATCAGTTATACAGTATGTTTAAGAAACCAAAGAGGGGAGTGCAGTATGCTGAATTTACTGTTGCTTGAAAATAGACCTGTTAGAATAAAACCATGTAGATGATATGATGGTGCAGTGTGTTATAAAAGCTACTCTGTATGTGTAAGCATGTCACATTCTATTTTTACCATCACTGCAGCTGCAAAATAACACGTTCAAATCATATTAAAGAACTATTATAGCTGTTGACATTTATCTCAACTCACATTTGATGTTCATATTAAAATTAAAGTCCAGATGTCTTATGAAATACTATTCTATTGGACATTTGGCATCTTGAATGGAATCAAAAACTAAAGTATTTGGCTATACACATCTTGTCCACTCACAACCCTGTTATGATGGATTTGGGTGAAAGGTCAAAAAAAGGATAAAAAATTTGGATTTACCAGCGAAATCTGCATAACAGATTTTCCCTAATGTTTCACACCAGTCCGGGTAAGTCCGGTTTCTCCAGGTTGTTGGATGAGGGTTTCATCAGAACGATACAGACTGATTGTGTTTCTTGAAACGGTAACTTTTCACTGATTATTTGGTTCTTTATGGATCGATTTAGTTTATTATTTAATTAAGAACAGTCTAAAATTGTTTAGTTAGTTTATTTGAGTTTCAGATGCAGCCTTAAAATAGGGCAGGATGAAAGACATGTCATCCTGCAGACAGTTTTTTTCTTTTTTGCAACACATACACACGGCCCTACAAGGAAGCAATAACCACAAAAAAAAAATTCACACACACACACACACACACACACACAACCACACTCACACACACACACACACACACACACACACAAACACACTCACACACACACACACACACACACACACACACCAATGACCCCACGCTGACAATGATCGATGCCACTACACTCTGTCAGTGCTGACGCTGCAGATGATTCAGACTGGTTACTATGGCAAAATAGGAAACCTGGTATCTCATTGGTTGGTGGAACTGTCACTCAAAAATAAGCCCCATCCCTGTCTGCAACATGTCTGGAGGAATGACTCGACGCTGGAGTGATTCAACATAGTGACATTTCATTCAGGCTTTGCTCCAGAAATGATAGAGAAAAATGCTGGTTTTGGTGCTGAATACTACTGACTCTAGTCTTTATTTTGACTTTAATTAACTGAAAATGAAATTAAACCCTGCGTTGTCCTGGGAAAGGACATGTGACGTGTTTTTATCTCTCTTTCATTTCCTGTTTTAGAAACTATTATTTTCAGTTTTCTGATCACTCCTTGACTGTAATATTCCTATTAGACTCTGATAGAGGATATTGAATGGGCGACTGGATGGAGAGAGGAAGAGGAGGAGGAGGAGGGCGGGGACATGTGACAGGCATGGCTGAGCAGTATCTGTTGTCATGGCTACACACATTTACCATTCAGTCGACTGCAGTCCACTCCCTTCACTTCACCAGTTCCACAGCCTCAGTCATCTTCTTCCTCCATCCGTCCTTTCTCTCATTCTTCTCTGTGTCTCCTGCTCCCTAACTTTCCCTTTTCAACTCTACAATACGTCAAACATCAACATTAATATAAGAAGACATCTTCAAAACACACATTTTATACATTGAACGCAGAACTGCAGGAAAAGACGGAGAATGAATGCTATACAGGCTTAAAGTTGATCCTTTCTCTGAGGTTTTCTGGCTAGCAACGCATCTAACAGAAAATGTTTTATAAGTAAATAGTTTAGTCAGTCTTTGTCTCACATTAGTAACGGACGTAATGATGATGAGATCACAGTCCATTATGAAGGATAAATGCTTGTTGTCACCAGGACAAACAGTGTCTATGTGCTTTACAGTGGCATCATTGTTCTCATGTCTATAATCACTCTCTTTTTCTCTTCCTCTGCCTGCCATTTTCTTCCTCTCCCTACCTCCTCACCTCTCCTCACCCACTCAGGCTGCTCTGATGGGTGGCACCACCATGGTGCTGGCTTTGGCCCTGCCTGAACAACACTGCTCCCTGCTGGAGGCCTACGAGCAGTGCAGAGCCCTGGCCGACGCCAAGGCCTGCTGTGACTACGCTCTGCATGTCGGTGTCACTTGGTGGGGACCAAAGGTAAGAGATGGGGTCAAACATGTGAGATCAGTGAACGACATAGATATATATATATATTAATATATATATATATATATATATATATATAGTTTTAGTTTTTTAGTTTTATTTATTTTGCACAATTAAAAAAAGAAACATACACAAAGAATGGCAAAGAATACAAATAACATACAGTGCAGGGAGAGGCAGAAAACCCGATGGGCTTATTTGAAGCCTCCACCTAAATAATGTTAAAATTTCACAAAGTTATAAGGAAACACAAAATAAACTGACTATATATATATATATAGCCCTTTTCAAGGTATATATATAGCTCTATAGTACTCAAAGACACTTTAAAATACAATTAGTGCACAGGCAAATAAAAAACAGGTGTAGCAATATAGCCAACATACAATAAATAGAAGCAAAGACACGTATATTAAAAGTAAAAAGTGAAACATTAAAATCATCATCTTAAATCCATTCACGTCATCTTAAAGCCCCTATCCTCGCTGCACGGATAATAAAGCATTTGTAGTTTTATGGATGAAATGTGTAATGACCTAGATTAAACCCTTACAAGAACTAGGTTAACGCACATGCTCCCTGGGCTCGTTAGGCAGACTGTAGGAGTCAACATGCTTCATTCAGCCTTTGGCCTTAATGTCTCTGCTACATCATCTGCTCACTGTGTGCACATGCCACATCTCATTACATATCGTCAAATAATTCATTTCAGAGTGGCTTCAAATATTGATCATTGGCATTGTCAATTAAATGTGACTATATTATTCCAATGCAAATGTCTATGTATTCTACTTATTTCATATATTAAAGGTAATATTCTACTTTTCAGTTGCATTAAAAATGATACAACTCTTTCCCACTTTCCATATTTTATATTTAACTATATCTACTCTTGATCGATCAACAATTTTGTTTTTAAAAGGTGAGAAATGCCATTTGAAAATCTGCAGAGCCCACAATGATGTTTTCAAATGTCTCCTTTTACTTGACCAACAGTCTTAAACCCTAATTACATTCATTTCACAAAGATTCAACACATTGTTCCCGCTCTAATGGCACCATGATGCTGTTTCCTAAGTATTTAATAATTGCCATTTTATGGCCTGTGTTATTGATCTTTAATAATCCCCAGCCAATGTTTGAAATAGCTCACACTAAATATACTATTAACTCTTCAGTCAACACTCAATATTACTATATTACATGAGTATTGTTACTGCAACTGTAAAAATATATAAAACCTGCATTCATTTTTTCAGAAAACCCTCTGTGTTACAAAAACTTTAAATATATAACTGAACGGTATTTGGTTAGTCAAATTGATAATGTGCCATGTGTTCAATATGCATGCTTCTCTGATGACAGTGTGGCTTATGTCTGCTCGAAGGTATAATGACCTTTTTAAATAAAGGTACTGCATATACAGTACTACTTAAATATGGATGAAGTGACAAACTACTGTCCTTAATTTGTATTTTTATGACCCATTTTATTACAGTGTAGTTAGAATATGTCTTCTTGTGAGAACCATATGGTTTGTGTTAACTGCATTTTAGTGCATCAAATCATTTTTTTTCTATGTGGTTAATGTCTTTGTGGGATTCACCAGTGTGATCTCATTCTGGCTGCTCTTCAAGCTCATTTCACGCCCCATATCACAAATATACGCACACACAGAGTTTCTCTTTCCCTGCGTGCCCACATTCACACCGGCTAATGCTCTTAACTGTCTGCCTTTGCCAACACAAACCACAACTCCCTCAGTCCTCAAAAATGATTGGCTGACAGTCTAGATCAAGGCTTTGGTTGGTATCTGGTTTTACCAGTCCAGTCTGGTGTACGGGCTTAAACCGGTTTACTTTTATGCAAATCAGCTAAACCGGCAATTGTCATTATGTGAGATCCTGGCAAATTGAAAGCAAATGTGGGTGTGGGTGCTGCTGCGTAAAAAGCATGGCCAGGGCCACTGTAGTTGAAAAGTTCATTTAAAATGTAAAATTGTTGTGAGAAATAAAAACACTTTCTGTCCAATATAAACATGTGTGACAACTAGTGGGGAAAGTCCGGTATGCTGGTCTAGTATTTGGCTTAAAGGTGATGTAAGTGATTCTGGAGAATATTTGTTGACAAAATCACTCTTTGTCAAATCAGTGATTATCTCCTCACAATCTCCTACTTGTCTGTACTGTGTGCACTGAAATAGAAAGCTGATGTGAATGTGATGCTCTGTAAACTGGTGGCAAACATTTTCCAGAATCGTTTACCTCACTTTTAAAAGCGGTTTGAAAAAACCCTCATTAGAACCCATTCAACATCCTTGACCTATGAGCCTTTTTGTCCTGCGATCAGGTGCGTAGTGAGATGGAGACCCTGGTGAGGGAGCATGGAGTCAACTCTTTCCAGATGTACATGGCCTACAAAGACATGATGATGCTGAGGGACTCTGAGCTCTACCAGACACTGCAGACATGTAAGGACATCGGGGCCATCGCACGTGTCCATGCTGAGAACGGAGAGCTGGTGGCAGAGGTCATTAAACATACACATTGTGTCTGATGTTAGCTCATTTGTAATCATCTTTACACGTTTTTATATTAACGGAAAAGTTACGAAATGAAACTTATGTTGAGGTGTATGTGTGATGTGTGTGTGTGTGTGTTGTTAGAGTGCCAAAGAGACTCTGGATCTGGGCATCAAAGGACCGGAGGGGATCGAGATCAGTCGACCAGAGGAGGTACTTTTACATTTACAATTATTTTTCATTGAAAAAGATACATGAAAGGAAGCTCTCTTACTGCTTTTCCCCACGTTTTTTTAAATATGGATAGTAAAACAGTTTAGGATATTAAGGTTATTAATTGTATTATAATAAAAAATGATAAAGAGAAATTGGTAGCCTGATTTCACAAAACGTGTAGAGAACATGATCTCTGATGCTTAACTTAAAAACACTGTCTGACATAATGGAGATTTAGTTTTTTTTAATATGCAAATGTTAAAAAGACTCCTTTGACCATGTTAAATTAAATCATATGGTGCCACAAAGATGTGATACACTAATTAGTCAACAGTGAAATGTTTTCATGAGGATAAACCTGGTGCATTTGAATAGAAATCATGATAAAGACCTGATATACTGTATAAATGTATATCGAGTGCTTTCTAAGGTCTCGTTGTGTGACTATGACTCTTTGTTGTGGTCTACAGCTGGAGTCTGAGGCTACTCACAGAGCCGTCACCATCGCCAACAGGGTAAACAAACACATTTTAAATTCCTGTGTGCGGGCAGGTGTCCTTATTTCAAGGGTTAATGAACGATTGTTACACTTGTGATTGCAGGCTCGCTGCCCGATCTACCTGGTGAATGTGTCCAGTGTGTCTGCTGGAGACATGGTGGCTGCTGCTAAGATGCAAGGTGAGAAAAAGAAAGAAAAAAGACACAAGCATAAAGGTTTGGAAAGTAATGACCAAATAAAGAAAAATAACGACTTTGGTTATCTTTTCTGTTTTGGCTGTGTAGGTAAGGTGGTCCACGCAGAGACCACAGTAGCTCATGCGGTGCTGAATGGGATGCAGTACTACCACCAGGACTGGGCTCATGCTGCCGCCCACGTCATAGTCCCTCCTCTCCGCGCCGACACCAACACACCCGGATACCTCATGGGCCTGCTGGCCAAGTAAGTGTCTCATTACAGACATTCAACCTCCTACAAGGAACTTTTTAAATGTTTATGAAACCTGAAAATCTTTCATCTGATGGTCACACATGACCTGCAACAGCGAAAACAACATTGTTTTTATATTAGTTATGCCTTAGTTTCCGCTGTTTTTTCCCGGGTAACGTACAAAACGATTTGCGGCAGGCAGACCGAAACAACCTGTGTTTCCAGAACAGTACTAAATCAACATTTAATATTTTTCATACATAACATATTCCTATTAATAATATGACATGATCACATATAAATACATTACTTCATGGCCCTGCATCCTGCCGTCTGTCTTTCCCTCGCTTCCTAAACAAATGCAGCACTGCCGGCACATGCTTGGGCGCTGGGGTAGTCAAAACATTACCACTTTTGTCCAAAGGTGCTGCTAGAATCAATAGATATGGAGAGTGCCTCCTAGCTACTTCAATGTGCTGTTCCTGTAAAAAGTTTCCCTAATACCCATGAAAACTTAACATGCGTATCCTGTTGCCAGTGACACTCTGAGTGTTGTGGCATCAGAGCACCGTCCATTTAACACCAAGCAGAGAGCTCTGGGCAAGGAAGACTTCACCAAGATCCCTCACGGAGTGGCTGGAGTCCAGGACAGGATGAGTGTCATCTGGGAGAGGGGAGTGGTACGTACATACATACATATACACACACATATTCAATTCAATTCAATTCAAACTAGGTCAATTCAGTTTGAGTCAACCAGTTGTCATTTAAAAACAGCGACAAAAACAAAGAAAAAAAGAACCACAATCAATAATACATTAAGACACCCTGTCAGTGCAACAGATCAGCATTGAGCTCAATAACTATTCAAATAATCACATGTCATGGTACAGTTTCTTACAATGAATATTATCTAATCTGAGTGTGTCCCTTCAGGGGGAATAAAGGAATTTGCTTATCTGTTCGTTTTCTTTTTGGGGCATGGCAGTGCTGTCTCAAGGGCATAAAACTGAATTTGTTAAAATGTGGTCAAAATGACTAATGACCTGCCTGGCTTTTTGTACCACCAGTTTTTGCAGAGGGAGCTCAGGACTGTCAACTGTACTCCAATGATTTTGGAGCAAAGCTTTACGATGCTGCTGAGGCTATTACTGGCCTTCACAGATATTCCATAAAACCTGCAGACTGAGAAGCGCCCCTGTCCGTTCCACGTCATGGCCTTGGCTCAACATACACATAAACACACACACATATTTTTAATAAACGCATTATTTAATATTTACAGTAACAGGAATGGACCATATCAAACATAATTGCTGGTGGTACCAGTGTCTTAATTTACATTCTATTTCAATTTGTTTTTAAACTGCTGTATATTTACTCTAATACAGTAATAAAATACAAAATATGATATAAAAAATGAATCCAAACTTTTTGCCTAAAACAAGCAGCCAAATCAATAGCCACAAATTATACTGCATTGTATCTTCTGACAATAACTTGAAATCATAGATTAATGATGAACTCTATAACAATTTTGAAATATCTAATTATTATTATTGTTAAAAGTTTTTTTCAATGCTGTAATACCTGCAGGTCACAGGAAAGATGGATGAAAATCGTTTTGTGGCAGTGACGAGCTCTAACGCTGCAAAGATCTACAACCTGTACCCACGCAAGGGCCGCATCATCCCCGGGGCTGACGCTGATGTGGTGGTGTGGGACCCAGATGCAACCAAGTACGCTTTTATATCTACACTATGAAGACATGGCTCGCACACACAGATCAATCCTCATTACTGCTTTTTATGGGCCATGTCCACACATACACGGATATATTCTTTTTTTTATGAGCATTTTTCACCCCTTTGTTTGCAGAAAAATGCCCGTACACACAACAGGGTTTTAGAGTATCTCTCCGTACACATGACAATGCAAAAAATAAATGCAAAAGCTAAATTATCATGCAAGGCCAATAAGTGGCGATATAATGTCACGTCAAACACCATTTAGGAACATTGTGAGCATGTGCATTGAGCATCTCCTTGAGCGAGGTTGGCACATGCTCAGTAGATGATAGCAATTGCCATGAGCAAAATTAGATCATGGCAACAGCGTTTCTCAAAACTTTCGGTTTTCCCTGCCTTCACGAATGTCTAAATAGAGAGTTTCCCAAAATCTCCATTTTGGGCAGAGGGTTAAAAACTATCCTGTTCTAGTTTTGCTGTTGACAAAAGGCCAAAACGCACAGAAAAAGATAGTACCCATGATAAATTTGATAGATGAAATACCAATATATGTGTGGACATGGCTTTAGTGCCTAACAAATGTCTCTTCTGTCTGCAGGACGATCTCTGTGAAAACTCAGGTGCAGGGCGGAGACTTCAACCTGTACGAGGGGTTGCGTTGCCACGGCGTTCCCCTGGTGACCATCAGCCGCGGTCGTTTGGTGTGTGAGAACGGAGTGTTCATGTGTGCTGAGGGCTCTGGAAAGTACTACCCACAACGCACCTTCCCCGACTTCCTCTACAAGAAGATGGTTCAGAGGGAAAAGGTGGGTTCAAGTTAATTCATTCATTCACATCAGTGTATTCCTTTCCTCGGACAGGATTTGATGTGAATGAAATTTATCTTAAAGTAAAAAACACATTTGAAATAAAACATAAAGGTCCATAGAGAAAATAATGATATTACACAAAATGGAAAGCATAACGATATCCATGACATGAATGATAAACACTTGATGATTTGGGTCAAATGTCCCCTGTCATTATTTAATTTTTTTACTCATACAAATGAATAATTTTACTTACTAGGATCACTTTATCTGAATTAAACTGTTAAAGGAAAACTTTCTCAGAAAGTTAGATAATTTTGTTAGCACACCGCATGCTGTGCCATGCCAGCTGACAGCTACCCTACTGCGAACAGAGCCATCATGCTGTGTCTAACTGCCTAGATTTGACGCTCCATATAAAGGCTTGAATGCTCATCCTCCCTCTGTATGCTGACACTGTTTTTCTGCTGAGCTGCTGTCTGCAAAAACCTCCTCCCCCCAAGCCTCTGCAGGACTTGGTTCCGCTCTGTTTTAAGTTTACTGGATGGTTAATATTGCTAACTTATGGTATTTACTCCTCTATGGACTCCTATTGTATATTTATTCTCAGTATCAAGTCATTTTGTTTTGCTTTAAACTTAGGGCTTCAAGAGCAATGTTATGAGTGGAGCTTACAGAGCTTTTCGTTTCAGTAAAAATGAGGCAGTAGCCCATTGTCTGTCTCGCGATAATAGAAAATATATATTGTTTGGCTTTCAATAACGTTTGGCTTATGACTTATCGATACCGGAAGTTCGGGTATCTTTCCAACTTCCCGAAGTTTTTCACTGATCGTGTTGTACTACTGAGCAAAGCATTGGCTGTGGCACCTTTCCCGTTCTAATCAAAGTACTGAACCAATTTAATTTGAACTTTTGATGACTCTCTGGTCTCTGCATTAAAAGGGTTTAAAATCCTGACTCCAAGCTTGTATCCAATGATTGTTCTTTCAATCCACCTCCTCCCTCTGTGCTTCAGACTCAGGCTCACAAAGGTGTGTCCAGGGATCCCTACTCTGGTGATGTGGCCAAGGTTGCAAACAGCATGAAGAAGGAGCTTGGTTTTAGCCCCATGGACGGAGAAGATGTGGCCAGTAAAGGCGGTGTTCCTCGGGCCAACCAGGGAGTCCGAGACCTTCACGAGTCCTCCTTTAGCCTATCAGGTACGACTGGAATAAAACTGCAATGTGGTTGTTTAGTCAAAACCCTCATAACGGTAGTTTTTATTTGGATAAACTGAGGAAAGAATTTGTGTTTTTCTCTCTCAGGGTCTCAGGTTGATGACCATCTCCCCAAAAGGTCCTCAGCTCGGATCCTGGCCCCTCCCGGCGGTCGCTCCAGTGGGATCTGGTAAACACTGGTGCTGGAGCCTCAACTGTCCAACTTTCCTTGTTTTTGTATAATTCTGAGCAACCAGAAAAACTGCACTGATTTTCAATCACATGATTAAACTTAAGAGAAGAAAAACTAATTCAAGCATGTGTCCGTGATTGGTGAAGACTAAAGATCATCGATCTGCCAAAGTGACTTTTACAAATCTAATTTGTGTCTTAATTGGAGTGACTGACCTGATTATTTACACGAGAGTGAAGGGCTACCTATATGAATTTAAAATGTTTTGCGAAATTCAAGCTAATCATTATAACACTTATAAAGTCTGCTCATTACCACTCTACTCGTATCCCATGAGGATACTCTAAACTAAGCTGTGAAAGATCAAAACCAGTACAGTTTTTGATGGTTTGAACTATGGTGATGTCGACTGAATTATTTAAAAAAAGAAGAGTAGAACTGGTTTCAGTGAAATATCTATTATACTCCTGTTACTCAGACAAACGTGCAGCACACTATAGACACCATATAGCTTTAGACTCATATGAATATGTGTATGGATCCTGTTTTGTGACTAAACACCCGCTGGGCTCGGCTTCCTGCTGCACTGTGGGTTCTTTCTCACACTGTTTTAATTTCCAAACGGATGAACTGCGCTGTGTGGTGATGAAATCCAACTGCTTTGAACACCGTGTGATCTTACCAGCGACACTCTCTAGACTTGACCTTATCCATCCTTATGTTTCCACTGCCTCTGACTGAAACAAGTACACTTACATATATCCCACAAACATCCCTGCCACAATGCTATGCAGCAATGCAAAGAGTTACTAGACTGAAAAAGGTCAGTTCAGATTATTAAAGGAAGGATGAAGAATGTGACACAGCTGCTACTGATAATACAGAACATGAGAATAATGCTTGATCTAATTGACAACAATAAAGGAAAATGCAGTGCCTTCTCATTCACCAGAGCGATCACTTCTTAGAGCCTTTAGGAACTGTTGTACTGCTGAAAACACACCTGGGGTCCTCATTTATCAAGATGTGTGCAAAACAAGCTGTAGTTCTCTAGAACTGCTAATAGAAAACAGAAATCAATAGAAAAAGGTTACATTCAATTTCAATTTGCATGAACAGCTAATTTACATAAGGAAAAGTGGTTCAAGAGCAAAAAAGTTGCTACATTTACACAAAACACACCTGAAAAACACTTATGTATAAATTGTGTGATTTATCTGTGACATTTGTTTACCACAATGGGGCTTGTTACACACTCTTGAAAAGTAGTGGTTTTAAATATGTATGCATCATCAAGCATAAGACAACATCTGATTCGCTGCCTGGAAAAATTGTGTTCGCACTTTATGTGCAAAGTTGTCTGTATATTCAGTTGATAAATGAGGCCCCAGATTGTGCACAGATCACTCTGAAATAAATGATATTATGTTGTTGAGTTTCGGTAGCATGGAAGTACATAGGATTGTTATTATGGCAGAGTGTCTCCACAGAGCAGGAAGATTGAGCTGCACAGGCTGAAGAAAACCTTGTCACCTCCTGATGATATCTCATTCCTGCCTAGCAGTATTATATTTATACATGATCATGTATTCTTGTCTGTGTATTATGTATTTAGAATTGTATGTATTTCAATTGAAAGAATAAATGTGCCAATGTGACTCACCCTGTGCCACCCTCACCACACACCCATGCATGAAGAGCACCTCATGGAGTGAAACTGCTCCTTAACGCCACAAGTTCACAACAACTGGTGCTGTTTTTTTTACAATTAGCTACAATGATGTTATTTTCCTGTTGGATGGTTTTGTTGTTTCGAAGGCACTGTGACTGGTCGGTGGCTGTGTGTGTGTTTGTAGATTCTTGTTGTGTTGGACAGTGAACCTGTTGAATCTGTAAGTGGCTGCTTGTTTCTTACCACAAAAGTAACTGCAAAAGAATAAAGTTAGAAAAATAACGTGACTCTTTCTATGTGTCAAAATGTTTGGTCACACTTGTGTTTTGTGAATAAAATAGTCAAATTTAGCTAAATTCAGTAATTAATTAATTAATTAATAGATATAACAATAATATAAAATTAATTAAATGTGCCTGGGATGCTCTGTGTCTAAAGTGACGTAAATATAAAAATGCTACAAATATTAATAGTAACTTCTGCTGTATGTCCAGGTTTTTTTCAAAGCGAGTAGAATCAACAACTGAAAGATTTATTGGGCGCTTCTTGGGAGCTCCTGCACAAGTTTGTAGAGTCTGTCATACAGAAAAATACATACATATAAAATAGAAAGTTTTCATATAAAAGTGTTACAAATGTTACAGATCTCATAAACACTAAAAATTGCGGAAATTTGGGGTTTCTTAACTTTCTTTATCTATATAAAAAACGCAAATCGGTCCTATTTAAATCCATGAAAACCCTTGCATGTAAAAGGTTAACACATCTTAAAGGCTACAAGGGCTCAAGCAAAGATAGAAGCAATTAGCTTCATTTAAGTTGATATAACAGCCTGGTTGACCTGCCTTAAATAATAAAGCAGTCCTAGACAACATTGGACATCGAACTGCAGCTAAGACAGCCATTAGAAAAGTAAAACTTTGCAAATATTATTATTATTATTATGGAAGCCTATAGCATAGCCTACTGTGCTGAATATGACCTCAGTTGGAAGCAAAACAGATATAGGGTTATTCATACGCGAAAATAAATTTTAAAGTTGCAGTAGCAAAATAATAGACAAATAATAAACACATTTTCATTAAAAAAGGTACAAAGATGCAACTTTTTAGAAATTGCGAATCACAATCGTGTTGCGTACTATGGTTGCGTAGGACCACAGGACCCTGTTTCTCCATCATGGCGGCTCACGGGACACCAGTTTCACTGAAAGTAATGAAGAAAGTCTGCAACTCTACTGCGCATGCTCACAGTCAGCGGCTTAGGTCGAGCACACTATCACGCAGCTCGCCGAGGCAACAGTACTACAGTCGTAGCAACGGAGAACAAGCCAAGCCCATCAGCATACACAACGGGAAGACGCTGCCGCACTACAGTGAGTAATATTAACTCAACTTAACTCAAAACGCATTCGTTCACGTTAGTAAACCATTAATTTGACGGGTTGTTTGAGTGATGTCTCACGCCAATACTAGTTTTATCCGGTGCTGAGCCGTTACTCCGTCACTAGTAAAGTGCGTTATCGTAAGGGCCTCATATGGAAGAGGAGGGGCAGTGGGAGGCTTTACCTTACACAAAGTCCCGTATTCAGTTACACATGGACTGATACAACGAGTTCGCTTATGTAATTGAATGGGAATTAAATTAGATTGAACAGCGACAACATTAGCAGCCAGCGTTAGCAGTAGCTCGTAGCTAACAGCGCCACTGCACAGTCACACATTTTGGCACCGACCGACCCGAATGACGAACAGTCAAAACACCAGAGAAAACGACCAAACTCAGCACAACAGCGGCTGTGAGACTCGCTTACAAAGCGTATATAAACAACTGAAGTGTTTAGATGAGTTACTACGCACATTCATATTTATTTTCTTTCTACGTAGCACATAATGTTGGTCATGCCACTGCAGCAACATTTGAATAATAATTATTGCCTCTCCATCGGTGTTTTATTTTAACTCGATTTATTCATTCTGTCCAATAAGAACATGGACTCCGCCCATCGGCTTTAGCATTGCTTCTCAAACTATTTTTCAATAATTTACCCCCTTAGAAATATTTTCTGAGCCCAGTACCCCTTTACCTGCCGAAAATACATTTTTGATAGGATAAAAAAACCTATAGGCCTAAATAATTAAAATACGGGGCTGTGCAATCAGTCTGATTTATTAAACAACAACATTGCACATAAAAAACACTTTCAATAATAAACAAACTATGTAATAATGACATTGCGATGACACTGAAGTCATTGTAGTTTAACTAAACTGCATCTTTTTGAAAACCAAACTTCCAATTTAGTTTATTCTTTCTATGCGTTTCCACCATTCAATTAATATTTGTTACTAAGTGTCTTTTACTATTTATGCTTATGAATGCTTATCTTAACAGTACTCTGTCGTGTTTATACTATAATCAAAATATTCTGAAGTGTTTTATTAAAAAATAACAAAAAACTAAGCAAAGCACACAAACTAACAAAATTGATAAACTTTCTGTTGCCATTTATTTAGCACACACACTGGGCCTCATTTATCAACCGTGAGTAGACCAGAAAAGTGGGTGTACGCACATTTCAACGCAAACCTCCGCATTTATCAAATTAGACGTGACCCTAGGGTACGCTCAAATCCCACGCCAGCTCTCACCTCGTGTACGCAAGTTTGTAAAAAGCCTGGACTTGCAGTGCAGGCTGTGCCGGGTAGCCGATGACTTTGTTGGACAATTGTTTGTAGATAATACTAATGCAGTGCAGCTGATTCAATAGTGCGCACACGGGTCACTTTGGAGCGCTGCATGGGGCTGCGTAAAGGCAGCTCCGCCCGCCCGCCTACTTCAGGCCAAATTTAATTTTCCCTTCGGTAGTAAGTCTGGGTGTACAGTGCATTTCCTTTCGCCGGAGAATCTACAGTCGTCCAATCAGTGAACAGAGCGAGTGGCTGAGAACGATGACGTCGAAGTCTCGCTCCAGTTTCAGTTGAATGCTGCGTTCCTTTATACTCGGAAGAAGGAGATATCCGACTTGGTAGTTCCGAGTTCCGACCTGTCTGTGTTCCAGTGCATCTGCTCGCGAAAGTATGGACGCCTAAAACCGTTCTCGTCCAAATAACTAAACGTTAGGCTCTAACAAGTTACCGTTGCCAGGTACTGGTAGATTCATAGACTACAATATGTAGTGAAGTCGGAAATTTCCGAGTTCCCTGTCCAACTGGAACGCACCGTCAAAAGCCGGCTCATGACACGTACGTGACGACCAAACGTGATGCGATTGTTTGGCTAATCCAGAGTGGCACTGGGCAGATCTAATAGTTTTAAACTTCGACAGACACCCGCCTCCAAGTGAGTGAACGTTTGCCAATTACAGCACTTCCAGACCTTCTGTACAAATGAAATGAAGTACGATGGTCTGGTTGGACCAGGCTAGTAGTACGCTGCTCTTTATGATAAAAATATTATGCACAACATTCAGCTTAAAGGTGCTGTAAGCGGAATGGTTCTTTTAGCTAACTTCCTGTCAGTTACTGCAGATAGCAGTCCCCTCGCTCGTCCCTACGTCACCACATTAATGCACTGCGGTAAGCAGCAAGTTATCTAGCATCATCTCAGATCCATAAGTGTGATAAAACATGATAAAAACCATCAAAACAGACATTGGGAAGCATTTTTACCTGCTCCGCCATTGTAGGCGCATACACATTCATCCATCTCTTGCTCTGGCGTGCACCGGCAGTGAGACCATGGAGTGTATACTATGGCTGTGTCTTGATTCAGGGGTTGCAGCCTTGGTAGGACGCAGTCTCGCGGTCTATGAAGGCTATAGCCTATGAAGGCCGATTTTAAGGCCGGTTTTAAGGCCAACGAGCCTTGTTAAACGGGACGGTCTCCGCAGGTCTCGGTTTACGAGCATTTCCGGTTTACGTAACAAGCCGTTACCTTGCGTGACGACTCGACGCTCCTGTGCTGCCTAGCAACCCTGATTGCTGCCAACGGAGACAGCCCTGTCAACGGAGGAAAAAAGAAAAAGAAGTTGCCTACCAGACGAAAAGAAAAAAAAGTACAAGAAAAAAAGAAAGGAAGATAAAAGTTAAGAAGATGGAGCAACACGTTGCTGTTTTGTTATTTTTTATTTTATTTTATGCCATCTCTGAAAAAAACGCAATGAATCATGGGATATGTTGGGTTGCGAAGGATACATCTGATGCAGCCTTCAAAACCGTGAAATGAAGGCTGCATTTAGGTCCATGATATGAGGAGCCTTGCAAGGAGCCTTGCAAACGGGACAGCCTTTGCGCGCCGCTATGACGCAATCGGTCTTCAAATGCAGCCTTCGTAGGCTGCAATACCCATGCAACCCCTGAATCAAGACACAGCCTATATATGAGTGAGACGAGTGTGGGTTTGTAGCGTTCTCTCTTCTGATTGGATAAAAATTTTGGGATACTCCATTAAGTTTATTTGCCGATTACATGCAAAGCAGCTGACTGAGAGATCGGCTTTATGAAACGCGCACATTATGTAAGTGATCACTGTATGAATAAAGAGCGATTTAACACTTATATTAACATAAATAAACCGCTTACTTCACCTTTAACAATTTATTTATTTGACGCACTTTTGAGATTTGAGTTTTTACTTATTTCATTATTTATTTCTACCCTACAAATTAGATTTCAAAGTAGATTTCTGGGGCTAACAGACAATGTGTCAAACCCGTGTCACCAGCCTCAACCAAATTAGCAGCATTTGCCTGTTGGACAGTGTTTAAGCTGTGAAGCCCTGCAGTCAGGAAATGATTGTCTCTAGCTCAACATCCTGTACCATGTTATCTTTTCCTTATCTGAAACCGTCCGTGTGATGAATCAGAGCTGTGTTGTTGGCACCATGAACTACGATTAGTAACATCATGTTGGACGTGAGCTAAAAGGATTAACAGTAACAGAGATTAGTGAACTAGTGAATGCTAGTTTATAGGTAGTGTCTCTCTTTGGGAAGAGGACACTAAACCGTAGTTCTATATAGACTACACTACAGATCTCAACAGTGTCTCCATAGTGGATTTGATATTTAGCCACAATGTCATAATAACCATCTAAGGTAGACTTCCAACGTGCAACATCAGTGTGAAATTGTGGTGTGTAGGGGCGCTCATAGTGTAGTGGTTAGTGTGACCTTAGAGGCTCAGTCCTGGTCGCAGCAGACCTGGTTAGAATCATGGTCGGTTCTCTGCATGTCCTCCCATCTTTGCCCCATTTCAACTCGGTCTCTCCAAATCTATCCAATAATACCCAGGGGGCAAAGTGATTTTATGGGCTTGGAATGTTGTAAGGTTGTTCACCAGAAATTATATCTAGGACCATAAGATACTTATGCAAAAAAACAATAATAATAATATTCTGAATACTGAATTGAGCTTCGAATACTATCTTACCAAACGAGTATTCAAATATTAGAATAATTCGGGACAGCCCTAATAATGAGTGAAATATGCCAAATTTGCATATAGTATATTAAAAAAAATATTAAATAACTTTAATACAAAAAATCATTGTTTGAATGTCAGAAATCAACTGGCAAAGTTTCATGATGATATCTATAAGTTAAACATTTAAAATGTTACCCTTGCCTTAAACCATGGCTTCGATTTGCTATTTCCGCCCCCTGTAGCTCTTCCAGCAGGTACTTGACTAGTTTGTCCACCCAGGTTGTGATCCTTGAAGGTCCTAGATATCATTTCTGGTGAACAACCAGATACACAAGTTTGTATGATATCAACCTTGTTTAAGAAAAACACAATTTATTTCACAATCTCAGGGGGAATAACACTACCCGCAATCAGTGTCAACCCGCTCTGATTGGTGGAGCCCGCTGTTGCCATCGAAATAAAATGCCCAAGTTTGGCTATCGAGTGGCGGTAATTTTCTTTTTTACTACAGAGAAACAGCGGACTAAAGGCAGTTGCACATCGGACGCGAATCAACGGCAGGAAAAGGCGAATAATTTAGAAGTGAATTTTGACAAGTCTCACTATCGGAAGCAACGTTCTAGAAAAATCGAACTCTGTTCGAAAAAATAAAAGCCTCAATTTCGTGAAGCAAAATTATGGCGCTGATGTGGAAGCTTGTATTGACTATGTAAGTAATTATTAATAACGCGCAAATTAATTGCACGAATAAAACATGCCCGGTGTGCAGAGGCCTTGTATTGTACCTTTTGAGTTTTCCAACCGTCTTTTGGCTAATCATTTTTTAAACTTATGAATGTTCCAGTAGCTGCTTGGCTTGGTTCCATGGAATTGTTGATATGTCAATGGAGGTTTTGAATGGGGAGATTTCAGAACTGCTTAAAAAATAGGTGTTTCCTGTTGAGCTCTATTGAACAGAAACTCAGGTACTGAGGAAGTTATGTTTTATATAAGATGTAAAATATACAGTAAGCACAAAGTCTGATGGTCGTCACAGTGCTGTTGTAAATATAGCAGGACCGATCTCACATGATTCTGGTTTCTGTCTCCAGGTTTTTCTACAAAGTGGTCAACCACAACCCCATTTGAAGAGTTAACATCGAAAATATACACAGCACAGGTGAGTGAAAAAAAAATTTGACTGGCCATGAAGCAGGGAAGAAGGGCCAATATGAAACAATTGACATTATTTATTGTAAATGGGTAGCAAATAATGTAACCTGAGAAATCTGAATTTCTCCGACTTTTTCCGTTGCCTTGCTATAACATCTAGTACATTTATTTCTATGAGAAGCAACCGGTTCAGATTTTTGCATTCCTGACCATAGACTGCTGTTCTTGAGCGTGGCATGGCTCTAAAATATACTTTAGATTGAAAAAGAATAGACTGTCATTAAAAAGTTTAAAAATGATGTTGCTGGGGGCGCCCTTAGCTCAGTTGGTAGGGCGTCCCCCCCCCAAACCCCCCAGGCCGGGCCCAGCAGCAGACCTGGGTTTGATTCCCGCCCGCGGTCGTTCTCTGCATGTCACTCCTCTCTCTGCCCCATTTCACCTCTGTCTCTCTGCACTATCAATAAAGCATAAAAATGCACAAAAAATATCAAAAAATATAAATAAAAAAAATATATATATGTTGCTTACATTATTCAAAAAAATACTTATGTAGATGTGTATAGATGAAACAATTTATATATATACATATAGCTATATATAATAATCTATGTTTTTTTTGTGAAGTAGGAGGATGGCGGTTAATGTCTACTCCACCGCTACAAGCGTAGAGAACCTGAGTCGTCATGAAATGTTGGCGTGGGTCAACGACTCTCTACAGCTCAATGTCACAAAGATCGAGCAGCTCGGTTCAGGTAAACAACACGTGTTTCTTTTCTTTTAAGATTGTAATCAAACTCAAATCGTACAATAAGCTCTAAAAGTAAATGTTTGTGTGTGTGATCTGTTTTCCTAGGTGTTGCTTACTGTCAGTTCATGGACATGCTGTTTCCAGGGTGCATATTGTTGAAGAAAGTAAAGTTCCAAGCCAAATTGGAACACGAATATATCAACAATTTCAAGATCTTACAGGGTGCATTCAAGAAGACAAATGTGGACAGGGTAAGAACACACAGACACACACACACACACACACACACACACACACACAGATTTGATTAAACAAATCGTCATCCAGGGTTAACAGTTATTCAAATATGTTCATTGACATATGAGCACCAGCGGAATTCAGATTCTACCGATGGACTAATCGAAAGCACTTTGTTTGCTCCCACCATGAAAAACTGTTTCAAAGTGGTTCTAATTGTACAATAAGTTTAAACAGGGATAATTATCTCTATACAGTTTCAGTTATTTTCCTATAATTTTTTGTTTGTTGATATTTAAAAACATGTTATTAATACACTTTAAGGCAAAGGCAACGATACACAGTTAAAGCCAAGGGTTTAAACTTTCAAATGGTTTTCATTTGATATTTATATGCACCAGAGGCTGAGAAATTTGATACATTTTTGATTAATTTTAGGGTTAAGGCAGTGATTTAAAGTTAAAGCCAAGGTTTTAAGCTTTTAAATGGTTTCATTCTATGTCTCCATATGCCAAAGTAAACGATAAAACATTTAGTAAACGTTTACATTCTGTGAAGTTATTCAATGTTTACTAAATGTTAAGAGGGTGTTTTTTTAGGCCGATTTACCCATTGATGACTATGGCACTCTAGGATACGTGTTCTTATCTCCTGAGGGTTTTCTAAAAAAATCCTATGAATTGTCAACGTCTACCAAAACCTTAATATCTAAGCCTGTGTAGCACATAGAAACATGAAATACAAGACATTTAACAGGTAAGGGTCACAGGTTTTATTAAAACATGCTCCCTTAGCACTTAGGGGAGAACGGGGTAAGTAGGCACACTTTTTACTCTAGTGAGAATTGCTCATCACCTAAACATCTTTCAATAGTCATTCCTACATTAAATTGAAGCTTAAGGTGTTGGCTTGAAATGTGTACCCCTCACTTTTTCTATCTTATTGTAATAAAGAAGAAATTAATCATCAAAGACACCCTTACACATTGTGACAACCGACCCCATCAAGGGGTCGGTTGTCAAACACTATGGGGTTGTTTGTCACAATGTTATCTTAATGGGAATAATCTTAAAAAGAAGGCAAGAAAGTAGAACTAAATTTTAAAGTTTAATTGCATTGTCAAGCTGACAAATAGGCCTACATAACTTACTGTAGCCTTGGCAGCTGGTCTAGTTTGGGATGCACTGGGTTGTTTTGATTTTGTTGCCCTTTTTTCTTTTGCATGCTAGCTGCCTTTTCCTGCTCTATTCTTTCCTTCTCTGGGGTGTCAGTGAGGATACAGCTTGACGATTTATTTCGTTATTGGGTTCCTTTTCTGGCTGCAGCCTTGAGATAACATGTGACAACCAACCCCCCAAAAAATGTGATGACCAACCCCAACTTGAATTTCTTGCTAGCATCAAGGCCAACAACCATCTGACAACTAATTAGCTTGCTAACCACAATCTAAACTATAGTTTACCCTTCACACTTTCTGAGGGTAACAAGTGTTTTGTTATAAACCCATTGTGTAAAAGCCTAAAAGACAAATACTGAGGAGCTAAATATTTTCAATTTGACATGAAAACCACAAACAGTCGTCTCACCTCAAATTCAGCTGTCTAACTCCAAGGAAGACTATGTAGGTGACCTCTGATCCCAATTCTGGATATTTACATACCAAAATTTCACAGACAGCGCCTTCTGGTTCCGAGATATAACGATTGTGACAACCAACCCGTGTGACAAATTGCCCCGTTCTCCCCTACATACCAACACATTTTTCTAAAAATCGTCAAAATTAGATGGGGGGGTGGGGAATAAATAATACATGCAACAATGGTCACTGGCTGGACTCAAACATTTTCTCTCACTCTCTCTCTCTGTCTCAGATTATCCCTGTGGAGAGGTTGGTGAAGGGGAAGTTCCAGGACAACTTTGAGTTCCTTCAGTGGTTTAAGAAGTTTTTTGACGCCAACTACGACGGAAAGGAGTATGACCCTTTACTGATACGACAGGGCCACGAGGGAACCCCAACTCCACCTAACCAAGGTACATTACACACACACACACACACACACACACACAACGAAGATACCACACACACACACACACACACACACACAGACAATTGACTGTGTGTGAACCCAACGGGCTTCATTTCATTGCTTTCACCTCTTCATGCAACCGCATCCCCACCTCTTAACCCAGGTGAACCCATTCTGCACAAAGCTAAAAGACCCTCTCGCTCAGGTAACAACATCCCCTGTATTGAGCATGTGTGTGAGTATGTTTGCGCTTGTCAATGAGTGCCTCGACAACATTGAAACTGCAAGTTACTTTGTATCTGTGTGGTCGTATAACACTTCAAAATCCTGATCAAGTTGAATATTTTAAAACAACCTCAAAGTCTTGTGGACATCAACACTCTTGCACACTTCACAAGATATTCCCTCCTCTTTTCTCCAAGTCGTTGCTCAGACTCAGAGAATAAAGCATTTGGATTTGCTGTGTGTAAATCAAAAGAGGAATCAACCGTCTTAAGCAGAAGGCTCTATACCTAAAGTGTCTAGTCATTGTCAAGGTTTCAGTTGCAGAAAATGCAAAAATCTATCGAATCTAAGACACGCGTCACTCAAAATTTGATATGCTTATTAAATGAGTAGGGCTGTCAAACAATAAATAAATCACGATTAATCGCTGAATTTCCAGAGTTAAACGCAATTAAACAGATTTTACATTGCATGTTCAAAATTGTATTCTTTTGCATTTCACAGCAGCTTTTAAGTCCATATTAACAATGTAAAGCAATTTAAACAGTGTATCTCTTCTGGGAATCGAATAAATGCAATGAAAGTTACTTTATGAATTTGAATTTTTAAATTTATTTAAAATCAAAGTGCAGTGAGTCTGATGTAACACAATGTCTACTTCAAAATATAATTTGCCTTAAACAGAAAAGAAATGCTACAACAAGGTCATAAGGCGATTTGCACTCCCCAAAATAATGCTTTGCCTGTGCCCGTTAGCATCCGTCTGATTAGCTGTACTTGTATGCTTAGCTCGTAGGTGATATTTGTTTTCCGTTTACACAAGGTGCATATTACCTTTGGGTTAGACAAGGCCTTTTGGGATTTTTTTAAATTAGAACAAGACATTCAGAATCTTATTGTTGTCGTTCTTCTCCATGACAGTGGCTGGATGAAGCAGGAAGGTGCTACGGTGGCTTGACAACAAGTAAGGGTGCGTCGAAGGGGGAAAAAAGCAGCACGCGATTAAAAAAAATCTACGTCTAATGCTCTGACTTTAATCTAATCTCTATTAACGCGTTAACGGTGACAGCCTTAGAAATAATACATCCTTTGTGAGATGAATCTGTGTGTGTTTGTGCATGAGCGTGTGTTGTCGAGTCTTTATAAAATGTGTTTTAGGCCTAATAGTAGAGGAAACCGTTGCAAAGTGAGGATATTTTGACCAACCATCATGTCTGGCAGTGGCTTGTTGACAGTTAGGACATGGCTTTAAGGTATGAAAGTTAAAAGTAGGTTAACCTTAAAATCAGAGTCAACAAGGTAGTGTTGTCTGCGCTCTATGTGCTGGTCACATCAGCAGCACAACAACAACAGCTGTAAGCCCTTTGTTGGATTCAACAGTGCTTCTGTTCAGCCTCAGTCTTTTTTTGCACTCCGAAATGTTTGACCGAGCTCATGGCCAAATATGCAGCCATTTACTTAAACACCAATACAAAAGTGAGACTTTATACATAAGATTTACATTTGGTCATATTTACACATTTAATCCCACTAAAGCATGAGCTATTACAATCCAAGTGTAGACAGCTGTATTTGTGTAAAGGTGAAATTTATTTGTATTGATTTTGCATTGAAACTTCACAAAATTCCATAACCAGATATATATATTTTCCAGTTGTGTACTGAACGCATCACAAATGTTTCCATACATTTTTAAAATCAGAGTAATGATCACTCATCATTCACTAGTCACAGTCACTCTACAACCGTGCCAAAAAAGGAAATGGAGATGTAGCAGCTCCATAGCATTGCATTGCATTGTTGTTTGTTCTATTGTAGATTTTGATGGAACGCGGTTATGCATTGCCCTGCGCTGCGTATTCACTCGCCAAAGCTGTTTCCATGATCCATGACATCATCAAACTCCCATCTTTGGTTATTGTACTGATCGTTTGCCCCTTAGCAGCGGATTGTTACATATTGTGTGTTTAGATTAAGAAAATATGTTTCACACAATCAATCGACCAAAAACAACACAGCCTAAACCTATCCATTCAGACAATTGTAGATATATCAACATTTGTAATGTCTCTGTCCTCCAGGTCCCATGAGAACGTCTCCCACAGCACCAAAGATTGCTCCTAACGCCCAGAGGCAGATCAACTCAGCAGTGAGCCGCAAGAATGCTCCCGTGAGCCGAAATGGCTGTGATGCTGAGCTTGTAGAACTCAACCAGCAGGTACAAAAATAAATCTGTTCTCCTGCTTTGACACCCCACCAAGGTACCAGCTTCCTGTGGGGGACTCACATTACATTGCATAATTGTAGGTTTATGTTCAGCAAGGTGTTGTTTGTTCAGACTTTTCCCAAAATTGCATGTGTGTTACATCTATTTGGAACAAGCAATGTCATGCTGAGAAAATCGAATTAAGACTTATAATGAAAAACCAAAATGGACACTGTTCCATGGTATTAATTAAAACATTTATTACTGTGTTCTGAACTCATTAAGTCTTGTAGTAGAATAACTTCAATAGCTTATTTCCTTTCTAAAGATTCCATAAAATATTCTGCTGTGCTGGTTTGATCAGTACCCATCATATAAATCATACTATATTTTTCTTAAATGTTTTTCTACATACAGTATATTAGTTACAGTATCAACCGCTCTGCTGTGTATCTGGTTTATATATTACCCACAAGATGTTTGATCCCTTAGTCATTTTTCTCTGCGGCATGTCTTTGCTCGTAGCTGCTGGACCTGAAGCTGACTGTGGACGGGCTGGAGAAGGAGAGGGACTTCTATTTTGGAAAGCTGAGAGACATCGAGCTCATCTGCCAGGAACACGAAGGCGAAAGCAGCCCGGTCCTGGCAAAAATCATGGCAACACTGTACGCTACAGAGGTAAATACAATCAAGCCACACACACGGAGCACACGCAACCAGACGGACAATTTGACACTCCTGCAGGGTTTAATTATATGCAATGAGAGCAACATAGATCGCATATATAAAGTGTGTGAATTTAACTTTAGTATTGGCTTAGTCATTGATGACATCACCTACTCGTTATTTAGTACAAAATACATTGGAATATATTTAACAGTTTTTGGGATACTTCGGGATACACTCTACAAAGCAATAAGTTGAACGAATGTATGTGCCTTTACAACGCATTATCCCTGTACCTAATACAAATTCAGCGAAGGTCATAATCAGTACAAGAAAGCAGGGTTACCCAGACACGTCAGGAGTAGCAGGTAATCTGAGAAACACGTTTAACATGCTCCGTGGTTACCTGGTTACTGTGAATATGCAGGAGATCAGTAATTTGATTTTTTGTCCCCTACCTGTAACCTTATGTTAGAATTGAAGCACTTTTCACTCCGCCACGCGTTAACCGGCCCTGAAAAGCGCCTCCCTGCTGGAGGATTCCACAGGAGAGCCAGGCTTTTTTAAAGTGCGGCTGCTATCGCTTCGGACCGAAGGCAGCAATGACGTGGAGGTGCCTCAGTGGACGTCCGTTCAGTGGACAGCCCGCCCTAAAGCACACCACACATTTTTTTCCCTCCCACAACATGTATCCGTAATATCTGATTATAGTATGTAATTTAGCATGTATGTAAAATAAAATTGGAGAAGAAAATATGGTTCCGTCTGAATAATAATTCCCTTAGAAAATGGGCTATAAAAATCATGGTTCCACTATTTTATGTTCAAGTAGAATATACGTATATATAATTGTTTAAATATAGATATAGATGACAGAACCTTTTACATTCAACTGATAATCAAAATGCATTTAATTTGTGTTTTTGATGTATATTTCTGTTTAAAATTAGGCTATAACGCATTAAATATTCCATATTGAATTTGTTAAACAAGAGTAGTTATATACATTGTCAATAACTCTTGTGTTCGTAGCAAAAAACACTTTTTGGAGGGAAAGAAAGAAAAAAAATGTTTGGGAGGGAAAATATGTATTTTTTTTCTTCAGTTCAGCTACTGTATGTAAGAGGATAAGAAAGCATTGTTGTGTCTATCTCTGATCTACAATGGTAGAATAAAAGAAAAGGAGAGACAAAAAACGAGGAGAGTATTGTTATATAAACTTCTGAAAAATAGAGAGCAGCAAGGGGAGTTCAAGTTATTGATACAACAATAAAGGATCACGAGGACATGTTCAAGACCTACATCAGGCCGTCTCCATCACAGATTGACAGTCGCCTGCAACGGCTTCCCGCTTTGATTATGAAGATGGACACCAACTGCTTGAGGTGAGAATTATTTGATAAATCCTGCGTGCACATAGATTTTATTCTGCAAATAATAACAGAGACAATATACTTTAGGAAACAGTAAATCCACTTCAGAAATAGGTGGCTAAAACAAAATATTGTAAAAAATATATTATTTTAACAAAGAACATTTGTTAGAAAGAAAAGTGCATATGAAAAGCTTTCACACAATGCCCAATGCACAGTCCATTTAATTTTAACAAGGCACCTTTCTTAAAATTGTGCAAAAATCAAACGTAAAGTAAACTGCTAACTTGAACCTGAAATATTCTCATCCTGGCTTGCACTGATATATGAGCATCAAGACGTCTCAGAACTGAAAGGATGCTTAGCACAAAGTGGTGGTGCTCAATGTTGGGCACGAGCTTGGTCTGAATTGGCAGCAGCTATTATTTTCATTGTTGGCCTTTCTGTACGGCTTGTGGAGGCAGGTTTAGGGGTCTGTCTCAGTTGTGTCTCCTCTTGCTGTGTCTCCTCTGTCTCTTCTATATTATATACAGTTGGCCAATCTAGCACCTGCTACTGTTATCACTAGCTGCAGTTCCACTCTTAGTGCCCTTCTGTAGTCTAATTTCTTTGCAGGATCGACCAATTCTTCTATTTGGTTCTCACCTCTTCTTCAGTTAGGAAATAACATTAATTTCGGATTAATAACATGTTATATTGACATAGGTTTTTTCTTTATATTACTATCAATAATTACTGAATATTTTAAATGGTTTAAATACTAAATTTTTTAGAAGTGTTGATACTCCATTAATTAATCGTAAATTAACTTGTTGTTCTTGTTCTAGGTTTTTGACAACAAGAGACGCGTACACCAACTATAACTACAGAGAGGGGGTGTCGACACTGAGCAAACTTGTGGTGGAAGTGGGCTCAGGCTTTCCAGGACTTTGTTGTGAATGAGCAGATGAGACCTCCCACCAATGCAGGACTGGAGGGAGATAGCATAGGGTTTTAAGTAGAAGTGGAATGTTCCAAATGGTGTTGGTGCCGTATTTGATATTAATGGGAAATGTGTTGTAAAAAAGGCTTCGGCATCATGTGGTTGATAAACTCTATTACAACTACAAACACTGTTTCTTCATCGTACTGTTAGCTCTGGCTGATGCTGACTTACCTGTTCAGGGCGGTAGATGTTGGTGGCTATGGAGAAACAGTAATGGAGGAACACTACAAGATTCAATATTTAAGAAGGCTCTCAGAGAGTGGAAACTTTACCTGCCAAATGGACTCCCTTCTACCTCAAGTAGACCACCTATGGGGGCCTGTCCCTCATGTGTCGGCGACGCAGCATTTCCCCTACAAACTGACCAGATGAGACCCCACCTATGATGGGAACTGACTTACCGCCTGTCAAGAGCAAGACGCATTGTGGAGACCGGTTTTGGGATCATGGCCTCCCATAGGGCTTTCACACCGGCAAGGCTCCGTGCTGGTTTTCAGACCTAGTTTTGAATCGACCAGCGTGTTAGGACCTTAAAACAAATTGATTCGGAACCTGAAAAAATTGTTGATTTTCTATTTCAAACTGGACATCCTGAATGGGCTTGTCTAAGCTGCGAAAACGAGAAGAAGTAAGAAAATGAAGGCAGCGTTAATATCCGCAGCTGCAGAAAAGAAAAAAGTTGCAGTGTTCTGCCATGGAAATTAAATGCTTGGTGGTGATTTGGGTTTCATCCGACATCCAGGAGAAGCTAGAGAGCAGCACAAGTAAAAGCAATACCATAATATAGGGGGGTTAAACTTTGGTTTCGCTTAAACTGGTATGAACGTAGTAGGCTGGTTGAAAGCAGCACCAGTGGCATTTATACATGCCCCTGCTTGGAATCGAGCAGCAGAGATAATTGTGAAGGCTACACTTGTTTTAATAATCTGCTCCGCCGAGTGGCCATTCTGAAGGAAGCCACTTGAGCCAGAATACCACCAGAACAGTCAAGTCTGGGAGGGGTTTTCAGTCACTATATATTACAGGAACACACAACTCAGCCATGAAAGTGAGAGAGACCTGGACTGAATATCTCTGCAGCTGGGGAGGTTCAGTGGCAATACAATTCTTTTTCGAGTAGAAAACTTGTGTTTTGTGTGATAGTAAATAAACAAAAATAACACATAATGTGCTAAATTCTGTATGGAGTTAAATTAAATAAAATTCAATAAAATCCAATACTTTTTTCTTTGTGAATATTTTGTGAATAAAAAATAAAGTATTTGTTATAACGTTATCACCAACACCAACTTGTTGTGAGGCTGTTATGACTTCTCATCCTGCCACACACTAACCTGAGCCTTCTTTTGCAGGATGGATTTTCACCACCAGAAGATGACGAAATCAACGATGGAGGACAGGGAGACCAGGAGGAGTTTTGAACTCTATTCATCACCTTCATCAAGCGTCCTGTCTCCAACTCTCACTCTTTAACCTACCCTACGTTTTCCCTTTTTATTTATTTTTTTACAATCCTCCATTACTTGTCCCATCCTGTCTGTAGCTCTCCATGTCCATTTCAACTTTGTTGCACTTCCTCACTTCCCAAACTCTTACTAGGAAAAGACACTTGGCCCAACTGCCTGGCTTTGCTTACTCGACTTGTACTCTAACCTGTTACCAGAGGGGACAGCTGCACTTCAGGGCTACTGCAACCCGCTGGTCTTTGACTTTGGTTTAAGGTTAATAGCAATGAGATTACAGGCATCTGGCACTGAGACCCTGGAGATAGCAGTGCAACCTGTTATGAGAGGCAGGTCCCTCTCTCTCACAAGACACTTTGATTGGTGACCTCGCACAAACACAAATGTATCACACTTTGTGCAGAGTTTATATATGAAACCACCCAATGTTTTTTTCACACATCGTGATCAGTTTAAGGATATTTTGGCTCAAGAATGTCACAAGTCGAGATTATAAATGATTTTATTAAACCCCTTTAAGAGGGACCTGCACATATATTTTAAAGTTTTTGCTTATGATGACAGATGTGAGCGTATATTTAGCCTGCAGACATATCACAGACTTTGAACTGCTCACGTTTACATGCTTAAAGTGGTCGTCTTTCACAAACCAAAACAGAGGATGTTCATATTCATCAAGTTGTCCAACCACAGAGGGTTTTATCATAAGCTTGTTTATGAGTCGACATGATATATTTATGTTTTTATTTATTTATTTTTTCATAATCTGCTCTATACATTTTCTGAAAAAAATAAAATAAATATGTGGTTTTGGATTTGGGGACATTGAGGATCTTGCACTAAATGTAGCGAAACGAAAACCAACTGAAATGATCTAAAATGCCAACATGCAGTGACTGGCTGCAGCCAGAAAGATTAAGGAAGATGCTATTTTATATTTCCTAGATTTCTTTTTATGAGGTTTGTTTTTTATTTGCATTGAATTCCTCAAAGGCTATTAAGTCAGAGGCATCAGTGTAGGAGTTATTTATCAGACAAAAGTCGGGCTTTGAATTCTATGAATAAACAAATGTATGAGAAAAAAAAATAGTAAGACTAAAGACAGACACTACTAAATACTAATGTTTGACTGTGTTGATTGAGTTAAACATTGTAGCTGCTATCATTACTTTTCTGTTGCAATTTAACTCAGTTTTTTTGGCAACGCGTTGTGGCTTGAGTGTGATTGACAGGAGTTGTACCAGTCTGAGAGAAAAAAACATCAAACCCTATCTCACAGTTTGTTTCCATGGACGCCATGTGATTTATTTGCATCATTTGGAGTTACTGTTGAAATGAAATAAAGCTCTGAGGTTCAACAAGAGAAACGAACCTTATCGTTATTTTGCTGTCTGTCATGTTTCTGTTGAACATGCAAATACATTTTACGCTCAGACGGACTGTTTACACGATTTTACAATTATTTAACAAAATTCAAGCACAAGTATTTGACTAATTCCTAAGAAATAAAAAGTTGTTACATTTTGCTGTGAAGATATGTTGATGTCGAGATCACTGATGAATTCTGGCTGTAAGCAGACACCATTTTTAAATATATTCGTTGACTAAACTGATTCATCATACACCTTTCACTCAGTAATTCAATTCAAGTTTGACATCAACTTAGAGAAAACTGGAATAGATTTTGAAATATTAAAGCGTACTTCAGGCAAAATTTTAGTAGTATTTCGAATTAAATTATTGATTTATACTGGCCTGAACTTGTCCGGATCCCACATTCGATCCGAAATGAATAGTCCTAGTTGTGTGCCATTTCTAAATGTAATAGTCAACAACATATTTCACCTAATCTTAATAATTCAAAGTACAGAGGAAAAATATTGCTGTATTTTAAAATACCAAAGGTTAGTTGAAGTAAATATTACAGGTCTAAAACAAACTTGTCCGGATGCCATTTTTTATTTTTATTTTGCATTTTCAAGCTTTATTTGACAGTACAGAGATGAAATGGGGAGACAAAGAGAGACCTGTAGTAAAGGTCCACGGGTCGGACTCGACCCCGCGACCACTGCAACGAAGGCCGGAGCCAATATGGTACGCGCTCTATCCACTACGCCAGGGGTGGCCAAACAGTCAGAGACAAAGAGCCACATTTTTTACTGTGTTACTGCAAAGAGCCACATCGTACACACGGGTACACACAGTGGCGATTCCAGGAAATTTTGACTGGGGGTGGCCAAGGTGGGCCACAGAGTTAGAGTGGGGTGGCCATCGCACACCTGAATGAATAGCATGTGATGTGCTGTACAACCAATTCAAAGATGATTTATAATCCCAAATGCCCAAATCATGTTAGTATCCATTGTAATGTTTGTCAGAAAACTAAACTCCTGAAGGGAGGTCTGGGGGTATCCCCCCCAGAAGATTTTTTTGTGTTTTTAACATGTAATCTAAGCATTCTGGTGCATTCTGGCGAAGATAATAAAGGAAAAAGTCAATATTTATTTCAGCTCAGATGAATAGTAAAATTAGCAAGACAACATAACTTGCTAGCAGCCAGATGCCTAACAACTGCACAGAGGGACGGATGACCACTAGCTTTTGACCAAATATCTTGCTAAAAAAATAAACCTTTATTTATGAAAGTCTGCCCTTGCTAAGAACATGTTACACTCGCTAACTACAAACTTTAATTTTTTTATTCAGATTTCAAAAATCTGCTGGGACACGTGCCTATACACGTGCATGGGTGGCACGCATGTCACAAGCACACTTATGCTGTTTTCAAGACCTTTGCTGACCAGAGACCAGTTCTAGTGGCCACAGTCCGACCATTAATTTAGTAATTGAAAATTGCAAACTGATCTCATATCAGTGGATTGGAGTGTTTGTGTGATGAACTTGGCAACTACCTATCAAAAAAAGTTAAGAAAGAAAAAAAAATACATATCATCTCTGAACTAGGATACATATCATAAAAAAAATAAAATGAAAATAAAAAATAACATTTGAACTGGGGGGGGGGGGGGGGGGCACTGGAGTGGCCAGTAAGATTTCAGGGGGGGGGGGGGCGTTTTTATTTTCGCGGGGAGCTTGCACATGCATGCACAAGCATTATTTATTAAAAAAAAACAAAAAAAACAGGGGGCCCCACACTAGGACTTGAAACGGGCCCCCAGATCGTTAAGGCCGCCCCTGTGATAATGACAGGACTGAACTAAAGACGACAGGGCAGTCATTTTCAACAATGAACATTGTGTGCACTGCCTCACACACAAACTCTCAGTTCAACCAAGTCCACAAACAAAAATATAACAATTTAAAATAGCATTTTTCTCTTACTATGCATGTTGCTTTGTGGGACTTACTTTTAGCATGGAGAGAGCTGAAGTGGCGCTGAAGATTTGAAGCCTTGAAATGCGCAAATGACACCTGGCATATAAGGCAGAATGGCCTGCCATAACGTTCAACAAAAAATATGAACTCTCCCACTCTGTTTCGGAGCGAACTTGACACAAATAGTTTACTCACGGAAAACCTCCCTCCAAGCTGAGCGGGCAGTTTTATGTTGCGTCCGCACCAAACGTTTGCGAACGTTATGTTGCGTCCTCAATTAAACATTTGCGAACAGGCACATAGGGCTTACACATTAATAAAAAAAATGAAATAATAGACAACATGTAAAACGAACGTAAGAGCCGCATGAAACGTTTGCGAACATGCACACACATAGGCCCACACAAAAAAAAGTATAAAAAAAAAAAAAAAAATTATTATCACATAATTTGATATGAACTGAAGAGCCGCACGAAGCTGGGCAAAGAGCCGCATGCGGCTCGCGAGCCGCGGGTTGGCCACCCCTGTCACTACGCCAAAATAATTAAAGGTGCAGTGTGTAGTATTGGAATACATAGTGGAATAAAGTGGTGAAAGGTCTACATTGCAACACTCCCTTGGATGCCCTTCCTTTTCCAATAATTACACTAGCTAATGTGGCCTTCAAGGACAGGAAGCTAATTACTCGATGGCATCATTCACCACTGCCTGAAGTCTTTCCACAATATCAAGTGATGAGGAGATGTATATTTATTTAAACAATTATTCTATAGTACTTATTCGTCTACCAACCTGTGCATTTTCCCAGGAGGCCCGTTATAAAACCACATAGGCTATGGCCATTAAGTTTGTCCATTATGTAGGCCTCTGTAGAAATATGGCGGTGCAACATGGCAGCCTGTGTTGACCCGCTCCTATGTAGACATAAAAGGCTTATTCTATAAATAAAATAAACAACAACTTTTAATTCCAAGCCATTATTCACCAACTTACACATAGGCCTACTCCTGAATGTTAAATTCCATTTCTCCCAAGTACCTGTTCTGAAAAATGCCACACTACACCTTTAAGGTTACTTGAGAACATTATAACTGTTTTAGATGTTTTCATTAAATACCTGCCTGAATTCTTTATAGGTCCATGGCCTGAACTTGCCTGCCCACCCCAGTTGATCTGAAACCATAGATAGATAGTAGTCTGAAACTAACGGTCCATACAACCGACGCATCACTTTGACGTCATACCGACAAAGAGACGTGGCACGCGGACGATTAAACGATCCCAGCCGTTGGGTTGAGCTGAGTTGAGTGTGCGCGCGGCGACGTAGTCCGGTCCGTGCGGGTCCGTGTATGTCATTCAGCTGTGAGGAAGTAAGCCAGGAGAGTCACATTTCCTCCCCGAGCTAAAGAAGAAATAACAGCAAGAAAAACATGGCTTCAAATAACGGCTCGGTCGGCAAATGGGAGGTGGTGAAGAAGGGGAAGAAAAATAACAATCCGAGCGTAGGAGGAGGAAAGAAACCCGGCAGTGGGGCACGAAAAGCCCTCGGTGAATCCAACCAGCCTTCCAGACGTGAGTGAACCAACACGGCCCCGTTTCCATCCGCTACCTGACCCATTTACCTATCTGCAAAGAGCACACATGAAAATATGAAAAGTCTGGTTTTTGTGCAGCTAAATAGACTATTTTAACATTTACTTTCTGTTTTAACGATAATACTAATAGGAAATATAGAAGGCTTAGCTACCGTAGCATAGCATCGCGCAGTAACGCTACTTCCGCCTACGATATGTTTGTATTGTCCCATTTAGGGGTTCACCTGTTACACTGTTAAGCCCCCCTATTTATAAATGTAATTCTAAAATAATATCTAACTGTCCTTTCTCGGCTACGTAAATACAGCAAGTAGGAAATGATGCTAGTTAGCCTGCTAGCAATGTGTCAACACAGGCAACGTCATCACTGAGGAGCTGCATCTGTATGAAGCATGTGTTGGCAGATTTATGATTATTTCATCTTTCTGCTGCTGTTGCACGTTTTAAAAAGCATCTCCAGAGTGTTTGCGCCATTATAGTTAAGCAATAGAACGCTGGTATTATGAATTAGGCATCAACTTTATCACTTTTTCAGGGTTCAGAGATCCTTAAAAAGGCATTGACTAAGGTAATCAAAAAAATAAGGCCCTGATTGGTATAACATCTCTTTAATCAATATTTGAATTGTCCCTAACCCAGAGTCATTCATGTAATTTTTCTCTCCAGTTTAACTTGTTTTAAAATTTGTCTTCAATTTTGTACAGAGTGGTATTAGAAACGTCTGAATCTAACTTGCCTTAAGCTGTAGGAATCCTGTTATTTGCGCTTGGACGAAAGATACAGCTTCCACTGTTCAGAGTGATCATTTATTAATATGGTAACTCAAATCATGTGCCTGAGTTATAGAGTATACAGTTGGATACATTAGTTAAAGGTTTTACTTAATTATGATGAACATGGGACACTCACTATTCGCTTAAAGATAGTACACAAAATTTGTATACATCTGTTACCAAAATTTTTTTTTCCAAACAAATACACTTTGTACCCCTTTTTGAGTAAAAACAAGTAAGTAAGATTTCATTTGTGACCCACGTTGAAGCTTTACTTCCTCTGTTGTAATGATAGGCTTAGGGCTAAGTGCCACAGAAAGGGAAAGCTGGGAGGTACAAGAGGCTCACTAGGTGTTTCTAGTTTGGTTTAAAAAGACTATGGAATTTGGATCAGTGGTGTGAGTCTAATATCCAAGGAGTGGATTGTAGTCATATCGGACCCGATTTTGGATTGAATCGATCCCATCCCTAATGTGAAGTAGATGGAAGCAAATGCACATGAAATTTGCATTTTACAATTTTTGGTTTTGTTTGTTCATCCCTTAAATTAAAGTGAAACTACAAAAACCTGCACAGTAATGGGACAAACCAGGAAATGGAGAAACCTCAAAGCTGATGAACCAACCGTCCTGAGGTCCCAGCAACCAAACTTTCCAAAAGCCCCAGGCTTAATTGTCTTTCAGTCGCTCTGAGCCAAATGTTTCACCACTAACCAATCAGCTGACATGACAAAGGCCCAAAGGAGTGGTCTCGTTTATGACCTTATTTTGAAGATCGGACCATTTTCAGTTTTGTGCTTTCATGTTGCACATTCCTTCATTCATTTGTGTTTAATCAAATTACCATACAGCAATGATGACGAGTAGAATTGGTAGATCAGAAAATCAGATCAGCTTTTTCTTGCCCCAGTGAACCCAAAATGATTTCTGCCCCATGGAAAGCATCACAGTAACCTTATTATAGCTGTCAGTGTACTTTGTGTTGATTCCTTATTGTCTCAATCCAGTTGAACATAATTACACAGCTTTTATATTAATTTTTTGACATATTGTGAACAGCACTTACCGCACCCTCTCCACAGGTTAGGATGTGACCTTAATAATGGGCGACAGAAATGATAAGACCTCACTTTGCCTCTGCTATTTGTTTATGCACCAGTTTTATCAGCCAGTCCAAGGTCTTTCTATGCGATCACACTGACCTGATCTATTTCATGTGTAAACTTTAAAACCAACATAGTATTTCATCTAACTTGCCTTTTACACAGTGTGACAGCCAGGCACATGCATTATTGAGGACCACAAGGGTCATATAAATTGTAATAATAAAGCATGTATTTATATCATAGAGAGTATATAATATGGATGTAGCATCCGCCGGGCTGACCTCAGTTATTCACACGGCATCCAATAATCCTGGTTTGTGCGCGTCGCCATTTTGTGAGATTTTTACTCCGCCTCACGGGAGGGAGATAGCTGACGTATACCTCCGAGGCAAAGTGAGGGACAACAGGCGGAGAGCTGTCACTCAAGAGATCGCGCCAATACATTTTAACTTCCAAAAGAATAAAAACTAGCGTGGTCCAAAAAAATTCACCCCCCTCAGTGTTGTCATGGAGATATGACCTAAACATACAGACTAGAATGTTTTTTTAATCCAGGCCTGAAATAGGTTTAATAATGCTGTGAAAACGGCATGTTTAACATTGGAGTCAATGAGAAATGGCTGTCTTCTGCATCCAGCCCCCAGTGGCACTTCCGGGTTACTACAGTTGTGGTCACTTCCTTATTGGATGCTAGTAAAAATCGCTGAGGTTGGGGCTTGATTTATATATTTACTGATTTCACAATTAAAACTGGAATGAATAAATTGGTTTACCAATCCATTAACTAATAAAAATATAAATAATGTTACTTATATATTGCTTGATTTCTGTTTTTAACAGGTGAGACAAGACAAAAAGGAAAAATTAGGTTTTCTAAAAAACTTTTGTGTATGCTACGCTCGACCACGCTGCCTTTAGAGTAGTTAATGTCTGTGTGATTGCATTTTAGTGTACTATCTTGACCTTGAAAAGGTCATATTTAAGACTGCTGATATGATCCCTATGTTGGACTTGTTTCCTATTACATGTCCGAACAGGTCATAGGATATCTGACAGCTCGACGTCATTGTAAAAGAGGGTCACCCCTCAATTGATCTTTCGAGGTTAAATAAAGGTTACAAACAAACAAACAGCAGAGGTGATTATCTGAAGTTACTTCATGTTATTTGGCTGACTTACATGCCACATACGTTGGTGGTATCTTCATTTTCAGCAGGGTGAAAAACATGTCTGCTGTATCCCAACTGTTGTTTGTACAATAGTCTATTTTATTTTATGCCCGCTCTCCATAGGCATAAATGACTAAACTCCGCTGAACACTATCTCTTTCGAACTATCTAGGTTTCCATCTTAATGTGAAGAGCATCTTTTGAAAGTCAGAAGAAAAAAGAAATGCGAATAAGTTGCATTTCCATCAAGTGGTTAGGGCAAATAAACTACCCTAGTTTGCTCTAAAGATGGCATATACGAGGTACCGTAAGTAAATGTTACAAACCGGAAGCAACACAAACATAGAGAGAGAGAGGTCTGCAGGACATGGTTTCAATAAGGCAAGTTGTCATTGAAGTTAGTAGACTCCATTTTTACTGCTGTATGCGGTGAAAAATACGGAGATTATGATCCACCCTGCTTTAGCAAAGGCAATACGATGTTGGAACAGCTGATCAGTCACGTGGTCAATATTTGCTACGTCAACATATTTGACAAATGTGTTTCCAGCTCTCATTTAGTGCAATAACAATTTTTCGCATTTGATAAAAAACAACTTGTGAGCATTTTTTGCGAATTAGAGGATTTCAAACGCTTGCTATTGCAATACTTCAAAATGCACACAAGCAGGGTGATGGGAATCCAGCTAGTAAGTACTATCATATTCTTTGACAACATACAGTATGTGTGTCTTAAAGGTGAAGTAAGCGGTTTATTTACATTAATATAACTGTTAAATCGTTCTTTATTCATACAGTAATCACTTACACGATGTGCGCGTTTCATAAAGCCAATCTCTTAGTCAGCTGCTCTGCATGTAATCAGCAATTAAACTTTATGTAGTATCCCGAAATGTTATCCAATCACAAGAGAGAACGCTACAAATCCACACCCGTCCCCACCCGTCTCACTCATGGTCTCACTGCCGGTGCACGCCAGAGCGACACATTGGTGAATGTTTATGCGCCTAAGTTAAGTTAAGTTATCTTTATTTGTCAGTTGTACACGAGGCACATTGAAATTCGTCTTTTCGCATATCCCCTCTCAAGTTACCACACTTCGGAGGGGGTCAGAGCGCAGGGTCAGCCGCAGTACAGCGCCCCTGGAGCAGTTTTGGGGTTAAGTGCTCAAGGACACAATGGTAGAGATGGTGGGCACCGTAGACACAATACCAGCCTCTGCTAGTTTTACAACTAACACCCTCCTGTCCGGTGCCGGGGATCGAACCAGCGACCTCATGGTTACTGGTCGGCCACCTTACCTCTAGGCCATCCTACCACCCCACAATGGCGGAGCAGGTAAAAATCCTTCCCAATGTCTGTTTTGATGGTTTTTATCATGTTTTATCACACTTATGGATCTGAGATGATGCTAGATAACTTGCTGCTCGAAGACCGCAGTGCATTAATGTGGTGACGTAGGGACGAGCGAGGGGACTGCTAACTGCAGTAACTGACAGGAAGTTAGTTAAACTGACCATTCCGCTTACAGCTCCTTTAAATAAAGCCAGACGGCTCGATAAATCTTTGGAGTCTGTTATGGTGGTATACATGGAGAGAAGATAAGCTGATCAGTTAAGCAAGACTAGCCTTGCTGCAGTCTGCTCTGTATCGTTGAGTTGTGTTGATCTGTATCTATATGTGAAACATCCTGTCAGCTATTCTTCTGCTGGTGTGAGAATCCATACCAGTGATTCCGCCCTGTAATAGGGCCACGTTGGGAAATGTAGTTCCACTCACATTACACCCAACACCCCAACAAGACCCTCCGCTGACAGACAACAGGGCTGCATCTGAAAATGACTCCCTCATTCACAACTCCTTCGTAGACACTTAATGGTTTGCTCTACAGAGAAGAGTAGTACTTTTAGTAAGAAGGCTTGTTGATTCTAACTTCCCCTTTGGACGAAAGCGGAAGTGTTTTTACGACGGCAGTGTCTGCTGTCCTAAAGATCTTAGCTAGCGCATGCAGGCGGCACGTGCATTTGTTTAGGAAGCAAGTGAAAGAAAGACGACAGGTTGACCTGCGATGAGGTGATGTATTTATATGTGACTGTCAGATTAATAATGGTAATATGACAATGGTGAAGCAAAGTCAACTATTTCTAATCACTAGTGGAGCTGTGTGAATTGTTATTGCTCTGTTACTGTATTTCACTGTAGCAGATGTCTTGCCATGTCAGGAGCTGCTGCTGGAAGCGACTTGAGTTCCTCACTTTAGTGGATATTTCTTTTTTCTTTTTAGATAATTTATTATTATTATTATTATTATTATTATTATTATTATTGTTATATATGTTTAGTCATTCGATTTTATTAATTGAATAATTTAATTTTGTTAAGTTTTACTTTTGGTATTTTTATTATCGTTATCATTGTCATTATTCTCATAATTATTTGATTTACTGCTATTATATTATCATTAAACTATTAATATTTAATTGCTTAGCGTGCATTTGTCTCTGCAACCACTTTTCTTCCTATGTTGCAATCAATGTAAAGCACTTAGAACTACATCTTATTTTTTTGAAAGGTGCTATATAAATACATTTTGGTTGATTGATTTTTGATTGATAGTCTGTAGAAGTATGACACGTTGTGATGAAACGAGTCTTTGCGTCACAGCACACACACACACACACGCGCGCACGCGCGCGCAACCCCCCCAATATAGATTTAGGTTTGTCAGCAACGTGAACAGTTGGTGACCTCTGTCAACGCCTACTCAAGTTTATTGGCTGGGTTGTACAGGGGTTTTTGAGTGTGGTCAAAACTGGTCATGTGTTGTTACTTACAGTACTAATATTAATGGTATGGAGTTTCTATGAGAGGTTTTTATATTCTAAATTTAAAAACAATAAATGATCCTACAAGTCTGATTCAGCTTATTCTAATGCGCAATTAACCTCTACTGTGTTCCAAAAAACATTAAAACAGCCGTACTGTTCCTTTTTATAACGTTACAAATATGTAATATTTGCAGTAATATGCAACTTACACTGCATATTTCTATCCGTTATATTTTAACCACTGAAAAAAAGCCTACTTAATTCCATTGTATTACGGTATAATGACAATAAAGGTTCATTCATTCAATAAACACTGAAGTGTTTTTTTAGTCAATCACAGATACATTGTCCTCCTGACAGAAATGTTCACTAAAGTACAAAGTGTGTTATTCTGTGGCTAGATATTCCCCAATAAAAGCACAATTTCACAATTTCCATTTTGACTAAAGCTTGCTTCAACAGTTTATTGGTATTGGCCATTTAACATAAAACTGGTCAAGCTAAGATTGAAGTGGATAAAAATGTTTACAAATGTGGTCATAACGAGTAATACCAAGGGGAATACTTTGAATGCTGCTGGAGCTTAATTCCTTTTGGAATTGTAATGAGTGTTGCGTCAATATTGTCTGGGATAATAGCCGCCTATTACACAAGTGTTTAGAGGGAGGGTGGAAGCACTGAATGTGAGGGGAGGGGATAGCCGTGGTTTCACAGATTAGCTGGATTTTCTGGACGAAAGGTTAAGAAATTGTTACAAACGACAAGAAGAGGTTGCATTAAAAAGAAAATATCTGCACAGACGGAGCGACGTTTGTAACCCCGGCTGCCTTGTTTCCCTCAGTGCCCCTTGTGATGTCAGAGACTGTGTACGACAACTTTGAGAAGATGGCAAAGAAACAGAACAAGGAGCAGGTTCCACCACCAGCTGAGACGGAAACTAAGAAGCCCGCATCGAGTAAAGCTTCCAAGAAACCAAGCTCCAGCAATACAGCCCCCCCTCCAACACGCAAGACGCTCGAGGAGGCCTTCAAAACCGTGAGTAATGCACACACAGGCCTTTTGGTTGGACTTCAACGTTTGGGAGTCATCTCAAAAGCTTAGACACAGCAGAACATTCATATTTCCTGTGATTTTTAAGGAGAAGAGAAACAATAATTAGATTATTTTTAATATTCCGTCTGTGCTTTTTGCTCTAATACACTTGATTATTCCAAATACATTTTGATCAAAACTAATAATTAATCATCCTTAATAGAAGTGGTTTAAGAAGTTGGCATTAGGCTTTTCTAAAAACCTCTTACAGCCATAAATACTTTCATAGAAACACAGAGAATCAAAGCTGCATTGTGGCATCTTCAGAGCAAGCTGTCACATGCTGAATCACGGCCTCCTCTTTGCATAATGGACGTGTTTGTTTTTGCGCATACAGCCATATTTGTTTGTTGTTTTTTAAGCTGGATGTCGGGGACCTGAAGCAGCAGTTGGCTCGCAGTCAGGCACTGTTCCCAGAGAACCCATCAGTGTGGGTCAAAGACCTGGCCGGATACCTCAACCTAAACCTGAATGCGCCTGAGACTGAGCCCACACTCAGCAGCTATGCTCACGGTCGGTCCAACACACACTTTATTTTACATTAATTAGGGATAAGACTGATCTGATTCAATATCGGTATGAGGTCTGATATGGCTGCAATTAACTTATCTAATAACACACCATTCGACGCTCTTATCCAAATTCCATTACAGTATTTTAACTGTGAAAGAACATTCCATTTTAAGACCATAACCTTGTGATATAGCACAAGCTGAAAATAATTTAGTGATTAAAAAGATCCGCAAATAAGTTCTGATATACTGTACTTCTTTATTGAAACCATTCAAAAATTGGTTGGATTACATTACTTTTAAATTAGAATTGCTTTGTTGCTTAACCCTTAATAATGTGACACATAATATCACCACCAACAAAAAAAGTATAACAATTATGATATCGGAATCAGAACAGAAAAATTAAGAATTGAGCATCTCTAGTTTTAAAGCAAGATTGAGAAGGAAAGGTTGTGCGCATAAAAAATTAAACTGTATGGTATTAAATTATACAGACACAATTATTTAAAGACAGCGTTTATTTAATATATTGTATATCATTTTGTCTCCAGATTACCCATACTGCCTTTCAGGAAAAGAGCTGAAGGGCGTGATTAAAGGCCTCATCGGACGTTGCAGTGACATCCTGCCAGATTTCTTCGACCACTGTGTTTATACTATGCTCAGGGAGCTTGACAGACAGTCAGGTAGGTGTAGGAGCTAGCACGGACAACCGGAAGTAGTTTGAGTAGTTGTGCAAGACATAAGTGATGCACAGTAGAGAGGTTAAATTATTGTATTGCCACACCATTTCTTCTCTTTGCTGTCACCAGTATTTCCTACATATCGAGGCTGTTTCCAGTCTAGAAACAGAGAAATTTACAATTTAAGTGTTGAACAGATTTGAGCTTTACCTTATCACATGGCTCACTTCTAAAACTAATTTTGAACAGACACATATTTAGATGCTGCTCGGTTTAAGAAAAAAAAAAAAAAATTGCTAAACACTGTTAAATCTGTGTATATTCTGAAGGAATGTATGGGACTGAGGTGACAGAAAATGGGTGCAGCAAGGATATATAAAGGGCTTGACATGCATCAAAGGTGTCGCCTGACAAGCTTGCGAGCTTCACATTAATTTCTCTCCCGCAATCAGGGACTGCCTTCCATTAAGGGACAAACGTTCGGTCAGAACGCATCCTCTTATTGGCACGGGTCTTTTTTGACGTAGATCGGAGAAAGAGAAGACTGATCTGCTGGAGAGAAAGAAATCTGAAACTTGCAAAAGCAGCTAGAGACATTCAAATTACATGGTCATCATCTTAAACCCCAAGGATGCTTTAGAGTCGGTATTTTACCTTCATTTGATTGCTCATGGTCAGAAACTATTGAGCTCAGCAGGGTCAAAGACAAAAAACAAACCTTGAAAAACACCCAATAGCTTTTTCTCTCCCTGTTTCCAGGAGAACCTCTGCATGGATACAGAGTTTGCATTCAGGCGATTCTACAGGACAAACCCAGAATAGCTACCCAAAACCTGCCAGAGGTGAGTGAGTGCGTAGTTTGTCCTTGAGTCCTGCATATATGTCACAGATGCGTCACAATTTAGTGATTCTTTGCCCTTGTCTGCTCTGAATGGAAAATTTGTTTCCTTTTCCACAAAATGGCCGTCAAATCAGCAGTATCCTCTAACACTTGCATTGCACACAGTGGATTTACAAGAGCTTAAGCTCTGTAATTATATTAGGAGTACTTTTACTAAAAAAAACATTTTTACATACAGTATAACAGTACTTGCCGGGGCGCCATGGTTGATATCCATATATTTGGAGTTTGCTATTTATTTAATATAGAGTAGTTTTCAACATCAAGGGTTTTTTTTGTCCGGAGAACCTGCAATTTCTCTCAAATCAAAGCTACCTGGCGCTCTCCAAGTTCAGGGTTAAATCTTCTGGTCTACAGCAACACTGACAAAAAACCCTGGTTATTGAAAACAACTCGATATTAATTAAAAAGCAATCCCAGATTATACGGATACCAACCTTGGCGACCCATCAACTATTGTTTTTTGTGATTACTACATATAGGGAAGAGCAGGAGCCTTTAGTAAAAGTCTGTCAAATGACAGATTTGCAGAGGTGAAGTTCTTATCCTCCGCTGTGTTTAACGCAAGCAGAGTTTCTGATCCTTCTACGTCCATTTTACGGGCGATTTGTCTTTTGCAATAACCTTACAGTAGTCTGTTGTAATAATATCTCCTTCCCCTCTTCTTCCTCTGTAGTATTTGGAGTTATTGCGGTCAGTTCAAAATCGTCCAGTGAAGTGTTTGACCATCATGTGGGCTCTCGGCCAAGCTGGATTTCATGACCTCAGCCAGGGACTAAGAGGTAAAACACAATCACACACTCTTACCTTTACCTTACCCTTGTGAGGACATTCATTAACATAATGCATTCCCCAGCGCTTAGACTAACCCTAAACCGAACGTAATTCTTTATCTTAAACACAAATGTGGTCTCACAAAATAGTTACAAGTACATTCACACACACACAGACACAGCAACAACAACAAAGCTGTATTCTCCTGAAACAGTATTTTATCATCATCTGCGTTGTATTTCTGTTAATCTGCCCGTGTCTCCCCTTTCTCCCAGTTTCCCAACAATACGTGGTGACAGAGATTCTGGGTTGGGGGTGAATAAAGCAACAGTGCACATTAGAGCAGTAAAAATTCCACACTGTCAGTGATATGTTAGCTTAAAAACACACTGTAGCTTCAGCAAACCTCTACGACCTGCTTCTTTATTTTTGTTTACGTTTTTGTTAGGGATGGGACGATCCACTTTTTTTAGTTCCGATCCGATTCCGATACCTGGGGTTTGGATATCGGCCGATACCGATACTGACCGATACGATATCATAATTTTTATACATTTTTTCGTTGGTGGTGATGTTGTGTATTAGGCTAGGAAGGCTTAAGCAATTCTAATTTAAAAGAGCAAGAAATATACACAAATGCATATAGGTTTATCTTAAAGGCAGAAATCCTTCTCAATGATCACTTCTGCCCCACTAGAATATGTGGTGGTCTGTTTGTCTAAACAGTGTTTCTCTCTCTGGCTGTATTTTACATAGTAGAATTTGTCACAAGCCTCTCCACTTCCTTGACTTGGATTAGCTTTGGTTAGCTCACTGGCTAACAAACTGATATGTACTGTATGTCAAATTATAAAGTGATGTCCTCTCTCCCTCCACCGAACGTCGGCGCATGCTCGCTCTTACATAGTAAAAAAAAAAAAAAAAAAAAAAATCGGATTTTAATATCGGAGCTGTCAGTCCGATATCCGATACGCAGATTTCGGCCATATCGGACCCGATACCGATACTGGATCGGATCGGCCCCATCCCTAGTTTTTGTATGAGAGCTGAATTACTCATACTTTTTGCACGTGTTTGACATGACATAGAAAATAGTAGATTAGAAATCTCTTTATTCGTCCCGCAACAGAGTTACAAAGTTCTGATACCTAACAGTTGAGTATGTGAGGGAAAGTGTTTCTCCTCATTAATACACACAGGAAACGCCTGCCAATCTCATTCATCCTGCTTCAGTCTCCACCATTTTATCGAACTTTCTGTTTTTATACTGAAATAATTGCGACGCTCAAAAGCTGTGTCTTGCTGTAACAATTGCTCTGTTATTTTAATTAAAAAGCTGAAAATAAAAACATTTAATGACATAATTGAAAGCTCCTATGAGGTGATTAAAGTTCTATATTTGTGTTTCAGTGTGGCTGGGTATCATGCTTCCTGTGCTGGGAGTGAAGTCCTTGTCTTCATATGCCATCGCATATCTGGAGAGACTTCTTTTGTAAGTATTTTCTTGAAGACATATCTGGCTTTCTTGTGTTATTCTTGTATTTCTTAGGCTAATGTTAAATACGATTACACCCATATACTCATGTGTGTTTAGATGGTCAGGTTTTGTGTCTCTGGTAAAATGTTGCTTGCATTTCTTTTGAAAGCATAGTCCAGAGGTAACAATGACCATTTAAAGTTACTGTTTGAATGAAATGTATACTTGTATGTTATTTGTCCTTTCTTTTAAATAGATTTTGTGAATAGTTACTAAGAATTCTTTAGGCTCTTAAAACAGACCGTCAGTGTTTTACATGTTTGACTAAATAAAATGTAAATATTGGGTCTTAAATGTGTGCTTCATTTCCTTCTCCTAACAGACTTCATGCAAACCTGACAAAGGGATTTGGCATCATGGGCCCTAAAGAGTTCTTCCCTTTACTGGACTTTGCTTTCATGCCCAAGAACGCCCTGTCTTCAACGTAAATATAACGCAGAGCAAACACTGATACCTAGTCATGTTCTCCTTGATTCATTGGACATCCCTGTAAGACTACATACAGTAGAATAGGAATAAGGAGATCTATGAGAATGGATGGTTGAGAATTTTTATAAATTATATGTAATCAAACAACCACAAGACGTGACTTTGGGAGGAGCGGACCAGCAGAATGACTGGCGTTTATTTGCATATGCACTGAAGCCATTTCAGGTCATTTTGGAAGATCTCTCTTTTAGAACATCTTTGTATGACGTTTTGCCTATGGTCCCTTATCCTATTTATTTATCAATTAAATGTTTTCCTATCGTGTCAACCTGAATAGTTACTATTCTTCTGTAAAACATGAAGCTGACATCTGTATTCAGAAATGACACAAACATGTCGCAATCAACGCTGATTAAAGAATAATTTCCCAATTCCCAATAATGATACACTGTTTTGGCAAACGTGTTAATATAGACTTCAAAAAAAGGTAAAATGCAAGATAATAGAATTTTAAACATGCAATAAGATAGGGCATACAATTAATGGTTTGACAGACAGACCTACTTTGTAGATGATATATTTCTGTCACATGAAGTAATCTTTGCCTGTGTAAAAAGTATTAAAGCCATTATTTCTTTGTGTCCAGTCTGCAGGAGCAGCTGAGGCGTCTGTACCCTCGACTGAAGGTTCTGGCGTTTGGAGCCAAACCCGAGAGCACGTTACACACCTATCTGCCATCATTTCTGTCCAGAGCCACCCCACACTGTCCAGATGACATGAAGAGAGAGGTAAGACACACACACAATTGAATATATGTGTGGTACATTAAAACCCTATACTTCTACATTGTAACGCTGCTATAGATATCTGAGTTAAGTGTAGCTCAGTGAAACGGCATGAATAATCTAAAGTATGTAGTTTTGGCCTCCATTTTAGAAACCAGCATCATAAAGTTTGGATAGCTTATTGGCAAATGACTAGGCATGAAGGGAAAGTTCATTCTCAAACTGTACCAAAGTTCATCATAACCAGTAGTCAGCTGCTGCTCACTACATTGGTTAACGAGTATGTCCTGGTCAGCTTTCATGGTATTTAGAACAAGTCAAACGTTTTTTTGTCCCTCTCTAAAGAGCAATGGCTGCTTTTTTTTGCGTTGATGTTTGACAATAATAAGCCAATCGGAGACCATTGTTTTAATCAACGGTAGAACCAGTATTTAAGCAATACAGCTACAACACATATTTTTGAGTAGGATCTGATCTTCTTTTGCTATCACTGTTGATTGATTATCATAAAATCACTACTTAGCTGTACTTTGGAAGCTGAAAAGGGGCATTCTGGAACATTATAGCTTTAGAGAATGACTCTTTTTGTCTTCCTTTCCCTCATTTTGTTGCAGCTGCTCAGCAGTATGACTGAGTGTTTGTGTGTGGATGTACAGAGTCTAGGAGTGTGGAGGCAGCTCTACACCAAACACTTACCCCAGTCTGGGTGAGTTTTATTTATTTATTTATTTATTTATTATTATTCTTCCGGACAATTACACATAATACATAATTTTCTCATTGCATATTCATACATATTACTTTGTGTTATTGTCCGAAGGGTGGCAGGAGAAGCCAAAGGCTTATTGGGTCCCGCCCCCACTGCCATAAGATTCAGATACACAGATACACAGCTACTACAGTTAAAAAAAAAAAGAAGAAGATTCATTCTAATACACAGATCATTTTAGGTCTCTATTTTCCTCTCTGCCTGTGACAATGCAGATAGTGATATGGCCTTGTCCATTTCTTCTCTAGTAGCCTAAACACATCTGCAAAAGTATTCAAAACAGTCAGTGTGTCTGCTGACCTCGGCTACAGTCCCATAACATGCAATGTATTTACAAATTCTTCAGTCAGAGAAAGTCTTCCATTTTTGAATCGGGTGTTCTGAACACACAGCTGATAATTAACATTTATCTTTCATTTGAATTTCAATAGTCACACATTCCATTAGGTTATCAATAGCAGAGCACATTGTATTTACGATTTCAAACCTTATATTTTGACACAAACCAGTTTAAATCCCTTTAGTTCAAAGTCCATGCTATTGCCTTCTTTAATCCAAAAATACACTTAAATAGAGAATTAGAACAGGCAAAACCAGTTGTCACATTTATATTTTCACCTAAATTGAATACAAAAAATGAGTGATAGATGGAGTTGACTGTTATATTTTGTACTTCTTTTCATCTCCAGTCTGCTGTTGAATCATTTATTGAAGTCCTGGAATATCCTGCCACAAAAGGTATGCTTCCTGCCATGAGCCCTACTCTCCTCCTAGTGTAATTCCATTGATAGGACATGTTTGTAAAGACTTATTTATAAATTCAAACTCAGTTTGATAAATCAGGTATAATGGTGTCGTAGTTGGGCCATTTTGTTGTTGACTAGTTGTGCTTTCATTTTCATCTTTAGCTCCGGAAGAACCTTGAAGAAACAATCCAGTCTTTCAAAGTGACCAATGAGGAGATGAGAGACAGCGTGGAATCGCAGGAGCTTAATGAGTGCAATAACCTGTGCCAGGTGAGACAGACAGACAGACAGACAGTCACTGTAAAATATGCTGAATTAAGCCACAAAACAATGAGATGTTTTGAATTCTGACATTTAACGATAATGATAAAAATATATTGTATTTCTTTAGCCCTTTTCTTGAAACTCAAAGTCGCTTTTGATCTAGATGAATGATCAAAGTTAATCAATAAAGCCTTGTTTAATAAAACATTATAATTCACAAGTTAGTCTGTCCATTCCAGGGTGTGATATTAACAGTTTCTTTCAGTAAAGTATCATCACATTCATGCATAGATAGCCTTCTAGTTAAACTGTAAGGGGTTTTATGTTTTTACTAATAACATTAGGTACAACACTTCCATTAACAAAGCATCTCTAGAATATCCAGTATGAATGTTACACTTAAAATGTCAAACAAAAGTAGAAATTGTGATTTCTTCTCAGCGAAGTTTTTCCTCAGTGTGTCCTCTTTGTGTCCAGAATCTGCAGGTGAAGATGCGCGGTCGAGGGTTCCCATGGCCCAAACTGCTCCTGGTTCTGCTGGTGTTTGCTGCCGGCTTCATCGCTCAGGACATCAGATCCCAAGGCTCCTTCGCAGGTCTGTTTGCTCCTCGCAGTTACAGAAAACGTTGTTGTGTAAACTGCCCCTCAATTTTAATGCCACAACTTATAATGCTGTTTCCATGGACTCCTATGTTTGTTTAATTGCGTTTGAGGTCTTAACAATGTGTGGTGTTGTGTGTTTTCAGATTCCACCACAGCCAGGCATCTGCGCAACTCAGGGGTGACAGCAGTTTCTCAGCAGGCCTGGGGCAAAATAACAGTCTACACCAAACAGGGCTTCAGGTACGACACTCTCTGATAGAAGATCATTTGTCTTTGGCTCTTTTCAAGACTTGTTCTCATTTGACTTGTTTGTTTCTGAATCCTCTGTAGCTGGTTGGAGACAAACACTCCTCATTATTACTCGGAGTGCATACGTGTTGTTGGGCCGCTAATGGAACAAGGTTTGGAAAAGACAAAAACAGCAGCCATCTTCGTCTCTGAAAACACCACACAGTTTATTCTCTGGGTCAAAGAAAAGACGCCGCTGGCCATTGAATGGGTAAGGCCTTGAATACGTTGATATAAAAGTCTTTCCTCAAGCTGTTTAACCTGTACATCTAAAAAAAACAAAAACAATAAGAACACATAGAAAATGACACTGTATTACAACAAAGGGTTCTAGCCTGAGGAATAACTGTAATTATGAAGTAAAGATTTGTGAGAATTTAACCAAACTAAAAATCCTCTTCAGAAACAAAATATTGAATGATTATGAGCTGGAACAAAGTCGGTTTTGTTATTTCTTGTTTGTGGACTGTTTGGTGGTATTGGTACATGTTTTGTCCAAAGCGGTTGATTTGTTTAAGCCGACTGAGTTGAATAGCATAGACACTCATTTTATTATCAATGAAAATTGATATAAAATAACAGGTGGTAGGACAAAACAGTTTGTAACTTCTTCTTACCCCCTTTGAACATGAACAATATTATTTTGAGTTGTTTATTCGTTGCTGGATCCCCAGCAACAAATAAACAACACACACACATATAATTTTTTTTTTTTTTTTTTTTTACATTTTCAGTTAGTTGACTATCTATCTACCACGTAACTTGTGTTTTTAATGACAGACTGAACACGTTTACTTTTATAGGAGCTAAAAGGATAATTGTCTGGTGTATCTCTGCCTAGGTAAACACCAACACCCCAGACAGTGTGTTCCAGTTGTTGGAGTATATAAAGGAGTTGCTCCTCCTCCTCCATCAGAACTACATCCTGCCAGCGCTGGCGTACATATCTGAGCTGCTACAACGAGCTTGGACCAGCCTACAAGACTCCTGCAAGTCAGTATACTTAGAAGCATCTATTCCACCTCACCATTACATGTATTAATTATATCAAGCTGTGAGATGGCTGGATTACATTTACAAAAGAGTGTCAGAACAACGCAAACTAGTTGTTACAGAGATATTTAAACTAACTGCCATATTTACCCGTTACGACACACCCTTATAAGAATGCTGTTTTAATAATGTCAAACTGTCAACATTTTTTATTTGTATTTCACAAACTAACACAACAAACAATACTGATAATGAACTAAATACTACTATTACACTTTTCCCCCCTGTAGTTATAACTTTCTTTTGAAAATAATTTTGTCCTGCACCAGCGATATGTGCATAACATTGTTCTTTGGAACATTTTAAGCTTTACAGGTCTCTCTTTGAGAGTTAGTCCCCATGTCTCATAAATCCTTTTGAAAACTAGGCAGTAGTTATTAAAAACATTTGAAGGAGTTTACTCACAAATTCAGTGAGGGGTTTATGAATAGTTGGTGCGTCCGAATCCTCACATAAAAATCAAAAAGCTACATTTTGTGTTGCTTTCTTTTTTTCTTTGAAATAAAAAGTCCTCAAAAACCTGCTTTTCTCTGTCTGTCCTACAGTGGAGAGGTGTCCATATCATGTCTACAGGAACACGCTTTGTCCTTCACCAATTCAACGTGGCAGCTGCTCCAACACACCACCTCGGCCATCAAGACTTGGGCTCAGCAGCTGCTGACACGGCCATGATAACACCACAGATGCTGACTTATTTACACACATAACAGTTATACGAACACAGACACACACACTCGCTGACCCAATCAGAGGCTGCCTTTCAGAGCGTCGGCTCCCCTCAAGCCGTGATTGGACACTGTGGGGGACACATAAACAAACTCTCCCTTCAAAAGGACCCTTCTATCTCTTGTTTTGGCTCAAAATCTTTAAATCTGTTTGCTGTTGTATGAATGTTTTTTTTTCTACCAATCCTTTTTTCACTGCTGGATGCAGAGGTCGTTTCTCTCTCTGTCCCTGAGTTTTCTACTGCAAGTTTCAGCTGTTGCGTTAACCTTTGGGTTAAAACAAATTGTGTAATTTATAGAAACTGTAGGTTTGTAGATGATTTATAAACCATTTTTATTTAAAGATATGTATAAAAATATAAAAATAAAATAAAAATAAAAGTTTTATGTGAAAACTTGGTAAAGGGCAGGGAAAAGAACCCATCAGATTTTCCTTCTCCGAGCCACTGACGAGTCGACCTCATCAGCTAACTTCTTAATTCATCCTCAACACTCTGTCCAGCTCAGGATGTAAAGCCTTTAACAGGAAAAGGGTCAAATCGGCCCATGGATTGACTCTTTTAATAGATTTGAAGTGGGCAGCACCCGATAAGGGGACACAAGGAGTTCTACGTCAGTCCAAAATGTCCAGAAGAATACATCTATCTGCTGTCTTGTCTGTCCTGCACATTTCCTCGTCCTGCTTCATCTTCTGAGAGCTTCATCATGATGCTTTATTTTCATTTTACCATCCGGAGCTAAACACCGGAGCTAAATGCAGCAGTGTAGTCGTGTCGCTCATAGTTGAAGTGTATTCAAGTTTGTGTGTGTGTGTCTGTGATTGAGAGAGAGAGTGTGTGTGCGCGCCTGCCTGGATCAACAAGCTTATTCTCAATAATGGGATCATGATTATACCGTGGGTCCTCCTATACACTGAAATATAAACCCTTTCCTCTGGGCAAAGCAAAACTTTCTGACCAGCTGATTTACTAACCCCTCCTTCACCACAATATGTTTGGATGGATATGGCAATGACTAATGTCTTACTGTGTAATGTAAATGATTTATAATAAAGACTTCTACCCCACTCGCTGTTTTTGTAGATCGTAAGTTGATTATGTTTCTCTTGTAAATTTGGTAATCAATCTCACTAAAGGTTTCCTCTCAGCCAAGTGGAGATTAGGGGGTGACAAAAAATAGGTACGGTACGCATATTTTGTCACCCTCACCAACTTTTGACAGTGGCAATGTCTTAACAGCTATATAACATATACAATTCAGCACAACTCTCTGCTGATGAAGAACATGAGAAATGATAGAAAAGCTCAAGAACAACCACTAAATGGACTTTGCTTTTTTTTTATATACAATAAACACAATGTAACACACAATCATCCTAGATGCATTTATAAAATACAATAAATAAATAAATATCTATTCAAATTCAGATGTATTGCAGAAAATAAAGTATATGAAAAGCTAAGAGACAGCTAATTTTCACTTGTGAAGTTCACTCAGTAACCCATGTCTTTTTATGTAAATTTATTTCTTGTTCAGTTGACCAGTCTGCCACTTGCTGACAAAAACATGCAACAACAGGGCAATACCAATATAAATGCATTATATCTTCCACATCTTCAGCACACAATCTATTCTACAGACACCACTAACATGGTACAGGAAAAGTTAATGAATAACATAACAATACAGCTTTTAAGCAAATAAATTAACAAGTAAAGATTGCATGATCTACACAGAGACATTTTGCATATTATAATGGAGTTTTCACCATTAAAGTACTATAACTTTGTTATTGGATTAACAAATAAATCGGCACCAATTGAAGGCATACTATTTCATTCTGGAGAATGTTTGTTGACAAATCACTTTTTGTTGAAATCAGTCAATATTTCCTATACGTAGCCTATGTAGGCCTACTGTGTGTGCACTGAAAATAAATGATATGCAAATACACAGCCTAGGTAGATATTCACTGATACACACACAGCACTGGAGAAGTTTTACTACAGCAAGGATACCCTAGGGAGAAATCTAGTTTGGGTAACTATAAAGCTACTTAGAAAAAGTAATTGTTGGAAATCTTCAATGGATACAGTCCCCTACAAAAGTATTGGAATGGTGAGGCCAATTCCTTTATTTTTGCTGTAGACTGAAAACATTTGGGTTTGACACCAAAATATGAATATGAGACAATAGATTAACATTTCAGCTTTCAATTCCAGGTATTTACATCTGGATCTGATTCACAACTGAGAAGATATCATTATTTGTAAAGGAACACCACATTATTAGGTGAGCAAAAGTAATGTATTGGAACAGATAGACCTAAAATAAATTAAAATTAATAAGACTTAATATTTTGTCACAAATCCTTCGCTTGCAATGACTGCATCAAGCCTGTGACCCATAGACATCACAAAACATTTGCATTCTTCTTTTGTGATGGTTTTCCAGGCTTTCACCGCAGCCTCATTCAGTTGCTGTTTGTTTTGGAGGGTTTCCACCGAGTAGAGCGGTCTCCTCTTTAGCAGGTAAAATGCATGCTCTATGGTGTTTAAGTATGGAGATTGACTTGGCCAGTCTAAAACCTTCCATTTATTGCCCCTGATGATCTCCTTTGTTGTTTTTGCAGTTTTTTGGATCATTATCTTGCTGCATGATGGAGGATCTTCCTATCAGTTTGGTTGCATATTTCTTTAAATTGGCAGACAGAATGTTTCTGTAGACTTCTAAGTTCATTTTGCTGCTGACCAGCTTGAGAATTGTGAGTTTCTTTGTGAGCCAACTTTTTCCGGTCTGTTGTATTATTTATTTATTTTACAGTCTATGGTTGTATTACACTGTATTAGGCAACTGCTTTGTTATTTTATTGTGCAGCACCAGGCTGCTCACTTGGAACTCGCATTGGGACAGCTAACGCGCCAAATACATCTATAACGTGCTAAAATGCAGTAGAAAAGGGAAAAAACTCACTGTATTCTAGTGTTCGCCGTAGCTGTAACCACTATCTACAGTATGTATGGGGTCTCCTTGCCCTTACCCAATTGGGGAAACAGCGCCCCCAAAATCAGTGGCGAAAAATATATTACGTCCGCAGTGATAAGGACTACCAGAGAGAGAATGAATGGTAAAAGTTAAGAGAGATAGCCTACCACCCGCCGGAAAACAAAGGTGACATGAAGCCTAGCCTACAATTTGTAGCCTTTACCAGGGGTGAGAAGGTGAAAACCCCTGCGATATCATTATAGCCTGTGGAAATGTATTTGAACTGTCATTACCCTTAAAAACGTGTTAGATTTGAACGTAGGGTCGAGTAGGCTTTATCAAACGTCTAGACTCCGGCGTTTTAACAATTAACACAGTTTCGGGCATGTCATCATATCTTGATAACGGAAAGTTGAGTATTAGCAAATGTTTGAAAACAGTAGTTCCCTGACCGGGAATCGAACCCGGGCCGCGGCGGTGAGAGCGCCGAATCCTAACCACTAGACCACCAGGGAACGTTGTGTTGCCAGAAATAAAATAATTATTTTACTTTCTAAAAACACATATGTTGTTGAAAATATGTTACAATAATAGTTACCTCACTGGCATATTACGAACTCCGCTAAATTGAAAGAGCGTCAATCTTACCGACTGATTATCAAACTAATGCAAAGATACTGAGCTTGTGTTTTTTTACTATGTTTTTACAGAGCACATGAGACCACCAGAGGGCGCAGTGAGTGAAGAGGAGGCTTGATTGAACAATTAGCTGTTCATGCACCATAAGGATGCACGCAAGGTATGTCAGATGCAGCTACCTGTTTTTACACGAAATGTAACGTTTGAATACTGCGTCGTTGCTTAGAATCTTTTGGCGTCGGAGTTTGGTCCACGTTGCATTCGCGGGAATACCTCGCTAGCCTCCACACTTCTTTAAATATCCATTGCATCTCTTCCAGGTTGCTATTGTCCTGTAAACAAGGTGGCTAGCTAGCAAGCACGGTTAGCATCAGCTGTTTGGGTCAGCTGGGGGACTGGACGTTGTTTACTGCGCTTGTGTTGCCTGTGTTTGCTTAGACTTTGTGCAGCAGCGCAGACGGTTTTCGCATTAAAGCTGCGGCCGACAGGAAATCTGTGTTTTCTTACTGCTATATCATACCTCCAGGAGAGGCTGGTCCGGGGCATTGGACATTGGAGGAAATCACACCGAGCGTGCTCAGTGCTGACTGCTACACACTGAAGAAATGTAGCTAGGTGGGGTAACGCTTCAAATATAACCCTTTCTTCTGTGCTTTAGCTGCTCATCTGTTATACATACGCATCAATGCTACACGTGGATACAGTCCAGTTGTCTTTATTTTCTCTTCCTTTGGGGATGTGTAACATGCTTGCAATCGATTGCTTGGTTTTCGCCTAATCCACATGCTACTGCTAGCTGTGAGTGTAGCACGCGATGATCTTAATGTTTACTACACCAAACTGGATTCACTAAACTGATGCTGCTAATAATAGACGCTCTGCTGCTGCAAAGAAGCATAACACTCAGATTGAAACGCGTGTTTACTGTGGCGACATTTGAACTCGAAACAGATTTGTCTTTAGAACACATGGATGGTGCATTTGCTCATCCCGTTGATCAGCCTCTGCCAGCTGAAGAGCTGTGGCCTCACTAGCCTGACATGTTTATTATAGGATGCTTTCAGCGCCCTCCACTCAGGGCTGACAAGCCTCCTTCACCATCAGTTATTGGGCTTTTGCTGTTATGGTGAGTGTTGTTGGGTGAATGAGAAGGCAGCCTGCTAACCCCCCCTTCGCCTACCCCCCCCCCCCCCCTTTTTTTTTTGCAGGACAAGAAATAAACTGTGAGAGAGACCATCTTTCCAAATAGTGGTGTCTGCTGGATTGGATGCACTGTGTGGATGTTTGTATGGATGCGTTTGACTGCATGCAGATTTAGGAGCCTGGCCTGATGGAAAAGAGAGACAGGAAGCCGGGATATTTTGCCAGGTAAGGGACTCCGAGTGTCTGTGTGTTTGTCTTTTGTATCACTTGCATTTAATTTGGGTATTTTTTCATGCAGCAAAAAAACATTTTGCTTTTTTGTTTTATGTTTAAGACAAACAGGTTTCATACTTTTTATTGGTAGAAAAACCTCATTCAGAACAACAGAGGATTGTCTGCTTCTGCTATATATTATAGTGATGCACAGAAATCCTGTCACTGCATGTTTTTTTTAATCAATATTGTGAGTCTTGATACACAATGTTTCTTCATTGTTGCAGAGCAAATGCAGTGTCAGTTTTCTGCCCAAATATTTTTTTTAACAATATGTTAAAAAGCCATCTTAAATAACTGCCTAGTTACCAGATATCCCATTACCATGAAGTTCAATCAGTGATGTACGTCGACCTCTCAGTTCAGCGGGAGTTCCTTTAAGCAAACATGTGTTATGGTTGAAAGGAAGTATTTTGGCTGTTGTCATATGTATGTCACATCCTTGTCACTCGGCCCAGGAGTCACATGCTGCAGGGTAAAGTCCAAAATCTTTCTATGAGCAGGTCGTTCTCACTGCACTGCTTGTCAGAAGTGAGTGATGACTTGTTTTTTTCCATTGTGTGGCGCAGTCATTTGCACCTTGACATTCTGCCGTCAAGCTGCATCAACTAATTATTTATTGGAAATAAATAATTAGTGAATCTAAAACCTAAATCCCCTCTGTCAAGTCACCTGTATCTGAGCTGCACCCAGTTGATGTAGACTCCAGGTAATCCCTTTCATGCGTCAGAGTACTTGCCAGAATTGACCCTCAAATTGGATTTTTTTTGCAGCATTGTGAAACTGGATAGCAGGAAATGTGTGGGAAGAGGATCGTCACAGCTACGGTGCATATTTGTCCTTTTCTGACGTCTGCACAGATCATATTTAGTTTCTCTTACAGAGCAGAGTAAATGTAAATGATCAGTAAGTGGATATATGTGAAGGGCTGCTCTACTGTGTAATGTAGCTTGAATGTATCAAAAAATAGACAACCCACACTCCAGAATATAGTTCTTGGTCGCTTTCTTTTTTAGTATCCTTGCCTGACCTGTTACCTTAATAAACAGTACATCCACAGTGTGAGAAATAGGTTACACAACATAGGTTTGGCTTGCTGTATGCCTTAAAGTAAGTAAATGGTTTTAAAAATGAAATTTAATGGCCTAAGCTCAGCTGGAACAGCCACATGTTCCCAACTGGTTGAATGAGTTGATTAAGGGATTAGCAGCAGTCGCGTGATGAGTGTGCTGTCAATATATCAACCTAGTGAGGTACTGCACCTCAGCAGCCTAATGGGCTCTATTCTTTCTTATTATTGTATCAGGTTACTTGTTCAGCTGACAGCCTGGTACAAACCAAATTTGTCTTTGTGCTTTTCAACGATTCCATTTCATGTTGGAAATATAACATTACAGAGACAATGTGTTTTGTCACGGCATCGCGTTTCACTCGCTCTCTAATTATTCTGGGGGAGGGGCATTACATCTTAATGGGTTGAAGCAGGCCTTTAAGTGGAGGCAGAGGCGGCATTTTGTTTTCCTGCTAAAACAGTAGGAAAAACCAAAACAAAATGTGTGAGCATCAAATACAGTACGACGTGTGCACACCTCCGCTTATGTAGAGACCTATAGCCATACTGTGCCTGCATGAACAGTCGGTGACGGAAAATGTCAGGAAGTAAAATCATCCTTATCTCCCAAAACCCGCTACTGCTGTTACAACATGCAGCTCTCCTGCTAGTTGAATCATATGCTAGCTCGCTTCCTGACAAACCGAGCAAAGGCCACTGTGCAGTGTACACATGTCCAGTGCACTGCCAATAGCAGTTATTAACCCCTTACATGTGGTTACATTATTTTGACAACGGACAATAGCAAAGGTTCTCTCTAATAAAATTAAAATATGTATCAATAAATGTATCAAAATCAAGTAGAATACACAAAATAAATGCACGTAAGTATTCACTCCCCTGATAGGGCATGGGAAAATATATATCTAGAATATTAGTAGGAAAGGTTGACAAGTTAAAAGTTAAATATCTGGAGGATTTAGCTGCTGGTTAGGTAATTTCCTGCAATGTTTTGATGAAGAAAGCAATGTTCAAAACAAATCTACTACAAGGCTTCTGACAATTCCAAGACTGAATAAAGTGTGTACAACAGGATCAGGTAAAAAACATTGGAAAGTATGATTACAGCTCTTTTACCTGTAGATTTGTTGGTAAAATGTTTGTTGCAGTCCAGAACAATCTTGAAGGAAAACCTACCAGTGTCTCGTCTCCTATAAGTGAGATTAAGGAGATTGGTTTTCATGCAAAAAGGCCCGCAAACAACATATAAGTAAAACAGGAACATCCTCCAAACAACAATATTAATGAGTAAGACCTTATTGTTTACTGCGATACTGATTATCTGTTGCCTAGGCAACAGCCTCTCCTCCTCGGGCCCAAGCTCAAATAGGATACATATATTAATCTAGAATGTTTGTACATTAACATTGCACAATAAGCAAATTAAACCAAAACCATACACATACAACAGATGAAAACCACAAGGTAAAATAGAAAAAGAATGGTGCATATCTGAGTTTATGAATAAGAAAAAAAGATCAGCTATTGTTTAAAAAAAGCTTAATTATATACCTTTGGTTCATAGAGAGAAATTGTTGATTGGTATAAATCATGTGCTTAAATCAGCCAACTTTCTCATATAATTGAATGTCAGTTACATTCAAGCCATTGCCAAACGAGTTGACACATAGTTGATTAAGCCTATCAGCTTCACATAACTCTCTGTATTTCTCAGTATGGCAGTGTTTACTGGCGCAGGAGCTCAGAAAAATCTGAAGAATCTATGCATGGTCACCGAAGGCTTATCTCATGTAGATGTACTGACAATGTTGTTGTAATAACTTAGAATTATTCATAGGGCCAACAGAAGTCTTCCACTATAGCTTTAAGTCTCTGTTCACGAGCAGCGTCGGTTGTTGGCAATGTGAAAGCACAAATAAGCCTTGAAATAGAAGAGTAGGGGAGAGTGGCCTAAGTTGTGCATTTTGGAAGTTGTGCTACCCCTTGTTTCTAGAAAACCGTCGAAGAAATTGGAAATGTGACCACTGTAATGGGAAAATTAGGCAATCGTGATACGTTAATAGTAGCATTAGGTTTTATTTCAATCATACAGCAAGGATCTCCGCGGAGAGGTCACTAATACAGACACAGAGATTGTATGAGCAAGAGTGACCAATTCTTCCTTAAAACGTCATGTATTTAAGGAACATCTGCCCCCCAGGGGGGGAGGCGTCTAACAATGGTTCGAAGGGGAGACAGGTAGAGAGGCAGACAGTTCTAATGTACATAACTTAACCATGGGAGGAGTTTGGGCATAGGACAATAGAAGAACAGACAGAGTAATTGTGCATAAGTTAACCATAGGCGTGGCTGTCCGAGTGGTCGTTGGGCAATCTACATCTCAGTTTCAGTCACAAACAACATGCAATATATCCAATTACACTTATAAGTCTATATAAAACAATGGCTAAGTAAGCATTCCAATATCAGAGTCCAGATATATATTATATGCAAAATCTCCCACTACACCACATATTTAAGAAGAGCCATCCATTTGACTCATCCTGTAAAGAAGGGAGACACAAGGAATAAGATTTAAGCACATTTAAGCTCAAAAAACTGTGTTTTGCCTTTCAAAGTAAAATTTCCATGATCAAGGTTTTTTGATTACACGTGTCTGAACAATTATAGACAAGTTTGAAAACATTTGAGACATGTTTTAGTGCTTTGGTATGCTACATTTTGAGTCTATACAGTTAGCACGATGTCAGCCCTAAATTGCTGCATCATGCTTATTATCCAAATTTCTGGGATTGGGGTGACTTGTGCCAAAGGGCTTGGGTGAGTTATAAGTAAGTAAGTAAGTAAAATGTATTTATAAAAGCACATTTATGACAGTTTGCACTGTCCAAAGTGCTGTACATAGTGCATTCAGTAGGTAAGCAATGAAGGTAAAATAACAATAACCGAAATAAAAGACGTAAAGCCCATACATTCACATAAACACAGATAGTAGTGCAGAGGTAAGATAGTTAATGGGGAGGAAACACCAGGGTGTACATATGGGTTTTGAGCCTTGATTTAAAAGGCAGAAATGTAGGGGAATCACATTTGTCAGGTGGCAGTTGGTTCCACAAGCACGGAGCAACTAGTGCAAAGTACATTTCTGAGAGTTGTGCCAGTGGCATGGCTGTATACGCTGGTCACCAAAAGAAAGTGATTGTCTACAGTAGCTCAGAAGAGAGTGACATCTCAATTCCACTTAACGACACCACTGATGAGAGTTCAGATGGCCAGAAAGATGATGATGGTGACTTTGTCATTGTGAGCTTTGCAGGTAAAACCATTAGATCTGCTAGGCCTTGTTTAAGAAAATTGTCCTTCAATCTTTGTCAACTATTTACTTTATTTACTTTAAATACACCTTAAATAAGTGATTGTCTAATGGATTTGTCTTGCATTACAGTTTATGAGATATATATCAATGGCACAATTCACCCCATGGTATTCTCTCCAATCGCACAACTTACACCACATCGGGGGCAAGTTGTGCATCAAGACAACTTTTTTTCCGAAAGCTATATTTTTTCAACAGTTTATTCCAGATTCAAAGTTTTTATTGCCAGGGATGCACAACACCCTGAAATATATGTACATATTTGAGTTGGAGACTTTACTGTCAATGCCTTACTTTAAAGTCACTTTGAGTGAAAAGTTGCACAACTTAGGCCACTCTCCCCTATAGGATATTGTTTTTGTTATTTTTCTTGTATTTTATTCTATACATACTCAGTATGTGCTGGGAGTGGATAAACTGGTTACAAACTGAAAGCTAGAGACGAGAGGGGTAGGATAAAAATGACAAGACGAGTGTGAGAGTGATTAGCATATTCTGCAGAATGCCCCTGGCGAAACGGACAGTGCAGTTGAGAGCGTGTCTGCAAATTCTTGAGTTCACTATACCAGCTGTGTGTGCATCAGTTTAGAGTGGTAGAGTGACTCGAGGCTGTGAGACAGGTCTGAACTCTGTCTGTCTGCAGCCTTATCGACCCGCTCTTATCTTTCCATTAAGGCACTTGAACACTTAAAGCGCTTGCCTTCTCGTTTTTTTATTTATTCTTCATTTCCGAGGGGCTCTGCAGGGCAAATCTACCCTATCACTCAATGCCCATGATAACCCAATTTGGTCTTATCTTTTCTTAATGTACTGATATCCTCACTGAAAGTTTCAGCGGGGTGTCTTTAAGTGCACCGCTAACCCTTGGGGGGTTTTCTGCACTGCAGCGTCCCTCCCCCTTACTGAACCCCAACAGGGCCTGGAGATGCCATTACAGCATTCCCGGGCCGTACCTATAAATGATTAAACGGGGGGAACGGTATGTAAGAGAGGAAAGAACAGCAAGTAAACATAAAGACACACTTAAAGCTCAGCTGATCTTTTAAAGCAGTAAACGACTGAGCAAGTGGCTTAGAGGATGTGACGTGATTTCAGATATGTGGCCCAGACTTCGCTGGTTATGAAGGAATTCAAAAAGTTTATCTAGAGAAAGTTGATGAGGAGGATTATTAACTTGTCTCTTAACACTTTGAAGGCCAATCCACCACCATCATTTACCTCATAAATTATTGTCTCATTTCAACTTGAACCCTGGCACTGTTGGATGGGTTTAGGCTTTCCTGATTGGACAGATCCCAGTGTTTCAGGGTAAATGGAGCCATGTCTGTCTGACAGGTTGTTCTAGTTCTGGATCGCTGCTGGTCTATGTCCTCTTTCACTGCTTTTATACATACTGCTGCACAATAAAAACGGTAGAAGTTCCAATCCTAGACGGCCTCTGAAGTTTTCAAATGACTCGGCCATAGTGAGCCTGAAAACTGCCATTGTGAAACTAATCATAACCAAGGCTTAAAATAACAGTATGTGTGTATATTCTAGAATGAAGCCCTACATTTATCATTGGCCATTGTGAAGGGGTTAGTTACATTATTTTAAATGTTTGTTTTCAATAAATGTTTTATCCTGAAAAGGTCGTCAGGTATGGCATTAAAATGTTTCAACTATATGGCTGTGGACATAGAGAGTTGAGTTGAGTCTGTTAGAACAAAGGTGACCATATTTTACTTAATTAGTAGATGTGAATAATTTGTGCGTCTCCCCCGGCTCAATCCCAATAGGCTGAAGAGGCGGAGACAGCTCAAGCAGAGCCAATCAGACAAGGCTGTGAACGAGCAGAACCCGGTCATCATCTCCTGTCCAGACATCCCTAATGATGGCGACCCCAAAGAGAAGACAGACCCGCAGATAATAGCGGCAACGCCATCTGCAGGCTCAGGTAAAGCCTGCATTAGGACCTCACAGAGGAGTGAAAGAGCTGGCTTTTTCAGCCTTATCTCATACTTAAGATAAACAATCATTTAAACGCATATAATTCAGAGATTTTGCACCATTAAATAGCATTCATGTATGTTATTTAATGCAATCTGCATTTTTCAGTTTATCATCAATGCCACCTCCAGAACTGGTACCACTCTGTGCTGGGTACTTCTGGTGTAAATAGTATTTGTTGGTAATCTGACTATTTTGAGTTTTAAACTAAAGGCACACCAGGGCAAAATCAAGTTTATTGTTTTTGTAAACATTAACTGTTGCTTCCCTCTGTATATTCCCAAGCAATATGTCAACAGAGTGGTATTACTGTCAATGTCAATTTGTATTCCCCTTCCTCTGTGATTTGAAATGACAATTACCCAACGGATGTGCTGCACAAGGGTCTTCTGTTTTGGCAAACCTCAGCAGTTTTAAACGGGAAGTTGCATAACCTTTATCCTGTACTGTTTTACAGTTTGAGATTACTTTCAAGGCGCTGTATTTGCAAAACTTGGGACCACTAGGAGTTGATGGTACTTTTAAAATCGCAATGGAAATACTATGATGCCCTTAAACTTAAAATCCTAGTTGAGAAAGTAGCATTTCTGCCAATGGTATGACTCTGAAAGTTTGAAAAATAAATATATATATTTTTTTTAAATATCGTAAAAAAAGTGCTGAAATTAAATGATAATAATTTGATGTCAACTTTTTGTAATATTAGGCTTCATATTAATCCAACAATAAAGTTAATCTAACCGACAATAAAAATGTAAGGTATTACTAATAAGACTCCCGAGTGATGTGCAGTTTTAATACGTGCTTTAAAATTGGTGTTCTACCGTTTGCCTTCATTGAATGCCGCAATATGAGCATTGTTTCTCGCTATCATCAGGACTGGGTTTGCATGTAGCGTAAATCATCAACTCCTTTATATTGAACTTGATAATGGACTCTTGTCACATGTATACAGTCTATGGTTGCAGTGTAGCAGCCAGCTGTGTAAACTCTGCAACTGTACAGCATTGTTAACTGGAGCCTTTCAAATCAAATATGACATATCAACCATCCCTTACCAACCCCCTTAAGGTTATATGTCCAAAGCCTGCAATGCTTCATAGAATATTACCTTATGACCAGTATTAATCCGGTGAATAAACAACAGTGTTCACAAAGAGCAGATGCAGTCGGGGTTTGGCCCTCCAATGCTTAGTCATACTCTCTGTTTACCACGGAGGAGGCAGTGGTGTAACGCCTCAGCCAGGGAGTGCTACGCTAATAGCTTCTGTGTTCTTGGCCAGGAGAAAGTGCTGACTGTGGGCCTGTGTCTACTACAATGGTCAGATTGTTTGTGTAGTTTAACTGCTTCAGCATGTACAGGGCAGTGCTTTAAAGCCTGGATAATGACAAACCAGTACTGGTACTACTGACTGAAGAGGCCATTGACCACAGGATATTTAGAAGATCATCTTTGTACATCCGATGCTGTTTTCATTTCCACTGTTTGTTGGGAGGGACTTAAAGTTGCTGGGTTATTTGCAATATTTTCTATATGGATAGCATGTTAACATATATTAATCTCTACCAAGAATAACTGTTTTGTTTTCCATTGTCCTCAGTCTGCAAACTCCTTTTGTCATATTCTGTTTTCCTCTTAGATGACAGCTGTAAAAGTGACAATGCTGCGAAGAAGAAGGAGAAGAAGAGGCCACCTGGGACAGTGGAGTTCATTGTGAGCAAAAGTGCAGAGATGACATATTTAAATTAAAGGTGAAGTCATCAACTCTGGAGAATGCTTTTTTTCCAAAATCAGTGAATATCTCCTTGTGATCCGCTACAAAGCCTATAGGCTCTATAAACGGGCATGAGGCAAGCTATGGTGGGACACCTTTTTTTACATGCCAGTTTACAGAGCATTGGATGTAAGTTAAGTTACTTTATTAGTTACTTTATTAAGTTAAGTTAAGTTACTTTATTAGTCAATGGTTGGTTACATTGAAAGTTGTCTTTTCGCATATCCCCTCTCAAGTTACCACACTTCGGAGGGGGTCAGAGCGCAGGGTCAGCCGCAGTACAGCGCCCCTGGAGCAGTTTGGGGTTAAGTGTCTTGCTCAAGTACACAATGGTAGAGATGGTGGGCACCGTAGACGTAATACCAGCCTCTGCTAGTTTTACAACTAACACCCTCCTGTCCGGTGCCGGGGATCGAACCAGCGACCTCACGGTTACTGGTCGGCCACCTTTCCTCTAGGCCATCTTACCACCCCCGGCGGAGGGGGTGGTAAGACCATAATAACACTGGATTTTTTTTCATACGGACAGGTAGTGAGTCAAGAGGAGATATTAAATTATTTTGACAAAAAGGGACTTTGACAACACGCGTTCTCCAGAATCGCTGACTACACCTTTAACACACGGACCTGTGAGCAGAGAGGTTTCAGTTTGCGTCACGTTTCATGTCTTGGTTACAGGTGGGACCAAATGATTCACTCAACAGCATCGCACTAAAGTTCAATGTCACCCCAAACAAACTGGTCCAGCTCAACAAGCTTTACTCTCGCAGCGTCTACCCTGGTCAGGTGAGTCACTCCAGCCACCGCGTCTGACCTGCTGACCATTTGCTGTCCATCATCATCATCATCATCATCATCATCATCATCATCATCATCATCATTATTATTATTATTACAGAAGCTGTTTGTCCCTGACGTGAGCCAGACAGAAGAAGAGCCAAAGTCTTCTACCTGTTCATCAGATCCCTCCTTCACAAATGGTGTGTCAGAGAACGCCTCCCATGTGAGTATAATAGGATGTATTATGTTGTCTTAGAGTGTGTGGTGTGTTACACAGTATTACCAATTGCATTGTCTATGTGTGTAACATTGTAGACTAGAATAGTTTTTACAATAGAAGGGTATTTAAAGCTATGGTGCATAACTTCTGTTGCCCCCATGAGGAATTGCAAGGAATTACAACAGCACTGTCTGTGCTTCTACATTAGGTAAGCCAAGCGATTATGCATGGATTGTATGCCTTCTGCAATATATCCAGGTTTTTCAACAATCAACAACTGAAACATTTCTTGGACGCTTCAATGGATTTTTCTGAGCTCTGCGCCAGTGTTGTGTGGTGACACCAGTTTGTAAAAGCTGCCACACTGAGAAAAACAGAGTTTTGTGGAGCTGATAGGCTTAATGAACTTAGTGTCAACTCGTTTGGCGATGGCGTGAATGTAACCGACATTCATTTGTAGAAAAACATTACACACTATAGCTTTAATGTACCAGCATTGGGCAATTATTTTATAAAGTGTTAACAGATGTCTTATTCTGGGGGCCACCTGGTCATTACAATCTTTATAACAAGCTGTATTCAATGCCAGGGTAATATTCAGTTCTCTGAACTTCCTGCAGGATGGCTTTTCAAACCGCACGTCAGCAAATTCCATCCGTCGCGAGCTCTCCCCAAACTCTGAGGACGACAGCCCGGCAACGGTCAAGTTCATCAAGATGAGCTGCAAATACTTTACTGACGGCATGGTGAGAAACCTGGTCCACATTTTATATCCTTAATCTTTCTACAAATCCACATTGTTAAGCGTGTGTGTGTGTGTGTCTCATGTTAGTTCATTCAAGTTGTATCCAACTTGACCTGGATGCCATGTGTCTATGTGTGTTATTTTTGTTGCTGTAGGGAGTGGTGGGAGGCGTGCTGATCGTGACCCCCAACAACATCATGTTCGACCCCCATAAGTCTGACCCGCTGGTGATCGAGAATGGCTGTGAGGAGTATGGCCTGATCTGTCCCATGGAGGAGGTGGTCTCTGTGGCACTGTATGACGACGTGTCGCGCATGAAGCTCAAAGATGCCCCGCCCTCGTAAGAGCCGCCAACCGCCGCGCTTTCCTTACGTCCCTCTTTAGTAACTGAACTCCTTCCACTCCTCAGCTCTGGTTCCTCTTTTCTGTTTCTGTTTACTTGGTTCTTGTCAAGAATAAAGCCGTTTGTACTTTGTACAAAGCACTTTCGATTGTCAGGACTTTTCACATTTGCCTCTTTACCACATCCCTTTGTTTGATCTACGAAGCACTTTTGTTTAGTTCTGGGTTAAAGGCGGAGTCAACGATTCTAGAGAAAACGCGTCAAAATCACTGAATATCTACTCATGATCCAGCATGTAGCTAGCTACGGTGGGCCCCTTTTGTTTACATACCCTTTGTCAACATAACAGTTTATAGAGTCTAGGGTTTTTTTCAGCACACACACAGCACGGACAGGTAGCGGATCACAGGAGATATTCACTGATTTTGATTAAAAAAAAGTGATTTTGACAACGAGCGTTCTCTAGAATCGCTGACTCCAACTTTTAAAAGCCTCAATTTAATATTTTTGATTAATTTGCTGTTTTTACATCACGTTTCATTTTGTTCTTTAAGTTTTGTATCATTTATAATTTCTGTTGGACTTTCTTTTTTTCTTTTGTTCTTTTTTCCCCTTTTTCTTTTTCAATCCTGGTTTGCGGTGTGGTATATGTGGCTCGCTCCGGTGACCCCACAGAGACCTACCCGAGGATTTGTGTCCTGTGTACAGGCCCGGCGAGTGGGAGCAGCTGCCGTCCGAGCGAGATCTCAACCCCTTCAGCCGCTATGAAGCTCTCGATCCCAAGCGGCCAATCATCTTGGACGACATCGAATCAACCCTCTCAGAGACCGGTAACGTCCTGTCATCTAGTGTCCACAAGTGTTGTGAACCATGCAGAGCCAAAGCCCCAAAGTGATCTCCAGCAATTTATTAATTTAATTCCAAATGGTTTGATTTCTTGGTTACACCTTTTTGTTGTTGTTGATTTAACAACTATGTATATCTGTTTAAATGGGGGGTGGGTTAAGCGGCTGCATATTGAAGGAAAGTGCCTCATGAATGATCAAATTCAGCTCTAAAATTGAAGTTTCATTTTAATTACTGTTAATGAGAATTGAGTATGAAATATAGGTGAAACCATTATTTATTTAAAAAAAATTGTGTCTTTTGACAGACAATCTTGATCATGATTTAATTGTTAAGGTAATTTTGTGAGAAAAATGCTTCACTGGTTCCTGCTTCTCATATATGTGAATATTTCTTGGTAAATTTGGTTCCCTTTTTGGATTTTGGACTGTTGGTAGGGTAACTGTGTTTTTTTTAAATCTGAAGATTGATATATTGAAACTGTGTTGATATTGAACATCTTCTGAATACCAGGGAGCACAGAGAAGTCTCCGTCGGACGAAGGATTCACAGAACTGGAGCCCACCGTCAACATGACCTCCGAAGAGGCTGAGGGCACGTCCGCCAAAACCCCAAGTGTTGCCGGCGTCGACCCACGGGAACAGGAGCCGGGCTGCCTGGAGGTGGGAGCCTTCCAGGACAAGTCGCTGCCCGGTCCGACTAAAGGGAAGCTGGACGAGGAGGAGGACGAGGGCTTAGCTCAGAACAGCTCCATCGAGGACGGGGAGTCCATACAATCCTCCTCTGAGACTGACAAACGTGGGGATAAATCTGCATGCCAAGAGGTCACTGAAACCAAAGACATGAAACCTAAAGGGACAGAGGAGCTGCTAAATGGTGCACATGATAAAATAATCGGCGCACAAGTGGACCAAAAATTCCTGAGCCTGAGGGAGGTTGTGGAGGTTCGTGGTAACTCTACTCCTATAAGGCGAAGCCCAGTCGCACCAGCGGGCGGCGCTGAACTCAGTGAGGAGGAGAGACACAGGAAAAGCTACCAGGCAGAGGTGAAGTCGTGGCTGCTTGAGAAGATGCAGGCTCCAATAGAAGGTAGGAACTATGACCTACATAATAAACCTATTGGCACATTGTATTGTTTTTACTGTTGTACTTATTGGACATTTTACATGGTAAATGTCAGAAATTTTTTTCTCTCCCTGACGTGTCCCCAGGTCCTAGAATGAAACTTTAGCATTAAACCGACCAGGCTCCCTTTTTCTCTGTCTCTCTGCAGACATGCTTTTGCCAACAGAGGAGAGGAGTAAAAACCCACCAATGTTCCTGTGCTTCAAAGTGGGAAAGCCAATGAGGAAGTCCTTCGCCTCCGGGTTGAGCCCTAGTCCCGCCCACTCGTTTGGAGGTCGGGGGAAACAGCCGGAGTACTGGTTTGCTGTGCCACAAGAACGGTGAGAGGATGACGAGCTCTTACATTAAGAACACTCAGTGCTTTGTCATGGGGATTTGAAAAAGAGAGAACTGCAATGGGTGTCGGCAAGCAAAGTGCTTTTTTTTGTTTTTCTAATCCACTATATATTTTGTGTTTGTTTGTGTGTGCGTTTTCCAGGGTGGACCATCTGTATGCATTTTTTGTCCAGTGGTCTCCAGATGTGTACGGGAAGGAGGCCAGAGAGCAGGGCTTTGTAGTGGTGGAGAAAGATGAGCTGGACATGATAGATAACTTCTTCAGTGAGCCTGCGTCCTGCAGCTGGGAGGTAAGCTCAGTCGTCACCTCCCCTCTGTTTGCATCACAGAATAAAACCTATTGCAACAGTTACTTTGGTTTGAGACCTTCAGTAGATTTTTATTTAAAGGTGGAGTCAGTCGATTCTGGAGAATGCTTGTTGTCAAAGTAATTTCTTTTAAAAATCGGTGAACATTTCCTAATAATAATAATAATAATAATCCACTACTACCTGTCCGTACTGTATCCGCTGAGAAAAAAATCTGGTGTTAATACAAAGCATGGGCTCTGTAAACTGGTATTTAAACAAAGGGTTTGTAAAGGGTTTGGGGCGGCAGTGGCAAAGTGGGTAGGGAGTTTGCCTCTGGTGTGCAGGGTCGGAGGTTCGATCCCCCGCCTACCTGCCACATGTCGAAGTGTCCCTGGGCAAGACATTGAACCCCAAATTGCTCCCGATAGTTAGCTTGCACCCTGCGTGGTAGCTGCTGCTATCGGTGTATGAATGTGTGTGTGATTAGGTGAATGTGTACAAAACAATGTAAAGCGCTTTGAGTCTGTGAAAAACCAGGGAAAAGCGCTATATAAGTGGAATCCATTTACCATTTTAAACAAAAGTGGCCCACTGTAGGTAGCAACATGCCTTTTTACAGAGTCTAGGCTGTGTATTAAAACCAGATTTTATTTTCAGTGCACACTAGTACGGACAGGTAGCAGATCATGACTATAGATATTCACTGATTTTGACATAAAGTGCTTTTGACAACAAGCGTTCTCAAGAATATATGCCGGATGCCAAATTTTGAACAGACGATGGCCTCTCTGTCTTTGATTCCTATTTGACTTGCTTTAATGCTTGTTTTGCTCCTAGATCATCACCATAGATGAGGCTAAACGTAGGCAGAGTTTCAGCAGCTGTGACGGAGAATTGTCTACGGATGCGCTGCCCGTTCTCGGTGACGGCAGTGACCTGCTGCAGGACACACACACCGAGAAGGTAACTTTTACATTTAAACCAGATTCTTGAAGCTTACCCACATTGTGACAAGAAAGTGATTTGAAATTTGGGGAAGAAATCATCATGCCTTTTATATTCTGATGTTGTGTTTGCCCCCCAGCTTGGCTGTCGCCTGCCAGCCCGTGTGCAGGGTTACCTCTGGAGACTGGCCTACAGCACTGAGAAGCACGGGACCAGCCTGAAGACTCTGTACAGGAGCCTGGCAAATGTGGACAGTCCTGTACTGCTGGTCATCAAAGACATGGATAACCAGGTAGATTTTAGGGTCTGATTTCTATTCGTAAATGGTATGGTTAAAATACTCAGGGGCTGGATACTTATTTTATTAGCTAAGTCACACCTCCCGAGAGCAGCCCATGGGGTTTTGGATGTTCATGGAGTTACAGCCCTGTGTATTATCTAAAAAAAAAAATCGTACTTTCCGACTCCTTGTGGTAATATGAAAAAATACTCTGATAGACAATACGACCTCAGATTTACTATAGCTGTGAAAATTCACATGGGGCTTTTACCAACAAGTTAAAACCATTTCAGCCTGTCTATGACTATTTTTTTTCTTTTAATGTACTTTGCCTCTTCTTGTTGCAGATATTTGGGGCGTTCTCGACTGATCCGTTCCGAGTGAGTGAATACTGCTACGGCACAGGAGAGACATTCCTCTACAGCTTCTGTCCCGAGATCAAGGTTCGTACTGAGGCACTTTAGTTTGGGTGATTGGCTTTATTCCACAAACAACAATACCAAGCATTGTTTGCGCTGTATTTTCAGGTGTACCGCTGGACGGGGGAGAATTCCTACTTTGTGAAGGGCAATACAGATTCTCTGCAGATGGGAGGAGGAGGGTGAGTAGATCAACCAGCTGCACTGTAAAATTCCTAGTGAGTTTAAAGGGGCTGTCAGCAATTTGGAGAATGCCTTTTTTTCAAAATAGGTGAATATCTCCCCACAATCTGCAACCTGTCTGTTATGTGTGCTGGGAAAAAAATCCAGTGCTAATACTCAGCCTAGGCTCTGTAAATGGGTATGCAAACAAAGGGGGGTCATCTTGGCTAGCAACAGGCCTGTTTATGGAGCCTAGGCTGTGTATAAACACTGAATTTTTTTTCCCACCGCTTACACAGTATGTACAGGTAACGGATAGTGAGGAGATATTCACTGATTTGGACAACATCGGTTTTCCAGAATTGCTGACTCCACCTTTTTTAATGCGTTTAAGTACACCAGTCTTCTAACCTTTTCATCCCCTTCCTCCACAGAGGTCAGCTGGGTCTGTGGCTGGACGCCGAGTTGTACCGGGGCACCACCACTAAATGCTCCACCTTCAACAACCAGCCACTTTCTGCCCAGCAAGACTTCAGGATCCACAGTTTGGAGGTGTGGAGCTTCGAGTAGCCTCCCCTGCTCCAGCTACTTCTACATTCACACCCTCCCCCTTCCCAAGTCCTAATACGCACCCCTGGGAGGGCAAACTACCCCACAATGAAACTTAATGGTGTGCGAGAGAGGACGGAGAGCGCGTTGTTACGTTGCCTCAAAACAGAACGTGAAGTCTTCTGTAGCCCGTTCTTAGAGGTGGGTTTGACCCGCAGGTAAGGTTGGCCAGTTTATGTCTGGGTCATCGTTCCTTAAAAGGTGGGGAGTGTGAAGAAAATGTTGTTTCTCTCAGTTCATTGGCTGCTTAAGACACCTGTCAACGCCTCCAGCTTCCCCAGCATGCAGACTGCCTAACCACCTTAAGCATATGTGGAGAGAGTGAAGAGGAAGGCCCCTGGTGTAACTGTTGAGCTAAAACACCCATAAAAGAGCGGATTTTGAACTGTGTATGAAAGAACAAGGTATCCCATAATGCCATAAATGTGTTTGTCCAGAGTTCATGGTTGATATTAGTATGTTTAGGAATGTGCAAGGATTATGGATTGAAGAGATTTCGTAATGGTCTTTTCCTTTTTTTATTTAATTTTTTTTTTATATATGACTCAATGAATTTCAAACTTCAAGAAGGAAGGACGGAATAGCCAGGGGGACCTTTTTGTATCCTCCACTGTTGAATTAAGTTTCAAATAAATATTTTTTAATTGTTTACAATGGAAGAGTTGCACTTCCCCCGAATGGCCGTGAACTGAATGAGCACGTTCCATTGAATTTCCTCATCATAAGGTTTTCATTTTTCCCTGTATAATCCAGAATACGGTTTTTAAAGCCAGGAAGTGTTTGCAATGACTGAACATGTTGTATTTTTAATTTCATATATGTTGTGAGTTAATTATATTTTATAAGATATTTTAGATATTTTATTTGTAAAGTTTATTTTTTACAAAGAATGCTCAATTTTGTTTTTCTTATTTTCTTATTATTTTTTAAAGGTTGTACTTTTATAGAAAGTTGCGTTAATTATTTCTCTATCTGTTTGGAGGACCCAGCACTAGAAATGACTATTGTCAGTATTGTATTCATATCACGGCAGGTCATTTTTCATTCAACTCTTTATCTTTCCTTTGTGGCTGAGAGTCAACGCCACTAGAAGTTTATCATGATGCCACTTGAGCAATCATTTGATGCTGTATTCTGGCCTGTCTCAGTGGGGTTAGCGTTCCATCAATTTATAATTGTCGGTGACTATTGATCACCACTACATGAGGGAATCTAACTGTCCAACCACTGGTTAGTCGGCCAGTGCTTTACTTAGAAATGGGAGTTAAAAAAGGGATAAACAGTTTTTGCACTCTGGTATGCCACTAACTAAACATTCAGATCTACTAACAGAAAACGAATATCTGCCACAGGCTTTGTAGTGCATGAATATGCAATACTGCACATGTCTGGCACCACTGTTGTTCAGAAATAATCGACCAATAATCTTTCCACTATTGCTCTTATCGCATCTTGTGAAAATGAGCTCTTTGTCGTCTTCAGCTGGTGTTGTAACTGTGAATGCTCCGAGTATTATTTCCTGTGAATCAAAATCTGCTGTGGTCTGTGATATATCACTAAGGATCTATTTATTGTGTTGTTATTGCAACCACATTTAAACCTTAATAAATATTAAATACATATAGCATCACGTGTTGTGTTGTTTGTGTCCACGTTTTATTGCCACATACATTTCTCCTTTTTTTTCTATTAGCTTCTGTGAAATGTGTAATTAAGTTTACTGTGAGGAACTGATGAAGGGGAAGTTGTCCCCCTCGAGGATCAGATATTGGTAAGATGAAACGCTCAATGTGATCATTTCTTTTTAGCAATGAGTCCCTTCAGGTCTGACCGAATTAAAAAAGCTGACTAGCAGGGTTTTTTGTGTGACTTTGAAGTAAATGTTTTATCACAGATGTTAAATGGCACAAGAAGTTTCTGTTTTTAGATTGCATTTCTTTTCAATTTGTTCACATGAATAATGAAGGATTTGCATACCATCAGGCTGAAACCACAACTGCAAATAGTTTATCTCACTAATGGTTGTCGGAGGTGAACATCAGAACAGCGCCCTCTAGGGGGTCACACAGTCTGATGGGTCACAACTTTCGAGAAGGCCATGACTGCGGCTCGCAGAGCCCACGTTGAGGGGGAGGAGACATTGAGGGGGCCGGTGGTACTTGCAACTTTCGGTGCTTCACCGGCAATGAGGAAGAGAGTCAACCCAAACACTTATGATAACCTATATGTCCATGATGATAACCGATGATAACATGGGAGGAATGTTGAGCGACACATCAGACACAACAAGTGAAGACGAAACTTGTATTTTCTGTTTGATAGCCAACGGTCAGGACAAAGATACGGAAATCATTAAGAAGGTGAGATCGTTTTACAACACTAGTAGAGCTGTCATGACACAGTTTGTTACAGCTTTGTATCAGTCCGGAAGTTCGTTCAAGCCAGGTCTTCGTTTAGGAGTTTAAACTTTAGCCTACTATTAAACTAACAAATGCTACTATAGGCTAGGCTAACATTTGACTCGTTTCTCTGCGTCCTTTATCAACATAAAGAATATGCTATAATTTTTCATTGAATGTTTTACATTTTAATATAGCCCTAAGCTTATTTAGTGATAGGCTATAGCCTAATCATTTGGTTTACTTCCGGCCTACTTTTTCAAATACTAGGCTACATCAAGAGTAGGACAGCAGGCTTGCCTACTGAAGGATGTGATTTTAAAGGGGCACTGTGTAATATGACATCATCTCGAAAGTTCTAGAATGCAACGCTCCCTGGGTAACCCCTCCCCTTTCGAATAATAACAGAAGCTACAGTGGCCTTCAAGGACAAGAACAATTCTAAATCTTAAACAATGCACCTGATGACATTCCAAAAACATGGATGCCTCCATAAGACTTGCCTGCTCAATGTACAAAATGTAATATTAATATTTGTAATTCTCCGCTCAGGAAGATCATTCAGATTATTGGCAGAGGTGATTTTACACCAATGAGGACATATTTATGAATGAGGATATTGATTTTAGCTAATACATTACTTAAAATGTTACACAGTGCCCCTTTAAAGGATGCTCTGTTATAATGGTGTGGTCTGTCTGATAAGCAAGTAATGTTCTTTCATTCTTTTTATTATGCACAATATCAGGTAAGCCTACTGGAGTCCTGCATTGATTGGCTTTTTCTTCCTCCAATGTAAAGAGTTCAGGAAGTAATCCAATGACCACATACATAGAACTGGCACTGCATAGCAGCACACACGATTTCCTCATCAATACACATCAGTTGGAGCCATGCTGCGTTCACTTTTAAATACTATCTATGGTTCACTCAGGTAGATGTTAAACTGTTGTATTTCCCCTCCAAACAGAACAAGGAACTGGTGTGTTTCAGGGACATTTACCCGGCTGCTCCACACCATTACCTGGTTGTGCCCATAGAGCACATACACAGCTGCCTCTCACTGCACGGGGGACACGTCGGCCTCGGTCAGTTATAATGGATTAAATTAGCCCTATACTGTTACTGCAAGTACAGCTGATCCACTATCTCTATTTCTGACCTACTATGGCTATACTTAAACACGCCTGCTTGAAGAAATATTACTATCGTATCGCCCCTACAATAGCATACTTCTGCTGATGCTCTTTTACTCTTAACTTCATCTTTCAGAATTACTTACGGTATGCCAATCTATAGGCTACTACTGGGTGGGACCAGTAGTAGGTCTGCTGAAAATACTTTTAAAACTATCACAGCCATGCTACTTCTACATGTAATACTCTCACTAAAACCCTCTGCTAGTTCGTATGTCACTATTACATTCTGCACCTTTATTTGCTTTACGTCTTTTCAGCTGCTTCAGTTTACAGTAATGAGGTGAAAAATGTTTGAACAATGTTTATTGTTAATAGATGACCGATTTGTGTCTCCAACAGTTGAAAGGATGGCTGAAATGGGGAAATCTGTATTATACGACCAAGGGATCACTGATGTGAAGGACATGAGGTAGATGATGCGTGTGCGTGTGTGTGTGTGTGTGTGTGTGTGTGTGTGTGTGTGTGTGTGTGTGTGTGTGTGTGTGTGTGTGTGTGTGTGTGTGTTTCTTGACATATCTTCTTCTAATACACACTATGTTTAAGGGAATAGTTGGAATATTGTGGGAACACTGATATCCTTTTCGTATCAGTACCTTAAATATAGTATAACAGCTGCTGCTTTAAACTTTAAAGTAGTCAAACTTGTTTTGAAGTAAATAAAAAAAGTAAATAATCGTTGAAAATGTTAGATGCACCTTACATTAATATTAACAGAACTAAATAACTGTATGGTGTGGCTTAAAATGGACTGAGAGTTCGACAAAAATGAAATGGTCAAAGTGTTTTTCTCCTTTACAAAACTATCTAAAAGTTTACTTGTCAGTGTGCTGATCACATGGCTGATGTGTTTTACTCATAGATAGTATATAAAAGGTTTTACCTCCGCAGGCTGGGGTTCCATCGGCCTCCTAAAACTTCAGTCGACCATCTCCACCTCCATGTGATCGCGCCCACCAGCCAAATCTCAGAGTACCTGAGTTATAAATTCATTCCCGGGACGGAGCGGTTCGTAACTGTAAGTTCTTCTGAGGCCCTTACTCTTTATTCCGGAGATTTTTTTTACTAATTAAATCTCTTTTATATAGAAAATATTACGGTCATTGCTGTGTTATTCATGTAGCAACCGTGGACTTACTGCGAATAAAACCATAAGACAAATGGCGGAAAGTCAGGTGTACTGTATACCGTATACTGAAGCAGATAAAGTGACTTCCTCCTTTGGTCTCCACAATTGTCCTTTCCATGCCCCTATTTAAATGAATGTATTTCTGTTTGCAGGAGGAGCATCTAAGGAAGTGTCTAAAGGATGAAGCTTCACCTGGCATCAGTTGTTTGAAAAGCTGTTTCAACAGCAATGATGACAGCCTTATACACATTTTGTAAATGAGATAATGAAGCAGATAAATTCAGTAATTTTTAAAGGAAAGTCCGATGAATGAGATACACAACAATTCAGTGGTGTTATGCTGTTCACATTACTGTATGTATGAGTGGGGATGTAGCCTACTGTAGGCCTACTACTTTAATGTTAGTGTGTATGAATGTACAGTATGTAAGTGTGAAAGGAATTGTTTGTTTAAGTGGCCAATGTGAGTCATATGAATACAATTAAGTGACTCCACTGGAAACAATGGTTACATAACCTACCTGACTGATTTTGAGATATTTCTTAAATAAAATTATTTTTCTGCAGAATTTTGTATAGGCTATTTGTGTGCATGGCTATAGCTTGGCCTTTCCCTGACTGACGTCAGTTTTCCTTATAGGTACCATTTAGGGGTTTCTGGGTCTTTTGGTGTTAACAAAAGCAGAGCGTGTAACTTGACTTTGTGATCAGTTGCATCATTAACTGTGAGTAGAAAGGAATAGGCTACAGGCTAGTCTTTTAGGAAACAGGCAGGCATATCATATTCACATTTCTTCCAAGAGTTGCATACAAGAGGGATACCACTACAGTTGGAGCCAGCAGACAGCTTAGCACAAAGATGGGAAACATGTAGAAACAGCAAAAAAAGACAGATAGGCCTAAGCGTGTATCAGTCTTAGCATTCCTAGCATTATCATCTGGCATTAGGCTATATTTTCCAAAATGCCTCAAACTATTAATTGAATTTATGATTTAATATCCGTTAAGTCTTATCTTTATAATATTTCATGTATTTGTTGATCACATTTTGTATTATTAATGTGAATATAACTAGTAGGCCTAACGAAAGGCTACCAAGGCTATAGGAGTAGGCCTAAAAAGAGAAAGCCTACAATAATTCCCTCTGTAATGTAGGCTATAGGAGCGGACGTGGCAAAGATTGGAATTACTACAAGTACAAGTAGGCTATCCAAAAATTGGATTTACATACTTGAGTAAATGTAGCCTATATCTTACAGCCCTGCCACTGCACTGAGTAGGCTTCAGTAGGTCTTTCAAGTTTACGTGGTCTCCGTGAACGCAGCATAGGATTCCCGACCACCGACACGCCCATACATTACTCATACAGTGACGCGCTCATAGTTTACCGCACACACAACTTCACAAAACACACACAGATGGGGACTCGGGACTCTTCTGGATACGGAGATTGTCCTTTCTGTCAAATAGCGAACAACAAGACTGAAACAGAAATCCTGCTCAGCGTAAGAAACCGACCGCTAAATCATGTTGAGGAGGAAGTTTACAAGGACATTCCTGACATATTCTCTCGCTTTGTACAGGATGATGAGCTGCTTTGCTTTCGTGACGTTAAACCCGGCGCCACACATCATTACCTCGTCGTTCCCAGGACGCACATCGACTCCTGTAAAACTCTCCAGGGGGACCACATACTTCTAGGTGAGAGGGACTCAAAGCAGGCCTTAGGTAGTAATAGCCTACAGTGTCTGTAGTAGTTCAACAGAGAGAGGGAGATGAGTCAGCAGCCTTTGATTGATTTCAGGATTTATGATGAGATTGTGAGTGCCTGGATAGTTAAAGCTATATTGCTTAACATCTGTTGCCCCCATGAGGAATTCTGAGGAATTACAACACTGTTGTTGCATGTAGGTTACACATGAGGTTATCACGCATGGATTGTAATACCTTCTGTATGTCCAGTTTTTTTTCTTATAGCAGTAGAAACAACAACCTAAACATTTCTTAAGAGCCTCTTGGGAGACCCCTGTTTGTAAACGCTCCCCAACTGAGAAATACAGAGAGAGTGTTGTGGAGCTGATAGGTTTAATCATCTTTGTGTCAACTCTTTTGGCAATGGCTGAATATGTTTTATTTACCTTTAGGAGTAAGTGCTTGCACCCCATTCCTTATTATCTGGTTCACAGCTGTCACCAGAGTCAGACTTTGTCCATGTTTTTGGTGTTATAATAACAGCATCATAAAGGCTCTCACTGTCTCTGAAGAGGTCATGACCACGCAAAGAAAAATCATCCTCTCTGAGATAAGTTAACTGTCATGGGGAACAGGAATCACCCTAACTCTGACAAAACTCTTATTCTCTTTAAACTCAGAGATAAATAAACTCCCCACTTATTATTTTGTAATAGCTCTATATATTTTTATGAAAACCAAAGGTGCACCTATCTGTGCTTCTGTGAATAAGAATCAATTATACATATACTGTTAATATATGCTAATGACCTGTTAATTTCAGGCTGTGTGATGGTGCCATGTTGACTTGATGTAATGTGTTTGTTAACAGTGGAGCGGATGGTTGAAATGGGAATGAGTGTACTGGAGAAGAACAAAGTCCTGGACCTAGATGACGTCAGGTGAGTGACATCACCACAGCTGGTCGTGGCCTTTTTGAAGTAAGATGGATGAGTAGCTTCACAGGTCGTTCTTTTGAATGATTTAGTTTAAAAAATGATTTTGTGTGTTTCATTGAATGTGTGCAGGATGGGGTTTCACATACCTCCATTTGCATCCGTCCCCCACCTCCACCTCCACGCTCTGGCTCCATCCAGTCAGATGAACTTCAGGTCGCAGCTTCACTACGGGCCGCAGTCCCACTGGTTCATTACAGTGAGTGCCAATAACAGCCTTGGAGTATGGTATTTACACCATCAATTATTCATAATTTATTTAACTACAATGAACACTGCAAAAGAAAAATTACAAAAATGTAGATTATCAATATATTTCAACTTTAGAGTTTCATTGTTGTAATGGATGCCAAATGTTTTAAAGCGTCAACTTTTTTAATTAAAGACCTGCTGCTAAAGAACATTGCATTAATAAGGTTATTAAAATCATATGTTTTTTACAAATTGCCCGAGTCAGTTAATAAATACAAATAGTTATCATCGATAGTGATTATAATTGACCAATGAAAAAATCCATATTCCTCCATAGTGTGACTGCTCAAATCAGACAAAATCAGAAATTAGCCAAATGTTCTCATATGTTTTATGTTGTCCCCTATATCTGTTGTGTACACTCCTAAAATGTTATGAATGTATTTTTCTATGTATATTACATTTATAAGCCATTTTAATCACCAATTCGCCTAACTAAAATATTGCAAATGCGATTAAAGTTCTTCATTTTACTGTGCTACAGGTGGACAAAGTGCTCTCTCAGCTGAGGACTCACGGCAGGGTCAAATGAAGTGAAGAGCGTGAAGGTGCAACAGTCATCTTTGATGTCGAATCAATGGGTTATTTATTGTCATGCTGCCTCATCAAGTGCAATTTTAAATCATTTGAACCAGTTTGTTTTTTAATCCAACTTGACTTTGTCATGTTGGAATGGTATATATTCCTGTGTGATGCTTGCTGATTCAGTTCGGGGGGTAAAAACACACACTTTTCTGGAGGGAAGATGTCAACAGTCATCCTTTTTTTATAAAGGAGAATTACAGCATACAGGATACTTGAAAACGTACAACTTTCAAATCTTTATGCAGTTCAAAAATTGCATATAAGAAATAGAATTACGTTGTACTTCTGTTACTGTATTATGTCAGTATTTATAAGTAAGGATAGTCAACATTAATGCAGGAACAAGTTTACTCTCTAATCCTTTGTTTGTATATTTAATTATTTGTTTTGTGTATATGAGGTAGCTCATTGGAAGCTGCTTATACCTATGATATTTTTGGAAAATGCTCTTGGGTAGAGCCTCACTTTTAATATTAATATTATATCATATATAATATGAATAAAAGTTCACAAATACAGGCTCGAGTGTGTGCAGCTGTGTATGATACTCTTTCAGTACTTTTGTTCTATAAACATTTTAAATTTAATAATAACGGGGGATAATGGCTCCTAATGCACATCTATGTTTCTCTGCCAGCACCAACACAAATGTCTGAACAACACTGTATAGAGTCTATACAGGAAATACACCATGAGAATATTTTTTTTTCTATCTTTTAAATAATGCATTGTCTTGAATGGTGCCTAATTCTTTTTTGTATGAGACCAGACTATGGTGCGGACAGCAATTAGGTGCTGTTTCACATGTTTTTTGAACCCAGTTTTATTCAGATTTTTAGAGATATGCCCTGGGAGGGAGTTCCATTCAACCATAGCTCTATACAGCACTATGTGTTGTTTTGCATTTGTTTTGAAACCTTAACTACTGTAGTGATTCATTTATGTATGTGGTTTAAAAGCTGTATCAGAAACAAGTCCTGTAGGTTTTTCAGAATATACAGTAGCTTTAAAGCCGGTGTTAATGTTGAACATTTTATCTAACGTATAAATGAAAACAACTAGGCCTAATGCATAATTTGTGCTTCATACTTTGCTCATGTTTGAGATGGTCCTTATTTCAGTCTGACATCATCTTGCTGTAATGATGCTATTTCATGTTCAGCATCTTGTAACTGCAGCAATGGGTTCATGGTGGAACACTAGGGGCAGTACAGGCACAGATTACTTTTTAATTATTATTATTTATTTTTTCAAATTTGATCTCCATAATCCAGCTTTAGGATCTTATCTGAACACCAAACCTCAAAGTCAAAGGGTTTATCTGGTTGTAATACAATGAATGTGACCACAAGCCCTTTAGCCTCCAGAGCTCAACTTTACAACATCTCCTCTAACATTATCTGGGTATAAATATTCATACAAATTTGATAGAATAGTCCGCTGTTGAGCCACCAAGCTCTGTCATAAAACATCTGGGAAAGTAGGCTACTGATGAAATAATATAGAATTGGGACTTCTAACTTGTCAGTTGATATTGTGCTTTTGTCGTGCATATTACAAAAAAAAAAATGTACCAACCAAGACCTAGCCTACATTCTACGGTTCTACCATATTAACACAATCTAAGCACTGAAAATAAGAATAAAGCCTGTTAAATATAGGCTAGGCTATGTAATAGGCCTACTGCAACAATTATTAAGTAATTTGTTCGCTACAGTTAAATTGGTGGGCTTATTTTCTCAGAGAATCATCGTAGGGCTAGTCTACATAAATATGAATAAATAAAAGCTCAAAGCCGCGCTGACAGGGCGGATAAATGAAAAGTCCAGGCCAGGTCCAGCACATTGGCAAGACCGTCTCATAGTCTATCACACTTAAACGCCGCGAGTTGTATCTTAAAACAATTGAGGGATCAATTGTTAAATTTATTTCAACATAAAAAGCGGTCCGTTTGATTTTGGGACCAGTCGTGCCTGTTGGAGCGAGCTGAAATCAGACGGGCGGTAGTCAAACTGGTCCAATCTCCTGGCTGGTGACGTTACATTCCTCACATTCTACGTTAACGTGACGCTGCGGCTGCTGCGGTGTAGCCCCGCCCCTCACAGCGTCAACAACTGGATCCAGATATTTTGTATTTTCGTCAACTAGCACTGCTAGCGATTATTCATAGCCATCGTAAAAAAAAAACACGTAACCGACTCGGATGGAGAATAACACGTTTTTGTTCGCCTGAGAGACACCACCGTCGAGAGCTTGTGCCCATGTTCAACCAAAGCAGACGGAAGGGCCGACGAGAGAGGAGAGACCACCGTGCAAACCGTCTATTAGCCGCTTCTGTGAGCAGCTAACTCGGCTAACACATTACGTTAGCTGGCTGGTTGACAGCTGGTGCGGGTTAGCTGCGTGCCTTTAACAGTAACGTAGCCGGGATTCACTCCCCGAAACAATGAATAGTCTCTGACATTGGTGAGTATAACTCGTGTGTCATGACTTCGTAATTTCGTTTCACTGCATGTCGTTTGTTTTGAGTCGCTTCTGCGTTGCTTCGAGAGCTATCAGGGTCTGGCTAAGCCCCTCTGCTTGTTTGTAGCAGCAGCTGCACAGAGCCACGCCTGGGCCATTTAAATTCACGTTGATAACATTTACCTTGTTTATTTTTGGGCCGTCAACTACCTTACAATGTTCAGCTTGACATTATCTAAAGCTGACCAACTGTTTTTGTTTCACAGACAGGACCTTGGTTGTCACTTTGGAGAAACAGGAGCCCATACACTAGCAGAGGTGGGTCTTGGTGGGGCCGTCGGAGATAGAAGTGTGAGCAGCGAGACCGACTTGCCGATGCACCCCTGGTTTTGACCTGCCACAGCTGCAAATATGATGCCGGTAAGTTCTCCTACCAAAATAATAAGAAATTGATTGATTGATTTCTCCCATTTATTTTCTCGGAAGATCAATGCATTCTTAACTAATGATTGGACTGCTCGCTCTTGCACAGAATCCAACCTGTGTGCAAGGTGGAAATGGTCACACCTTTTTAATCTTGCTTTGTTGAGTTTGGGCTTCTTCATTCACATGGGTTAGCCATGTGGTTCCTCAGTCCCCCCAAAACATCAAAGTAACATATGAGGATGTGTTTTAGAAATTGAGAAACTATCAATGCACACACAATCTGTCCACATTGACTGCTCCTCAACTAATATATACGTGTGATAAGAGAACTACAGTAATAAACCTTTATCTTCTATTATTGATAAGGTATCCTATCCATACCGACAGGACTTACATTATAGTTACATATAAGTTATGACTATACATCAGTGCTAGTCATAACTTGATGAACAGGCATTGTTGTGGCTTAGCCGTTTGCTTTTTTTAGTACAATTAACTAAATGTGTTTCCCCTCCTAAGACTTTAGATGTAGATAATATTAATAAGACATGTTGCTCTCTACCAATATTTACTCTGTAATAATAGTGAAATTGTGTTTAAATATAGCTGTTTTAAAGCACCAGGTATAGGCTTTGGCATGCATTACATGAACTATTTTTGTCCTGGTGTGTTTTAACTGTTATTGTTCAAGACGCTCTGTGTTGTAGAGAATAGAATACCTGAATGGCGACCCCGTTGGAGTCACGCTTTGTCGGGGCTTCTTTTGTTATCTTTTGTGCTGAGAATGCACAGATGGGCTGTGGGAGACGTGATTGCTGCCCCTTTTTTGGCCTTCAGGGACAGTAATGTGAACTTAGACGCAGTATAGGTTTACAGTAGGTTCAGTAACATTTTGTTTGGCACCATGAAGAAAAAACATCAACTTCTCATTACAAACTACCAAAAGGGTTGGAAGTTCCCAGGAGGACACAGTGACAGAGAGGGGGGGTGGATCGAAACTGCATTCCAAATCACATACTCTTTCTTTTTTCTAGTCTACAATTGATCATGTAGTTTGCATGCAGTATTCATGAGGAAATTAGGACATACGTGTCCTTATTTATTTCTTCATAACATCTATACTTGAACTTGCCTCTTGCTTGCATATCCGTCGCACCACTGGTTATTTTTCACTCTGAGGCTCAGACGATGTGATGTAACTTCTGGTGCGCAAATGGATTGTGGCCCAAAATCGGCTAAAAAAAAAGCATGCTGGTTTCCACACTAAAAATCACTACCGGATGTGTAAGGTCATCCAGGTATTTTTGAGCATGCTGCATCAGACCACATGTATTGGGACATCTTAGATCTTTTGTCTACCATATTAAATAGCAGGGAAGTATGGGTATTGTAACCCATTCCTATATTCGCCACAGTGTGACTGTTAGCTCCTCTGTTGACGTTTGTAGCCTGTGGCACCGACAGTCCATCGGAGTCAATGAGCCAGTGGAGCAGAGAGGCAGGCCTGCATTTTGGTCTCGCGTGATTGCTGCAGCCAATGGGACCGTAGCTCATCTGGGGCTGTGTGGCGGTGTCCACTAATGCTCTGTTGTTAAGGGGGGAACTTTTGAGCTGAGTAGATTTGTCATGTGGCATTAATCTCAGACAGTGGAGCTGGGCAGAGCGTGATTTACAGGAAATGTAAACGTTGCGTCCTATTGTCACTGCTAACATTTTTTGCTGCTATGATGCTGGTTTAGAATAACATCAGCCGAGCCCATCACACTTAATTCATGAAGCACTTGCAATAGAAAAGTAAAACATTTAATGGATATGACTATCGCAGGTAGTCCCTTTTCTCCAAAGGGACTCTGAAAAGATGAAAATAGTCATAGTTATTGATTTATTTAACAACCTCCACCTGTTTAAGACTTCATCTCTCTTCCTTTCGCTGAAGGAAGTTTGTATTATTAAATAGTCTCCTTTTAATGCCTTGCTCTAATGCACATTAGTCAGCTTTCAGTCAAACTCCCTTCTTCAACTGCGGATTAAATCTTGTGGGGACCTGACATGTCCCCCTCTGTCCAAGTTCATGTTTTGTCTCAGTTTTTTCAATACAAAAGCAAAAATTCCAGTTAAAAATATAGTAAAAGCTAAGCCAGTGTAGTTATAACTTGGTTTATCCAGCTTAATAACGCAACATTTATTTATTATTTTTATTTGAACCTAATATATATAAATATTCCCCCCCCCCTTTTTTTTTTTACAAAGAACTTTCTAATTTTACAAACACACAATGCATATAATTTTTTTTTTGTTTCCCACAAAACCCTGTCCTTTGGCTCGTTCCAGTTTATTTCACATCATTTGTCATGTCTTTACCTCCTCTTTCCTCCATCTGGTTCAGTGCCATTTGAGCCCAAAGGGCAGTGCTTGGCTGATGAAATGTCTAGTCTACATTCAAGAATGTCAAAGGCATGTTTCTCGCATCCTAGTGAATAGTTGTCCCGGATTAAGCTCTTTTTGTGTGTGTGCGTGTGTGTTTAACTAAATGATAAATCAACACTGATCGTGGAGTGTTTTGTTGACTTGGTTTACCTACCTTCTTCACTGTGGTTACCTCTTTGTGTGTAAATCAGTGACAGTGTTTGCAAGAGGAAATCATTTCTCAAATCTTCCTGCTGGAGATCAGGCCAAGCTGAGCGTCCTCCGTTATCCCTCTCAAAAGTTAAATGATAAATGCCCCTATCTCCAGATGATGCCCACTGTAGCATTATGCCCCAGGCAAGAAGGATACTGTATATGTTCTCTAGTCATGTACAGCCAACATAAAGTATAAGGATGATCCCACCCGCTTGCCAGTCACAACTGTGGCCAAAGTATTCTCATTAGCAGGCATGAAGTCGTTCGTGTTACAGCCACTGGCACGACCTAGGGACAAATGTCCAACAGAAGGACACTGCACCCTGCCTCACCCACACCCACCACCCTGTGACTCCCGCTCTCCCTCTCTCCCTCTCTCTCTCTCTGTCTCTATTCCTCTCCTCCTCCTCCCTCTCTGAACTACACGCATAGCAAGTGTTTTTTTTTCCTCCCCAAGTCTCCTCCGCAGCACTTCTCCGATGCACACGCTGCTGTCGGTTTTCGGCGGTCCGCTCAGGGATGGCATAACAATTTAGTCTCATGCTATGATGAAGAGGTTTGTGACTCTAGTGCTGCGCGGTCTCGTTAGCCTCTCCAAGGAAAGCCCCATTTGGGCAAAGGAGCACCACCACCGGCCACCAAAGAAGGAGATCAGGAGGAAACGGAGGGAGGTCAGAAGAGCCAAGAACATGGGCAGACGCAGCTTAGTGAGGGCGGTTCGTATTGCTTCAGCGGTCAGTCAGCTGACTTTTTCTTGTGTTTTCAAATGGTTTGGTAGTTTTGGTATTGGTGCGAAGGTATTTTTTTTAATACATTAAAATTACACCCAAATTTGCACCTTTTGATCTATTGTCTGATTGGGTAATTGCATCGTGAATAATTGAAGATTTGTTATGACATTTTTTTTACCAATTTAATTATTTGAGTGCAGATTATAGTGGTTTTATTTTTCTATTTACTTTATTGCTGCAATATATCATTAGGTTTTTCTAACTTATTGAACCCTATAGTAAAAAATGTATTGAAATAAGAATTTCCACTGGAACAAATGCAAATAATTGCATCAGTCTTAACTGTATTCAAACTGACGTGTTTTTGCTGTCCTCTGTGTTTTTGTGTTTGCTTATTTTTCTCTCTGTCATATTTTGTGTCTTATTTTGCAACTGCTAGCACTCCAAAATCCCCAGAGGATTAGCAAAGTAATTATCTATCAGTGGACATAACATAACAAGTGTCCACTCTTACTTACAATTTCTTTCTTCAGTTTTATTTGCCATTTATTTTTGTATTACTAGTCTATCTCCTCATATCGCTGTAAGGAGCGATATGTAATCATAGATGGATGGATTTTGGGGTTTTGCGAAGGAGACCACATCGGCTCAAAACACTTGCCTCTGCTCCGGCATCATTTCATCAGACACAGCGTCTGAATCCCCCAAAAAATCTGAGTTTTTAGGCTCATAATTGAGCTGGGTGAATCTGCAGAGGCTATACCACAAGCTGTAATATTGTGTCGGATAGGCGGCTGCAGAAAATGTCAATGAATAACACAGCTGCATCGTTACACAGGGTGAGTCACTTTGTCTTGCAGAAGCAATAATCTATAGGTAGCTCAGCCTCAGCGACTGTACTCACATATTACGTGACGTTTGTGTAGACTGGCAATTATTGTAGCACTACAAAATGCCCCCTGACGCCACACATACTGTAAAGTTGTTATGCATCATTGAGACTTTATTGCAATGTGCATTGGAATATCTACTACTATTTCTGCATTTGTACAATACCTGCAGTTTAGCTGATACCTAAAATATTCTTTACTTGAACAGTATATTTTGGGATTTATTTTGTGTTCTTTACATTGTACTTTTGAAGTTTTTTCCTTGCAGTGGAAATGTCCACAAATCAACCACTGAGGTGTGTACAAATAACCCTAGAGTTAAACAGGTTAAAGGCAAACCACTCTTAACTGTTCTCTTTACTGGCAACTAGCTGAACTCGCACCTGAAATAAAGTCTTGTCTTTTGAAACAGAGAACCTTTGAACTTAAACTTCCCTCCAAACTCTTGGCTTTATTTGAAATATTTATATATATTCAATGTTTGTATCATGATGTCTCCACACTCCTGTTTTTCTGTGACACTAAAAGTGCGGCCTGTCACATGAAACAGGAAGGCACACCTCGACCCCCTAAAGTGCTTTTGTGCCAAAGAGAAAAGATGAAAATCTGCCTGCCATCGCGAGGATGAAAAACGCATTGGGTCGCTACTTATAACGCTGAATATAGAAGAGCTCATGGTAATCTGTTTGGCTTGTTCTTCATCTCCTCAAAATGTGGATTCCAAGAGAGCCAAGAAGTCAAAGTAATCCACATAGGTCTTTATGTACAGAATGATTTATCAATAATGAATTAACTTTTTATGATAATATTATTCCCTCTGTAAGGATCTCTAGCCTATTGTCTGGTTCATAAGATTTCAGCTAAAAAAAATTCACTTAAAATCAAAATCCAATATTGGTTTAAAAATAAAATCACAAGTTAATATCCGCCCCCCCCAAAAAAAAGAAAATCAGTCAGACTGAGCTGTTTGTTGATTATCTATCAGTCAACGGGCTTGTTAACCACCTAACCCTTTCAGCCCTTGTGTTCAAGCTGAAGACACAAACTATGCAGCAGGCAGCGTTGTATGCATTCGTCCAAAGGTCGTATCCACATTGCAGCCTCTTTGCCTCGTCAGCCTCCTTCACTGGTTGGCTGAGGATGTTTGGACAGACTCTTGATAGCTATGGGTACAAAGGAGCTTTCGCAGCCCTCTGAACTCTGAAGTGATTGCTCCAAGACGCCGCATTTAGGGTGAAGTTCATTTAAAGCCTTGCCCTTGTCCTAACATCGGTCAAATACTTCCCAAACACACTCAAGAGATTACCTAACTGGCATTGCAGAGGGTTTAGATTAGAACGTGTCCTGAAAGTCTTTTCTTGAGAACTTTTAGAAAGACGTAATGTTTGTGGTCTTTCTACTTTTCTTTTTTTTTCTACTTGTTCTTTTACTGTGAATTCAAGACAGAAGCATGTGTGGGCTTGTTTGGCTTTGTCACATCTCTCAGCCCAAACTGTGTATCTCCCTCGCTACAGCAGGCCCTAATCACAGCAAAACAGAAATGTGGCAGGCACGGACACGAGCGAAAATGTAGCACGTCAGCACACAGTGGTTTAAGCTTTGTCCTTAAACTAACACCATTATTGAAATCTTTTATTATTTAAAGTTACTTATATTATCTCTTTGACATATTTTATTCACTGCCATTGGGATTATGAAAGCCTCGTCCTGACAGTTTTTTTTTGCATCCCTTTTTCAGATGATATTGACGGTGTACCTCAGCGACGGGGAGCAGGCCGTGACTGAGGTGCCCATCACCCCGGAGACCACGTGTCGTGACGTGGTGGAGTTCTGCAAAGAGCCCGGCGAGAGCGGCTGCCACCTGGCCGAGGTCTGGAGAGGCAACGGTAAGAAGGGCGGCTCGGAGAACATGGTGTTATTTCGTTCAGTGCTCTCCTCTGTTCAACAGGAAGAATGGCAGGTGTCACGGAATGCATGTCCACTTTTCACACACGAGATAGATATTTTATGAGGCCTTCCCCAAAAAACGAGCACTTCCTTAAAGAAAAAAAGGCGGAAAGTGAGTGGAGAGGCCATAAATAAAGTTTCACACCGTCAAAGAGAAGAAAGGCCTGTATTAAAGCTATAGTGTTATAGCTTATGTTGCCCCATGAGGAATTCTGAGTAATTACAATAATACTTTTAGCGCTTCTACATGAGGTAAGCCTTCGGTGATCGCACATGGATTTTATACCTTCTGCTGTACGTCCAGGTTTTTACTAAGCATTTCAATCAACAACTCAAACATTTTGTGTTCACTTCTTGGAAGCTCCTGCACCAGTGTTGGGGGGCGACACCAGTATGGAAACGCTGCCAAACTGATAAATACTAGGGCTGTCAAATTAAAGCGTTAATTTCGATTAATTAATCGCAGAAAAAATTAACGCGATTAAAAAAGATTAATGCAGATTAATCGCACTTCTATATTGCCCTTTGACCCGGTGCTAAAGAGGTGAGACGATAGCGGAGCTGCACCTGTATCTTGCGGACACGGCCTGCACGGGATTAAAGAGTAAAGAAATAAGCAGGGGAAAGGGGCCGAGGGCTCGATGTTATGGGCTGCTCCGGGCAAATAAGCATGAAGGTAGTGTCTCGCAGTGTCTGTGCATTATTGATTTAGTGGGTGCCTAATTAACAATGTAGGTTCAAAACAGTAGGCCTATCTCTCAATCTTCCTCGTGTCTCACTTTTGTTTGCTAGTTGCGATCGTCTCAACGGACACCCGCCCCCTCTCACTCTTCCTAGCATATGCCTGTCTTTTTTCCTCCGTTGTGCGTGTGCGTCATTTAGCCTGCTTGTTTTTTTTTGTGTCTTCTTGCTTTCGGCGCTAGTAGTCCCTAAATATATTTAATGAGAGAGAGAGAGAGATGAGAGAGAGAGAGAGAGAGAGATGAGAGAGAGAGAGAGAGAGAGGAGAGAGAGAGAGAGAGAGAGAGAGAGAGAGAGAGAGAGAGAGAGAGAGAGAGAGAGAGAGAGAGAGGAGAGAGAGAGAGAGAGAGAGAGAGAGATGAGAGAGAGAGAGAGATGAGAGAGGAGAGAGAGAGAGAGAGAGAGAGAGAGAGAGAGAGAGAGAGAGAGAGAGAGAGAGAGAGAGAGAGAGAGAGAGAGAGAGAGAGAGAGAGAGAGAGAGAGAGAGAGAGAGAGAATAGGCCTACAGTTGTTTATAAACAGGCATCAAAGTGTCATATAAGTGTGCGATTAATTTAGATTAATTAATCACAGAGCCTGTAATTAATTAGATTCATTTTTTTAATCGCTGACAGCCCTAATAAATACATTTTTATGGAGCTGATAGGGGTAAATCCATTTAGTTTCAACTCATTCTACAATGGCTTGACTGTAAAGGACATTCATTTAAATGAAAAGGTACGCACTAAAGTTCTAACAAAAATACACTCTACCATCCCCACTGGCAAATAATTGACTTAATAAATGAAGTAATTATGGGTCAGAGAAGGGTTACATGCCAGTACAGTCCACAGCACTGTCACAGCAGATTCCACTCAGTCCAAGCGAGTTGCTCCCATCACCACAGTCGTGCTGACATACAGCTGAGATTGATGTTATCAGCATTTTTGGCTGAGGGCCACTCCCGTTGAAAACAACGTCCCAGCCAAGGGCTTTATTAGCCCACGTTATGCAATCATGTTCGGCTGGTGCCTGACAATCCAGCCGTCTGCCCCCCCCAAACCTCCTAAAACCTCTCTGTGTCTCTCTGTCTCTTTGCACACAAAGGGCCGTCCCTTAAAATGTGAACAATTTTTTTTAGCATTGTTCTTCAATCTATGCTCAACAAATCACATCAACCGATGACAGCATATTTTTTTTTCTTTTCTTTTTTACAGATTAAACAAACAAAATAGTTAATAAGTACATTAAAGAGCTTGAGAGTTGATGGTAGAGGGGATTTGTTACTTTTGTTAGAGCCAGTCTAGCTGTTTCCAGTATTTGTGCTGTGCTAAGCTAACCGGCAGCTAGCTGTTGCTTCATCATATTTAAAAGACTAACATGAGAGGTTTTCAAATCTAACTTTCAGCGTGAATGTGACCTAGTTATCCAAGTGTCAAACTTCTTCTTTGAACAACCTACAGGCACTACTGGAATGTTGCCTTTTTTAAAACTTTTTGGACATGTACTAGAAAACTATGACATTTGAAATAATCTATCTTTTTCCCATTTCCTGAACTTTTCTTCACTCTGTAGAGCGAGCCATCCCCTTCGAACACATGATGTACGAACATCTACAGAAGTGGGGGCCTCGGAAACAAGAAGTCAAGTTCTTCCTCCGGCACGAAGACTCGCCCACTGAGAGCAGTGATCAAGGTGCAATGGCCGCCGCTGTCTGTCAATGTTTCTCTCCCTTTCTCACCCTTGTACCAAGTCTTTTGAGTTTTTGCTTTCTTCAAACCCTCGAGCATGTGCACAATGCATTACACCTTTTACTCATGCATCACGCACACAAAAGATTCTGCTGATGGATTTGAGGTCAGTGTCTATGTGTGTGTGGACACATAAAGGATGGACACACACCAAGTTTAAAGTTGGCCAGAGATGGGATTCTGATCTGATTAACTTTTTCATATTCAGAACTTAACTGACTTGATCTTTGCAGAGAAAGTACCATCAAGAATACCTGGTGTTTTTTTTATAGGAGTATAGCAGAAGTGGCCACTTATCCATCTCTTCCTGTGAATGTTTTAAATCATGCACTCCCATCTTCCCATCAAGCCTTTCTTCTATATACATACAAAAAAAGATTTGAGTTATGTGGCTTTAGTCAGCAGTGCATGTCCCAGTTCTCCTCTGCCTCTGTCATGTGCAATCATGTCGGTGAATTTTCAAACTGCTCCTGACAATGGTTGTAGCCTCTGAATCTGCAGTTGTGTGTGTGTGCATGTGTGTGTGTGTGAGAGCACGGCTTTCGCTCGGGCACACTCTGAGTGTCTTCGTCCTGCCTGACTTTTTACGACTGTGACTTGTTTCTCTTTTTCAGGGAGTCAACAGTCTCAAGATCAGACGAGTCGCAGGGGTGGAAACACCGCAGAGAAGCACAATGAGAATGGGGTAAGAGCTAATTAACGTCATCGAAATGACTTTAAAATAATAATCTGCTTTTAATAACTGTCATTTTGGTGCCTCAATTACAGGGAAATATCAGGCCTACAGTGAAAGACTTTTATACGTTTATGTATGTGTTCTTTTGGACAAGTATATGTATAAGAAAAACCTGGAGAGAGTGCAGTTACACAAGAATTTATAAGGAGAGAGAGAAAACGGGAAAAGATAAACAAAAATCCAATCTTGTTTGGTAAGGGTTTCCAGGTCTGAGCAAAGCGTGTCAGATCAACAGTGAGCTATGTGTCTGGTTACTGGTGTAACTGGGGTCACAGGACTGTCCCACTCCCACACAGTACCAGCGTGTCCCTATCAGGTGAACCCATTGCTGTGCATGTCCAGCTCTGGCTTCAGGAAGTGTGTGTGTGTGTGTGTGTGTGCGCGCGCGCGCGTGTGCGCTGGAGAAGTGAATGACTCGTATAAGAGCAGCTCCTGCGGCGAGGCATCCTTTTCTCTCGCTCTGACCATCTGTCCCAGATTTCACAATAGTAAAGTGTTGCGGTCGAGGAATCGTAACTAATTCCACCTTGAGGCTGCATGGTAGCGTCCAGTGCAGCCCGGACATGATGGTGCGGTTGTGGCTTTTCTGTTTGCAAAAAAAATAGAAGATTGTAGCTGAGTAGCACAAGAGCACCCAGCAGCCATTTATTTTTATCCTGACTTTTTGACTCGTGTAAGTGTTGAGGAAGTTTTGTGAGGTGATGTTTACTTTCACAGATATAGAAAAACGCTACTAACCTATTAAAACCCACAGCGTGACGAGCTAAAACAGCCATTTTATTGTCACGGTTTTTGCGCCGTGCTGAGGCTCATTTGAGTTCCTTTCTAATATCTGATTTAGAGGATTATATCAGTCGGCCGGCATGATGACATAATGGCCCCTAAGAGGATCATTGCTTTGGGGTTTTTTTTTTCCACGGGCTGCGTAGCTCTTTTTCTCCACCAAGCAGAGCCGATCCTCTTCTAAAGATGGACACTGTAAAGAGTGGAGTTGCCTCAAGGGAATGCCACGGTCACAAGCATATTAAATTTTGTAAATTTCTTATAAGCATCACGATTATAGCTTCCATAATTGGTGAAGAAAGCTTATTGTGGCAGTATTGAAAGTTTTCATTTCTTTTGCCAAAAGGTGTTTAGATAACCAATGAATCTTTCATTTTGCAACGACAAATTGATTAACTGAGAAAATCGACATATTTATCAACAATGAAAATAGTCAATAGTTGCACCCCCAAATCTGGCCATGTCAATAAGCTTGAGTGCTGCTACTAGGATTGTTTGCATTATCCATCAATCTGCCATTTATTTTCTTGATAAATGGCAGATAAAAGCAAAAAAGGTCATTTTAGCTGGTGATCATTGATCCTCTCGCCGTTTCACATTTGTCTGATCAGCTTGCATTGAGGCTGCTGCCCTCCTTTTCCTGCTGGGTCGGGTGTTTCTGCTGTACCCTCATCATCACTGTGTGTGTGTGTGTGTGTGTGTGTGTGTGTGTGTGTGTCTCCGTGTCTACCGCGGGTGAATTGTCACCGATGACGCGTTGCCTGAGTGCATTTGAGCGTGGCTGTGTGCCAGTGGCTTCCCCCGCTCTCCTCTTCCCGTCCTCGGTTGAGCCTCAACTCGGTTAATCATGTTTCATTCAGACAAGATGAGTCACAGAGCTGTCTGCCTCTTCTAACAGACAAAGAGCAGTGCATACAATATTCATTCCTGTACTCACCTGGGTTGTATTTCTTGTTTAAAGCTTACATGCATGTTTTGGAAAACGCCATGCAATCTGCAAAGGAAAACACACACACTTAGCTATCAAATATATATTCCTGTTCTTCATGTCGTCATCCTTTTCTATGCCTCTTGCCAAGCACCTCAAATTTGAAACCAGTATTTTATATTTCTTCTACATTTCTCAGCCTATTATTGAAAAAGAGAACGCACTTCCCAAAAGCAGTGTTTTGACCGCAGCAACTGCTTTGTGGAAATTCAACAGATAAACACAGAAGAAAGAGTTGAAAGCGTGAAAGATGATTTTACTGTTGCTTCTACAGTACTTGGGCTTTCTGAAAGTGGATACACTTGATCTACCCCCTCCCCCTCTCTGTCCCCATCTCGTCTTGGTGCTTAAAACAATCCAATAAAGGTGAAAACACCAAATAATATAAAAAAAGACATTTACCAATCTGATCATTTACATCAAATAATGTCTCTTGAGTCAGTGTGGGTTTGTTTCAAAGACGAAAAGTTAGGAATTTATTGTGCAAATGGCTTTTGTGTGTCTTTGTTTTTGTGTTTTTTGTTCTTATGTAGTAACCTGTTATGCCAGATATTGACTTGTCTTTAAAAGTGTTAACAAGATAAACATTTACCTGAATGGTAAACTACAGGGCATAAAGATGCACAAAGATGCAAGACAATGCACGGCCTCCCGCACTATTTACTTTTTTAAGGTATTACTGAGAACAATTAAGATTTTCATCATTTGAACTTTTACTCACTTACTGAATGCTGTTGTTTAGTCTTGAGGAAAAGTCATGTATCCTTGTACTCGTGTGTGTGTGTGTGTGTGTGTGTGTGTGTGTGTAGGTGGGGAATCAGCGTGTTGAGCTCACGCTGTCAGAGCTGCAGGAGATGGCCACACGGCAGCAGCAGCAAATCGAGGCTCAGCAGCAGATGCTCGTTGCAAAGGTAGTGTGTCTTGTCTTCATTCCTCAATCTCACCATGATTTATTACCCCTGAATATTGTAATGGTCTTTCATTCAACATGGCAGATTGTATATATTATCAAGTACCCACCACAGCTTGTCACTTTTCACACATGACATGCATAGATAACAGGAAAAAGGTGCGGTGTTGGGGCGCCCTTAGCTCAGTTGGTAGGGCGTCCCCCCCGGGCCGGGCCCAGCAGCAGACCCGGGTTCGATTCCTGCCCGCGGTCGTTCTGTGCATGTCACTTCCCTCTGCCCCATTTCACCTCTGTCTCTATCAATAAAGCATGAAAAATTACAAAAAACATCTTTAAAAAAAATAAGGTGCGGTGTTCCATGTTGTTCGATCCTACAGGCACAGACTAGGCATTGGTTCAAGGCCTCAACAGGCCTGGAAGCTTCTATGTTAGAGAGATAATCAACCACCGTTGAACTGCTTTCGTCCAAAGAGTCCCACAATTAACCGAAACAGTGACAGACAGTTATGTAAGGAACGAGATGGGAGGCAGCGTGAGTCACTGTGCTAGTATTGTCCAGTCTGTCACATTTCACAGTTCGCTCTTTATACGAACACGTGCACAGACATTGCAATGCTGACTCGAGCCTGCAAATCATCCATGAATTTAAACACTAAGGAGACTTCACCAATTACAGCTCTGCAGTACTGATAAAAGATCATAATGGCAGGAATACTATATAAAACCTCTACATAACCAGCGCACCTTGTCGGTCATTGGGAGCTTTTCAGTACACTAATCAAGTCTGACCTCTGTGCGCGTGGTGCGCTGATCAGTTGTGCAGTCGACCCAGACATGGAAGAAGACTATTTTATTGGCTTTGTGTTGTGACATCTGAAAAGTAGGTCCACTTGAAGCCCTGCAGTCATTTGGAAACCTGGGCCTGTCATTTCCTATTTTAGGAGCTTATCTGGAGCAGTTCTCAGTTGGGTAGAGAGATGAAGTCATCTGACCCTGTCTTAAGCCTTCAGACAGTGCGGCATTTCATTGAGTGCACACAGTCATACGATTCAGCCTAGTTATTAGGTGTATGTGCCGCAGTAATGGGTTATAGGCATTGTGGTGGTGTGTTTCTGGTTGTGTATGTTTCGGCGTTTACTCATAAAAAAAAAAAAGCATTGCATGGATAAAATAAGGTTTCGTCTCAAGTGCAGGTAGCAACACAACTGTCAAATGTGTACCTTTTGTTGACCTGTTTGCGGGATTAAAATATCAATCTGTCTCATTCCGTGAAGGAGCAACGTCTGCGGTACCTGAAGCAGCAGGAGCGGCGCCAGCAGCAAACGGTTTCGGAGAGCGAGAAGCTGCAGAGGCTGAAGGACCGCGTGGAGAACCAGGAGTCAAAGCTCAAGAAGATCCGGGCCATGAGGGGCCAGGTGGACTACAGCAAGGTCATCAATGGCAACCTGTGTATGTATACTTTCTATAGGGATGCCGTTTCATTACACCCCAGTCTGTTGTTTCTGATCAGGCCTCCACAAAACGAAAAAAACTACAATGCGGTTATAAGCGCATTTTATTCTCTCAGTGCTGCAAACTTGAGTTAGGGAAAGAAAAGCCTGATCACACCTGAATATGTGGGATGGAAAATGTGCATTGTAAAATCATTTTTTTTCCATGCAACAAGCAGCAACTTTTTTCCTTTTTAGAAAGTACCCTTCCATGTGGATTGTGTATAATAAGCTGTATTTTTTTTTCTACTTGGCTCACTTTCAGCTGCAGAGATCGAGCAGGTCAGTGGTCTGTTCCAGGAGAAGCAAGTGGAGCTCCAGTCTGCGGTGCTGAGGGTGGAGCAGCTCAGTGTGCAGCTGGAGGACCTGCGCAGGGGAAAGCTCAACGGCATACAGACGGCCCTGGGCGGCCAAGTCACCGGCACTGCAGCCCTGGAGCTCCGGAAACTCTACCAAGAGCTTCAGGTACTGCCTTGTTAAAAAACTGTGAAACATTGAATGCTTTTAATAGGTCCCACTACATTTTCCAAATTTAATCCTCCACAGATCCGGAACAAGTTGAACCAGGACCAGAACAGCAAGCTGCAGCAACAGAAAGAGCTTCTGAACAAACGCAACATGGAAGTGACGCTCATGGACAAGCGCATCAGCGAGCTGCGCGATCGCCTCTACAAGAAAAAAGCTGAGGCACGTCAAAAAGAGAACCTCCCTGTAAGACTAAGAGCGCTCAACACATCTCCTCTTTAAGACTCTTTTCTGTTGAAAATGCTTCTGACGAAAAACACTCCCGTCTCAGTGATGGGTCACTCCAGCCTCTCCAAATGTTCACTTTTAATAATAGAAAAATTCTAAGAGGAAACTTGCAGACTAAAGGTTTTCGCTCACGTTCCCTTGGGGGAAACCATCTGCAGTGCAGAAAATAATTTCTTGTGACTTCAAAACTCCTTGGTTGTCTTTCCCCTCGCTGTCAAAGCTTCTAACCTACAATACTTTCCCCGACCTTCTTCATCTTCCAGCTGAACAGATCCAACGGGCCCCCATCCCCTCAGCCGGCTCCTGGCACTCTGGGCCGCGTGGCCGCCGTGGGGCCGTACATCCAGGTGCCTGTGCCGGGCCGACAGGAAGGAGGCTACACCATACCAGCCGATCCACTCAAGCCACACACTCTGGGCGTTAATAACCAAGCCAACCATGGACGCACCAAGTCAGGTTGGTTGAACACCCATAAAATGACATTTTACTTTTAAGAAACATAGTTGTGGATACTGGATGATACCAGGCCACCACAAATCAATAAAAGTTTATATTACATTTTGAGTGAGTTGCTCGTCTCATTTTCCTCATTAAAGGTGTAGTCAGCGATTCAGGATTCTGACAACAACAAAAAAACATTGACAACTAGCATTCTCCAGAATCACTGACTCCACCTTTTTAAGAAAGAAGGAACCTGGACACATATATATAAAGTAGGCAATAAGCATATGAGAAGTTCCCGGATGCAGTTAGAGAGTAGCTTTATCGCATGTAGTCCCAGAGGCAGAAGTCTTACCCCACTACACATCTTGCATGAAAAGCTTGTGATCGTAATTCCCCCCTGAGCCTCAACTATAACTCTTGTTTTCCCGCCTACCTGACCTCTCAGTTAACGCTCCGCCCGGAACTTGATTTCACTGTCTTCTTTTTTTTCTCCTCCTTCCTCTCTAACCTGGCTTTCTTCCTGTGTGGTGTGTACTGTGGTTCCCTTCCTTTTTTTTCTTCTCTCCTCCCCCTCTCACTTCTCTATGACGTGTCCTGTCTTCGTCACGTCTGTGTGTCGCTCGGTGTGTGTGTTTTTTTTTTTTTTGGGGGGTTCAACTCTTTGCGGGGCAGACGGTGTGCGTAAGCCTGCCGGCCCATGGAAGGTGTCTGATTTAGACATTGTTGTGGACCCGGTTCCCCCGTCCCTTCTTCCAGAGTCACTGCCGGGCACCGGAGCCTCCACTGGCTCTGACGGCCTGTCCCGTGAGTGCACAGTGCTGTGTTAAGCAGAGGGATGGCAGCTCCCTGAACCTTCTCTCTTTGTTTTTGTAGTAACAGGATCCTTAAGCCGGTGCTGGAGTTATTTTACTCCATATAACATACTTATCTTTAAAACATCAATCATGATTGGCCAGGAAATTAAAGACGGTCATAATTGTACTATTCTCAGTCATGCCTTGAGCCCCCCTACACTGAAAATAGGGAATTCAAGCAGCGCAGTTTGGTTTTAGACGGCTACGGGTGGTTGAGAACAATGTTATGCATTCTTGAATTTATGTCATCACCTCCCTTCGCCGTAGTCCGTCTGTTTACAACGGAGGAACGAGTGTTTTGACGTTGTGAGCAGCACTACGCCAAAGAAAAATCTTAATAGCTGGATCTGTTCTTATTGTTCAGTAATACAAACTCCTTATTTTACAATAAATCGGGTACTAAAGCACATGTCAAACAGTAGCAGTTGTGAGCGTTGATTAGTGATATTGGATTTCACTACTACGGTAACCCAGGCATTGGAATATTTCACGGGCGCTGTAGCCCTCTCTAAAACGTTGCTGCTTAAAGTCCCTTATGACTGATGTCTCACACTCCACAAACCAGATTCTGCTTTAAAAGTAATGGGAATGATTTCCTCCACCAGACAAACCAAAGCTTACATGCACAGCTGGGGATTCTGAGGAGTGGCCTAGCATCTGCGCCTTGTTAACTTGAACAATCACTGACTGAAGGAAGCGTCTTGTTGGCATCCTTAACGCTCCCCTAGTGGTGCAGCATTGAGCAACATGTCGACATTTCATTTGGAGTGTTTCCTCTGTTGTTTTGGCTAATGACGTCAATGTAGTGGGCTGGCTTCTTAAAACACTTTGTTGCCATATTGCCGAAATTTTGTCCCCCTAATCGCAGATGACATCACGCCCCATGTGAGGCAAGTGTCACTGATAAAGCACTGGGGATCCTGTGTGTGTGTTTCGCACACTTCTGAGAAGGTTCAATGAGTCGAGTGCCTGAATTAATTTTACATTTGCAATGCAGTACCAATGTTATTTTTTCATAACATACCCGGCCGGCCTAACCTCAACCTTCACATCACCTTCTCACAGCTGTCACTTTCAGTTGTCCAACACTTAACATGTCCAAGGAAACTTGTCCATGTTAATATTACATTGGATTCACTTAGCTAATGTCTTTCAAGCCGTTTCTTTTTAGACTCTGGTTAGTGTTTGTAAAACTATGTTTTTAATACTGTTTCATCTCTGCCAATGCTACATTTAAATCATTTTTAAATCAAAAGATTGCAAATAGTTTACATCCAAATTCATGTTTATATGTACAACAACCTTTGCTGTCTTTGTTGTCTTCCCTTTTCCATCCTCTTCTTTTTTTTTTTTTTTTGCCTACGCTTGCTGTCCCTATCTTGAGGAAGACAAACATTTACATAACATTACATTGCTTACTTGCATCCCTAACTCTTCTAATTAAGTTGCTATTTATCAAATAAACGAAATCACTACACAACTAAATACAAGTGCATTCATTGCCATCTTTGAAGGCTCAGGATTTTTGTCCTATTGATCGACAGCCCGTCTGGAAGCATTTAGTCTACATTGTTTTTGACAAAAACTTGGTACAGAATGAAAGTTTCAAATCCTTTGTGCAATAAAGGATAAATGTTGTGATGTGCCAGATGTTTCTGGCCACATGTAGAGAAAGGAAATTCTGAGGAAATGCCTGTTAGAAGATTTCTTAGAATAAGTATTTTGTAAGAGCACTGTATTGGAAATTTTCATATCCCTTTGATCAGTTTTATTTTATTATCAGTGTTTTAATTCAATTGTACATGAAGCCATTTTTTTTGTTATTGCCTTTTACTTCCTTGACCTGGAGAAGTAGTGGGAGTATACTGCAAGAAATTAAGCTTTTTGCAGGAACTGTTGTTTGCATTATCTCTGTGTGAAATATGCTGAATTAACATTAACAAAGCGTTTGTTTGAATGTCTGGTTAATAGGATAGACTACACAAAATCCTGAACCCTCCATCTAATACCAACCCTAGGTCAAAATGGTACAGATAAACATGTTTCTGTGTGTATAAAATTGTGAAAAGAAAACAAAAAGAAAACAAGAAAAGTTTTACCATTTAGACCTAGTTCTGGTGGACATGCTTGGTCACTACCCCTGAGTTGTAATACATTTGTAATACATTTGGTATTTTTCTCTCTTTTGCAACACACTGACTGTGTCCTGTTTGTTCTCTAGCTAATGACGCTGGTTGGCCGTCTGTAGGCAAGACCAGCACTTCTCTAAAGCCTCCTGAGAGAAAAGACTCAGGGACTGATACCCAGGCCAAGAGCCCTGCCTCGGGCTCCCCCATCACTCCAAGTGCAGAAAAGGTTTAGTCCTATTTCTTTATACCCCTGTTAATGTATTCAAAGATGTCCACTGTTTTTGTAGCTGTTAAGCTACTGAAGTAATGCTGCGTAAATAAGAAATGTTTTCGACATTAAGCTAAAATTCCAGAGCGTATTGATTCAATATAACCATACATTTAAATGTGGAGTCAGCGATTCTAGAGGAGGCTTATTGTCAAAATCACTTTTGTTCCAAATCAGTTAATAATTCCTCACAATCCACTACCTGTCCTGTACATACTTGTGTGAGCCTAGGCTGTGTATTAACACCGGCCTTTTTTCAGCACACACACACTTACTGATTTAGACAAAGAATTATTTTGACAACAAGCACTCTCCAGAATCACTGACTTCCAACTTTTTGACTTTTTTAAAATATAAAACATTGTTTTTAACGATGGATGTTTGCAAGTGAATAATTCATTATTCTTCACACAGGTGCTAGACTCTAAAATGTCTGTGTCATCCCCTGCCATATCCAAGCCACAGCCGCCCCCCTATGGCTCCCACCTCATCATTGCGAACCAAGCCACCACCTTGGATCGCCGCAAGGACGTGCCTCCTCCTCCCCCCCCTCGCCCTCTCCCCACCCCGCCGGCTCCCGCCTGGCCCCGCGTCCCCCCCACCACAGGCTCGTCCTCACAGCAGATCCAGCAGCGCATCTCTGTGCCGCCGAGCCCCACCTTCCAGCCTAACGTCCCGCTCTTCCCTCCCGGTCTGAGCGAGCGGCTGGATGCCCCCCCAGCCGTGGCCGTACGCCCCTTCATCCCTGACAGAGGGTCACGGCCTCAGTCGCCTCGAAAGGGCCCCACCACCATGAACTCCAGCTCCATCTATCACATGTACCTCCAGCAGGCAGCGCCAAAGAGCCAGCCCCTCAAGCCTGCTCTCAAAGCAGGTAAGCGTTTAGCTTTAGAAAAGGATTACCCAGTGTCTGAGGTCTTACTGTGAAAATACATTAGAGAAGATCACACTTAAACGTGCAATCAGCGATTCTGGAGAATGCTAGTTGACTAACTTTTTGTCAAAATCAGTGAATATCTCCTCACAGTACGCTAGCTGTGCGTACTGTGCGTGTGCGTTGGGAAAAGATCCAGTGTTAATACACAGCCTAGGCAGTCAAGTTACAGATCGTGAGGAGATCTTCACTGATTTTGACAAAAAAAAATTGAAAACAAGCATTCTCCGGAATCGCTTACTCCTATGATCCTATTGTAATACAGTCTGAAGCTTCAGTATTGTTGCCACTTTTTCAATGCAGTGTTGTCTTGAATAAATTGTGTATGACCCATGAGACTTGTATGAAGGGTACAGCAGAAAATATTTTCAACATTTCCCATTCATCTTGAATTATGTGAACTTGTGCAGAAAGACTTGTTCAATTCATCGACCCTGAGAAAGATGGACAAAGTAACACATAAGAATCAAATGATTGATGAAATGATGTCAATGCCCTTCATTATTAAATCAAATGTGTCTGTTTGTCTGTAGTATACGGGAAGCCTGTCCTCCCACCCAGCTCCACACCCCCGTCGCCCCTGCCTTTCGTCCAGGCGGGAGGGGCCTTCCCGCTGCTCCAGAGTCAACCCGGCAGCGAGGACGCTTTGGATGGAGAGTTTGACGAACAGGACTTCTTCCAGCAAGCAGAGCCCCTGGCCCCTCCTCCCAGTGTGGAGAACATCCCCAGACCGCTCAGCCCCACCAAGCTAACGCCCATGGTGCACTCCCCCATGCGCTACCAGAGCGACGCCGATCTGGAGGTGCTCCGAAAAAAGCTGGCCAACGCTCCGAGGCCGCTCAAGAAGCGCAGCTCCATCACGGAACCGGAGGGCCCTAGCGGACCCAACATCCAGAAGCTGCTCTACCAGAGGTTCAACACACTAGCGGGAGGCATCGAGGGGAACGGAGTCGGTGGATCGGGAGGTGGCAACGGCGCAGGTAACGGGACGCCGTTTTATCAGCCGGCCGCTCCTCCGGGTTATCCGGGAGGAGGAGACTCCATGGCTGACACAGACAATGGCAACCTGCCCTCTGAGACACCGCTACTACCTCCACCACTGGGAGCAGAGGAACCCGGCTCTGAGGCCCCGGCTCATTCTACAGACAGTAACGACAACCAGCCGCTGCCCTCGCCACCAGAGGGGCTGCTGGGAGATCCTGCTGAAGCGGAGGACGATGATGACGATGATGACGACCACAACAACAACGTGGGAGGATCTGAGGCGTTGCTGCCCAGCCCTGTGCTGGAGGTCACAACCCCAGAAGAGAGCGGCACTGCACTCTCACAGGCCCTGGTGACAAATGCATATACACAGAGACTATTATTATTACATTTAAAGGGTAATAAAGTTGTAACTTATATCTTTCCTCTGTTTAATCGCTACAGGACAAGCGCACAAACCTGAAGAAGCCAAGCTCTGAGCGCACGGGCCACGGCTTCAGGGTGAAGTTCAACCCTCTGGCCCTCCTGCTGGATGCCTCGTTGGAGGGAGAGTTTGACCTCGTGCAGAGAATCATCTATGAGGTATGCCCCGACTCTGTGCGCACATTTGGATTAATTTTCATTTGCACGACTCATATTTTCATCCATGTCCTTTTTTCTTTTCTTTTTTGGTCCAGGTGGAGAATCCCAGCACTCCCAATGACGAGGGCATCACGCCCCTGCACAATTCAGTGTGCGCAGGACATCACCACATAGTCAAGTTCCTGTTGGATTTTGGTGTGAACGTCAACGCTGCAGACAGCGACGGATGGTGAGTCCAAGCTCTCTCAACACAAATTTGATTTGACACGATCTGTTGTTAAATCCTTTCACATTTATATAATATATCATTATATTTCCCTGATTTGTGTTTTCATCATTTTGCTCGAATAGGACTCCGCTTCACTGTGCCGCCTCCTGCAACAGCGTTCATCTCTGCAAGATATTGGTTGAGTCGGGGGCCGCCATCTTTGCCAGCACCATCAGCGATGTGGAGACTGCTGCGGATAAATGCGAGGAAATGGAGGAGGGCTTCATCCAGTGCTCCCAGTTTCTATACGGTGAGAGATGATGTCAATATCCGTCCAAATCTCAGTCCAAGAAAAAACATGTTAGGCAACTTCGTTTTAATAATTCACAATAATTTTTTTCTGTTGAGATTTTGATTTTGATCTAATGACATTGTTATGTTGACTTTCTGTTTTGGTCTCTATCATGCAGGTGTTCAGGAGAAGCTGGGTGTGATGAACAAGGGGACGGTGTACGGTCTGTGGGATTACAAACCTCAGAGCCCAGACGAGCTGACGTTTAGCGAGGGTGACGCCATCACCATTCTGCGACGACAGGACGAGAGCGAAACGGACTGGTGGTGGGCGCGACTCGAGGACAAGGAGGGCTACGTGCCCCGCAACCTGCTGGGGGTAACAACCGAATACAATTATCTGCCATGATTCCAACTGCTACATTTTAAATTTAACTTAGATTGCCATGGGTAGGACATATAATCAGTGCATGGCATTTCTATTCAGGTTTTCTGATTTGTGTATCTTGATTTATTAGCTGAAATGGTAAGGCATGTTATCTATTGTTCCCTAAAGAAAAGAAAAGTTACTTGCTGTTCTCAATGACAGTTTGACCGATTCATGACTTGACCTATGGGCAGATTGGCTTGTTACATTTTGATTTAACTTATTATTTATCTATTATCTATTTATTTATCCGTTACATTTCTTAGGGGGAAATGAAGAATATATTCTGTTTGGGCCCAGTTCGATAGTCATGGTGTAAACAGTTTTTAAATAAGACATTGAAAAGAAAGTCCCTAAGATGTCATTGACAAAGCAGCATTATAACAAAAATTAGCTTGTCATTTCCGTCACGTTAACCATTTCTCCTCTCTCCGTTTTTGCAGCTCTATCCGAGGATCAAGCCTCGCCAGCGCTCCTTGGCGTAGCGTCTCACTCCACTGACCTCTGGCAAACAGCTGGACTCATGACACAAGCGAAAGCAAAGAACAAAGGAGTCTGGTGCACCGTCTTCTCCCTGTGGCCATAACCTCACCCGGCCTTGTGCTTCTCACAAAATCCCTTTTCTCTGACGCAGTGGGCACCGAACTCTTATACACACACACATTTACATCTGTACACACCTAAACGCACACACACACTGAAACACAAGCACTCCAAATGAGAAAAATCTTTTGAACCACTCACTCCTGACCCCCCCCCCCCCCCCCCCCACCATCACCACCTCTAAATCTCATTGCTCTGTCATTGTCCCAACTTTATTTTATCCCGATTCAGTGTCAGCTCTGTATCAGACGTAAACTGGAAGAATAAAACACTAACCTCTTGTCTCAGTATTTCTTGCAGTGTTCACACTTCTTCAGCAATCTCCCTAATGAGTTCACTGGTGGAACTGGTTTACATGAAACTAAATGGTGACTGGAAAGAAAAATCATCTTTAAGGGTGAGAGGATGTTAATTTGTCATTTGGGTTATAAGACTTAAAGTTGTTTTATTTATTGACAATTTGATCCCCTTGCACGCAAAAAAAATAATCCCGAAAAATGCGCTTTTGATTTTGTTGTAGTCTTGCCACCAAAGATGAATGCAGATTTACATATTTTAATTCTATTCCTCCCTAAGACCTTGCAGAATAGTTGAAGAGTGAGATAATCAGTTGTTATTTAACTATGGATAATGATAAACCGCCTCAAGGAGTTGATTGAAGTCCCTTCAGATACTCTTATGGATATAGAAAAATTATTGAAGAGGAGAAAATAAAAGAATGTAATAAGTCTTCAGTATTAACGACACAGGCCAGTCCGAACAAATCCAGCGTATTAAAGCAAAGATGGATATAGATTGACGGCACGCAAATTGTCATGAATCGCACTTCGAGTCCACCTTTGCAAGGTTTTTAAAAATATTTTCTCTGAACATCCCTGAAATGAAAAACTCATAAGCTGCAGTTTCCCAAAGATATCTTAATGGAAATGTGTAAGACATAAACAGTGTTTTTGCTTAACCAGAAAGTTTTCCAAAGTGAGAAAAGCTGCATCTGTGCAACATCTGTAGGGTGTGTATAATGGTTAAAAACTAAAAAGATCTCCTATCTAAAGTATTTAAAGTTTCACGAACTGGAAAAAAAGTAGATTTAAAACATTTTAGTTAAACGGTGAGCAAAGGTCAACTCCAAAAACAGAAATATGTCACTTCTTGAAGGTGTGATCGGCTCAGTGAATAATGATTAAGTATGGGAAATGTTTTAAATGAGTCTGGGCATGTATTTCCTTTATGCACCATTTTTGCTCCTGTTACATTAAAGCAGTATCATTCTCCACATGAAATGGAGAACTCTCAAATGTTTAATGAATTCCAGACACTGACATTATCATGGTGCATCCACACCAAACGCCAAAAAAAAAAAAAGTTTACCCCACTACACAAACTCAACACTTGAAAACACTTTCTCTCAGGGCCAACAATACTGTTGCTGACACTGTTCCACCACTAAACTAGTGATCATATTGCTATTTATCACTCAACCAACCTCAGTTTCATTTCAGCAAGTGAACCAAAACAAAGACAAAATCCCAAATTTAAAGAAAGAAAAACACCACGGGCATGAGTTATAGATCAGTGAAGAGGCGGTTCTTGTGTCTGAAATGTTAATGTTCAGATTCAGACGTTAAAGTCCGCTTCAGACAATCCTGAATTTTCCCAGTTCTCTTCCTCCAGCGGCCCCCCTTTCAGGTACATACCTTTCCAGTGACACAAACACACCTGTTTTCCTTCATGTTATCGGGCATCGAGAGCCCCATCAACTTATTCTGAACCTTGAGTGACTGTGTGGTATGCCAAGTGTGCTAGTTGCCCAGGCTTTTATCATAGCTTACCATGTACATAGTGTGAGGAGATGTGTAATATGTCTGTTTGCTGTATGGACAAGTGGGCTTTCTGTATAAACGCTGTACTCACACATTCAATTCTGTAAATGTGAACATTAAAACAGAAGCTCCGGCATGACTAATGTCTTTCAGTGTCTTAATCCAAATAATTAAGTGTTAAGTGGAAGTATTTTGGGAACCACTGGCTTGACTGTTGGATGCCTTTTTCTGTAATTTTTTTTTATTTTCTTCAAATGTTTTACAGTCTATGTTTTTGTACAGTCTAATAACACGATCATGAGGCAGGTAAGTGCTTGGATGTCAAAATAAGTGAATTTCTCCGTAATTTGCCAGCCTAAACTCTGTAAACTGGTATGTAAACGCAGGGGCTCCACACTGTAACTAGAAACAAGCCCATTTACAGAGCCTAGGCATTAGCACTTGACTTTTTTTTAAGATCGCACAGTATGGAGAGGTTGCAGATCGTAAAGAGATATGCACTGATTTTGACAGTTTATTTTAGACGAACGTTCTCCAAAATCATGCAGTCGACCTTTATGACTTGAGCTATGAATATGGAGCAATATGGCTTGTATTATTGTATAAGTTATTTTTTTTTTTTTTAAATAGCCTGTCAAATGTTTCCATGACACGATCCCCCAAACATAAGGTTTACTATTTAAGGTTCAAGGTATCTTTATTATCCCCGAGGGGCAATTTGTTGTACAGCCAGCAGTAAAAAGATGGCAAACATATAAGACAACAAATAACACAAACAGATCACATATTTACATGTGGTCATTGACCAGACTGATGGCAGCATTTAAAGAATTCACCCTGTTTGAAGAAGATGACTTTTTGTCTTTGAGGACTTTTTATGACTTTGAACCAATCAACAGCCTGTTTCGCCGTGTAGGCAACTATAAAGCCAGCCTCTGCAAACTGAATGTGCCGTGGACATTCTCTGGAGAGACGCTAACTTGCTGCTCACAGGTCTTTGTTTTAATCTTCACCTATCAACTACGAAAACATGGTGAGTAATGAAGTTAAGTGTCTCGTTTGTTAAAAACTCTGTGGGTTAAGATTATGTGATGGTCCAGAAGTCCACATTTGTGTTAGCTAAAAGTCGTTGGCCTAGCCTAAAGTCAGAATTCAGTCCAAGATTGAGGGGGACAGTTAATTAACCGTTAGGCAAACAAGTTTCGTCTTTTAAAAAAATATACATAGCCTATATTATTTAAAATGTTTTTTGTAAGTTTTGTCATGTTTTTCGGATTAAATAACAGTTTAAATGTAGTTTGTTCCTCCAGTTCAAGATGCTGGCTGTTACCAAACCAGCTTGAACCAGAATCCTGATCCTCAACCGATTAACGGTTCTTCTCATTTAAAAAAAGAAAGAAATACATTTACAGACATTTTTACAGCCTTATAACACATCATTTATAAACGATATTGAACAATAATTTGTAAAATTAAGTGTTTTTTTTAAATGACCAATTTAATGTTCACAGTATTACTTTTGACTAAATGTTGTATATACACAGGCTCTTTATAACCACTTTTACCTGCCTCGTTCAATAAAAAAAATAAAGGATGAAATCTTGCCTCCTATAGGAGCATTGTGGTCAAATAATTTCCGATATCCTGTCTGGTTCTCAAGTTGTCATGCTATATTGAGAAGTTAAATGAATATGCAACATGATCTGTCAGTTGACTTATCTTGTTGGGTTGATCTTTGATCTTCAGCTGTTGTTATCAGAATCTGATGAATACTATGAACTAGCTAAATAAATGTTACAAATTTCCCTTGTCCTCCAGCGTGAATGTATCTCAGTGCACGTGGGCCAGGCCGGTGTCCAGATTGGCAATGCCTGCTGGGAGCTTTACTGCCTGGAGCACGGGATCCAGCCCGATGGTCAGATGCCCAGTGACAAGACCATTGGAGGAGGAGATGATTCCTCCAACACCTTCTTCAGTGAGACTGGAGCTGGAAAGCATGTCCCCAGAACTGTTTTTGTCGACCTGGAGCCCACTGTCATTGGTAAGCTCCTCATGAATTAAAGACTAGTTGCTGCTTGATGTTGGTTTGTCAGACCCATGGAGTCATTGTGATTGAACCAATTTCTTCAGATGAGGTGCGAACTGGGACTTACCGTCAGCTGTTCCACCCTGAGCAGCTGATCACTGGTAAGGAGGATGCAGCCAACAACTACGCCCGTGGACACTACACCATCGGCAAAGAGATCATTGACCTGGTGCTGGACAGGATCCGAAAACTGGTGAGTCCCTTCAGAGCAGGATTTCATTCTTGTCTGTGGTGAAATATAATCAAATAATATAATTTTCAATGTAAATAATTGACATCATCAAAGTGTCAACACCACACATACAGTATGTTTTTATTAACTTTATGACTCACATTATGCAGTTTACCTTTGCGCCACCAGAGAGCCTTCCATTATTAGACATGACAACTCGCACCCCCACCCCTGGTAAGTGATAATCCAGTTATGCACATCTCTCAACATCTCTTTCCAGAAACGATGTCCCAGTGAGTTTTAGCACTTAACAAGGGCAATTTTTTTTTTGTAATTGTTTCCTTTAAGTTTATGATAACACCATAGATAAAATAGAGATAGATACTTTATTCATCCCGAAGGGAAACTGTATTTTTGCATTAGCAAAATAATACTACATTTTTTTTATTTGAAATTAAAAGCGTCATAGTCCATTTCCACTGGCTGACTTTCCATTATCTATATTTGGCCAACGTCTGTCCCTCTGTCCTCAGGCTGACCAGTGCACAGGTCTTCAAGGCTTCCTGGTTTTCCACAGCTTTGGCGGTGGTACTGGATCTGGTTTCACCTCCTTGATGTTGGAGCGTCTGTCGGTCGACTACGGCAAGAAGTCCAAGCTGGAATTTGCTATCTACCCAGCTCCCCAGGTGTCCACTGCTGTGGTAGAGCCGTACAACTCTATCCTGACCACCCACACCACGCTAGAGCACTCTGACTGTGCCTTCATGGTGGACAATGAAGCCATCTACGATATCTGTCGCAGGAACCTGGATATCGAGCGTCCTACTTACACCAACCTGAACAGGCTGATGAGTCAGATTGTGTCCTCCATTACTGCTTCTCTTCGTTTTGACGGTGCCCTTAACGTTGATCTTACAGAGTTCCAGACCAATTTGGTGCCATATCCCCGTATCCACTTCCCTCTTGCCACCTATGCCCCTGTGATCTCTGCTGAGAAGGCTTACCACGAGCAATTAACAGTGGCAGAAATAACCAACGCCTGCTTTGAGCCGTCCAATCAAATGGTAAAATGTGACCCTCGCCACGGCAAGTACATGGCTTGTTGCCTCTTGTACCGTGGTGATGTGGTGCCTAAAGATGTAAATGCTGCCATAGCAACCATTAAGACCAAGCGCACTATTCAATTTGTGGACTGGTGTCCCACTGGTTTCAAGGTGGGCATCAACTACCAGCCGCCCACTGTAGTCCCTGGTGGAGACCTGGCCAAGGTCCAGAGGGCTGTGTGTATGCTGAGCAACACTACTGCTATTGCAGAGGCCTGGGCTCGACTTGACCACAAGTTTGATCTGATGTACGCTAAGCGTGCCTTTGTACACTGGTATGTAGGCGAGGGTATGGAGGAGGGAGAGTTCTCTGAGGCCAGAGAGGACATGGCAGCTCTGGAGAAGGATTATGAGGAGGTTGGAGCTGAGTCTGTTGAGGGAGAGGGGGAGGAGGAAGGGGAGGAGAATTAGAAAAGGAATAAAGCCAAGTGGGAAATAGATGGATTCTGTTTGTTCGTAAAGCTATTCCCATGTTTGTCTACTGATAAAACAACAGTTTGATAACCTTTCTGAAAATGTGAGTTTGAATATTCTAGAGCTGATGTTTGTATATCAAACCTATGTGCACAGTAAAAATCCTTAAACTCACAGTTTTACTTTTCAAACAATAAAGTTTATGTGACTTGAAGTTGGGTTTGTTATTCATCGTTAATTTGTTTTTCGTTTTTTTTACTGAGTATGAAAATCAAGATAATTTGTCACAATACCTGCATGACAATAAACACTGCATTAGATGTTAAGTGGAAAAAAATATATTATACAGTGTATAACAGTATTTATATTTTACAAATGTTTAAATATAATCGTAAAGCGTGCAGTTAGTAGTTTACAAACTATAGTCAGTATATTTTAGCTATAGCTTCCCTCACCACGTTTTTTTTTAACAGATTAGGCCCTGTGGTATCATATAAACCTAATAGTTGTCACATTGTGCTCAATCATAGGCTTGCAGCTATCTGATTTTGTATACAGGTTTAGTCAGAAGAAGAAGACTTTCTATACATATTGTATTTTAACCTACTGTTAAATCATCTCTGCTGCATGGACTGTTGGTATATTTTTCTACTTAACTGGTGAACTTGTGGACATTGTTAATCTAGTTTTATTGCCAAGTGGATTCTGATAACAAGACACGTTTCCAAAGTGACAAGGTAAGAAATGAATGCAGTTGTCTGAAAAAATAACTCAGGTTGATACAATACCCTTTCTGACCCCTGCCTACCTTTCTAACCGGTTTCTCTTTTATTGTCTCAATTTGAAGATGCAGGGGTCGTAATAAAGTTAACTTGACTTGCAAAACTGCTACGAAAATGCAGCAACACAAGAAACAATTTAAACTCTTAACCGTCCTGTTGTGGTCCGGTCAAATTAGGTCCATTTTAAAGTGTTCTCTCTGAAATATGTATATGATTTAATCGGATTATCATGAGGTTCCATGACTGTTCCCATAGAGCCTACGAACACAATATTTATTTTGATAATTATTCATTCAACTTTGGTGGGTTAATTTTACTGTGTTACTACACCCTTGGTGTTTTGACCGACCATTAGAAATTAATGGGTGGAACTACAATTAGTGCATCAAATTGGCAAACCCCATGGGAACCACATCTGTTGGCAATTCTCACAAATATTAGCCTTGTTTCAATAATATTTTGAATTTTCATTACAAATATATTCAATAATACAATAAATTCGTACATAGGCTACTCTATAAATCCATCTGATAGATCTTAAGGCTCTTGATCATTCATATCATTGATCATGACACTGGGGAAAATGCAAAATTGTTATTTATGTGTTCATAATTACATTTTTAATATGGTTTAACAATTTCCATGTGTAGTTTTGGGCCTTAGCCCTATCCTTTCTTTACTGGGACAACAACTGGTGTTATTTTGAGCCACTACTAGGCTATTTTAAAATGTCAAATGGTTTTTAAAACAAATATCCTTGTTAGAGTTTTTTTTTATTTTGAGTGTTATCAATATCAAAATATGTTTAATCTGAAAATGTGTTATAGTAATAAAAAAAATCAAAATATTATGATTTCTTTTTAATTCAAAATCTTATAAGAGCTCAGATCAATGAGGCCTAAATACCATGGCGAACATAAATCCAAAACGTGTATTGATCACATGAACTGAAATTGGTAAAAGTATCTAACACAACATATGGTGATAATTCATGGATTATTGTGGATTTGTAATCAGATTTAGTGGGGTAAATGACTAGGATCGTAAAATGAGACGAACAAAACAGGAGGGTTAAAAGCTTATCAAATCAAAGAGGAAAAATAATAATTAAGTTTATCAATCAGTTGGGTAAATTGCCTCAATGAAGTGTATTTTTAAATACAATAAGAAAGGCTTTGTTTTTGTAACTGTGTTTATACATTTTTGTGCATTTGGTATGCGACAAATAAACAGGTTTATTATCAAAAAGGTCGCGGTTCCTAAACTGAAAAAAGTTTAAAAGTAAACACTCCATTTGAAAAAGGTGGTGACCAATAGGAAAATAGTTCATGTGACTTTGGGCCAATGGGATTCGGCAGATATTTTCCCGCGTGAGCATTATAAAGTATAAAACCTCCGCTATCGCCTAGAGACGATAACAATCCAGAGAAAACTGGCTATTCTCATAACCGTTGTAGCCTTAGTTTTTATACCTCAACACTTCAAGAAACATGGTGAGTATATGATATTCTGAGTCGTTTAATGTATTTAACCGAGTGAAAAAATAAATATATAAGTGATATTAGCCTAATTTAAGATTTTTTTATCTTAAATGTTATAGCTAAAAATCAAGCTAGGTTAGCTTGTACAAGAAACAAAGTCTGGTGTGGAGGAGATAACAGTCGGATAAACACGTTTATTTTTTGAAGGAATGTTTCGTTATTGTGTAGCATAATTTGATTGTATGTGATTCTGATCAATGGAAAGGTAATTATTAAATTCAGTCGACGTTTTATTCTGCCGCCGTTTTATTTTGCCTGTTGGAGAAGCGGGCTAAACAGTTAGACAATATGGCGGACGAAGCAGAATTCTAAAACTGTCAACGGTTCTCGAGCCAAAAATTATAAGTCATGTTGCTATTTAAATTACTTCGGTGGAAATGTTGTACAACCTCTGTATACACATTTAATTAGCCTTGTTGTATACAGTTTTTTAACTAATATTTGTATGTAATGGACACATTAGTTCAGTATTTGTAATGCTGTAATAACCATACAATTATGATTAATTCATAAATGGTCTTACGATTTTTTTTTTTTTTTTTTATGTAGTTATCAGACATTTTTGAAAACATTCCTCCTGATCCTGACATACTGTTCCTTAAACATAATGATTACATATTTGCTTAATATACACCCTTCAGGTTAAAATATTTCCGGCATCCCACGTACTGTATTGATGTCTGTCATATTGTCTGACTAAATTAAGATTTAAAAAAAAAATAAGATTCATATTAGGTGGCTTGTCTATTTTTTTCCTAGCCATTCAATCTAGTCTTAGCTCTTCAGATGTGTTCAGTATCAGATAACCTGTATATGAACCTGCTAAATTAAATTTTAAAATTATATTGCCTTTGTTATCCTCCAGCGTGAATGTATCTCAGTGCACGTGGGCCAGGCCGGTGTCCAGATTGGAAATGCCTGCTGGGAGCTTTACTGCCTGGAGCACGGGATCCAGCCTGATGGTCAGATGCCCAGTGACAAGACCATTGGAGGAGGAGATGATTCCTTCAACACCTTCTTCAGTGAGACTGGAGCTGGAAAGCATGTCCCCAGAGCTGTTTTTGTCGACCTGGAGCCCACTGTCATTGGTAAGCTCCTCATGAATTAAAGACTAGTTGCTGCTTGATGTTGGTTTGTCAGACCCATGGAGTCATTGTGATTGAACCAATTTCTTCAGATGAGGTGCGAACTGGGACTTACAGGCAGCTGTTCCACCCTGAGCAGCTGATCACTGGTAAGGAGGATGCTGCCAACAACTACGCCCGTGGACACTACACCATCGGCAAAGAGATCATTGACCTGGTGCTGGACAGGATCCGAAAACTGGTGAGTCCCTTCAGAGCAGGATTTCATTCTGGTCTGTGGTTAAATAATATCAAATAATATAATTTTTAATATAAAGAATTGACATCAGCAAAGTGTCAACACCACACATGTTTTTATTAATTTTATGACTCACATTATGCAGTTTACCTTTGCGCCACCAGAGGGCCTTAAATTATATTATTTGTGTGTGTTTATTTGTATTTATTTATGTATTTCTTTGAAAAACTCACAAGTTACTTACTATTGGTATGATTGATAAATCAGTTGATTCCTGTCCTAAATAAATATCATGGGTTTCCAAATTAACTACACTACTGCATTATCTATATTTGGCCAACGTCTGTTCCTCTGTCCTCAGGCTGACCAGTGCACAGGTCTTCAAGGCTTCCTGGTTTTCCACAGCTTTGGAGGTGGTACTGGATCTGGTTTCACCTCCTTGCTGTTGGAGCGTCTGTCGGTCGACTACGGCAAGAAGTCCAAGCTGGAATTTGCTATCTACCCAGCTCCCCAGGTGTCCACTGCTGTGGTAGAGCCGTACAACTCTATCCTGACCACCCACACCACGCTAGAGCACTCTGACTGTGCCTTCATGGTGGACAATGAAGCCATCTACGATATCTGTCGCAGGAACCTGGATATCGAGCGTCCTACTTACACCAACCTGAACAGGCTGATGAGTCAGATTGTGTCCTCCATTACTGCTTCTCTTCGTTTTGACGGTGCCCTTAACGTTGATCTTACAGAGTTCCAGACCAATTTGGTGCCATATCCCCGTATCCACTTCCCTCTTGCCACCTATGCCCCTGTGATCTCTGCTGAGAAGGCTTACCACGAGCAATTAACAGTGGCAGAAATAACCAACGCCTGCTTTGAGCCGTCCAATCAGATGGTAAAATGTGACCCTCGCCACGGCAAGTACATGGCTTGTTGCCTCTTGTACCGTGGTGATGTGGTGCCTAAAGATGTAAACGCTGCCATAGCAACCATTAAGACCAAGCGCACTATTCAATTTGTGGACTGGTGTCCCACTGGTTTCAAGGTGGGCATCAACTACCAGCCGCCCACTGTAGTCCCTGGTGGAGACCTGGCCAAGGTCCAGAGGGCTGTGTGTATGCTGAGCAACACCACTGCCATTGCAGAGGCCTGGGCTCGACTTGACCACAAGTTTGATCTGATGTACGCTAAGCGTGCCTTTGTTCACTGGTATGTAGGCGAGGGTATGGAGGAGGGAGAGTTCTCTGAGGCCAGAGAGGACATGGCAGCTCTGGAGAAGGATTATGAGGAGGTTGGAGCTGAGTCTGTTGAGGGAGAGGGGGAGGAGGAAGGGGAGGAGAATTAGAAGTTACATTCACAATAAAGTTCCTGAAATATAATTTTGTGTTTAAGTTCCTGTTACAGTAAGGGCCAGAGAGGATATGGCAGCTGTTAAAAAAAAAAAAAAAACATTGGGAAGGTCATTTGAGCAATATAGTAAGCAATAGTAAAACTGAATATATATGAATTTCTTCTTGAATGTATTCCAACAATGCACATATTTCTATCAAACATGCTCTGACTCAAAACCCTGGTGATGTTCTCAATAAAGTTCTTGTGGCATATGAAGCTTTGCATCTGTTTATTTGATTAACCTGTTTCCCCATTTTTCTTACTTTAATTTTTGGTGGTGAATGAAAATCAGACTCACACTTACTATACGGTAATGATTATGCTGTGGTTGACATTTTTAGAAAACTAAGCAGTAAATGTATAAATTAATCATGCAATGGTTCATCCCATAACTTCATTAACCTGAATTTTCGATATGGAAATAATCCATGATGATTTAATGCCAACAGATGAGAATAATAAATGCTTCATAAATCTTTTATGTAAAAACATGATATTGGCTTTAAATTGACCTAGCTGTATACAAAGATCTATAATAGTAAAGTTAGAAAACATGTGTTTCTAGTATATTTTTATTTCACACAAAAGCAGAACATATTTCACATTTCAAGGGTGGATTCAAGCACATTTGGTCATAATTTCTTGAAAGATAAATGATTACTGTTGTCGAAACAGTTCTCCTTAAATTTTCTGTGGATGGACTAATGAACTAATTGACTGATCCTTTCAGGGCCGGTTGCACCAACTGCTCTAATGTGGGGATTTACAAAAGCTTAACCATCCACATTCAAAGATGAACAGCTGAGAAGCATGCAAACCCAGGTAGAAAAGAAGTATACTTAAAGGCCTACTTCACCGGTTTGAATATGAAGGTGAATTGAATTCTGAGATCCTATGTAGTATAAATGTGCAAAAAAAAAAAAAATCGGTTCATCCTAGCCTGAGAAAAGGCAGAAAGAGTGTTTTTTTTAACCCTATATTTCTCCTTCTCGTGACATCACAGAAAGAGAAATATAGGGTTAAAAAAACGTACTTGTAAATATTACTGTGATGTCACAGTAAAAGACATCACAGTAATATTTACAAAGTAAGTTTTTTTTTTTTAACCCTATATTTCTCTTTCTGGCCTTCTCGTGACATCACAGAAGTCACGAGAAGGCCTTTTCTCAGGCTAGGATGAACCGATTTCAATTTTTTTCGCACATTTATACTACATAGGATCTCAGAATTCAATACACCTTCATATTCAAACCGGTGAAGTAGGCCTTTAATTGCATAAAAAATGTACTGGAAGTTCAAATAGTATGTTTGAAGTACATTGGTATTTCTAAAGTACTTACTTGAAGTACCCTTTCTTGCACTAGTCAAAAGTATACTTTGATTACTAGTGTATTAAATATATGCTAAATTATGCTTCTAAAAATATACTAAAATGTAAGCATATTATTTGAACATTTTAGTGTACTTACCCAAAACATATTTATTTTATGCTTATTTATAGTGCTATTTTATAGTCAGCTCTGCCCACAAACACTTTAAATTTGACAAAGCTATCTGTTATTTCTATGAAGAGCATCCCTTTCTTCCTACACACTCGAACCTCCATGAAACACTGGATCGTCACAATTGTTGCGCATGCGCAGAAACTGCTATAGTGAACCGATGACATCACGACCAGCCCGGACCAACCAGTCTGTTGAATCATCTCCGTGCCGTCTGGACTCTGTTTTTCTTCTGTTGCTTGACTTTTCTGCCTACCAGATGAACTCGTGGACACGGTTAATAAGAACAATGTTCAACGGGACAAGGTAAGACGCCGCCGTTAGAACAAAACTTTTACCATGAATGCTGAAACTAAACCCGCGTGAGGAGCCACACCGGGCCGTTTGGTTGCGTTGTTGTCGGTGATCTCCGTACCGGTGTGGCCAGCACTAGTCAATACAACAGCTATCGGTAATGTTAGCTGTGGCGAGTTTACTTTGGCTACGTCTTTTGTTGAATTTCCTGACCATATTCAAGAGAGTGACCTACACCTTTGCCCAGACATGAACCAACACAAAGGAGTCCGGTGACATTTGCATCTCTTTTGCAAGTAGTTTTGGTTGTGTAGCCCTGTCTGTGGGGGAAGCTGACACCCTTCCAACGGCTTTCACGTTTGCTAACCCTAAGACGCAAACGAAATGCGGCTGTCAACTCTAGGGTCCTCCGGGGTTCCTGTCCTGAAAGGATCCTCGGGTTCTCCCTGCAAAGTGAGGAGATAAAAAGTCATCATTGCATTCACTGGCCCTAATAGCCTATCAGACGTGTGTTGGCCTAAAGTAGCCTATAGTTCTTATCATTTAGCCTACTTCTCCGAGATATATATCGGCCTAACTAAGGTAACATCATTTTTAAGATCCATACCAATTATGTCAATATCAATTATGAAAAAAAATAATAATTCAGACACTTTGGCATTTCAGTTTTGCAGTCTCTTTTGTTACTTCTGGGTAGACTATACACCCATGCTGATATAAATGCAGTAAGCTAATATTGTCTGATCTGATGTATATCTGCCCATCTGATTTATCAGTTAGGTTGTAATCTGTGTAGGCACACAGCAGGTCCACCAAGCTTGATAACCTTTTACAAGTCTTCACAGATTAAAGGTGGAGTCAGCGATTCTGGAGAGTGCTTATTCTCAAAATCCCTTTTTGTCAAAATCCTTAAATATCTCCTCACAATCTGCTGTCTGAAAAAATCTGGTGTTAATTCACAGCCCATGCTCTGTAAACTGGTATGTCACATAACCCCTGATTTAAAAAAAAAAAAAACCCTTTCAGACATATCATATGACACTTCACCGGTTCTGAGTTCATTTTCACTTGCGTCGCTTTGCTGTGAAGTGGAATGAGTCACTTGTGAGATTTACAAGGTTACAGGTCAGTCGGAGAGCAGGACACAGAGATTACAGCAGCATAGTCATTGTAGTGGTAAGGCTTATACCCAGTTAGGCACTTATCAGAAAGGGCTTGCATTCCCCGAGAATTAAAAACCTCTAAATCATTGAGGGGCCTGTACTTGCTTGTAATGGGCCGCTGCCTTGTGAGAGGGCTTACTGCTGTGGTGTGATCTGTAGACATGTTTTCACTGTAAACACGGGAGAAGGCGTGCAAGATGTAGCCTTCCACGCTGTTATTTTGTCCACAGCGTTAATGCTCAGACAGGGAGTTGGCTGGTTACAGGTAGACACTGACAGGCCCTGACATTCAAATGGCTTGCCCTGTTTGTCTGAATAGGTGCAGTTAATTCACTGTTGTCGTTACGGCATCATTTCTCAAGTGGTCTGTTCCACCTTGACCAGTATGCCAGGCTGATATTATTGGCTAATTGTAGGCAGATTTGCATTTGGTGAGCTGGAAAGTCCAATTAAACTATAAACCCATTTTAATGCAGCTATTTATGAAAACACTGTTCTCCTATTTAGACACACAGGCATGTTGAAATTATATAGTTGAATCTCGAAAATGAAATATCCTCAAGAGGCTTTACATGCATTCTTTTTTTTCTGCTCTAGGCGTTTATGGTAGTGAGTGTGTTGTGTTTGTACAGCATATTAGTTGCTGTTAGCATGTCTGTCAGTCACTTTTATGGCATAACTTCCTCTGCACAAGCTCAGCTTTCGGCTACAGCAACTACCGCGTTGTTGTTTTTGGCATTGGTCGTTTGTTGACTCTCGTCATCCTCCCGTTGTCATAGACACAAATACACTGCTGCTGTCGGAAAGAGAATTGAAAAAAAAAACTGTCCTTAATGATCTTCCAGAAAGGGAATTCAATTAGACTAATCTATACACTTGAATGGCAAAGAAACTGCAGCTCACATTGAGTGCATTGGCTTATCTATTAGGAAGAGTGATAGAGAAGTCATCACCCCGAATAGATGAACATTGGCAATGTCTTTTGTTCAGTTCTTGCTCCACATAAAAGCATCAATGTCCATAAACAGTGGCAGTGTATTACCTGGTGCTCTTCTGTCTGTCAGCACGCACAGACAGACACTCCTGACACTCTCTTGGGGGACTGGGTTAATGAACTGAGTGTTAAATTTCACAGGACTGGTAGTGTGTGTCTGTAGGGGGGGGGGGGTTGGCTCACATTAAGCACTACAGAGTGAAAGAGTAAACGATGGCACCAACAACAGGGGGGGAGGTATAAACTAATTATTTTTTCAATGGTGGATGTCATTTAGGAGTGGCCGTGACACAGCTGAGCCCCTAAGATGGCCATATGTCAGCATGTCGTGGTGGCACTAAAATACAGAGGCAGGTGCTGTGATGGCTGCAGTGAGAATAATAAAAAGGTGCACCCCTCTTTTATATAAAGTCTAATGGTACACCCTTTGTTTAGGATGTCAGTAGTCATATCAGCTTACCTTATTAGGTATCTAAATGATGTCAATACTGTAAATCATGCACTGTGGAAAGAACCTGTTTAACTAGTTCACATGCATTGCATAGGTGTTAAAAGACTACACTTACTACTGTTAAGCATTGTTTAGTTGCTGCACCCTCACTTAAATATGTAGGTAGAACTAGGCACTGTCAGTTAAAGAGTGGTTATAAATTCTGAGAATGCAGCAGATCAAGTGTGTATACACATACCATATGGTTAATTGACTCGATTACATATGGACTCATGCTGTGTGTGGTACAGCTAATTTTTTTTCGACTATGATCTGCTGGGTTTACTAATAGTCCATTGTGGCAGTGCATGTGTGTTATGTTGGACAAACAGTTTATCAACAGACTTTACATAAATGTAACTATTTTTCGATTAATATTGCAATATGATAAAAAATAAAAATAAATAAAAAAATCTTTTATGTTTGTGTTTTTGTGATCTGCTCTAGATCCACGGTAGATGATGCCACACCAAATCTATCAGAGATACAGTAGCCATTTTCAGTCTAGTGATGTTTACAATGATGAATTGTTTAAGGGGAAAGGTTCCTCCAGGTCAATGTTGTCCCTTGCTGGTCCGGCTGGTGTCTGAGTTTCATGCTGCTCCGTATGATGTGTAGTGGATGCTGTGGGATAAACTGTGGACCTGCAGCACTCAGCTGGACCGCCACAACAATAGGCCTGTATGACTGTTTGAATGTGCCATTCTTTGCACAGTGTGCTTCACTTGGGCCAGACAATGGCTTTCATTTAGCATCCCTTTTTTTCTATCGAGGCCTGCTCTGTCACCATGGCACCCCTGCCATGCCACACCCTGCCCCCAGTCTGGATCGGCTTTGCACTCGCTGTCGGGACAGCTGGGCTTTTAGGCAGCAGCCTTCGTTGGCCACACCCAAGAAGACCCAACCTCACATTTTGAGGATAGTTGCTTTGTGGGCTGAGCTGGAAAACCCCTGCTTGTTGTTACAACTTTAATTTCTGAAATGTTGCATATGATGAACCAAAGACTCATCTGACCCCCCCCCCCCCCCCCAACTTTGACCTTGATGGAGACCTGACACACTTAATTTATTGTAGAGGAAAAACAAAACAGAAGAGTCCTGGGTTTACTGCGATGTATTAAACTACAAGTGAACCATAGTCTGCCATTCAATTAAATACTTGAAGCTATTAAAACATATATTTAAACATATAAGTCCATTCCTGTCTAACTTCCTTGTCCGTAAAAGACACAAAAATACATCCCAAACATTTATGTTGGTGGATGTATTTACGGTTACACACTGCTCGTCCTCTCCTCTGACCACTGATTCTTGACCTTTCTGATTGTTCGGAGGTGAAAGGGCAGCGCACCCTGTTTGCAACTGGACCACTCAGTGGTGGCAGATGTTTAACTAATGGGATTTAGGTTGACAGCCTCAAGGCCTTTTGGTGAGTAATGGATCCTTCATGGCAAGTCATTCATTCCTTCCCCCTTTTATTATTAGCAATGAAAAATGCATCACATCTACTAGATGATGTGAACTGGTGTGTCACTGTTGGTACGTTAGCCTGCCCTCCATCCACTTAAACTAGTGAAATTATGAGGTGCTTTTCTTTCATCTTACATCCCAACTAATTGTGATGCAGCAAAGGCTCATCTCCACCTAGCTCCCTCCAGAGAAACCAGCCTTGATCTGCAGTCTTGTGGTTCTATAACTAGAAACTGGGTGACCTATGAAATTATATTTTAGGCCGATCTGAACTTGTTGCGGTTGTACCTTGGAGACAATGCTATGAGCTGTGCTACTTCCAATGCCTGCCTGAGATGGTTTCCTTTCTGGGACTGTTGAAATAGGTAAAAACCTTATAACCGGCATGTAAAATGGCATTATAGAAATAATCGACAAGAAAACCAGGTAAGCTGACACCATAAAGGAAGTATGACCTTTTAAGTGTGAGGTTTTTCATCACGTAGATATTGTGAATTTCGGATATTTACCATTAGTTTTTTTTATGCAGTCGCTCTTATTCTCACTGCATGGTTTTCTTTTAGCTGTGATAGAGGCAGGACATCTTTAGAACTGCCGTCATTATTGTATTCTTTATATTACCAGTGTTGTCCTGTTGACAGTAAACATACTTTATCTGTTCTATACTCTATATTTCCCAAAGACAATATGAAATACCAAGTTACAGAATGACTGATATCTCCTCTAAATATACTTAAGCAGGGGACAGATTCATCAGTGTCTTTGCAGATGCCGAGCTGTCCACTTGAGAATTTCAGTCCCGTATTGCTCCCAGCACAATGCACTCCAATAAACATTACAGTTTTGGGAAGTAGTCTTTCCTAGTTGGGCCTGTTATTTGGAGTAACATAATTGTCTCAGGCTGTATGTCACATGACAGAGGCTATATTTACACACACTTGCTTGGTTTTGTGTTCTGACTCGATGTCTTTTAATTACTTAATTTATTTCAGCTTGTGTAGTTTTTTTAATTAATAGCCTCGCTGTGCTTTTTCCTGCTCGTGGAGTGGCGTTCACTTGGCGTTTAACAAAGTTAAAAAGTGACTGTTCTCTCGCCAGACTCAGAGAATTGAGGCAAACCTCAGATTATCATGACAATGATCATCGAAATTAATCACTTGTGTGCCTCAGCCTCAAGATGTGGAAAGCGTGTAGCCATGCTGCGGTTCAAACAAAGGGAGCATGTGGGTCCTGTCCTCCGTGTGTTTGTGTGTGCGTGTGCGTGGGGGAGTCCCATAACCGCAATGCTGCTTTGGGAGGATGGGAGGGGGTTTATGGGCCAAGTGGGATTCATGTTTCAATCCTTGCTCGCCTCTATCCCCATTGTCCACTAGGTCGCATTATTAATGTATATTTCCAAATCAAATAAGAATTTTGAAGTGTGTGTACGAGTTTGCATTTCTAGTGGGTCTGTTTATTTGATATTTGATATAGCTCAAGCTTTTCGGAGGACAGCATTTTGTCTCGACAGCAAATTTTGTTCACTCATCAATTCAGGTTGCTACTTGCAGTTATGGTAATACCAGCTCAATCACTGAAAGCTGACGTGTGTTTTGCATCTCAGAGCCAGGCTCACCGAGACAGTTCAACCGTTAAATGCTATAGTGTTCAGAGCTCTTCCCTAAATGACAATGTCATATCTTATCAGGGCATGTTAACAAACAGGGTTCATCTAAAAGTATGCGGGAATTCCTGCAAGCGCAGACTTCTGCATGTGATTTTAGAGGTTTAGCACTATGAAAACATAATGCTTGTTTTGAGGTCAGTGCCAGACAAAGCTCAACAACACCCTAACAAACCACAGTTTCTTCTAAGCCCCAAGGCAACATATTAATGCTTTAAAAATACTCAGCAGACCATTTGAGAAATGTGGATGTGTGGATTTTTAGAATTTGACGCACGTCCATTTGAAATAATTCCTGGGATCGGAATAGGTCAAATGGCAACATGTTTCCTCCTCAGACACAAACCAGAGCATGTGCAACAACAGCCGACAGATATCAGATTCGGCAGCAGACTGCATGTGCCACAGCCCGGCATGTGCTTTATCCTGCTGTTGAAATGCTGCGGCCCCGCCCTCCAGAAAGCATGCTCAAGTTCTGACAAGTTGTCAGAGCTAAGGAGCCAAGACAGGAAAATATGTTTAGGCTATATATCTCTTATCTGTCTTTCATTCACAAATGAGTTCAAGTTTTAATGATTTTGAAAATGTCACAAAGGCACTAGAGGCCAGGATTAAGAAGTGGCCCAAATTGACCTGACCATGGATGGAGTTAACTTTCGTTGCAAAATCGACTGGCTTAACTCAAGACAATCCTCTCCGTAATATGGAAATAGAGCCTGCTGTTGTTTGTCAGCCTCTCCCTTTGTCTCCGTTGTTTGTTTACCTCCTAAACTGAGAAGTAATTAGTGATTTTTTTTCATGTTATTTGCCCTCTCTGATTTGGCTTCTCTGGTAATGTCTGTCATGCACAGTCTTAATACATTTGTAGAACTGTGATGAACCGTCTAGAAATGCACATTTAGCTTTTATTTGTTTCTCTTCAAATGGGTTCTGTTTGTCTAAAAAGATAGCCACAGTAACCACCACCTTCTTTCCAGGAACACAAGATGTCTTGGTTTACTTGGGCAAGGTTTTCTTAAATGCTGCTGTTACAAGGAGCAGGTTCCCACAGTATAACATATCTGCGCGATAACATTACTGTCGAAAAGCCGTCAAAACAGCCACGCAGTCAGACGAAACCAGCTGCGTCAACAGCGAGATGTTCCCGAGGAGTGATTGTGTTACAGCTTTTAGTGGACGACCATTGTCCACGTCCATATTTCTTTCTTCTCTCACAATTATGTAACTTGTCATACTTCTACCTGTGTTATGATTTTGAGTAATCCACTAGAACAACTGGTTCATCTGTGATTGCTCTATCTAACCCTTAAAATACAGTGTCTGTACAGTGCATATTTTTTCCAAGTGGACCCCAACCCTGAACACGCTGCTGTTTTTGTGTGCATAATATGATAGCTTTGTTGCCACAGGGCAGAGTTTGTCAGGTCGATCCTGTTAAACAGCAGGTGTCCTTGTTAACGTCCCCAAAAACATCCGGTTTCTGCTATTTTGTGTTTTAGTTTCTTTCTTTCATCGCGCTGCCTAGTTCTTGGTTTAGCATTCCCAGCAGATTCAGCTCATGTTTTAGCTTATAATATTTTTTGCTTTGGCTTGTTGGGTCTCATGTTGTTTTTTCTCTGCTGAGATTATGACACACTCTGAGATAAACTGCTTGTAACTCTTCCATCCAGCCTTGGCAATATCGCTGTGCGCTCTATGCCGGCTCGGTTCCACTTTAGACTTTGCCTCTCTGTGCGTGCCTGTCTGTGTGTCAGTCAGTCATGCGTCACGCTGGCCATAAGCCAGTCTCACATCCGTGTTGACGCGGACAAAGATGAAGCCGGGTTCTTCTCAGATTCTTTCACATAGATTAAGAGTGGTGAGCTAATTCTCCCAGCATAAAGTGTGTAACATTAGCTAATAGGCGAACAATACTTTGAAACTGTCTTCACCCTTTAGAGGAGACTGGATACTGATGGGATTATGTTGGATTAACTTTACTCTATTTGATTTGTTTGTTTGTATGCTGTCTCTACTCTTACCCTTGATGCACTTTGCCTCCTCCCCTTTCTTATCTCTCTGCCCGAAAACCGCAACCACTGATTCCAGTGCAGTGAGCTTGGCCTACATCTGGAGGGATCAACAAGTTAAGCTGCAGCCTTTTAACCCTCAAATTCTGTCAATCCGTGACAAGCACGTTCACTGCAGCTGCAGCTTTTCACTTTGTCATATTTTTGCAGCAGTGCCTTGCCTTCCACTGCTCCCAAGAAGATTCATTTTAAAATCTTTGTTGCCCTAAATTATCCATATTTTCTTGTGAATAGGAAGCATACAATTTAAAGGTGGAGTCAGCGATTCTGGAGAACGCTTGTTGTCAAAATAACTTTTAGTCAAAATCAGTGAATATCTCCTCAAGATCCACTGTCTGTTTTGTGTGTGCGCTGAAAAGAAGATCTGGTGTTGATACACAGCCGAGGCTCTGTAAACTAGTATGTAAACAAAGGCTAGGTGAACTCAGGGCCCACCCATAACTAGCAACATGGTCTTATTTTTCCTCAGCACGCACACAGTAGGCTACGTAGCGGGTTGTGATGAGGTTTTCACTGATTTTGACAAAGTGATTTCAACAACAAGCTTTGTCAAGGATCACTGACTCCACCTTTAAAATGTGAGTGTCATTCATATCAACTCTAAATGTGAGATTTGTTTGAGGGTTGATCAACAGTTGAAAAAATAGCCTTGATTTGATTAGATGATTGAGCGTGAGAATACTTTAAAATATAGCAAGTATGTTTCAAGGTCTACTTCGTATCTTTTTTCAGTGCTATTTTGCTCATCTGAGCATACTGCATCGACGGAAGAAGGCCGTGAGAAATGGTTGAAGGCTCCAGAAAAAGCTAGTTGGTGGACCTTGAGTTAAAGATTGTTGAGGCCATGACTGAACTTTCACTCTCAATAATTGGACTTTTAATAGATATTTATGAACAGATATTCATGAAACAACTCACTGTTATGATAAGGGAGGCCACTACAACTGTTAAACATCGGTAAACTCTAGTGCTGTATCATGTTTTATTAGACTACTACAGGAAAATAAAAGCTCCCTGCTTATGTGAGATAATAGAAAACATCATGTGGGTCTGCCAGCTATGCCATGTAAATTGAAAAGGTCTGTTCCTACCATTATATTAATGTTATTATCTCCCGACCACAAGATATACTTTTCCCACATACAGTATATCCTATACTGTATGTTCTGCTGTTTTTCTTTTTCTTCTTTAATTCCTCTTAACTGTAAAGTGTAAGTATCTTTACTTGGACCGGGCGTCGTAGAGATTAGTGGATGAAGAAAGTGGCCCTTCTTTTTGGATGGATCTTTCTATTCCAAGTGGTAATTACAAGCTCCCGAAGGTGGGTAAAGACCAGAAGGACCCTTTTTTTTCAACCTGGCATTTAATCTGTGATAGTTAGGGTCTCTTAGAAGGGAAGGGCAGCATGGGTTGGAATTTATGTATATAGTCCCACCCTGAATGAGACATATGTACGGCGTAAACCCTGTTTCCTCCCACCACATGATACGAGCCATAATATAACGTTCCCCCTTCATACATTCCTTCACAGCAGTCTGAGATTTTTTTTTCTTCTGATTTTATTAAAGGGCTGTCAGTCATGGTTCCGCTAGTTATCATTAGCCTGCAGCAGAACTTTCTGTTCATTTTCACAATCTCGGCACATTGAGCTGCTTGAATTCTGGATAACCTCAATGTCTTTCCCACTACTCTTTTGAATGACCTCATGGATCTCACTACTAGACAGAGCACGATTAATATTTGACCAAAGTCCTCTGACTTCCTATTCAACCAAAGAGGACTCGGTCAACAAGCTTGTAATCACAGCTGAACTTTTTCACGGTCATCTACAATCTGCAGCCAATCAGATCTCCATGTTTCCTGCCTGGTATCACTGTTGATGTACTCTGAACTGATTTCCAAGTGTCGGTAGCTTTCAGCCTTTAACTTCCTCTTGGTCTGTCAAATATTCAAAGTTTGGAAAGTATTTATCATTCTTCTATCAATCATCTCTTAAGTGATTTTGATTGTTTATTTTTTGTTATGCCTTGTTGCTATGTGCCCTATAAGTTATGTTTTTTATTGCTGGGCTGCTTGCTATAGGTCAACACACATGACAATAAATCCTTGAAGGCAGTAGGCTACCAAAGCATATTTCTGTTGAAAACCAGAATAAAAAGATCACAGTTATCCAACTTTAGCTTCTGTGGCCGTGTTTTAAAAATCACTTTCGCTTTTTAATACAGTCCTAACAGCATCGCTCTCCTCAACTTGACAGAGAGACTTTGTTCACCTACTTGGCCCAAACAACACAACTCCCAATGCCACTGTCCCCATGCACAGTGTCCCCAATGACATTTCCTGTGTTGTATTTACCTGGCTGCCCTTGAGGTCACCAAAACATCAGTCCTGGGCTTTTTATTGACACGGATGGATACGTCCCACCAGAACAGAAGCCTCTCCGTGGGAACAGGACCTGTCTGTTATTCCAGCTGCAGGACATTCTTTTTAGAGGCAGCTACCCAGGACCAGTACAGCTTCCACTGTTATCCATTCATGACCGCACCGGCGCGGCTCGCCACTGATGTCTGTAACACCAGGCCTGTAGAGATAAACTGTTTCACATAAGCCCAGTGTTCTTGGATTCCGACCACAGAGCAGACTCAGATTTTGGACCGAGCTAAGCAGAAGGTCGCAATGCACGAAGAGATTGTATTAGAACAGCTAGCATGACGCGTTTGTTGGAAGTGGTCCAGAAATCTTCAAAAGCTCCAGGCAACTCAACTAATTCAGATGACAGCCAACGACAGCTGTTTGGGAACTATGAAGTTTGAAACAGCCAAAAATCCTGTCAAGTGACCACATTGACCCCCAAACAGCTTATTCATGTTAAGTAAGTTGTTTGGTTTGTGCTGCTTTATGTTTAAGGGGCGAAGCAGGGCAGGATATTTGTATACTGAATCCTGCTCAGTGCTCACTCACAGCTGTTAGGGAAAACAGGTTTGAATTGATCCTTTAGGGTTGATTTGTGATTTCCTTTTGGCAGAGTTGTGTGTGTCCGAGCCTAGACTTTTCTTGGCAAGCAGTTCCAATCCATAGTTTCAGTCACTGTCTCGGTTACAGAGCATGTGATACTCCACTATGTCTGTGCCACATTTCCTGGTTGTGCTGAAGGGACAAAGCTGTGTTGAATGACAAAGTGTACGAGAGAAGCACTATGACGCGTTGTTACCTTGACACCCGTCGGTAACGCTTTACTCACGTCTGTAGAACAGGAAGTTAATGACAGATAGGGATGACACTTATTTTGTTAAATCCTGTACAGAACCCTGGAGGGCCTGAATCGGGCAGAGGACTTCTGTTCTCTCTTATGAGGACATGTCTAATTTTCTCACCACCTGTATTAACAGGGATAGACAGACTTGTAATTGGTTTGGATGCTATTGCCTCAAGAATTTCCCCAAGATGAATCAACACCACTATTTTTATGTATGTCTCCACAATATTTGAACAATATATAGACTTCTTCAAGTAGGGATTAATTTTGGCCTTGATAATTATACAGTATTTGCCTAAATAGTTGAGTAAATGGTGTGTCCGACACATTGAAATAACAGCTGTAACCTTCATGATATGGAAGAATGCAACTCCTGAACATTGATGCCATCATCTTAAATCTTTATGGTTTGGATTGTATTTGAGTATACAGCTGTTACTTTCATTGTGAATTTAAGAGAGAGCGAGAACAGTCGGTTGATATTAAGATGAACCACTGAGTTATAGAAGTGGTTGTGCAATGGTGTTTTCTATCAAGACTTATGCACTTAAGTTATTTGCATTGAAATAAGGGGCCGGGCCTGACTGAAATAGTTTTTGTATTATTATATTACTGGTTGTCTCATGTGAAATCTTGCAGCGAAAGGCCAAATTGCTGTGACGACGCGGCCCTTTGTTTCAAGTCAAATGTTTTTTTTCTCCCGATGAGCGTCCTCCACAGATAACCCAAATTCCTTATACATTTCCAGGACTGGTGTTTATTCAATCCAAAAGCATATCACTATGTCACAATTCAGCAATCTTTTATGGATGCTGGAAGTTGTGAGTAAGTAATTAGCTGAGACGTAGGAGCGCGCTGTAAATCATGTGGGAGTATCTGGGATTGTTTAGATTAAAATCCTGTGGATATTTTGTGAGTTGTCTCATCATTGCCAGACTGTGTGGATGGAGTATGTGCAGTCAGTGTTTCAAGTTGCTCAGGCTGGATTGGGTGAACTTGTTTTATAATACACAGGAGGGGTTTGAAGTGGAGGATGGGAAGGAGGAGCTTGATTTATGTTTTTGACATTACCTAATTTCTTCAGTAGCCATCGCACACTCCTGTCATGACCGTCATTTACAGCACACACGTTTGACACCTCAGCATTGTTTCACTCCTGCAGCTCTCCAAACAAGCTCTTTCCAAACAAACACTAAACAAGTTGTCCAAAGGCAGCGTGGGGGGGGGGGGAGCTGGGCGGTGGCCACAGCTCGGCTGCATCCTATTAGGAATGGGAGTGTTGAAAAGGGGTGTGGCCTGAAGCCAGTAACATCTGTGCCTGTCCCCTCGGCCCCCACAGCATTCTGCAGAGAAAGACTGAGAGCAGGAGGCACGGGGAGGGATTGGATACGCCGAGGAGAAGTTCTCGCCGGCCAGCTGGCTGTTTGAAAGATCTCAAACAGCAGCTGTAATCCCTTGTTTGTACCCATGCCATCATAGCAAATCATCGATGTGGTATTTTCTCTGACTCTTGACAGCCTCAGGGATTCAAGGTGCTACATTAGGCGTTCCTTACCCGAGCAGACGACTTTGAACCTGCGTGGATTACACACCTTTGCGAAGGAAATGCTCCACTGCGTGTCGTGTGCGAGCATCCTTGGTTCTGTCGACAGTGTAGAAAGCAGGAGGATAGCACTGCAGTGAGTTGAGGATATAAAGGGAATGCTCACAGCACAACACAGACGAGCTAGCTCCTGGACACAGGGTAAGACAAGCTCGATGAATCTGCCTATTCTTCACTGTAATCAAATGAGTGCAGGAGCCGGCTATCTGCTGGTTGGAATGTGTGTGGATGTTAGTGTGTGTGACTGAATGACTGCATGTGACCGGTAGATAGTCTGAGGCTATCAGTCAGTGTGTGTGTGCATGAGGGGGAGCTGCAACCACCGGTTTTGCTTTATCACTCCCCAGGATACAGGCTGGATTCCTCTCACTGAGACGTAGGTGATTGTGTCACGTCTGTCTAATTGGGAGGTGTCTGTGCAGAAAAATGGTGTTGCTGTAGTAACCGGGGGAGGGGAGGACGATCCAACCGGGCCCCGGGGCTGATTTCGTGGTGGGAGAGTTGTCCTGTGTGCGCGGGGAATGTCCCATAATGACAAGGCTGGTCTGTAGATGGGGTGAGGTTGTGGGAAGAAATATGTGCTTGTACACTCACACACACACACACACACACACACACACACTCAGATGCACACAGATGGAGGCTACAGGCTGCTACCTCCCACCAGCTTCTCCCTGTGGTTTGGTGAATGCAGCCCCGTTATCAGTGTCAAGTGTGTGTGTGTGTGTGTGCGTGTGTGTGTGTGTGTGTGTGTGTGTGTGTGTGTGTGTGTGTGTGTGTGTGTGTGTGTGTGTGTGTGTGTGTGTGTGTGTGTGTGTGTGTGTGTGTGTATGTGTGTGTGTGTGTGAAAGCGAGGATGGCATACTTTTTTTTCCATGATGGGGGCGGAGTGCAGATAATCAAGTCAATGAAAAGGAAAGTCACCTTGAGCAGCCAGGGGTCTGCTGTCGTTTCCTGTCGCTGCCCATCCTTCTCATATTCCACTCTCACTTCCTCAGCTTCTCTCAGGAGGCTAATGTATATGCTACATCACATGTGAATACTATACAGTCTGATCGGATGTATTGGAAAGGGCTGACGGCGAGTCTTTGTAACGCAACAGGATTTCATAGTGCCTCCAACTGATGCCAAGATAGATTTGCTCTGTAATCCTTAATGGTTTTTGTTATTTGTTGTTTCCTCCGCTGCATTAAGGAGACAATCCTATTTTCTCCTCCCCATAAACATCCCGAGCAGGATTAAAAAGAACGGGTAATGTGCGGTGGAAGGGGCTTAGATTAAATCACTCAACCCACCCAGCTTGCGCCGGTCACCCACTGCTCCGGTTGCCATAGCAACTGAGGAAGAGGTAGGGATTTTTAAAGGCCATGCTGCAGCTCAGGCTCTTCTAGAAGATACCACGACGCCCTCCACGCCCGTTTAATAGTGATCTGAGAGGTTATCTGTATTTCAACTGAGAAACATGTCTGTGGCTTTATTTGACTGTGCACAGCTGTGGCGCACACACTGTGTTTGCTGAGATCACATTGACAGCTGTTGGTGCATTTGTGATTTAAAAAAAAAAGGTTCACAGTTTGTATTGGAACTCACCAAATGTTTATTCTTCATTGTTCTTTCTTGATACTCAGCGGTTTCTGTAATTTTCCAGCCTTTTTTCATTCCCTGCTAATTGACAGTGATGCTGATCTTCTAATAGTATAATCTTTAATGTTGATAGAAGCACAGATGTTTCCTAGATGACACTAATTCAATGATTGTACTGATTATGTTCATATTCTGGTGACTGGCAAGGGCTTATTGATCCTCTACTGGCCATTGACCCTCCAGATTTACTTACAGGGCCCTCTAAGAAGAGCTAAAGTACCCCTTTGCTAACACCACTTGCCATGTTTCAAATGTGTTCAAATTAATTACTTTTTAAAAAGGATGTCAATGGACATTGTTTTTATGAATTAACTGTCAATGTTCAGGTTGATTTGGTCAAGTTACTTTCGTACTTCTACTTTCACTTTAAGCTTACTGTTACCATGTATCCACGGTGTTAGCTAACTATTCCAGCTATGCACAACATTTAGCCAACCATTTCAGGTAAAAACTCATGACTTTTAACTGCTTCAGCTATTCATCCATGGGGTTTTCCTAACTATTTCAGCTAACACTTGTGACTTTTGGCTAACCTTTTTCAGCTATTTACTTATGACTTCTAGCTAAAAAACTATATTTTTTATAGGCTAATTACTCATTTCTCAAAGCTATACATAAATGAATGTAATTATTTATAATTATTATTACTTTAGCTAGTTTTAACTTCTCTGCTTGCTTGCTAATGCTAACTAGTTTTCCCTCACTCTCATTCGCAACACTGGGTGTTCTGGTGTCCAAGTAGCCTTGTTGACTCAAAATTATGATACTTTTTTATTTTTTTTTATCAAATTGTTATTTACTCAAATCTTTCCACACAACTCCCGTCAGGTGCAGGTGGAGTATATCGGTACCCCTGGTGGAGACGTGCTACTCTTAGTGGAAATTCCTCACCCTGGTTACCAAAGTATGCTGTTGTGTTTATAACAAGATGAATGTAGCAGGAATTGTCTAACTGACAAGCTGTTGAAGACCATTCTCTCATAATTAATAGAAGTTTATTGATACTCCATTCTTAATGACGGTTAACCAAATTTCCCAACCATCTGCTGCTAACAGAATAATATGCTCTTGTAAATAAAATTAAATACATTAAGTATATCCTTGTGAGGAGCTGCACATGTAGAACATCCAAAATGTTGTGAATCCAAATCAGAATTGCAAATAAACTTTGTAATATATAACCCAAACTTGAACCTCCTTGACAAATACAAATCCTGAACGTTAAGCTGCTGTTGTGAAATAGGTAAGCTGTTTGCAAATAGATCAGCTGTTTGCAAAGTCAACATCTGTGCTATGTGTTCAACAAAGCCTTTTTTTTCAGATTTTTTTTTGTTTATTTAAAGTGACTTAATAAAAGCTAATGATGCTGATGGGCTATTTATTTATTTATTTTTTACTAAACTGTTCTTTTTTTCACTGTTTTGGAACAAAGCCAACACACCAACCCAGATGACATGGGCTAAAACCCTGGCAAGGATATTGTCCCATGTTTGAGTAGTTCCCCACTTTGCCCCTCCACTTGAAGGGTTGACCCGAGGAAGAATGCTAGCATGTTATGAGTGGGGGGTTGAAGAGTCTGTCTGCAGAACCAGTTTGACAACCTTGCCTGCATAAAGAGCAGCAGCCTTTAACCTGCTTTTTAGTCTCTGTCCTCCCTACATTTGAGCCGCTCACTCCCAAATCCTAAATGCATCTTTTGGCTTTGTGCTGCTATTATTTAAGAAGGGGGAAAAGGGAATCCCAACTGAATTACTTTTTTAAGGCGTGGAGCGGTTCAGTGTGTTCTAGATAGTCAATCTTTAAAGGTTATTTCTGACCTGATTATTAACCTCGACTGCGACAACATCTCCAAATTAGACATGCAATGACCAAGAGTCTGTGTAATGAGGTATGATGTGGAAAACAATTAGATTACCTGTGTTTGACGTTGCTAATAGAGCGCCCTGCTCTCAGTAACCACATAATCTGCAGCGTGTCTGTGTGTAAAAAGTGACAACAGTGTACAGCGTATAGCTTTATTTTGTACCTTTTTAAATGTTAAGTTGAACATTGCAATTGAATTGTGATACCGGGCTCATTTCAAACACATATACAGACATAATTGAAATGTTTATTGTTTGAACACAGTACAGTTCCTTTGTATTTGACAATATGGAACTAGAAGTTTAAACTTATAATGAATGCTTTAAATAGTTGGTTTTTCCACTAGCAAAGACTGTGAAAATAACTTTAGACTTGATGGAGAAGTTTCTGTAGTTCTCTTTTGAGCACATTATTCCTACTTTATTTACCTACATAATGGTATTGCTTTAGCAAGGTATCAGCACAAGGATGTCTGTTATCATATACAACTGGAAAATCTACCAGACCAAAATAATCACATTGCATTCCAGCATATGCAAAAACATGTCACATGGTTACAGTAACCTTGCTGCAATCCACAAAGTCCTATACTGTATCAGCTGGCGGAAGAAATGCTTCCTTTGTCTGTCTCACTGCTTTTATTCTTTCCTCTGCGTTCTCTCTCAGTCCCGTATATGTTAATCTTGTAATCTGAGAGCCACTTTGGTGCTGCTCCCTCAGCCATGTGACATTAATGCTCCAGAGGCAATGCCTTTGTCATGTTGACACACAATCCTTTAAAGTAAATGCATGTGAGGACACACACAGGCATCGGAGCTGAACCTGCAACACTGCTGGTTTCACATCGAAGACAGTTTGGACCACTCTGCTGTCTGACTGTGGAGTGATGGATTTTAATCTCCTCTCAACCTGCCACTCAGCATTTCTACCATGACCCAGTTATAGTTTGATGCGAGTCCAAGTCTGAGTGTGTTTTTACTCATTTGAGTACTTGGGGCGCCATTAAGTAATTGGCAGAACGAGCGTTATGTACGCTATCCAGCTGTGCAAGACAATCGGGCAACACTGTGCCGTTTGTACCGTAGCTAAACCAGAGAAAATTACACAATGGGGGAAACACCAGTTTAACACGAAAATAACTGCCAAACAGCTACTTGGTTTAAAAAACAACATGGGTGCAATAACATGAGAATTGAGTTTTTCGGCCCCTGGAAAAAAAGGCTTAGCAATAATACATGATCATCAGCAGCAGCAATGAGAAATGGAGATTGTTTTGTACTAGTGAGCATCTTGTGGTCGAGTCACAGCCAACAGTTTTGAGTTTCACAGTTTAAACAAACACTCTGTGTCCAAATACTGAGTTGCTGATTGATTTTTCAGCGGGGCAGCTCCCAGCTCGGGCTGTGTATTTTGATGAAAGCAAGCACTACCAAAAGCCTTCACTGTGGGACTCCCGGGCCTTTTGTTTGCAGCTGTCCAAATTGATCCAAAATAAATGACCAATGTAGTGCACAACAATTGTGGGGGGTTTCCGAAAGTCCATAAACCTCTTTGAGTGAAGCACAATGCAAACCCCAAACCGCCAACTGTCTCTCCAGGGTCTTTCTTTTAATATAAGTACACTTTTATGCTCCGTAGTTTTCACCCCCCCCCACCCCCATGTGGGTAACACTGTAATGCAATGTAGTGGAGTGCCATGTAGTTTGGAATGCCACTACCCACAAAGTCCTACAGATGATCACCGAATTGCAAGTCTGATCCGTCTCAAATCCTAAATCAGAAAAGAAGATTAAACTTCCGTGCAGCAGCCAATGCTTTTCTGCTCCGCCTATAACCCAGCTACAGCCATACTCTGTACAACCCAAGCAGTCTGTTAACAGCAGTCACATATTTTATATCTATTTATTTTACTTAATTATAACAGCCAAACCAGAAACAACACATGACATTTTTTGGGTTACGTGTCTCAGGCTAGAGGAGTGTCATCATCATTTAAGAATAATAACAATAGCAGCACACAGTACTGATTCTATTTTCAGTGAAACATTTAATTTTCATTTTCTCGCTCCACAGAAAACTCAGAGGTCAGGCGCAGACGGAACTATTTTTGCGGAGCATGAAGAAAGCCTGTGTGGTGTTCAAGGACATGTCATAAAATGTATTATTGCTAATTAAAGCACTTGAGTCCAGGAGTGAAGCAACCCTGTTGAGGGATGATTTTCATTTATTGATCCAGGTTACTGCTAAAATACTCATAGTCTCATTCCATCGTTGCCTTTGTACTCAATTACAAAACATAGGTGAGCTGTTCTGCTGCGTCTTGTCCCAACCATGCATTAGAGCTGCCAACGATTTCGGCAGCTGAAGGTATTAAAAATTAAAAATACACCTCAGGGCCACAAACTGCTGAGAGATGCCAGCTGGTACAAAAGACGGTATTTTACACATCTGTTTTCAATGCACTACTGTCCACGGTGTTCTCTCTCCAAGGTTGAATTCCAGCTCCAATTGACGCACACTTTGGCTTATTAGCATCAGCTTTAAGTGGACTTGTTAGTATGTATAAATGGTCCACAAATCCACCTTTTAATAAGATAACTTTTTTTGACAGTCTACATAATGGCTATTAAATGATGTGTTTAATTAGGATCTGGCTGCAACTGTTTGTTGTATTAGTAGTAGTAGTAGAGTAGTTTGATTTCACACTTTTGCACACAAAAAAAATCTAAATATGCATTAGTATTTTGTCCTTATCTCTTTCTAAGTCCTTGGATAACAACGCAACAAATTTCACTCAGTAGGACCACTAAGACAGTCAATTTCGGGCAATTAAGTTTATGGACCGTGTAGGAGTACTGTTGCAAAGCAGGGCAATGTTAGATTGGCTTTTGTACGAGCGACCCAAGTAGCAACAGAGAACTCAAACCCACATTATTTCCACTACACACCGTGTACCGTCAATGCTGATGCCACTCAGCAAAAAATATAGATCTTCAACCTAAGTTTGAGCTTTGAACAGTAGGAAAGGCTGTAGAGATAAAGACTATGGATAGAACGAAACCAGGGAAAGGGTAAATGAAGATGGGTTGTAAGAAGAAGACAGCTGGATGAGAAGCATCAGATCACCTTTTGAATTCCTCCTCTCTGTTCGTCATTCCACTTTGCACATGTTGAGTAACGTGAGCGTCTCTCTGTGTTTAGCTTAAGATGCTCTGCCTTTTCTCCAGGCGGCGTACCACTACCTGACACTTCTTGCAGGTTTTAATGTATAGGGTCTTGGGCAGGCAACCACGCACACAGGCTCACTTCAGACAAACACTGGACTCCCTTTTTACAGTCTGGAATCACGCCAAGTCACCCGCCAAAGCACATGGTTACGAAGAAAACAAGGCTGTCCGAGGATAGAAATCTCCTACAGACAAAGAGAGGAGTGTTTTTGTTCTGAGTGTATGGGTGGGAGCCGCCGGGTTTAATTATTGGATGTGTTATGAATGAAGGAGTGCAAAAGAATTTGCCTCAAACTGTAAACAGCAGCCTACAAATGTCACGATGTTTCTCCAGTGCAGGCCAAGACTTTTTTTTTTTTTTTTTTTTTTTTTTTACATAAACATAATTCTTCTTGATTGTCTGGAAAGTGTGTTATCATCAACTTAGTAACTCTGCTAACATTTCACAACATGTCTTAACTACTACTTTTACTGCCTGGACAGCTAAGGGTCGATTTGTGTTGTGCATGCTTGACTTGGGATTTGAAGTCATCTGTGTACCTTCTCAGTTTGAGAGCAGGTGATAGTGGGAGTTGTTGTTGTATGGGGTGGTGGTGCTCGGGGTCACAACTTGACACACCCTGGCTATGAGAGGAATGTCCTCTTGTTCTAACAGGTCTCTGTTATGCTAAACCTTGACCGTCTGACAGAAAAGCTTGCGGGCATTATTTTGGAGGGCTCGCAGGTTAACAATTACAGCACAAAAACACTGTCTTAACAATGACATTTTGCAGGTTCCAACCTTTAAGGCCTCCCCCACCTCTTTGGCCTTGTGCTCTGCCTACTTGTGTCCTCCCCCGACATCCACAGGTTCACGTAGCTGGATGGGGACCAGCGCAGGCCCACTCTGGCTCAAGAGTTTATACAAAGTTTACAGCACGCTTTAGCTAATGGAAAAGATGGGCAATTTTGTGGACTAATATGGTCAACGAGGGGGCTTTGAAATGGCTTCTTCCCTTCATGTTAGAATAGACGGCGAGCGTGAAGCCAAGCAGATGCTGTAGAGGCCTCTGGTCAGTCTATTTGAAAAAGTCAAGGATGTGTCAAAATAAATACACTATTCTGTGTGTTAGTAAGAGTGAGCTGCTGTGTACTTTATCCCACGTGTGGCCATTTGACCTCTGCAAAACACTGTAAGCATTTCATTCACTGCACTTTGTATATATGGATATATCTGCTGTCATTTTTTAAAGGTAGTATTGTAGTGGTGGGATAAATGTGTCTGTTATTATTGACCAGTTATTAGGGGAGAACGGGGTCATTTGTCACACGGGTAGGTTGTCACAATCGTTATATCTCGGAACCAGAAGGCGCTATCTGTGAAATTTTGGTATGTAAATATCCAGAATTGGGATCAGAGGTCACCTACATAGTCTTCCTTGGAGTTAGACTGCTGAATTTGAGGAGTGACGACTGTTTGTGTTTTTCATGTCAAATTGAAAATATTTAGCTCCTCAGTATTTTTATTCTAGGCTTTTACACAATGGGTTTATAACAAAACACTTGTTACCCAAACAAAGTGTGAAGGGTAAACTATAGTTTAGATTGTGGTTAGCAAGCTAATTAGTTTTCAGATGGTTGTTGGTCTTGATGCGAGCAAGAAATTCAAGTTGGGCTTGGTCGTCACATTTTTTGGGGGGTTGGTTGTCACATGTTATCCAAAGGATGCAGCCAGAAAAGGAACCCAATAACGAAATAAATTGTCAAGCTGTATCCTTACTGACACCCCAGAGAAGGAAAGAATAGAGCAGGAAAAGGCAGCTAGCATGCAAAAGAAAAAAGGGCAACAAAATCAAAACAAACCCAGTGCATCCCAAACTAGACCAGCTACCAAGGCTACAGTAAGTTATGTAGGCCTATTTGTCAACTTGACAATGCAATTAAACTTTCAAATTTAGTTTTACTTTCTTGCCTTCTTTTTAATATTATTCCCATTAAGATAACATTGTGACAAACAACCCCATAGTGTTTGACAACCGACCCCTTGATGGGGTTGGTTGTCACAATGTGTAAGGGTGTCTTTGATGATTAATTTCTTCTTTATTACAATAAGATAGAAAAAGTGAGGGGTACACATTTCAAGGCAACACCTAAAGCTTCAATTTAATGTAGGAATGATTATTGAAAGATGTTTAGGTGATGAGCAATTCTCACTGGAGTAAAAAGTGTGCCTACTTACCCCGTTCTCCCCTATTGTTTGCCGCAAAGAGAAAGCAGTGATAATTTGTATTAATGTCTTTATGTTGTTATTGCAACACATCTCTATCAACACTGATTACCTTGGAATACAATATTATTGCTAAATGGTAGCATATGTTTGTGCTTCACTCCCTTTTGGGAATTGCTTATGTTGTTTTTGGTAGCATCAGCATATTGAATGAGAGGTATTTAAAGCATAGATTAAAAAAACATTTTAGGCAGTTTGAAATATTTTTTCTGGTGGTTTGGAAAAGTTGCTGACAACTCTGGCGACTGTTCCAAATGTGAAAAAGTACATCTGCTGGTTAGAGGAAGGAGAGATGTAACCAAAAAAAAGTGACTGAAATGGAGCGGTGATGGCATCAGGCTTTATTTAGGTAGACCACAGTATGTTACTGCTTGCCTTGTACATGCATTCTTTTTCTGGGCAAAGCCTCTGACCTATTGAAAAAACATTGGTAAAGGTCAAGTCAACTTGGTGATATTCAGCGGACGGCCGGTCACCAAGAAAAGACTTGTAGAAATTCTTTTAGGTCAGCACAGCTGCTGTGGTTGTGATACTTGGCATCACACTGGGCACAGCAGGGAGGGAGACTGAAGAGCTGTGTCTGTGACATGCTGACAACAATGACCTCGTGGATATCTGGACACCACGTCTTTATTTGCCAGACAGCAGGACAACAAGTCTATGGCACTTTATTCCATTATTCCTGCTTGGAGTCAAGCCAGTGGGGTCGGAGAGCACACTGTAGCTGTCTCCTCTCATATTCTGTTTATTTGTACAAATAAGTAGCTGGTTGCAGTCAAACCTGTTTATGTTCATGAGAGTTATGTTGTCTTGTCAGCTTTGTGACGCTGTACTGTTTTGGTGCTTTAAGGGACATTCTGAGTTTTTAAAAAGCCATTAGAAATTGTCCTCAGGGGAACATGAACGTGTGAACAAAACCTTTGTGTCAATCGATCCGAGAGTAGAGACATTTGAATCAAAACTATATAAATGTTAAACTCATGATGGCACTTGACGTTGTCAGATGATGGCCAAAGCCATCATCTGACATCAACATGTCTGAAAAATGCCCCTTGGTGATCCATCCAATATTTGCTAAGATATTTTAATCCAGAGCAAAGTGCTGGAACACCCCCGACAGTTGCCATCCCAAAGCCCCAACGCTATAGCCTGGTTAAAACCAACACAAATGTTCTAATGAATCATTTGGAGATCTATTTAAAACTGTGATGTTCTCAAGCACGTTGGATCTTCAACTGGCAGGAGAAAAACTCCCTGTAATGTGCTCAACCCTCATCCTCAATGCTGTCCATCTATGCCAGCTGATCTCTATGTATCTTTATCTGTGATGTAGAGGCAGGGCAGATTGGCCAATATAGTCCTAAAGAATTGCACACATATCCCACCACATCACTGTTAAAATTGCAGCTGCTTCTTCAGACCAAACCAAATGTGTAAGCATGTGTCTAGTGTCTACTAAGTCCAACGGGCCGGGGAGGAAAACGTCTTGTGATGATTATCAGAACGATTGAAGCAGTGTGGGTGTGTGTGCTTGAGTTTGACGTGGATCCTGAATGTTGCAACCTGTCATTTGACTAACTGACGCATCTCATAATGACTCGTCTTAGGGGTTTTACAAGAAGGCCCTGTTTTTGGTCTGTAACCCGCGAGGACATGGTCACTCTCGGTGTGGTCATTTTGTCAACACACCCCTCTAATTATCGCTCGTTAGGTCTTTAGAGAAAAAGCCGACGCTGAATCGGAAGGAAGGGGAGATGAAAAGGCTCGATTACACACTAATCCTGGAAAATGATGGTCTTCATTTCAAACGTCACACTCTCTCAAGGGGGCCTTATTGTGCAAACCATATAATTGAATCTTTCTGTGCTTCCCCCTCATTGATACACTGCATTATACTTTCCCTTAACAAATTAAGAACCTATGCCATTAGCCATTATCGGGAGCAGAGGGTCGGGTTGAAAAGTGTGCCAAACAAATAGTGTGTTGATACGTTTTGTGTCGTCCAGCTGCTAATAAGTAACAGTTCCACTCACGTCAACATGACCAAGGCAGTGTTGCTCTGTGGGGCTTTGGATTTCATCTCAGAGAACAGAATGAATAATCTTGTGTGTTCACTACCATTCAAATGGCACTGTCTTACAATTTATGGACCAATAGAGGGGTTGTTTTCTTCAGTTTTTTTTATTACATACAGTATGTTTGCTAAAGGATGTTTGAATTTCCTTGGGGATCAATAAAGTATGTATCAATCTATCTGTCTTAGCTGTGTTTGACTAGACTCGTTTTTGTGTTGAACAACTCATCTCATTGGTGTCCCTTCTCTGTGTCCGCAGTACTCTCTGACGGAGGCCGCACTCTTGAGGTGGAGGAGGCTGTAACGAGGCCCTGAAGGAGCCTCCCTCCCTCCCCTACCTCCCTACCCCACCAGGCCAGGCGTCTAAGCAAAGCCATGGCTCCTCGGAAACGTGCCGGCGGTGGCCGTGGCGGTGGCGGCAGCCTCTCCTTCATCTTCTGCTGTTTTAACAGCAGCGATCACCCGGAGATCACATACAAGCTGCGCGAGGACTTTGCCCTACAGGCCATGGAACCTTCACTGCCCATGCCAGGATATGATGAGCTGGACGGCATGTTCTCTGAGTTGGTGGTAAGACATTGTTCTGCTTGTCTTGTTCAAAAGAAGCATGGAATTTTCAGTAGATATCTTTTTAAATTTGGTGATATTTGATATTTTTCTTATAGATAGACCAAAACTAACAACAAGTTGATCCTAAGACATTTTGCCTGGGTATCAAGAACCTCTTTTAACCTTGTTTTCAATGCCTTAAGTCTTCAGTGATGTCCGAAAAACTATTACAAAACATAAATGAGTCTCACAATTGCACTTGGGGACTTGGATAATCCCACGTCCTCCTATCGTAAGACTCACTGGAGCACCAAATGTGTATGCCACCGCTGCTGAAAACACTCCCAAGGAAATGTGCTTTTTACTACTGTATGGGTAACGTTTGTCAGAAACTACTCTACTTTTTTCCCTTACTTACAACAGAATTCAAATATTCTTGCTAATATGATGCATACCAGGCATTTCAAACTCAGAACATGTCTGTTAAATATATATCTTCATATAATCTTCATTGTTCAAATTGTCATTTTAAGACATTCACAAACAAACTGCTACTTCCTCCCAGTGTACACCACCTTGCGAGTAACGGGGCCAGACTACATTTCTTCTTTTGTCTTATTGTCACTTCATATTAGTCGCTCTCTCTTCTCTCTCTCCTGGCCCATTTAGTCTCTCCTATGGTTGCCACAGTAATCTAAGCATGGCATTTTTGCACATCAATAGACCTCATTCAGGAGCTCCTAATGTCTCTGGCCTCCTCCATCTGCTAATTGCTTGTTTTTGTCTAACGCCCTTTATGAAGACATAATTGAGTGAGTTGAGTGTGACGATACCAAGACCTTCAGTTGCTCTGCTCACCAAAAGTAAACAGCCACGTGCTTTTCCTTTTAGCCCGTGAGAGCCACCCTGTGCGTGTATAATGGGGAAAAGGCCTTGCTGGAAGAAAGACTCAAGTTGTGGAATAAGTTGGGGCCATCTGCTCTGTTACGATCAATTAAACTTGACCTTTGAACTTGTGTTAAATTTTAAAGAGTTTTCCAAAAACTTGTAAGTCAAAAGAATGAGAGAAAAATACCACTCTCACTAGCAGTCAAAAAGACCATCATCAACAAATCTGCTGCAGCAAGAAACATGTAGCTGATCGTGATATTCTAAAGAATTATCAATAAAACATACCATTCAATTGGTGGCCCCCCTTTTCCCATTCAGTTCTTTACTGGTAAGTGTGTGGACCTAATTCGCGAGATCAATCAATAGTCCACACAACCATTTGAGGACATCTGGTGATTGCACATATTGATTCACAGGGTTTGATGGCTTCAGCAAAGAACATCCCACAAAGACAGCTCGATGAACGGTTGTCCTAAAACATTTAGCGATCAATCCGTTTGCTGAACCACATTAACTTAATCCCCCTTTGTGGATCCCCCATAGCAACCAAGACATAATAAACCTGTTCCCACGACACTACCTACTGTATTCTCTAAGAGCTAAATTGCTTTCTTGTGACTTTCACCACCTTTTCGTGACTTTCACCGCCTTTTTCGCTAGAGGCTAATTTAGGCATCATTGCTTTAGGATTCGGCCAATGTGGATTCAGACATGAAAGAGAGTCGAAAAAACCACATGGTTTTTCAACACAAATGCACATTAAACCGTGTCCCCAGCTGCCCTGTAAATGCTGTTACATAAAATAGCTAACACCGACTTAAACTTCGCTTTCAATGCTCTTGACGTATTAAAGCTTAAATTAAAACACTTACTCAGAACTTTTCAAATGCCCTCTGGTGTTTAGTCAAACACTCCCAAAGCACCACCCTTTGTGTGTCTCTGTGAAATATGTGTTGTACGTCCTGACGCATGTTGTCTCCAGATGTTTGTTACCACATGTCGAGCAGGCCGACCGCGCCTTTAACTTTTATCCCCTAACACATCCAGAGTCAGAGAGACATCTGATTTGGGTCTGCACTCTGATTTAATTATTATGAGAGTACCTGGTGATGTTACCCTAGTGATCATTAAGAGGGTTTTGCCCTAACCCATCTCAAACTGAAAGCAGAGCTCTGATGCAACTTCTCCTCCCGCCACATGTTTTTATTTTGGGGTGAAAAACACAATTGATTTATGTGACTGTTTCTCAAATTTGCAGCAGTGGTGGTTTGATAGCTATCGCAGCTCTTTTTCTGAGCTAAGATTTGAGAGTAATGCTCTCATTCTAACCATTGATTGTTATCTTCTCCATATAGTCCTTCACAAAGAAGGATTGTAAAAAGACATGTAAAAGTTGATAATGTATCTCTTCCTTTCAACCCTCCTGACAAACATTTCTGCTATCTCCTCCCTACTTCTTTAGGATGAGCTTGACCTCACAGAGAAACACAGGGAGGCCATGTTCGCCTTGCCCGCAGAGAAGAAATGGCAAATCTACTGCAGCAAAAAGAAGGTAAAAGAACTCATGCTCGTGCCTCATGTTTAATTCCGCATCAGCCCACACAAGCTAGAGCTGCCACCTGGATGCTTTTTTGCTAAATAATAATTGCAAATGTTCATGCTGCCAAGTTTGTGTAATCTCCTCCTTCATTGATTTGTTGATACCTGGAGCTGTACAGGCTCTAGCACGAGCATGTTGTCTGCACACTGTATCTCAAGGAATGCAGATGATTGTTTTCCTCATCTTTGACGTCGGGTTTATACAAACTGCCTGCGAGATGAAAACACGCATTAAGATCCAGGACATAACATTGTATGTATGTCATCCTTTAGTGTGTAGGCAGGGATATCCCTTTGCGTCTTTGGTGCACTGACACTCTTATTCTTGGCTTTATGTTATTATTATTTCGGGGGCATTTTGTGCCTTTGTATTGGATTGAGTAGATTAATGTGCTGATAGTAAATAAGAGGAGAGAGTCACATTGGGATGACATGCTCAAGAGATAGATAGCGAGCTTCAAAGGCTCTGTTCAGCAAGTCGTAGAGAAACATTTTAGTTGCAAACAGTGCATTTTCTTTAGCAGCCAATGTAAATTATAGAAAGCCATTAGCAGCCATTGTGCTGACTAAGCAGACCACCAAAAGGGTTCTTACAAAGAAAATGTATTCCCAAAGACTGCTATGTGCCTCCCCACCTTAGTTCCAGTCACTCTCCTCACCACCGCTTTATATCATGTCTTCACTGCCGTGGATAACTCACTTAAGTGGATGTTACCTAAGGTGGATATAAGAATATGGATGTGCGGAGGGGGTGAAAGACAGGCTAAATCGAGCCTGTTCCCTTTAGATAATGCAATAACGGAGACGGTAGTGTCAGGAATGATACAGTTTTAAAATGTATTGCAAGACTGTAGAATTCAAAAGCAGTGCGCTCTCTCTTGTGACTGCAGACCCATAAGCTCCTTGTCTCATTGTTTCATTGTCCTCCCTGATTCAAACACATAACAGCTTGGCACATTTCCTTGAAAGGGAGCATTTTTCTTTAATTTTTTTCTTTTTAATCATGCGGTTTCTCCTTTTTGGATAACACACCTGTCTCATCAAAGCCCTGGTGTAGCCATAACATACACCGCCACTCTGTGACAGTGTCATATTACATTACGTCTCGTCTTCATGATAAAACGGACCGTCAGCTTTTCCTCCTTTCCCCGTATATAAATTCCTCTCTGTGTTCGTTTCAGTTTAGATAAGAACTCTCTCCGGATACCGCTAAGTGTGCCTTCTCAGCCATGTTTCTCAAGGCCATAGGTAATGACTCCGTAGGATATCCTGCGCTGACTAATATGCAGACAGGAAATATGGTTCATCTTTTCCTACATCCGGTTACAAACTGGAGGTGAGGAGTGTTTGGTTTTATTATGATGAATGGATAGCAACCATGTCGGTGTGTACAGTACAGGTCTTCACAGAACACAGCTGCAGAAAAGCATGCCATAAAGGTGCAGGTGCAAAACACCAAAGTTAAAAAAAACTGATATAAGGGATGTTGATTTTTTTTTATGTAGTTTGGGAAAAGTAAAAATTCCTTCAATGGAATATTCTGTGCTTTTCATCCTTATTCTTTTTTGGTCCTCTTTCTGGTCATGGCACCACACATGGCTCCATACAGGCTCTTAATAAACCATATATTCTTACTTAGCTTTTGTTGATGTTGGATGTCTTCAAATATTTTGGACCTTCCAAAAAAATCTACCTAATTTTGTTAGATTATTATACAAAACAAATAGTTTACTATTATGGGATGAATGTTTGCACACTTGCTATTTAGATGAAGAAGATTGATAATATTCTCATATCAAGACTAGCACTATGACCAGGAATTCATAGTAGATTGAAGAATATTGCTATCTTTGTACTGCGCCAAGCTAGCCGTTTCACCCTGCTACCGGTCTTTATGCTAAGCTAACTGCTGTAGCTGTTGCTTCATAGTTACCATACAGACATGAGTGGTATTGATCTTCTAATCTGACTTTCAAGAAGGTGAAACTAATCTATTCCTTTCAGAGATTTTTGTGTTTGTCAATAACGTGTATTTATAATCACAGCTCATTTTAATGCGGAAAACATTTCAGCCGAAAACAAATTTGTATAAGTGTCGATTGCTATCATGGCTTACTGTGGCTGCACATGGCGTACACCAGCCAGCAGCAACAAGGCCAGCGATGGAGAGAAGAAAGCGAAAAAAGAAAACAACACAATGTATGCTCCCGATTCTACTCTGTCCCAATTAGTGGCCTCATTAGGAGCAGTCCCGGGGCCCAAAAGTAGCATTGTCAGCTGTTTGAGAGTAGACCCCCCCAAAAAATGCTGCTCAGCTTTCTAGAGACCATGCAGGGGCTGTTTCAGTGTTGGTGTGAAGGTGGAGCAAAACATCTTTATATGCAGCATTGACCTGCAGAAAGGGGGGGAGGAAGGAGAGACAGAAAGGCATCAATACTGCTGACTCGGCAGCAGCCAGCTCTGGGCCCCTGACCTTAGGCAGATACAAACTCAACATTCTGAGCTCAGAAAGGCAAAAAGAGGCAGAGGAAGTAGTGGCTTGTCCAAGGCAAACAGGAAGGCTTCACTCCCACAGGTGCAGCTTTTGTGTGTGTGAGGTGTGATGAGATGATAAGGAGGAAAGGTGGGGTCATTATCAGGGCGCTCCGAGTCCACGAGTGATGAGGGGCCGCTCGTTTTTTTGTTTGAGATCAGTCAAATCAAAGGCATTGCAGCTTGAGCTGTTTGGTTTGGCCAGGCACCTGAGCCAATGAAATCATGCTGCTACAAAGAGTCAATCTTCTTCCTCCTCTTTGTCAGCTCTCTCTTCTAGGCTACATCGTGTGCCAAAGAAGCAGATTTACTGATCCAGGTTGTTAGCAGAGATTTTGAAGTTGAAGGTGGAGGAGTCAGCGATTCTGGAGAATGCTTGCAATGTTGTTGACAACCTCTCTCTCCTTCAAAATCAGTGAATATCTCCTCACAATCGGCTACCTTTCTGTAGTACTGTGTGTGCACCTGAAAAAAAATCCAGTGTTAATATACACAGCCTAGGCTCTGTAAACTGGTATGTAAAACAAAGGGGGCCCACCATAGTTATCATTATAGCCGTTTCCAGAGCCTAAGCTGTGTATCAACACTTGATTTATTTTCAGCGCGCTCACACAGTATGGACAGGCAGCAGACTGTGAGGAGAAATTCACTTTAAATGACCTATTACATCCAAATATAAACTGAGAGGACAGGGCTGTAGCTTAACCTCTCTTTCAAACAGTGTCCACTTTTACTTGTGAATAACTGAGATTGATTCACGTTTCCTAATGTGTCTTTGATCTTTACTTTCCCATGTGTGAGGAAAAAAACAACCTCTCCTCTCTCATCATTGGCCTTAAATAAACTTGCAAACATGTCGGTGTTTGAAGAGCGCTGGCTTCCGAGTGGAAAAAAGATGAACTCTTTTAAGATGCAAAGGGAAGTGGCCCCACCTCAGAGTCATGCTGCTGCGCTAATGGACTGAACTTCTTCCAGCAACTAGCCCTGTCCAAGCTGGCACCGGCCCCGAGAGTGGAACAGCAAAGGATCAGACCCTCCTGTCACTGTAGACCTCGCCAAGGCCGCGCAGTTTCTGCTGAGGCTGGCCAAGTCTAGGCAGGCCGCTTTATTAACTGACGGCCAATTAGTTTCTGATGGCCACAGCTCACTTGTGCTTAATGGAGCGAGGCCTTAAATGAAAGCTTGGGGGGACCTTTTCATGTATGAGCCAAGTTCACGGTCAAGTCGTTTTTCTACTCCGTGTTTTTCCTTGAGTTAGAAAATGAAATAATGTAAGAAATTTCTTGCAGTTTTTTTTTGCTTTCTTTTTTTTCCTCCTCCTTGTATTACAAACGTGCCTGTCCAGAGATTAATCTCAGGAAAAGCCAAGCGATGTCCTCAATCCACAGTTTAAACTTTCATTTGCTAATCTCGAGATTTTCCCCGGGCAGCTGTCCTCTCTTTCCTGCACCTCTCACCGCCTCCCCAATCTCAGTGAAGTCACTGGCTGATAAAATGGGCTGGATGTGTGTGTTGCCCTACTTTGAGTTCCTGCTCCACTTTTGGCTTTTGGCTATCCATGCGACTGGACTTTTCTGTTCCCTTTTTGCGTCTGGTGTTTGACAGTGTTTGCTCTGTATCATTGTCTTTCAAAGCCGATTGGCCCAGTCCATCGGGCTTGTAGTTTCCCTTTGATGTCTTCAGACATGTGACATAATACAAAAATAACTTGTTTGTCCCATCATGTGACATTCTGAAATTCTTCCTTTGAGACCATGTTCCTGTGTAGTAATCCCAATCGCTTCCACTTAAACCTCATCACCCCAAACACATGGTTTTCTAATTAACTTATCTCATGTCCTTTTTTTCCCAGTATCATTACGTGACATTCCTTTTATAACACACACAACAAACTGTACCTGATGACTGCACAGTGTTTCATTCTCTGTCATTCTCTGTTTTCAGGAACAAGAAGAAAACAAAAGTGCAACTAGTTGGCCAGAATACTACATCGATCAGCTCAATTCAATGGCAGCTGTAAGTAATGACATGTTATAAAATAAATAAATATATATATATTTTTTTGGGGGGGAGGGGGTGGGGGGTATAAAATGGTCACAAAAAAGTCCTGGAAGAAGGACACATTCTCTGTCGTTCTTATTATCAAAGCCTCTGAAAAAGAGTTGTACCTTCTGGGCTATATAAATGAAACTAAACCCGACAACTATCAACCAAATAAAGCTAGTAGTGAGCCAATGAAACACTGTCTTTAAATGATATAATACTAGGGTTGTGCACATGTTGTCTGTCACATATTGTCTCTTCAAATAAAAACCCACAAACCTCAACTTTTGGCTATTTGCAATTTAGCGATTATGTTGTCACACTGAGCTTCGTAATAAAAACAAAAAAATCAGCATTTTTTTAGTTGCTTTTCAACTAAATCTAGTGCCCTCTGGGAATTCATTTTCCATGTGAATAATGTGCTTTGGAAATCGAGACAGACCGTTTTATTGCCTTTTGAATTGTTACTCAGACTTCAGACTCTAATCATAATGATGTTTAAATCTCTTGTTGAACAGAGAACGACGCTCCTCGCTCTGGAGAAAGAAGACGAGGAAGAGAGGAACAAAACCATAGAGAGCTTGAAGACGGCTCTGAGGACACAACCTATGAGGTGGACCAACACTTACCAGCCCATCCTTTACATTAAATGCCATGTATCATTACAGCTCTTATCATTTCACCTCCGCTCACCTTGTCCGTCACTCTTCTCAGTTCTTCGCCACAATATGTAAATGAGCCCTTTAAGAATAGAACACCCATAAAGGTCAATGCAGTGTTGGCGAAGAGATTTCTTATTGACGGAAATGTACATTCAAGGACACAAGGGAGACATTTGCATTCCGTTTTGGGAGCCTGAGCTTTACACTGCACTTTCAAAAAGCAAAAGCCCTTAGTTACTTATTACATTAACTGAAAACAATTCAGTTATACAACGGAATCTAAGCTGATATGCACATTAAAGGTGGAGTCAGCGATTCTGGAGAATGCTTGTTGACAAGATTACCTTTTGTCAAAATCATTGAATATATCCCCATGATCCACTACCTGTCCGCACTGGGGAAAAAATCCAGTGTTAACACACAGCCTAGGCTTTGTAAACTGGTATCTAGACAAATATGTAAACAAAGGGGGGGGCACCATAGCTAGAAACATGCCCGTTTACAGAGCCTAGGCTGTTTATTAACACTGGATTTTTTCCCCAGTGCGGACAGGTAGTGAACAAACAGTACGTACAAGTAGCAGATCATGAGGAGATATTGACTGATTTTGACAAGCATTCTCCAGGATAGCCGACTCTACTTTTGTGCTATTTTTGCCTACTGCAATTAACTCCAGGAATTGTTTTGCATTATAATTATATTTCACCTTAAAACTAGTCTCCTTCAAAGCACTAACATCAAGTTGTCGGTCCACAACAAAGAGATAGCCCCCCTTCTTTTAAATCTGGCTCATAGAGTTCTCCAGTACTTTCTGTATGGAGAAAATTCAATGTGAGATTTCAGGGAAAGCAAAGAAGTTTAAACAAATTGGCAACCTTTCCTTGACTATATCTCAGTTCTGAAGGGACCTACTTGACATCTCAAATAACTTTTATTTTCATTTTGACATTTGCAATAAAAACCTGTAAAGTTGAGTATGCCATGTTTGTTGTTTATTTTAATTCTATATTTTATTTTGTATTCCTTTTTTAATGTAATGTTCATTAAAAAAAAATCTATAAATGAAAAAATGTGTCTGTCCACTAAACCTTGCTCTCCCCTCTCTCAGGTTTGTGACCCGTTTCATCGACCTGGATGGCCTGACATGCATCCTGAACTTCCTGAAGAGCATGGACTACGAGACCACGGAGTCGCAGATCCACACGTCGCTGATCGGCTGCATCAAGGCGCTGATGAACAACTCTCAGGGCCGCGCCCACGTGCTCTCCCACTGCGAGAGCATCAACATCATCGCCCAGAGCCTGGCCACAGAGAACATCAAGACCAAGGTGGCCGTGCTGGAGATTATGGGCGCTGTGTGTCTGGTGCCCGGCGGACACAAGAAGATCCTGGAGGCCATGCTGCACTACCAACGCTTCGCCTGCGAGAGGACGAGATTTCAGGTGGGTTTGGAAACTAAGCAAAGAGAAAGACAGTGCAACGCTGGGGCCTTTAAAGGTGCACTATGCAACTTTGGATTTGTCAGATAAGTGGAAAAATCCTCTAAGGTACAGTATATTCTCATAACTGAATAAACAAGCTTTTCTTACAGGAAAACTGGATCCTTGGCTTGGAATACTGTTTTAAGTTAGACAAGCGACCAGAAAAAGTCACTGGTTCACTGTTGTTGTTCATTACAGCAGCAGGGCCCACAGTTTTGTATACAGTACAAGCATATTTTAGTCTGTACATTTGATTCCGGTTGCCTTAAAATAATTTTGTTTTGATTTAAAAGTGTAATTATTCAATACTAAGGATTACATGTAGAGTAAATACGTTTTTTGAACTAACTGCAGGCTCTGAAAATGTAAACACATGCCCCCTCCCCCTGAAACTGCACAGTGCACACTTTAAATCTTTTGCAGATAGATATAGACATCATTTAAAAACTGCCGCCGTGTGAAGATGTTTTAACGCGTGTAATGACCTGTCATCCCCTCAGACTCTTATAAACGACCTGGACCGGAGTACGGGGCGGTACAGAGACGAGGTCAACCTGAAAACAGCCATCATGTCCTTTATTAACGCTGTGCTGAGCCAAGGCACCGGAGAGGTGAATTACACACTCTAGACACTTTTATATGCCTCCTCTCACACTGAAGGTCATCATCGTCCCTTGGCAACTCATTCAAGAGACTCTTTAAAAAAAACATTGGTTGCATTCTATTTTCCCCTTCTAATTCATAATTTCTTTTTCAAATATAGACAAGTTTGGAATTCCGTATCCACCTACGATATGAGTTTCTCATGTTGGGGATCCAACCTGTGATCGATAAGCTACGTTCTCACGAAAACTCCACTTTAGACAGGTAAGATTCAGCAGGGATAAAAAAAAAGGTGTGTCTCAGTCGTTAAAGTAACAGAGGCTTTGAAGGAATTCACCTGCTCCTGCTAGTTTGGGTAGATTAAAAAAAAAAAAAAAAAAAAAGCTTCAGTCTATACACAAATCGACAAATCCTATTAATAGTTAATTAAAAAAAAAGACGTGATTCTTACCCAGACAACACAACAGCGCCCTCTAAACAGCTCAGGTGTTTTGAGACAGAGTTGATGTATTGAGCTGTATTTTATTGTTATTATTATGATTGTTAGTAGTAGTAGTATTAATTCTTTAGATATTAAAAGGCATCCCATTTGCAGGTTGCTCCTCTAATCCAGTCTTTTCTTCTCAGGCATTTAGACTACTTTGAGATGCTGCGGAATGAGGATGAGCTGGCTTTGTCAAAACGCTTTGAGTCGGTAAGGAAAAAAATAAAAACCCCTTGTCATTATTATTTCCTTATTTTTCTTGCATTGTTTATGACTGTAAAAAAAACACTGCAGGAAGAATTCACAATGGGCTGTTGTTGCTCTTAACGTCTTCTCTTCCAGGCACACATAGACACCAAAAGTGCCACTCAAGTTTTTGATCTCATCCGCAAGAAGATGAACCACACTGACGCATACCCGCACTTTATGTCTGTCCTGCATCACTGTCTCCTCATGCCACGTGAGTCTTTCTTTACATTAGTCTTCAATGGGCCCCAAACTCTAGATCACATTTGGATCAATACTGTCATTCTGAAATCAAAACATTTTGTCCTATAAAGTGTAATTAAAAGCGACAACAATAATAATCTGGCTCCCAAAAAAAAGTAGTACCGGTAGTCGTACTCCCACAAAACACACAGTACATCTGTACCTTCTGGTTTGGGGCCAAAAGAGATAAGAATGTTGACTTAGTGCTGATTAGTCAGTCCCAGAAATTGGATAAGCGCATTCCCAGCCAAACTGAACACTCTACTTACTCAAAGCCAGAGAGGCTAATATTTCTTTTTTTTGTTGGTCTGATTAGTGTTAACTTGCTTTCCCACGTCAATTGACTTAAAAAAAAAGAGCCATCAAACGGCTTTAGCAGACTATCCTCTTGCTCACATTCTTTCATTTAAATTCCAATGAAACATCCCTTCAGTTTTCATATTTTATTTTATTTTTAATACATTTTTACCAAAGCAATACTTCACTCCAGACATTATTTTATTTACGGAAGGAATCAAAATAACATTAATTGCATATGATGTGATGCACTTAACATTTTTCAAATACTTTGGTGAGCAGTAATAACAGGAAGCCTTCCAAAAGTGTGTGTGTGTGTGTGTGTGTGTGTGTGTGTGTGTGTGTGTGTGTGTGTGTGTGTGTGTGTGTGTGTGTGTGTGTGTGTGTGTGTGTGTGTGTGTGTGTGTGTGTGTGTGTGTGTGTGTGTGTGTGTGTGTGTGTGTGTCAAGGTTGTCAGACTAAATAACAAGGCAGCAGTAAACATGTCATCCTCCGTGATGGATGAAGTCTCACCAATTAGTAACAGAAACATGTCTCCCCTTGTTGTTGTAACCTGAGTGCCTCCCTTTGGTCTCATCAGTATCATTTTGGAAAAACTTCACCGTGGATTCTACTTAAAATCAGTACTTTTCTCAGATACAAAAGGTCAAATTAAATACAGAATTCTCCAGTACTTTATATATGGATAAAATTTGGTATCAGATTTAATTTTTCAGTTTGCCATTTTGCCATAGAAACCTGTATAGTATAGTAGAGTTGGTTGATTATTTTATTTTATCTTTTATTTTTGTATTCCTTTTTTCAGTGTTTTTTATGTGTGTGTGTGTGTGTTCATAAAAAAAAAATCTATAAATAAAGTATTAAAAAAAACTCTCTCTCTCCTCAGACAAGAGGAGCGGCAACACGGTGCAGTACTGGCTGCTGTTGGATCGTATCGTCCAGCAGATGGTCCTGCAGAATGACAAAGGCCACGACCCCGACGTCACACCACTGGAGAATTTTAACGTGAAAAACGTTGTGCGGATGTGAGTCCTCCCCATTTCACACAAACACACCGTCACACATGAATGAATGAACGAGTACATGGAACACATTACTCGGCCAGACATCTGACAGATGTGGAAGAGTGATGTGTTTGCTGGGAAGGTAAAATGGCCATATGCTCAACAGCATTAGCTCAAAAAAATTGCTTCTGCCTTTTTTTTTTTTTTTTTCGTTGGTTGATAATGTGTGTGTGATCTTCTCCGCAGGCTGGTCAATGAGAATGAGGTCAAACAGTGGAAAGAGCAGGCGGAGAAAATGAGAAAAGGTTTGTCGGACCGTAACTACCTTTCCTAAAATTGAAAAATAGATTGTGTGTTTAAAGATGGTCGCCGTTTAAAATCCTGTTTTTAAGTTAACGCAATGTGATAAATGCACCTTCCCCCATCACAGAGCACCACGAGTTGCAACAGAAGTTCGACAAGAAGGAGCGCGAGTGTGACGCCAAGACGCAGGAGAAAGAAGACATGATGCAGACGCTCAACAAGATGAAGGAGAAGCTGGAGAAGGAGAGCACCGAGCACAAGAGTGTCAAACAGCAAGTGGCCGAACTCACCACCCAACTGCACGAACTCAGCACTGTACGTCGTTACTTTACGCTCACTGGCTCACTTCATAATGAGCTTAAAGTTAACCCTGATTGGATATACTGTTTGATATTGACAACCTTTGGTGGTCCAGAGCAATCACTGAGTTCACAGAAGAGACTAAACAGCTTTTACAATCATCCCACTGTCAGGAGCAAACCCCTCAGATGCTCAAATGCCCCGGATAAAATGTGGAAATGCAAAATAGAAATAATTTAATATTTCTATCATGCTGCATAATCATTTTTATTTAAGGTTTGCGGCTTCCCTGAAATAGTAACACTTTGTCACAGGTAACCCTTATTGTAGAGTAGAGTAAAACCTTTAATTTCCCCATGGGGCAATCTGTTTTGCAGACAGTAGTCAACACAAATACATACAGTACGATGCAACATACACAAACACAGGACGAAATCAATATCAATCACTGTCACCATCGATCATTGTGATAGTGAAACATGTTTTGAGTATGAGATTTTGACACCAAAAGTACATATTAGGAAAGACTTACCTATTTGAAGTAGGAGGAATTGAACACAAGTTTTAAACAACGTATAAGATACATACAAATATAATGCGATAAACAACATGTTGCCACAAAGACACTCATCTGGAGCCAGTGGTTCCTTCCCTTTTTGGCCTTGGTGTGAACATAAGCTGTTAGCAGTTCACCCAATGAGTGATTTTTTTTTTTTTTTTTTTTTAAGATTTTTTCATTTGAAGGATGTTTACAAGCATCAGGAGGGGAAATGAATTATGCAGTATTTTCATGAGAACCAAAAGCAAAAACTAGTTGTATGTTTTTTTCTCATAATCCTTTAATCATCATTTGACCCCCTCTGGATAAGCATTTTCCTGTCCAGCGTTATCTGTGATAAAATAAACTCTACGACACCTGAACTCTTCTTCTCCTCCTCCTTGCAGAGACAGGCAGCTGTAGTCCCTGGAGGCCCTCCCCTGGCCCCCGGCCCCCCCGGCGGTCCCATGCCTCCTCTGCACATGCCAGCTTTTGGAGGCTTGGCCCCACCTCCCCCACCGCCTCCCGGGGGCATGATGCCTCCTCCGCCTCCCCCTCCCCCTCCACCAGGCGGACCCCCACCACCTCCAGGATGGGCCCCCATGGGAGGCATTCCTCCCCCGCCCGGAGCACCATTGGGACCGTCCCTGATAAAGAAGAACATTCCCCAGCCATCCAATGCGCTCAAGTCCTTCAACTGGTCCAAGTTAGCTGAGGTGAGAACAATGGAGATGCCAAAAAAAACGCTTTATTATATTGATGCTTTGGCAGTAAAATTCTGAGATATAAATGTCTTTTTTTCTGCTCAGAATAAACTGGACGGCACAGTGTGGATGGAGGTGGACGATTGCAAGGTTTTCAAAATCCTGGATCTGGAAGACATCGAAAAGACCTTCTCAGCCTATCAGAGACAGCAGGTAATAGGGGACGACACAGTTCATCTCCACGCTTCACAGAAAGTCACCGTTTGGTGTCAGGGGTTGGGAGGCTGACTGGCTCAGCTGGCTTGCATTTTCAAAAAATTTGTTCTGTTTTGCAACTTTTGATTTCTCAAGCAAAGAGGGGGAAAGGTCAGATAATTTACAAAAAAAACACAAAAGTATGCCTAGAAAAAAAAGTAGAAGGGAGTTGCCACATAGATTTGGGGGAATTTATCAAATGATTAAATCGTCTTACACATTGTCTTACATTCAACTGGAATGCAGTTTTTGCTATTTAGGCCTGTGGTTTTGATCATTTCGCCGCCACGAGAAAAACGCATGAGTGAGCAGCTCAGAATCAGCTATTTACTTCTTCTGGCTTTTAGTTTCCATTTAATTAAGTTACTATTTCCTCATAGTCATAGTAACAAGGGAATGAGCATGTATTTTCAGAAATGCAATATGTCAACAGGTGCTTTTAGTTCCAGCTCAACAGAACCAGTGCTCAAACATGACCCCGGTGCATGTCCAACACGCATGACATAATGTGAAAATTGATTAGTTGGAAATGTCTCCGTTTACTCACGAATGCTACAAAAACATTCACTAAGTATGGGTCCTCAGTGTAGGCCTATGGATATGCAAACCTATGTGCACAGCATGTGAACTGTAAGCACGCACTGATCAACCAAACAACCACTCATGTCTCACTGCCACTCACTTCATTACTGATGGATCCGTCGTCAAGAACAAGCTCTGATTGATTTTGCTGTTTGTTTTTTTAATGGGCTGCAATCACGTAACTGCTTTCACTTATTCTAATGAGTGCCTACATCTTCCCTGCTTCTTGCCTGCATTTTAGGACTTCTTTATGATCAATAACAGCAAACAGGTGAGTGCACTTACAGTACAGTCGATATCTGGAATTATTGTCCCTCCTCTTGGATTCAATCACTTAGAATTTCTATGTTTATACGTTATGTCTCGTCCTACTTTAAGGTAGATCTTCTTAATGAATGCGTGTCCTACAGAAAATAAAACCATTGCCTTTATTTACGTGTTATATTTGCATGAATGTGTGACAGGTTTCAAAGCCTTTGTAATGTATTTGTCTTGTCTCGTTTGGGATATATATAGGGCTTGTGTGTCATCTTTCATCGTTGTGTGTCTGTCTGTCTGTCTGTCTGTTAAAAAATAACTCGCTGCTGTCTAACCTGTTTCCGTGACTTTCGCTTGCAGAAAGAGGCAGAGGATGACACGCTGAGCTCGAAAAAGTCCAAGGAGCTGTCGGTCATCGATGGCCGTCGAGCTCAAAACTGCAACATCCTCCTCTCCCGGTGGGTTCATGTCAGCTTCGCACTGCTTCACCCACACATTTCACAGGTTATTAAGATCTGTTTTTTAACCGAGTCGTATGTCAATACGCTGCAGGCTGAAGCTTTCAAACGAGGAGATGAAGAGAGCCATTCTAACCATGGACGAACAGGAGGACCTTCCCAAAGACATGCTGGAGCAGGTACGTCATCACGCTACTCTGTTGCCTTTAGTGCAGTGTACGCTGTTTGTTAATGGGCTGCAATCACATTACTGCTTTTTCTTATTCTGATGAGTGCCTACATCTTCAGGTTAGGGTTACTATTTTAAAATGCCTGAAGATTGCATGAAATGCATTAAGAGGAAGTAGAGGGTCTTTAAACTCTCTTTCGCGGGCGCTCCGGTGGCGTAGTGGATAGAGCGCGTACCATATTGGCTCCGGCCTTCGTTGCAGTGGTCGCGGGTTCGAATCCGACCCATGGACCTTTACTGCAGGTCATCCCCCCTCTCTCTCTGTCTCCCCATTTCAACTCTGTCTGTACTATCTAATAAAGCTTGAAAATGCCAAAAAATTACCTTAAAAAAAGATATACTCTCTCAGGAAAATATAAGAAAATTAACTTCTTAAACGGGGCACCACCCTTAAAAAGGGAAATTAATTGACATCAGTCTCATGAAGTTATTGTGATTAGATAGAGCAGGTTAGAGTAGTAGTGTAGTAGTAGTGTAAATGATAAATGTGGTTTAATATATCAACTTGTTACCTACCTCTCCACGGGTACATTTCCTCCTGGCGAATGGCGAAAGGGAATCCAAATGTAGGTTGGAAGCTTACTCAAGGTGGCCATTAGAAGTCTAAATAAGTTGGTGTCTATAACTGAAGATTATTTGTCAAATTCAACATAATTTGAGCTGTCACAGTGCCGTCGTTTCGCCAAAAGACACACACACACACACACACAACAAAAAGCAGTTGACGGCATATGTATTGTATCACTCCTAAAGTTGAAAGCACGCCAGGCCTCTAAAATAAGGGAGTTGGGGATAAATATGATTTATGGTAACCAGGTCACTGCAGTACATGGAAACTTAAAACCTGGTCCCTTGTGTACACATAAACACAGTGACTTGAATGGAAATGTGCGAGTGAAGAGTGAAGTTCTGCATGCCAGCACTTGTTTAAACAAAATTAAAATTAAATTGGGCTAGGTGACCGACTGTAAATCTGAAAACAGTATATTTGGGGGGGGGGGGGGGGGGGGGGGCGGCCTTGATTTTTGCACTGTAAAGGAACAGTAACATGCAGTAGCAGAATTTCATGGAGAGGCAGCATTACACAACCTCCCGTTGTCTTTAACCAATGCAGACGTTCATATAATAAAGTTTTAAAATGTGTAAAGTAACTCGTTTTTCTCCTGTCCCATCAGCTGCTGAAGTTTGTCCCGGAGAAGAGCGATGTGGATCTTCTGGAGGAGCACAAACACGAGCTGGACCGAATGGCAAAACCCGACCGCTTCCTCTACGAGATGAGCAGGTAGCTTTTAAATTCTGTACTAAACAGGTAATACTACCTTCAGACCGGAAGCGTGGGCACTATGCAAATCAGATATGCTGACACACAATAGCCATTGTTTGCTCTTAGTGAGATAAATGAAATGAAACATGGATTTCTATTGAGCTGGGAACAGTGCCTGCTTGTGTGAAACTTTATCACTTAATAGTGTCGGTGGATAAATGAGTGATGTAATAACAGCATTTGTCCTGCCATCTTGTAAACAAAGTCCTGTAAGATAATAGGAACAAAGGAAATGTGTCACAACTCACAAACCAAACAAAAGACTCCTACGTGTCTATTAAATGCATTTTTTTAATAAGTTACTTTTTTTGGCCAGTCACTTGTGTTCAGTCAGTACAGGATGGACCGGAGGACACATGTCGCTGTGGCATTCATTAGCTCCAGACTCTGTGGTTTCTAAGCTGAAATTGAGGAAACTGCCAAAAATAAGCTCCAATACCACAAGTAAAAATGTCTATGTGCCATTTAGTAAGCACACGGGCGGCTTGCTTTATTTTGCTAAATCCCAAAGTTCCATGTTTGAGGGTTTAGTCTAAATTTGCGGATTTCCCTGTTTATAATTTATTATTTGGCTATTTTGGTTCTCCACTGACACGCTTTTTCCATCTCCGGCTCAGAATAAACCACTACCAGCAGAGGCTGCAGTCTCTGTACTTCAAAAAGAAGTTTGCAGAGAGGATAGCGGAGATCAAACCCAAAGTTGAAGGTGAGAGAAGTATATTATATTTGTTAATAATTCATATTTTTTTTTACCATGGAAAGAGGTCTATTTATAGTGAGGAAAGTATTTTCTTTGAAGCATCCCTCTCGTTTTTCCTGTCAGCCTTAAAAAATTCAAACATTTTGCATTTTTTCCTTTTTTATATTTACAAAGTCAGTGAAGTGCCAGATAATAAAGTCTGAAAATAAATCATTCTAGCGCCTATTTTTTTTCAAGGATAATCATTATTTAATGTATGTTGTGGTGTCTCAGCCCTGACCAAGGCGTCTAAGGAGATTCTACACAGCAAAAACCTGAAGCAGCTGCTGGAGGTGGTGCTGGCCTTTGGAAACTTCATGAACAAGGGTCAGAGGGGGAACGCGTACGGCTTCAAGGTGTCTTCACTCAACAAGATCGCTGATACCAAATCCAGTATCGACAAGTAAGAACATTTTTCAACTGTAACAATGAAACCTGCTGGCAGTAACAACAAAAAGAAAAAAAACGGCATGAAGTCTATAAAAGTCACATCTGGAACAGGGAGGGCGATACAGATGAAACTCCATGTGTTTTTTTTTCATACCTGAAGCTACATAATAAAAGCAATATATTGCACATTTGACACATTCACCTCAGTGTGTCCGTTTTCTCTTGCTCCTTGCAGAAACATCACTCTCCTGCACTACCTGATCACTATCCTGGAGAAGAAATACCCCAAAGTCCTGAAGTTCCAGGAGGATCTGCAGAGTATCTCAGACGCGGCCAAAGTCAAGTAGGAAGAATCTGCTCCCCTGACTCATCCTACTGCTTTTCCTCTTTGCTCAAACATTCGTCCCCTTAAACCATCCATTTTTATCTTTCCGCGCAGCATGACTGAGCTGGAAAAAGATATCGGCAACATGCGCAGCGGCTTAAAAAGTGTGGAGACGGTGAGTCACAATGATTCAAGAGAATACACATGCTATGTGTTGGTACCTTGGTACAATGTTTAGCACAGGTTAAAGGTGCACTATGTAACTTTTGGTGTGTCAGAGAAATGAACATTCTGTAATGTATATTTTCATAACTGAATAAACCAAACTTTCTTCAAAAAATGTGATCCCTGGAACATTGTTTGAAGTGAGAAAGCTCCCCAGGAAGATAGTTTCACTGGAGTCGTAGACAGCAGCAGGCCCCGCTGTTTAGTTTACAAACGTATTCAAGTCTTAAATTTGGTTCCAGGTGCCATACAATAATTTTCTTTTCATTTATGGTGGTAGAATAATTCAATACTAAGAATCACATGTAGAGTCCATATGTTTTATAAACCCTCTGCTGGCTCTGCAAATGTAAACAAATCCCTCTCTCCTGAAACTGCATAGTGCACCTTTAAGTCTAGCTCTCCTTTTCATGTTTTCCTCGTTCTTCTGAATGGTTTGTAGGAGCTGGACTTCCAGAAGAAGGAGCCCCGGCAACAGCCCGGCGACAAGTTTGTGTCGGTGGTGAGTCAGTTCATCACCGTGGCCAGCTTCGGCTTCTCAGACGTGGAGGATTCTCTCACCGAGGCCAAGGAGCTGGTAAGTCCACACACAGCCCAGGGTGTGTTTATGATATACGCCCACCGGACACAGCACTGCCGTCGCTATAGCAGACACAGAAAAAGCCCTGCATCCCATTTCCTCCCCGCACAGCTGTTCTTCTACACATCAGTCACATTCGAAAGGAAAGCTAACAGCAGGAGGGAAGTGTTTGGACTTCCTGCCCGCCGCTCCACTGATGCTTTATTGGTCAGTCCGCTCGTTGTTGTTGCACACATGGCAACCAGCGAGTCAATACAGAAAACCAGAAACGGGAGCGTTGGATATTGATTTTGACCTAACATTTTGTCAACAGTTTTTTATCAAAATTACTTTTTAGGCTGAGAAGAAGAAATTCAGAGGCTTAAACCCAAACAGAATGACCACTTAGCCCAATCGCTGACCATTATAAAATAAAGTATATTATTCACTTATTAAGGGAGCGCTCAAAACCCTGCTAAGATAAATGCATGCATCAGTCCACATTTATTGGTGCAAGGTGGGAAGAGTTCCTTATCTTGAGCATGTTTTTTTTTGCACCGTAGTGTGTTTGCTGCGTTGACCCGAGTGCTCAGCTGGTCACATGGCAACCATTAGTTTCTGTGAATCATTTACTGCGTCCCACAGTTAAATATCTGAGAGTATTTACAGTGGTCCTCTGTAGTCATGATTCTGGAAACCGAGAACATGTTGACCCCATAAACAGCTCCTTGCATCTGGTCTGTGTGCGGATAAAAAGAAAAGAAAAAAAAAAGTGGTTGCAGAAAACCAAGAAGTAGAAAAAGAAAGTTGCTGTGAAGAGGAAGAAAAAAAAGTGACTTTTTAGGCATTTTCTTTTTCATGTGTCCAATTGATTCCTGTTGTGAGGAAGTTAAAAGCATTTGAATGCAACCACTATCAAAAAAAAGAGAGACATGAATGAACAATTTGACTGATGATAAATAAGTTGAAAGATTTTTTGCTGACAGAGTTTGCGTGTCGCAGACAGGGCTGTCGCTAAAACACACTCTCTCACACTCTCACACACACACGCACACCTCTCAGACGGTGTATGTGTTCTCAGCGTGATGTCACATCTGGATGTTCTCCTTTTTAACGTACTGTGAAAAATACTCTACAAACACGTTGCATTAATTTGGGCTCTGGCTCCAGTCTCCGGCCTCAGCTGTAATCAGTAGCCGGTCAGATCTGGGTTAACGCTGGCTTCAAAGCCACCGGGTGACGGGTACCCTGCTCCTATTTCAAAGAGCTGAGATTCTAATGAGACTCCTGTAAAACAGTCAAAGACAGTAAAACATGGTAGCACTGTGTCCTGCTGTAAATCTAACTGTGTGTGTGTGTGTGTGTGTGTGTGTGTGTGTGTGTGTGTGTGTGTGTGTGTGTGTGTGTGTGTGTGTGTGTGTGTGTGTGTGTGTGTGTGTGTGTGTGTGTGTGTGTGTGTGTGTGTGTGTGTGTGTGTGTGTGTGTGTGTGTGTGTGTGTGTTTGTGTGTTTGTGTGTGTGTGTTTGTGTGTGTGTTTGTCTGTCTTTTTGTGTGTCTGTGTGTGTGTCTGCAGTTCCTGAGGGCAGTGAAGCACTTTGGTGAGGATGCCAGTAAGATGCAGCCAGATGAATTCTTTGGCATCTTTGACCAGTTCCTTCAGTCGTTCGCCGAGGCTCAGCAGGAGAACGAGAACATGCGCAAACGCAAAGAGGAGGAGGAGCGCAGGGCCAAAATGGAAGCCCAGGTACATTATCAGTCCCTGTTTTTAAAATCCTCCACAAAAAGAACCCGAGCGATTATAATACACGTACAGTATAGCATAGTGTAATTATGGAGTATAATCTGTAATAATTAGGAAAATAGATGAAATAATTCAAAGTTAAGGTTAGACTTTGTGTCTTTTTGGAAGAGAATTAAATACACAGAAGTTTAGAGAACCAACTGTATCTATCTTGGTATCAATCTTCTCGTTCAACAAAATCAAAACGATAAACACTATCATCAAACTAAAAGGAAATTGACATAAGGCTGAGTAAGAGACACTGCTTTTAGTACAATATGTTTTTTAATTTACAAATCCAATACTGTTGGCTTTGTGCAGCTCTTGTGTTAATAATTGAATAACAATTGGTACTGTCAGTGTATTGTGAATTTTCTAATAAAAAGATAATAACAAAACGATAAACAATTGTTTAACAGTACATCTGTTTAATTCCCTTTGTCACCAGCTGAAAGAGCAGAGGGAGAAGGAGCGAAAGAACCGCAAAGCCAAGGCCAACGGCGAGGAGGACGGCGGCGAGTTTGACGACCTGGTGTCGGCGCTGCGCTCGGGGGAGGTGTTCGACAAAGACTTGTCCAAGATGAAGCGCAACCGCAAGCGCATCAACAACCAGAGCACGGACTCCAGCAGAGAGCGACCGGCCACTAAGCTCAACTTCTAAGCCCAAGGGGGGAGGGGGGCAAGGTCATCATCCTTGTTTGGCTCGCCCACCACCCACCCACCACCCTGCTCATCATTAGTTTCTCCTCTGGGTCAAACTGACATGCACATTCCTCCAGACCCTCCTCCATTCATTCCCCCCCAGCTCGGCTTCACGGCGCAGCACGTGTTCAAAACCTTTTTATCCTCTTTGACATTTTGATGTTTAAACCAAGCAGAAGCCAACAGCTGTTATTAAAGACCAAAGTCAGATAATTCCCCCACTGGAGGGATCAGTTCAGTCCAAATGAAATGTTTCCAGATGTTGTGGTACTGGAGGATATTTTTTCTCTCCTGCAGGTGTAAAGAGATGCTCACGGTTCATTCGATAGGAAACCTGTTCTGTGCAGTTTTTTGTACGTCAGAATCGATGCATAGAGCGAAACAATTTGCAGATAGCAGAGACTCCTCCAGGGCTTGAGGCTTGACCCAAATGGAAAGATGATTCCATTAATAAAAAACACAAGGGGGGCCATTTTGTACGGACTGGTTTTCAGGATTGCGCGGGGATGCTTTCACATGCCTGATTTGTCATAGAGAAATCCTTTTTTGGAGAAAGACTGATTGTGGACTCCCTGTTGACATTGCCGTTCTCTTGCAGTCAGAACCATCACAGGACTGAGACACAGCTTTCGTTAGACAGACGTGGTTTGGACTGCAAGTGACGGGACGCGGCTTTTTCTATTCATCATTATTAACGTGCAGCATTTATATATATATATATATATCTGATGACTGTATGTTTTATTTGAACTTTTTTTCCCGTTAAGAGCTGGCCTTAACTCTGTTGATTTTAAATGTTGAGTGGGTACTCGCAAAAAAGGCCTGGGCCTAATCTGCAAAATGCTCAACACGTGTGGACCCTCATGTCATAGATTACATATATCTATATATAAGGTTGTGTGCTTGGTACACATGCACATAAAAAATTCATAATGACTATGCTAAATGCCATTAAAACAAGACCCATTCGATGCAATACATCTGTTGTTTCCATCTTAAGGGAGTGCCCTCCTTTGAGTTTACATTAAGTAGATGAATTCTGTTTTCTGTGTTCACTGGCTGGATTTACACTGCAAAAAAAAGAAAAAGTAAAAGCTTTGATATGTGTGTGATCCACATATGATGTTTTCATTCCTGTAGAAGACATCCCATGTGGAAGTTAAACCTTTTTGGAATTTAATTTGTCCCCTCGGCCGTGTGAATCCATCCAGTGTTGAACACCTCCATTGAACTTTTATAATTTAAATATTGCTTTCCATTGTTCAATTACCTGATGATAATAAATGGGAGAAAACGGTTAAAAGGGTTTCTGCATTTAGTTTCAAAGCATAATCACATAAATATTGTTTTATGCAGCATTAACCTAAGATTGAAAAGTTATATAACTTGAATAAGTTCTGCAGACAAAAACAAGAGCATAAAGAAGAAAGGATGGAAGAATCTGTTTGGGTTTCTGAAGTTTTTCACTTTGCAGACCCTGACAACGACCAGGCTTGTGGCTCCATCTAGTGGTCAGTACTTGCTACTGAACACAATACCTGACAATACTATTGCCATATTTCAAAAAAACTGTTTTTTGATCCGGTAGTTATAATTTAAAAGAATACACAGACGGACAGACAGAATGAGAGATAGAGAATATGTGTGTAATGATTGAACTCCTGAATGTCTTTGACTGTTTTGTGCAGGTGCAGCATCTCCCTGCCACAATCTCAAACATGACCCAAGTTCACAGACAAAATAAATAAGCTTTTCTTGAAAGCATTATTTACAAATGCAGTCAGAGGCTATAAAGGTGTAATAATAAACGTCTACTTTAGACTAAATAAAAACATTATGACAGGTGTGTTATAATGATAAAAACGAGTGGAGTCCACTGATTAAATGCAGTCTTTCTGCACAGGGAGAGGAAAAACACAGATATGCACAAACTTTGTCACGAAGGACAAGTTGTATACTTTATGCAAAGTAGAGCTGCAACGATTAATCGATTATTAAAATAATCGCCAACTATTTTGATAATCGTTTCGAGTAATTTTTGAATAAAAAATGTCCAAATCCTCTGATTTCAGCTTCTCAAATGTGAATATTTTCTGGTTTCTTTAATCCTATTATGACAATAAACTGAAATATCTGTGTTTTTGACAAAACAATACATTTGAGGACGTCAACATGGGCTTTGGAAAATGTATCTAAATTTTTCACCATTTATTTAATAATTTCTTATATAATCGATTAATCGAGAAAATAATCGACAGATTAATCGATTATCAAAATAATCGTTAGTTGCAGCCCTAATGCAAAGTAGACTTAAATTTCAGTTTTCGGGAGGTAGAGAGAGCATTCTCATAGAGAAAGGGTCATTTTTACCCTTTAGGACAAGGTGAGTATAAAGAATGATAAGACTACACAAGGGTTATTACAAATCCCCCCACAAAGCTGATGTTACAATCTACAAATATTCACACTCGAGCCAATTATTTACTGAACTATTTACTTTTCTAGTTAATGTATCAGTTGAGGACAAGGCCACGAGTCCTTATCTGAAACTTTCTGAATCATTTGACTCACAATCAAGATAAATCAGGTCATAATTAACTCTTGCAACAACAACAAAAAACAGAACATGTTGATACCATCTCTTCAACATTTACATACGTTTATTACAGATGCAATACTCCTCTCGTAAGGCTTAGAGATTCTTTAAAAAAAAAATGTGTGCGAACATGTTGTTAAAAGAAAACCTGTAATTGACGCTCACTTCAGGAGAAAACCACATGTTAGCTCGTCCTGCGGCTCCTGCACAAAGCGTGACACTCCGGTATAAAAAGCTCTGCCGGCGACTTCCACCACTACAGCTTTGAAGTCTCCACACTTGGTCTCCTGAACATAAAAACACAAACCAGAATCACACATCTCCGTAAACCAAAGTTATATTGAATTTTTTTGTGTGACATGTTGAAGATAATAATAATAATAATAATAATAATAATAATAATAGATGAACTGTGCTACCTCGACAGCTCTCCCTGTGAAGGTGGATCCAGTGGCCCCGCTCTGAAAGGTCCTGGTCTGGTTCAGCTGGATGAGACCTCTGTGATACTGGAGAGCCACTCGGGCTGTAACGCCAGAACCGGTCGGGCTTCGGTCCACCTGAGAACACGTTTAAAACCGGTTAAAAAGCCGGACTGAGATAATACTTAATACCAGGATGTCAGTGCCTGTTTCATCTTTTATCTTTAATGTTTTCCTTCCCTTCCCTTTTTTTGTATATTCAAAGTTTAGATTAAATATGTTTGTTTTCAGTTTCAGATCGCTCTCTTTAACGAGTCAAATGACAAGGTGGCCTCTGTCTCCTCCACTATCAGTGACATACCTGAGCTTCTGCAAACACACACATGTTGGCGGTGGGCTCGGAGGAATAATCATCTTTGCCATCTGTGAGGATTGTGCCATAGAGGAAGGCCAGATCTTCACTGGTTGGATGGTGCAACTTCACCTGGAAGAGAATGAGACAAAGAAGCTGTGAAATCAAGGTACACAATATGGTCCAAATGTACACTGTGTGGACAACACTTTTGCATAGTCTTGTCCCTGATACTTGTTGTCTGGCTTAATGTTTCACGTTTTGAAAATGTGTCATGTATGTTATATTCATGATTATTATTTACAAAGAATCAGCAAATTGGATCAATGTAAAAAAAAAAAAAAACATTAATTACTTTTTTTTTTAAGTAGAATAAAAGTTGCAGTTCAAGTTTTCCCATGTAAGTTGTCAGCCTAAATAGAAAAAACACTGTTTTTTAAACAGAGAGAATCAAACTTTTTATTCCACCTTCTCCATCTAAAAATCCAAAATATGTCTGGTATTTCAACCATTAGAGGATTCATTATTTATTGGGATTGTCATGACTTCTGAAGTCAGAATGCTGTGTGTGTAGTAATTTAACACACACACTAATCTTGTCACAACACCCACTTCTGACCTGAGATTTGACAGCGTTGGTCACCGCTGTGGCTGCGTCCACCAGATCTCGAGTCCTGGACTTGGTCACATCCAGGCCAAACCTCTGGGCGTCCACAAAGGCGTAGTAGGCTCCTCCATAGCTGATGTCAACCGTCACGTCACCAAAGCCCTCCACCACTACCTTCACATCTGGGGGGAAAAAAGCTATGTGATTAGACCTGCAGGATTCAAAATAAAAAAATTAAAACAAAACGTTATAAGTATGGCTAGGTATCGAAGTTCAATACTTTTTTGCCACCGACCGGAATGCCTCAATACAATTGAGAATCGAAGAATGTCTTGTCATTCAACATCAGTGTATAAGTAAGCAGCATGCTTGATGTGCCAATATCTAAAAGTAATGGTGGAGCTGCAGGGCACTTGTTCTAATCTGAAGAAAGTTACTTTGATTTCAGTGTATTTAAAGTTGTATATTGATATTTTGTAATATTGCCATGGAGCTGCAAAATAAAACTTGTGTTTTGTCCACCATAATGACTAAGATAACCTTGTTAAAATGGATTTCATAAAAGGTGTATCTTAGAAAGAGTATTGTCCAGGAACCGGTATCGAAGTCAAGGTATCGGTATCAGTATCGATATAGATATCTAAACGTTTTGAACGATACCCAGCCCTAGTTATAACAGTGGTGTGCCTCTAACCTGTATCAAATGCAAACGCCGGCACGCTGAGAAACCTCACGCCTCCTGTTTTGCCGGCGGAATACTCCACGAAGGCCTTGACCAGACCGCAGGGACAGTGGATGTTCACTTGGGTTTCTGGGGACTGCGGTTCTTTCACTAGTTTGTAGTCCACAGCGAAGCGTCCCAGCGCGATGACAGCGTGTCCACACATGGTGCTGTAGCCCTCGTTGTGCATGAACAGCACGCCCAGGTCGGCCTCGGGCAGCTCGCTGTCCACGATAAGGGCTCCGTACATGTCATAGTGTCCGCGCGGCTCGTACATCAGCACCTTCCTGAGGTGGTCCAGGTGTTCCCGCACATAGCGCCGTTTGGCTAGCACGCTGTCCCCTTTCACCTCTGGGTAGCCGCCAAGGATGATCCGTAAAGGCTCTCCGCCCGTGTGCATGTCCACCACCGAGAGCTCGGCCCCCTCGTGAGGTGGGAGCTGCATTTCCATTTCGGCACTGATTTATAGAAATTAATAGAAAATAGATAAACGGAATGGTCATTTCGACATCACGTGTGTTTCTATTATTTTATCCACCCCATTTACATATCTGAGGGAAATCTATAAGGTGGTCTGAGGAACTTTCAGTTTTTGTTAATTCTTGCACCCCCTTTGGACAAAAGCGAAAGTGTTTTTACTATGCCAGCTATAGTTCCAGGGTGAGGGACCCATGACATGTTACATGTAATTCATGATCAACATAGGAAAAATTAGACTGTTTAAGAAATATTTAAAAGTTCCTTGTAGAACCTTTAATATCACACATCTCTTGTCGCTTGTTTTTTTTGTTTTATCACATCTAAACATATTTTAGAGTCACTCAGGAGTCAGGGGCCCTTTAAAGGCTACCTATATTGCAAAAAAGAAAAAAACATAACAGGGGTTAACTCAGATTTCCCTCATTTGGAGTGTATGCTGTTCTTTACCTGTACTATAGGACATGTTGTGTCGCTGTTGTTTTCATAACATCAAACTACGTAACACGCACTTTGAGCTGCATTTACTGTATGAGAGGTGCTATAGAAATAACGTGTATTATTATTATTATTGGGAAGCAACTGAAATCCTTAAAATGTTCAAATTAATTTGTGTCTATCTCCTGCACACAGGTTTATTATCTTTTTTTAATTTTTAAATCCAAGTCACATTCCTACCTAGGGTAAAAATGTAACTAGATCAGCTGAGTTCTCTATATATTATATGGGCTGAGAGTGAAGTCAGAACAAATGCTTATGAATTTATAGCCTAGTACATTTTCTCGCGCTCACAGGATAAAAATATGTCACCTTTCTGGACTTTGTCAGCAGAAAAGTTTGGTGCAAAGCGGTGACTTTGTGAAAATCTTTACTTTTTATTCTGAAGTCAGGTCTACCAGATGAGTTGAATGCATTGAATGCAAAGTAGGCTAAAGTTTAATGACCAAAAGTATAACAGTATGCGGATAATGCTGTAAAAGGCCAGCGGTCTTTACCTTCAGTTCAGAACGGATCGTAGTCCCCTGCTTATGACTTCTGACTTACACTTGAACAGTGCTAAAGCGTGCTAAAGTCCAGTTATTTCTACTTATGTGCGGTCCACGCGTTTTTCTTTTATATATGTTTTCCCTTTATATATGTTAGAACTCTAAAATGAGACATTAGCGCCCCCAGTGTCCTGGAGGGCTACATGCATACAACTGTCAATACTCCATGTATGGATTATATTTTCTTTCAGTTATATTAAAAATCACCTTTATTTTGGAGCATAAACCATTGTTTCCAGAATTCTGAGGTTGCTTTAAAAAGTGGGAAAAGGGACTAGAAATTATTTTGTATCTACTATGTCCATATCTTAACTAAGGATGTCAGGGGAAAACTCAACGTCATTGTTAATGAGGGTCACCCCTCAATTGGTCTTTCGAGGATAAATAAAAGTAAAATAAAAGTTAAATGAAACAGTCAGCGCTTTGTTGTCCCTCCGTGCTTTTGTCAATTAATTAAAAAAATAAACTATAAAACAAAATACAACATGTTAACATTTATACCGGGTTGGTGTGTTTTCAATGCTTTTGTGTTTGTGTTGCACAACAGAGGAGACTAAACAACAGGCGGTGAGCAGGCATCGGTTTTCATTATTCATTCACTGTTGACAGGTTCCCTGGATGCATGCAAGGTCATTTCTTTGTCTCTAATATAAAAACAGAGTCAACTGAGTCAACATGCTTGCGTCCTTACAGTTCACACTGAGGTGATTCGCAGTCACACAGGAAAATAAGAAAAATAACATCCAGAACTAAAAGTGTGCTGTTTGTTCATTTAGGCTATACATCATGGATATCATTTCACACAGACAGAATAAACAAACATTAATGTCCGCTGAGGTTTGCATAGCAGCGAGTAGTTAATACCCACCATTTAAAACCTTCTGCCATCTAAAAACCCGATAGCTTTACTTTCTCATCTTACAAGTAGGCAAAGGTAAAATCACTCTGTCTGAAATAAAGACCGAAGTTCCCGTACTATACCTGAGCAAGAGGCAAAGTGACCTGAAGGAAAAAACAGTACGCCTGTAGTGATTACCTTTTGAAATATTCACATCCTATTTTACAGAAAAAATAAATCTGTCACAGGTAAACTGACATAATGATAAATAACAATAACCGCCATTTTTGCATTCCTTTTCCTACTTTACATGCATTGTAATTGTAAGCTCAAACACAATTTAAAGACTTTCTAAACAGCCCATACTAGAAATGCATAGTGCTGTGATGTATTCAAACATTTTCATTATCCTCTGTGGGCTGCGTGTGTCATTATCTATTATCCTGTGAAAAACAGGGGGAAGGGTCAACACCACTTTTATTAAACATATGCTTGCAAACCATAAAGAGCTGATTATCTCATCGAAACAATTCTGAACGAGGCTTTATTATTGTAAGGCACATGTTATTACCTGACAAGGAACTACTCTAATGGCAGTCGTCAACACATCCCTCCACTGAGCGTCTCCGTCTAAACAAGAATCTTTATTTAAAGTAAAAATGTGCAAGCCCGAGCTGCTCTAAGACAACAACAAGTTCAAGGTGTTTAAATAATTATGAACATTTTGGCAGGCCAACCTTTTTGCCTAAACAGCAGTTTTTCTGCCATAAACTTTTTAACATCCAGGGGGAAAACGAGAAAGATCATTCAAGTGACAGCTTCAAAACAGTGGAAATATGATGGTAGTGCCATATTGTCACTGATTGTCCTATCAGGCTAAGAAGCCTTCTTCAGAGCTCTAATGCCTGTAATTATTATTATTTTTATTAAAACATTTCAATCAATTAAATTCCACTGTTCCTTTTCTAAATATAGTAGGCCTATACACCTGGGAGTTTTATTTTGCGAAGGTGACATGAAAGGGATTTCTGCATGCAGTGGAGTGTTTAATGCATGAAAGGTCTTTGGCCAGAGTCCTGCAGGACATGCAAACCGGTGCTTCTATAAACCATTATTATTATTATTATTATAATTATTATTATTGTTTTAAACAGATCCACATTGTTGAGGTTTTCAAAAGTCAGTGAATTCAAAAAGGCCCATCGTCTGCCTTTGGTGTGGAGGGCCTGGAGGAGGCGCTGTCCGAGTCTTGCCCTCTGACCCTGGCCTTGGGGGAAGACGTGGGTGGCAGCGAGAGTCTCCTCTTTATGGACAGCAGCCGGAGAACCTCTCCGACCTGAGCCTCCAGCACCGACAGGCGGCCACTCAGTTTCTGAATGTCTCCCTTCAGCTCCAGCTTGGCCTCGTGCAGCGCGGCCTGGAGGAGCGCTTGTTCCGAGGCCTGGTGGACGAAGGGCTGTCTGAGGGAGTCCACCCCCAGGCTGTGCTCGAACATGGGGCTCCTCTCCATGGGGCTCCTCTCGTAGGAGCTCCTGGAGTCTCCGGCCCTGTCTATGCGCAGGTCGCTCTTTGTGATGCCGCTGTCACAGGAGTCGGTCTTGTGCAGGGCGCTTGTTTCTTCCCCGTTGCCGTTGCCTCCCTCCGCGCACCCAGTCTCTCCTCCCTCCTGCTTCTTGTCAGCGGTGTCTAGCTGCTCTGAGGACTGGGATCCTTTGGGCCACTCCTCTACCTTCTGCTGCGGTTGCTTTTCTGGCTCCACAACAGAAGGCGGTGGTGGTTGTGGTGGTTGTGCGGCTGCTGACGTGGGGTTTTTAAACTTTGCCCAGCCTCGAGACACTTTGACAGGGCCCACAGCAGCTCCACCCTCTCCACGACTTGCACCACCACTGCTGCTGCTCCGTACGGGACAGGACAGTAGACCCTCAGCTTGAGGCCCCAAAACTGACTCCCCGGCCTCCTGTGTGCCGCTTTGCTCCGCTGACTTCTCAATATGGACAAAAGCTTGTGGAGGTGCAAGCATACCGCAGCTGGCACTCCCTCCTCCTGTGCATGGTGTCTTACTCTGTAGAGTGGGGCTGCCCTCCTCCAACTGAGGAGATTGGGACTGACACTGGATGTAAGGGTTGGGCTCGGAGCGATGGTGGTGGTGGTGCTGTGGTTCCACCTGCACGTAGATTTGGTCAAAGTAGGCGTTGGAGTCTCCGGGCGCGGGATCGTCCCTCTGCTGTCTGAAGCGTTGGAACAGCTTGCGCACCGGGTGGTCGTCTGGAATGGAGAGAGTCACCTGGTTCCTCTGGTGCTCCTTCTCCTTATTCACGTCCGCAATTTTCCGGAAGATGACCTGGGACAAAAAGAGAGGGAGAATCATGAGGAAGTTGACTATTAATCACTTACTTATACTTTAAGAGGCATGAATTTAAAAAAGAATAAAGGTTAGAACAATACAAAAAATGTGTAAGTCCTTAGCTACCCCTGTGACATATTTTTGTTGCTGATAAAATAGAGTTGGTAGGGTAGGCCGCCACTATTTCTGGGTAGAAGCTGTGTGCTGTGAAGAAGAGACAAAGACAGCACCGTTGGTATCGATACTTTTGAAAATGAGAACCTTAATCCGATACTAATTTTCAGTATCTATTGGTATCTGAGTACCAATGTTTTTGCGCCGAGGTCAAATTCAAATGAAAAACAGACGAGCTATGCAGGAATGAACATACATAATGCAACTTTGAATCAAGGGATAACCATCTCCACCTGCTGTGTGTGTTGAAATATTAAAGACTTGAACGCGCCAATGCACAAGGGAATCTGTTAATGGAGCAATAATGGAGCATCGTTGAGTTCCCTGAGAGGCTTCCGAAGCTATTCATGAGACAATAGCAGCAACTTCTCCACTTCTGTCTTTCTTTTCCAACCGGCAAAAACTTTTTATTGTCTGCCGTTGAAGAAGTTGTGACTGTAACTATCCACACAAGCTCTGGTGTTTGTGAACAGTTTTGAATGGTGCTGCTGGATGTCTTTGAACAGTAGGGGAGAACGGGGTAATCTGAGCCACTTTTTACATTTGCTCCCCTAAAAGCGAGCTAAAATGATTTATCACTCAAATTTACACATTTCCCATTAATTCAGGATGTTTCCTAGAAATTGGCATTAGCAGATTTTTTTCAAGACAAAGGACAGTGAAAATATGATTGTTTTAAAAAAACTTGTCATGTGGCTCACTTTACCCCAGCTGTGGGGTAGACTGAGACAGACCAGAAAAATCAAGGGGGTAAAGTGAACCACTTACTTTTTCCACTCTGAAACTACCATAACAACACATATTGTAACAGTTAGAATCCTGAAAGCTAGCCACACATTCCAGAACTAATGTCGGAATAGTAAAAGAATGATGGGGTTTGGTCAATTAAGCAAAGCAAATTTTCTAAACACTTGAGAGTAACTCTGAACAAAATCAAATACAACACATTATAATTCAAAAGGTTTTAATAAGATTCAAATGAAAGATAGAAACAGTTAGATTAGAACACAATCTGGGGGTCAGAACACAGGACCCTTAGAGCCAACTTGTGTCTGGGGGTCAAAGCATAGGAAAATCAGAACCAGCAAGAACAGCCTGGGACTCAGAACACAGGAGAAGACCCAACTGGATTATAACATCAGCCTGTCATACTCTACAACTAGGCCTACTCTACATTCCAGCCCTGAAGGTTACAGGGAAATATGAGAAGGTGTTCTTTCCGTGTGGTTGCCCCAGGTCGTCTTCCTGGTGTATTTCCTTGGCATGATGGCTTTTCTACAATGTGTATGACATTAAAATAAAACATATGTTATGTAATATTACATTAAAATGTGTTTAAGACTAAACTTAACTTGTGCCTCATGGTGGGGGAAAGTGAGACAGTGTCTCACTTTCCTCCACAGCATTTGGCTCACTTTCCCCCACCACCACAATTTGAGAAAAAACTACCTCTCTTAGCATTTCAGGCTAATCTTTAGCTAATATCATCACATGGTTTTTATATGTTGGTAGTTCATCAACACGTATGATAAAAGTTTTTCTACGTGAATACATTTGCTTTGGCACAACAGTTGATTAAGTTGACAGCAAGAAAATTTGCAAAATACCTATTTTGGTGAAAAAAACATGCTTACCACAGCACCATGAGGTCCTCTCTTTCAGGGTCAAGGGGAAATGAGAGGGGCTTGAAAACATATCTCACATCACCATAAATGTTTTCCGTTGCCTAGATACAGGGGGTGGCTCACATTACCCGATGCCTCAGATTCCCCCATTCTCCCCTATACTAAGGTTTTTAACTCATCCCTGGGTTTATCTCTAACTGACAACCTAAAATGTGTGTTAAAATGTTCAATGCCACAGTGTGAGAGAAAGCTATGCTTGTTTCTTTGGTTTAAAACTAGATCCTTTCAGCCCCAAAAGCTCTGGGACATACTAACAGTTAAAAAGTGGCATTCCATTGATCAACTAAGCCACAAAGTGAAACCAAAAGGAAAAGGTTCAAAATGTTACAATATGACAAATTACAACACAAATATATACAGAAAAAAACTTGCATTTAGGCACTGATTATAAACGTGCCTCTATATGTGCTGTTGAAATGCCCTTTCACGCACATGCAAGTTAACTGAATACAACGGCAAAGAAGGTCAAATCTTAAACCTATGACGGCACGAACAGGGCACTAAAGATGCTCAAATGAATAATAGATGGCTTTATTTTCATTGAACACATTTTAAGTACAGGCCATAAATCTTTCAACACGGGGCCACAACATGCCCTGAAATTGTTGTGATTTAGAGCTGCTTGATTTGAGTAGAAATGGTTACATAAGACATCTATTAATGGAGCCCTAGTAAACTAGAAAGAACAATGAGCAAGTGAAAAGTGTGATTACAAACTGGAGACCTGTTGTAGGGGAGAACGGGGTTATATGTCACACGGGTTGGTTGTCACAATTGTTATATCTCAGAACCAGAAGGCGCTGTCTGTGAAATCTTGGTATGTAAATATCCAGAATTGGGATCAGAGGTCACCTACATAGTCTTCCTTGGAGTTAGACTGCTGTATTTGAGGTGAGAGGACTGTTTGTGTTTTTCATGTCAAATTGAAAATATTTAGCTCCTCAATATTTTTCTTCTGGGCTTTTACACAATGGGTTTATAACAAAAAACATGTTACCCTAAAAGAGTGTGAAGGGTAAGCTATAGTTTAGATTGTTGTTAGCAAGCTAATTAGTTGTCAGATGGTTTTTGGCCTTGATGCTAGCAAGAAATTCAAGTTGGGGTTGGTCGTCACATTTCTTGGGGGGTTGGTTGTCACAAAGGCTGCAGCCAGAAAAGGAACCCAATAACTAAATAAATTGTCAAGCTGTGTCCTCACTGACACCCCAGAGAAGGAAAGAATAGAGCAGGAAAAGGCAGCTAGAATGCAAAAGAAAAAAGGGCAACAAAATCAAAACAACCTAGTGCATCCTAAACTAGACTAGCTGCCAAGGCAACTGCACCCCAGTGCACTCCACCCCAGCTGGAGAAGAAGAAACAGTAAGTTATGTAGGCCTATTTGTCAACTTGACAATGCAATTAAACTTTCAAATGTAGTTCTGCTTTCTTGCCTTCTTTTTAAGATTATTCCCATTAAGATAACATTGTGACAAACAACCCCATAGTGTGTGACAACCAACCCCTTGATGGGGTTGGTTGTCACAATGTGTAAGGGTGTCTTTGATGATTAATTTATTCTTTATTACAATACATTTGAAAAAGTGAGGGGTACACATTTCAAGCCAACACCTTAAAGCAGCTCCGAGTAACATTTAAATATCTTTTAAACAGCCTCATGTTTCCTCACATAATCATAAATTACCTTTAACAGCAAATGAGACCGTCAGTGCAAAGAAAAACGTTTTTATATAGTTTTTATTACTGCTTTTGGTCTGGTCGCACACCCAGTCCGATTTTCGGTTCACGCGTGCATGCTCTATGGTCACATATCCATATTGGTCGCAGATTTCAGTGTGGCGCAACAACGTGATTTGAGAAGCCTATCCCTCCAGGTGAGGGAAGGGGAGCGGGAGCCTTGTTTGAGACAGTTGTTAGCACGAGCTAGAAAACAGCTTCACGACAGCTGGCGTCGTAAAAATACTACTGCTTTTGTCTAAAGGGGACGCCAACGTGCCATGTTACTCGTAGTGGCTTTAAGCTTCAATTTAATGTAGGCATGACTATTGAAAGATGTTCAGGTGATGAGCGATTCTCACTAGAGTAAAAAGTGTGCCTACTAGCAGGGCTGTACGCTTATTTTTTTAGGTGGTAGCACTGGTGCTAGCAAGCAAAAAGAATCAGTAGCACAAAAATAAATTTAGTAGCACACAAAGTATGATCGAAAACTTGCATAACCTTAACCCATGCATTTCGCTCTAATTACCTTTTAGCCTGTCATCTTGGTCTCATTTGAAATTCTCAATTAATGTCATATCCTAGTTTGTGCAGTAATAATTGTAGAAAAATTAATAGGGGTGTACTGATTGTAATTCAGACAAAATAATCTAACCTGCCAATTGCAATTTTTTGCTGATTCAGAATGATTTCTCCCCATAAAATTAATATCTATATATGTTTTGTATATACATATCATTATTATATTCATAACAATCATTTTTTTGGTAAATGTCCTTCTGTTAATTAAAACCTAACTTTAAAACATATAGCCTATTAAATAAATAAGTATACATATTGGTACAATTTAGGATAAGTTAAATAGGTTGTTGTGAATGTGTTGGGAGTAGTTCTTCAGTGGCTTATCAGTTATTTCAAACTTTGTTTACATAGACTACTGTTGTTGACTGCTCTCTGCAGCTGAAGCAGTTGATTTTCAAGCTAGCGCACTGCAGGGCTGTAAAGCGGCTTCAAAAGTCAACTCACGTTTGGCTAGTAACAGGCTTTTAATGTGAAGGAGCACAGGAAATGTTCTGTTTGCACACGCGCTAACTTAACTGCGTGCCGTCTCCTTCCGGTTATTACCGTTGGTGAAGTGTATTAGACGCTAGAATCGCCGCACAAGCACAGGTCCCCAGCACACATCTTTCACCAGCCAAAGTGGAGGGTGGACTCAATAACTTACTCGCCTAAGAATCAAGCGCTCTGAGTGAGAGAAGAGCGCTATATAAATAAAATGTATTATTATTATTATTATTATTACATTTACCCAAATTTGGAGAGTGTTAATGTAGAGCCCTCTAAGCAGTGTTGTGCAGCGCTCCTCTGTGTCTCAAACAGACAGCATCTGCTCATTAGCACTCGTGCGAGTGGACTAGTATTCATCATCGCACGTGATCAATTTCAGTAGCAAATGCGATCAAATCTGTCGCACTGTACAGCCCTGCTACTAGCCCCGGTATCCCCTATAAACCGGCATGTTTCGGTAAAAACACTGTGACAGCGCGACTGGTATCCCAGAGTGAGTTGCTTTTTATAGACTCACAGATTAAATTAAAGTCAATTTGAGCCTCTTTGCTTCCATCATTAAAGTGCATATTTTATTTGCCAAGATCTACTCTATCCCAGAAGTATTTAAGTATATAAGTCAGTCGCTGAACAAAGAGCAAAACAAACCACATGTGCCTAGATTGATTTACTGGGATATTCTTCATTAAGAATTGATGTAGTGTTGGTCCCATAGGATGATATCGCAGCCATGTATGAGCAGCTTGGAATCAAGACTGGAAAGCGATACATCTCATTGCCTTAATGGGACTCATTTGCAGAAGCTCTATCAAATATTAATTACCGTCTTGGTTTGGACTCAAGAGAATAGCTGGTTTCTATTCCTTTTTTTTCTTCCTTTTTTCACAGTAAAATACAAATCTGCATGATAAGCTTCTGAAATTGGAACTTCATTGCTGCAAACTATGCAGAATTATTTAAATACATTATTTTCACGCATTGTCCCCTCGAGTCGAGCAGGTGCTTGGGTTTGCAGTTTACATTTTTTTCATCCCCTTTGCAGTCTACTTGGTCATTATTGCACCCAATCTGACAGCATCATATACTGTATGTGCAGTCTCAGCTTGTTCCAACTCTTGATTGACGCTTTATGACATCTGCACTGAAATAAATATTCATGTTTTTTATGGCATCAAAAAAAACTTTCCAGTTTTACCCAAACGTCAGCCTGACATATCTGGTATCTCAAGAGTAGAATACTTTTGGGAACATATCAATGTTCCCAAGCTTAATAGGATAATATGGCAGAGGAAAAAACTAGTCCACAGGCCCGGATTGAAATAGTTGTTGCTAATTTCCTAGTAGGAGGTGGACTAAAAATACTCAGCGATATCTAGTGGATTATTTCCCTTCTGCATACCGCAACCAAGTGGCATAGAGATTAATCAATTATGTAAAGTTAACACATTATGAATGTATCATGGATATCAAGACAGTGTTGTTTACTTTAAAACTGTATTTAAACCGAAAAAACAATTATGGCATTGATAAAACATTCCATTTGGTGCCATATAAATCTGAGAACATTGAGTCGTGAGAGCATTGGGATGACCCCATACATTTTACATGCACTGAGGACCCTGCTGATATCGACAGCTATGTGCCACAAGGAGTGGATAGTGTTAGCCGTTAGCTTACCCGCTTCCGTAGATTGCAGGTGAGGATGAGGTTGCGGGAAAAGGTGTTGGCGAACGCGGTGTAAAACTCCAGCACCCTCATCAGAGCTTCACTCTTGATGACGTGCAGGTCGCAGTAAGTCAAAGCTCGCACGTTTGCACAGGCCCGAGCCAGCGTGCTCTCTTTCCAGAACGCGTCTCCAAACACGTCCCCTTTACCTGGATGGAAATAGGCATCATGGCTTAGTTTATCACGTTAGAACTGTTGAATTTTTTGGGCATTTGACACATAAAATGTCGAGGGGATATCTATCAAAGAGTCTTCAGTGAAAGAGAGAAAACGTAAAGCAGGATAAAATACCAGGGGTGTAACAATAATCTTATTTGTACCGAACCGTCACAATACAGGCACTACAGGTTGTTCCAAAGGTGAACCGCGATACACAATTATGGCCTGAATTGCCGTGAATATGCAGGATGTACAGAAGTTGCAGCAGTAATTCTTTTTATATACTATATATTTTTAAATATTTGTAAACATTATATTTGTATGTTTCGTGTGATTTGAAACACTTGCTGAGTCGCTGACTGCTAACAAATGTTTACTTTTACACCCCTATAAAATAGGGGAGAACGGGGTAATTTGTCACACGGGTTGGTTGTCACAATCGTTATATCTCGGAACCAGGAGGCGCTGTCTGTGAAATTTTGGTATGTAAATGTCCAGAATTGGGATCAGAGGTCACCTACATAGTCTTCCTTGGAGTTAGACTGCTGAATTTGAGGTGAGAGGACTGTTTGTGTTTTTCATGTCAAATTGAAAATATTTAGCTCCTCAGTATTTTTCTTCTAGGCTTTTACAGAATGGGTTTATAACAAAACACTTGTTACCCATAAATAGTGTGAAGGGTAAGCTATAGTTTAGATTGTGGTTAGCAAGCTAATTAGTTGTCAGATGGTTGTTGGCCTTGATGCTAGCAACAAATTCAAGTTGGGGTTGGTCGTCACATTTTTGGGGGGGTTGGTTGTCACAATGTGTGAGGGTGTCTTTGATGATTAATTTCTTCTTTATTACAATAAGATAGAAAAAGTGAGGGGTACACATTTCAAGCCAACACTTTAAGCTTCAATGTAATGTAGGAATGACTATCGAAAGATGTTTAGGTGATGAGCAATTCTCAGTAGAGTAAAAAGTGTGCCTACTTACCCCGTTCTCCCCTACTCTACAGTATTCAGATGGTTGGATTACCTAGTATTGCGATGACCTCATCATCCTGGATGACTTCGAGAGAACCAGACACGACGAAGCAGAGGGTGTCCACGCTCTCCCCGATGTGGAAGATGAGGTCTCCGGGTGCACAGTGCGTAGTCTGAAACTCCACGGCCAGCGAGCGCAGACAGCCGTCGCTGGCCAGACGAAACGCAGCATGGTCGTTGAACACCTGCCTGTTGAGGTGGACGCAGATGTCCGCCCGCATGTCTTTGGGACAAATCGAGAGAACCTAAGAGAGATGGAGAGGAAGCAGAACAAGTTAACTTAACTCAAAAGGTGCTCTGAGGAACTTTCAATTTTTGTTCATTCTTGTGCCCCCTTTGGACAAAAGCGGTAGTGTGTTTACTATGCCAGCTATAGTTCCAGGGCGAGGGACCCATGACAAAGGCATTAAGAAAAACTATATAAAAATAGCATTCTTTGCACTGATGGTCTCATTTGCTTTTACATGTCATTTATGATCATCTAAGGAACAATTAGACGGTTTAAGACATATTTAAAAGTTCCTCATAGCACCTTTAACTTAATCATATGTGTTTATCATTAGTGGTCTGCCAAAAGTGAGTATTTTTCATTTGAGTTCTTGTCTTTCATGAAGGCCTCTTAATGTGACACTGGAGTAGTAGTTTGTAGTCACAGTAAACATTGAGTGATATTCATGTTTCCATACTTGTCATTGCTGTGGAATACTACATGAAAACAACATTACATCAAAGGAAAAAAGTTGCAATGCTTATAAATCAGTGATAGTTTTTCAGTGAACTGTTTGTAGGCGATTTTGAGGATTAGGAGAGCTGGGGGGAAAAACAGAGAGGGATATTTCTGTACAAAATTCTAAACACTTCCAAAATCCCAGCTAAATAGCAAACAGTTTGCTTTGGATCCATAGTCCCACCTTGTCTGTGTCGATGCCCTTGGACATGGCCCAGGTGGAGACGATAAAGTCCATGACCCTCTCGCTCAGACCTTTGGGAACCTGGTAAAGTTTGAGGAAGTCGCGCACATTGTTGAGCATCTCATGGTAGCGATTGGTGTTGGTGTACATCTGCTGGAAAATGGTGGTGACATTTCCAAAGATGGTCGCGTACAGCAGCGCTAAAAACAACAAATATTGAGCAAAAAAAAAAACAAGAAGAAGCTTTTACAAACAGTGAGGGAGATTTGTTATAGAGTGAAAGGGAATGAATGACAGGAAATGTGTGAACAACTGTACCGAATGTCGTTCACCCTATACTGTAACACTGGATGAAATACTACTGGCAAAAGGTCAATAATTATAGCGGATGGCCTTCATTTTGCCAAAACTGCTGCTCATTTAAGCACAAATATTATGACTATGTTCAACAATTGACTTTGATGTGCATGTATTCCACAATCCAATCAGCATAATAGGATGCGGTGGACAATATGGTTCTCTAAAGAGTTATCACACAACACAAACACAATGTGTGTGGTAGTGGATTGAGCCTTGGTACTGTACTGTAGTTCATAATTCTCATGTCTGTGGTAGGAGTGCTGTGCTGGAGCTCTGCAGTGACCTCAAAGAGTCAGTCAGTATCTCTTATCGTGAGGTTTTTACCCACTCAAGAGGAAAGTGTCGTCTCCAGTCGCCACAGCAGAATCCCAGAGGTTAGGATACATATCTAACGTGATGGCTCATTGTCCTTTTACAACCCTCTGGCCTGCAGGCAAAAAACTCTTCCTTTGCTCTCCCCGTTTCTCTCCCTCCCATAATTACCGTATCTGTAGCAGGGGATTTATCGTCCGTAATTGAACGTGACACTCCGGTGTGACTGAATGATCTTCGTGATTGAAACGCCACCAGAGAGCACGGTGTTTGCTTTCGGGAGTACAGACCTTAAAGCGTGGCTGTCACTTTGTGTCTCCCTCACTGTTTACATTGCACCACTCTACATGCTGTTTACATGGGGACCGGGCCAAAGGTCAGCGCACCAAGGCACTGGCGTGGTCGTGACCAAGGCGCTGGAAGCAAACGGCTGAAAGTGGAGGCAGTAGCGCTGAAGATGGGGCTATTACTGTAACGGCACTGGGTGATGAAAACGACACAAACGGCTGAGTAAAAATAGATGTTTCTATTTTTATGAAGAGGTTCAAAGTATTCAAGATGAGGCTGACGTTTTGAACTGAAAATGTGTTTATTTAGAACAAGTAAAGAAAAAAAAGCAATAAAAGGAAATGATGAAACATGACAGAAATAATAAAGTAATATTTAAAGAACTTCCACAGAATCAGAGCATTTTTTGAGGCAATTAGACTTATTTTAGCGAAAGGAACATTTGAGGTAGACAAAGTTCACCACTCCCTAAATTACAGGTTTTTTTAATGTTAAGTTTTACTTTTAAGGTTTATCAGCCTTGAGTGTTATGCAACATGCAAAGGTATTTAAAACTGCACAACATTTGAGTTTATTTTACACAAGATTCCAAATAATGAACTTGAATGTTGATCTAATTTATTATTTTATCTTATTTGAAAGTTTTCCAAACTGCAGCTCAACTGAAATTTATTATTTATGTGTTATGTTATCAGTGGTATAGCCTTAGAGGACAACATTTATTCCATGAGTTTACACACATTATCTGAAGCAGGGAAGGGGCCCTGCATAATTTCAGTTTGAGTGAATGATTTCGTGATTGAGGGTAGTGATGGCCAATCTTCAGACAGACCCTCGTAGAGCAGGCGGTGATGGGCGCTGAACATGTCACTTTTTATTATCGACAAAGCCGAGTCCTAAACTGCAGTGGTTCAAGCACCGAGGCTGCAGCTAAATGTGAATCAAGTGAGTCGGTGATTTACTGAATGCTGCCAACTATAAATAATCATTCATGTCAAAACTCTATCAATGTTTTAAAATAAGATTAAAAATACAAATTTTTAACTAACCATTTGGTTAAATCTGGAACATAGCTGTCATATTGATAATTTTGCCACTGATAAAGTAGAAGTGTACATCCATGAATTCTGCCTCAGCCCTTAATACTAGATGACCTTAAGGTGACACTCCTTTACTGATCTTAACACATTATACTATTATTATCATACTTCATGAGGTGATCCCAGCTGGAGCTGCAAGTCAATCTAAAAGGAGGAAGGTAGAACCCACCCCGATGTCCCGACAGAGTAATGTTGAGCCACTGCACTCGTTTGTTAGTGCGTTATGTACTCTTGCATTCATACTTTTCGTTCACTTTTTATATGTCACTTGAAGTATATTTACTCAAGTATTGTACTTAAGTACAACTTCGAGAGGATTTTACTTTAACTGAGTTATTCCATTTATTGTTAATTTAAACTTCTACCCCACCACATTTATTTTATGAATTTACTTACTAATTACTTTGCAGATCCGTACTATTAATACAAACTATTATGAATAAATAAAGTATGATATAATATCAGTACATAGCACACAAAAAGTAATTAAAATGTACATACATTATTTTATTTTAGATACTTTTCTAACTTAAAGTATTTTTTTATTGCTAATACTTTGAACTTTTACTCAAGTAAAATTTTGAATACATGCCATTTACTTGTAACTGAGTGTTTCTACACCGTGATATTTCTACTTTTACTTCAGAAAAGGATGATGGGTACTTCATCAACCACTTTATAAACGTATGTATTCATTTGTGTCTGCAATGCTATTTATATTCCTTTTGTGTTCTTGCATTGCATTTCTTGTCATAAGTATGTAAAAAACATCAAGTCGAGATAAAATCATCCGTAAGAACCAGTGATGTGTTGATCTCAATGGGTTTGAATTTTAATTTGTGTCTGTGCAGATTCTCCTGAATCACCATATGTTGCTTTACTGGCAGCTGTCAGCCGGGCTGTGGACCACAATTGCGTGTCTAGCATGCCAGTAAAAGCATCCAGATTGTTTCGGCTACAAGATTGTACTGGCATGTTATGAATGGATGAATGGAGGGAAAAACGACATGGAATGACGTGGGTATTGTTTGCTGTAGAGTGAGGAGAAGATGGAATGTTGGTTATATCTACTAAGTAGGGGAGAACGGGGTTATATGTCACACGGGTTGGTTGTCACAATCAGTATATCTTGGAAACAGAAGCCTGTCTGTGAAATTTTGGTATGTAAATATCCAGAATTGGGATCAGAGGTCACCTACATAGTCTTCCTTGGAGTTAGACTGCTGAATTTGAGGTGAGAGGACTGTTTGTGTTTTTCATGTCAAATTGAAAATATTTAGCTCCTCAGTATTTTTCTTCTAGGCTTTTACACAATGGGTTTATAACAAAACACTTGTTACCCATAAGAAGTGTGAAGGGTAAACTATAGTTTAGAGTGTGGTTAGCAAGCTGATTAGTTTTCAGATGGTTGTTGGCCTTGATGCTAGCAAGAAATTCAAATTGGGGTTGGTCCTCACATTTTTTGGGGGGTTGGTTGTCACATGTTATCCAAAGGCTGCAGCCAGAAAAGGAACCCAATAACGAAATAAATTGTCAAGCTGTATCCCCACTGACACCCCATAGAAGGAAAGAATAGAGCAGGAAAAGGCAGCTAGCATGCAAAAGAAAAAAGGGCAACAAAATCAAAACAACCCAGTGCATCCCAAACTAGACCAGCTGCCAAGGCTACAGTAAGTTATGTAGGCCTATTTGTCAACTTGACAATGCAATTAAACTTTCAAATTTAGTTCTGCTTTCTTGCCTTCTTTTTAAGATTATTCCCATTAAGATAACATTGTGACAAACAACCCCATAGTGTGTGAACACCGACCCCTTGATGGGGTTGGTTGTCACAATGTGTGAGGGTGTCTCTGATGATTGATTTCTTCTTTATTACAATAAGATAGAAAAAGTGATGGGTACACATTTAAAGCCAACTTATAAAGCTTCAATTTAATGTAGGAATGACTATTGAAAGATGTTTAGGTGATGAGCAATTCTCACTAGAGTAAAACGTGTGCCTACTTACCCCGTTCTCCCCTAAGTAAGTCAATTTATTCAATTGTACACAGGGCCAGGGCTGTACGCTTATTTTTTTAGGTAGTAGCACTGGTGCTAGCAAGCAAAAAAAATCAGTAGCACAAAAATAAATTTGGTACCACACAAAGTATGATTGAACACTTGCATAACCTTAACCCTTGCATTTCGCTGTAATTACCTTTGAGCCTGTCATCTTGGTCTCATTTGAGATTCTCAATTAATATTAGCCTATATCCTAGTGTGTGCAGTAATAATTGTAGAAAAATGAATAGGGTTGCACTGATTGCAATTTAGACAAAATAACCTAACCTGCCAATTCCAATTTTTTGCTGATTCAGAATAATTTCTTCCCATAAAACTATAAAAATAATATCTATCTATATATTTTTTGTATATACACAGCATATCATTATTATATTAATAATAATATATTTTTTTAGAAAATGTCCTTCTGTTAATTACAACCAAACTTTAAAACATTAAACATAGCCTATTAAATAAATAAGTATACATATTGGTACAATTTAGGATAAATTAAATAGGTTGTTGTAAATGTGTTGGGAGTAGCCTAGTTCTTCAGTGGCTTATTTCAAACTTTGAAAATAGACTACTGTTGACTTTTCTCAGCAGCTGAAGGATCTTTGCCTTTCAAGCTAGCGCACTGCAGGGCTGTGAAGCGCTAACTTCCTGTTCTTACCGGCTTCAAAATAAAAGTCAACTAATTTTTGGCTAGCAACAGACTTTTAATGTGAAGGCGCACATGAAATGTGCACACGCGCTAACTTAACTGCGTTAAGAGCCGTCTCCTTCCGGTTATTACCGTTTGTGAAGTTTATTAGACGCTCGAATCGCCACATCTTTAACCAGCCAAAGTGGAGGGTAGACTCAATAACTTACTCGCCTAAGACTACATTCACCCGCATTTGGAGAATGTTAATGTAGAGCCCTCTAAGCAGTGTTGTGCATCGCTCCTCTGTGTCTCAAAGAGACAGCATCTGCTCATTAGCAACCTGTCGCACTAGTGCGAGTGGACTTTTATTCATCGTCGCACGTGATCAATTTCAGTAGCAAATGCGATCAAAACTGTCGCACTGTACAGCCCTGCACAGGGCACAATGAAATTTGTATTTTCGCATATCACCTCTCAAGTGTTCCACTTCGGAGGGGTTCATAGTAGCTTAGGGTCAACCATAGTACAGCGCCCCTGGAGCAGTTTTGGGGTTAAGTGCCTTGCTCAACGATACAATGTTAGAGATGGTGGGCACCTTAGATGTAATACCAGCCACCAGTAGTTTTACAAATAACACCCTCCTGTCCGGTGCCGGGGATCGAACCAGTGACTTCATGGTTACTAATGGTCCCCTCTTTCCTCTAGGCCATCCTACCACCAAATTACATTTTACAGCTTGTGCTCTACTGTAAGATATCACTTTTGAGCTGCTGACATAAACTGGTAGCTCATGTCACTCTTACTAATGTAAGATAATGGCCCTTTGTTATATTATGAAGTGTTTCCGCCCATTATGCTTACGTACTGTAACGCCAGTGGCACAAGAGTTGAACGGCTAACATTTTGTTTGGACAGATAAGGTTGACTGTGTGTCCACTGAAGAAGAAAAACAGCGGTCCCTCTGATTTAGGCTGTTTCTGAAATGCTTCCCTTGAATCTCTCTTGACAAACTGACCACTGGCATTTGATACATCTGGGCTTTTTCAACTGTTTCTTTTACATTTACTCTTTGTTATGTAATATCAGATGTTTTAGCTGTTGTTTTCTAATGTGGTGATTTAGAAAAATATTAAAAAATATTAGCTTCAAATGCCTGAAATGAGAAGACCTGAAATGCTACTTGAGCTTTAATGAAATGTTTGGAATGTAAAAAGTTAACACAATGCTTCATGTACTTACAGCCCACCATCATCATAGCCACGGAGAAAATCTTCTCGCCGTCTGTTGCTGGGGCGATGTTGCCGAATCCGATGGTGGTGAGACTGGTCATGGTGAAGTAGAGAGAAGAGATGTAGAGTGTGTCCTTGTTGGGACCCCCTTCCCACTGTCCTGTCCCACTGGTGTTGTAACGATACGGAGTCCCAATACTTAGGGCCAGCTGGTAGAGCCAGCTGTCTGTCTTGATGGTGTTGGTGGTCTCGTCGATGACCTCGTAGTCCCCGATGCTGTACCAGATGCAGGCCAGCCAGTGGGCCACCAGGCCGAAGACACACACCAGCAGAACCAGCACGGCTGCTCCGTACTCCAGGTAGTGGTCCAGCTTCCTGGCCACTCGGCCCAGACGCAGCAGGCGGATCACCTTCAGGGAGCTGAAGAGGCTGCTGAGGCCCTACAACCAGCAACAGGGGGGAAGAGAATGTGAGTCATTCATCATGCATTGTCGTGGTGAAACGATTGGTATTGTATTTTCTGGTTTTTTGTTATAAAACTGAAAATCTTGGCCAGACTTATTAACAAGCAATTTGAATATTACGATTTGAGAAATTGTGATGAAAGTTTAACAGTGTGTCCCGACATGACAGACAAGTGTTTGTTCAAAAAGAGCAACAGATTGATTGATAATTCAAATGAACACAGGTTGTTTTTAGCCCTACTGCATTTATTGTTTAAAGGGTTTTCAGGAACTTATTAGGGTTTTTCCTTTATATGTCAACACGATGTTGACATATAAGGACTTTCTGTAGTTGACACGGCAAACCTGTTAGCAAACAGTTGCCGACTTACACATACCAGCAGTTTCAGAACAAAATTAGCATCATTTGGATTCGAGTTTTGGGTGTCACAAGTGTCACTCCATTCGAGCTTAGTTTTGGTCTCCATCAACTCCTGAGAGTACTATCTGGCTCTTTAGCAGGTTAATGCTGCTATGTGTAGCTGGACAGATCCCATACAGTGGGTTTACCAAGTGGAAAACAGCTGCCTGCTGCTTTAAACAACACTGATGAGATCCATGCGATTTAACCAAAACAGTAACGTTACGTGTCGTCAAAATAAAACGATGAGCTACAAGATTTTAGGACTTGAGAGGAACTGACGAGGGACGGGTGATACTTCTTTGAGGGTTTGTCACTTTAACATTACATGTAGTCATATGATCCATTGTTATTCTAATAAATATTGATAGGAGCGGCTTTAAAACATTGATTTTCCTTACTGAGAGCACAGAGTCTTCTGTCCGTGTGGAATTCCTGTGGAAGTGTGAAGACTCGCGGATATGACTCACTGGAGAAGCAGACATGATGACATCCTTCATAGACACAGGCAATGAGAAATGTTTTGATATGTAGATGCAGTGTTAAGTATAAGTACCAATGTCTGAGCCAGTTAAGCAATTTTCAAAAAAACCATCCCGCAGGTTTTAAAATTCACCCACCTCATCGACACTCTCAAAGCCGTTGATGACATCGTAGGGCAGACAGGACAGCAGGTCGATGACGAACCACGTCTTCATGTAATTCATCCTTATCGACCTTGCGTCCGAAACAACCTCGCCGGAGGGACCCACGAAGGTGGTGTGAAAATTGAGCACAATGTCAATGAGGAAGATGACATCCACCACACTGTCCAGCACCAGCCACACCAGGTTGTTCTGCTTGGTCTTGAAGGAGACGTTGTAGGGCACCATGATGGCCGTGTAGAAGGTGAGGATGAGGATGACCCAGTCCCAGGTGGTCTTAAAGGTACAGTAGTGGAGGATGATGTGTGGAGGGGTCTTGGGGGCTTCTTGTTTGTACTCTGGGAGAATGTCAGATCCTAGCTGGAGAGCCTTTTTTATTGAGAGGGAACATATACCATCATGAGTGCAACATTCCACTTATTTTATCACTCTTTTACAGGTTCATCTATCTATAAGTCATTTTCTTTGTAGTTTGAAGTAGAAACATAGCATTTATGACAATCTTTATGACCTGGACACTGCTCACCTCAGCCAGTCTGGATGGCTTGCGGGTGACTTCGGGCTTGCCCAGAGGTTCTATCTGCTGCACCACGTTGCGATTGTTGGTCAGTACCCGTGTCAGTCTGGATAACTTTGTCCATCCGACTGAGAGGGAAAAAAAGACATTTGTCTGTATCTTAGTATGTTTTCATGACGAAATCACTACAAAGTTGAAATTTTAATTCAGTTTCCCACTTTGTAATAAAAACATAGCTATGCTCCTCTCTCTATAAAAAAGAAAGAAAAAATAAGACCGTGATGGTGGTTAAATTTGCTACGTCAAACCAGTCAGAGTTTGCTTGATGCAATGTCAGCTGGAAAATATTGTGCTGATATTCTTTAATTCCCTCCGAGAAGAAATCTGTACTTTCATACATTTTCCATCCCCATGTGTCCTTTGTTACCACTGGATGAATGAAAAAGTCGTAGTGGCGCTCTTAGTCCCCTGGGCACATGGCACTGTTTAGACCCACAGAGACCAGTGTTCACTGACCCGCATACACAACACCTGGATAGTTGTGTGTTGAATTCCGGGAAAACAAAAATTGAAGTCAACAGCAGTTTGTGTGTGCTGGAGACTTCCTGCTGTGATGCACTTTGCATGCTTCCATGGGCTGGATGTCAATGAGACATTCACGTGACACTTATTTGAACTGGCTATGAAGTTCTACCCCTTTTAGTGTGTGGATTGAGAGACGACAATGATCTTCTCCACCATTACGACTATGCTGAAATACTGAATGCAGTCAGGTTGAAACCATCTGGTCTCCATCATAGGAATACGAACGCTCTCACCTTTAGTCGACTCATCTTCGATCGGCTGTTTGAAAAGTGTGATGTCTCTGAAAGTGCAGAGGAAAAGCACCACCTTTTCATTCTCGTTTCTGATTGGTGCCACCTGCATGTAAAGCCATATTGGGGCTCCTGCGGGAGACATTTCAAGTGACAGATGTGAGAGAGCTCAATTGAAAAAAATGGGACAAGTGTTGTTGTAAAAAATCATGTATTTGATTACTTTGCTTAGAGCGCAAGGCTGAGATAGCGATACTCACTATTCTTGCTATAGAGCAGCACCTCAAAGAAGTTTGACTCATAGTTGTCGAAGGTCTTTTTGATTTTGTCTCTAGTCTTCTTATCAGTCAGGTCACCATACATGAAACTGTAGAATAAGCGAGCAAGAAAACCAAGAAGCAAAAAGGGATGGGGTTGTTGTTAGCTGGTTGTTAGGGCCGGAAAAAGGCAAAGGGTTGAAGACACAAATAAAGGGATTTATAGGTATCTATTGTAGTTTTATTGTGAAGAACACTGGTCACATTTTCTATAGATGACTGCAAAATCAAGTTGTATTCTATTTCAGGTCCTCCATTCGTCTGTTTTTAGCTAGTTTCTTTCTATATTTCTTAATGCTTTAACTGTTCAAATAAATATTTATTTTATATTCTGTATGCAGATGAAGAAGCAGATCGGGTATTTGAGTGCCCTTTTAACATCTGGACAGAGACAATAGATTTTCTTTAGTGTTAACTGATGTGCAAAGTCCCTGTCAAATAAACAAATAATCAATAAAATCAATGTTCTCCAAGAAAAAAAAGGTTATATAGGATGTCAATGTAAAAAGAGAAGAGGCATCAGCAAACTCCAATCGGTGCAACATTCCCTTTTGAAGTAAGCTGTTAGTCTGGGACTGTCTTCAAGCATCGGCATGAAAGAAGTGAGCCACAGAATCAAACACATTCTGAGTCCTGATGCAAAACACCAGCACCATTAGACCAACATCCACTGCATCTTCTTTGTGTTAACAGAAAAAAAAGTCATTCCTTACTTGCATGTGCTGCTCCGGTGCATGACTTCAGACCGGTGGTATCCGGACAGCTTGCAGAATCCATCGTTGCTGTAAACGACGGGCCAGTCCACGATCTGTGCATTTCCCAACAAGAAGCTGGTTTCTGCAACCAAACAGAAACAATACAGTCACTTTACAATTTCTTATTCAAAGTCATGAATTAGGGACAGCACATACAGAGGGATAGAAAAGTCTGAGACAACTAAGTTACTTTTATTTAGCATTTGTGCAGGTGTCCAACTCGAGAGCAGCAAAACCCCATAGCCTTTAATATTCCCACCTCCATGATTTCTCCATACACACACCCTTTTGTGACTGCCATGCATCTTTAACTTGAATTGATCAGTAAAGATGATGTTTTTCCTAGTCATTCACTGGTACTACTATTTCTTAGTCCACCTCAAGCATTTGCCCTTATTACTTCTTTTAAGAAGTGTTTCTTTTAGTAGGGACGTTATTCAATACCACACATTTGCTTAAATTCAATTGCAGACCTAGAAGTACTGTATAAATGTCTTCTTAATTTTACTTTTTATAACAAACTGTGTTTTAAAATGTTTTTTTAATCCTCAAATTTTCGGATTATTTCCAGATTGACAAAAATATTGGAGATTTCCGGTGTGGTCTCAGACATTTAGGCACCACTGTATGTAAACCAGTTATAATCAGTGCATTTATTTAAATCACTATTCAGCAAACTCTCCCAAAACTAACATTAATTTAATAACCATATACAATGGAATTAAGATCATTCATATTTAAAGCAGCAGTAAACACTGGTAATCAGTCGAGTCACTGGGCAGAAATAGTTGTTGATCAAATGTTCATGCTCCACCCTTAATGTTAATGAAATATTGATGAGGAGCTGCAAAGTTCTCGGTCTTCACAACAGTTTGGAGGATGCTGCAGTCTTGAGAGAAATGACTGGGGACATTTTCAGTCACCACTGAAGCGGTCAAACCTAACGCAGGTTTATCTTGAGTGTCAGATGAGTTTATGTTGTAATGAATGCATTCGCTCTGCAGGCTCGTTGCTGCATTTCAACAAAAAATGCTTGACTTTCAGTTTAGAGTCACAATCTAAAACACTTGCCTAAATGATGTGAGAAATAACTTTTCAGAGATTTCATTGATGCTGAGATCACATTCATTATATTTATTTACTACAGTTTGTCTGACACTTGATCTTCAATCCTAATGAAAACTGTCAGAGTCAAACACACATTCTGTCTCACTCTCACAGGGAAGCTACTGCTCGCCATGCAGACCAATCCAAAAAAGATTTTGAACTGCAGCATTACCCTTACAAATATAAATAATAAATACTAAAGAAAAACAATACAAAACAATACCATATTCAATTAAACACAATCACAATATAGGGGGCGCCTTTAGCTCAGTTGGTAAGGCATCCCCCTCCCGGGCCGGGCCCAGCAGCAGACCCGGGTTCGATTCCCGCCCGCGGTCGTTCTCTGCATGTCACTCCCCTCTCTGCCCCATTTCACCTCTGTCTCTCTGCACTATCAATTAAGCATAAAAATGCCCAAAAAATATCTTCAAAAAAAAAAAAAACACAATCACAATATTAAACACAAATCACATAATACATCCCCTAGAGGAAAATTAAGAATAAAGTAAAATCTGCGGACAATTGTCACTTAAAAAAGGCAGCTTGTCATTGGTACTTCAGGTCAAATATTCATATATAGCCTGTGTCGGACCAGCCTCATCTACCACATCTACTCTTATATTGATATTGTTCTTAGTTTTCCATTTATAAACTTAAAAATAAAAAATAAAAAATCAGCAACAGGAAAAGGTTCTCTTTCCTAAAACACAGCCCGATATTCTTCATCATCATTCAACCAGAGGAGCTCATGAAAAATTAAGATTTTATTACTAAGAGAAGGCATTCAATCTCATATAATGAGCAATAATAGCCTATACATGAAATGGACTCAGCATGTTCCCTTGATGAAGACCAATATTTCTACAATTAATGGTAATTGGTAGCCTATGGTATAAGGAAAACCTATAGGCCTACATGATTTCATAAATATCATGATAATAGGCTATTTTAATCTTATATAGACTAGGCTACATGGAATTTTTGACATAATACGTGTTGCATAATTCATCAGTAGCCTAAGCATGCATTGCATTGTTATGCAGATGGGGGAAAAAGTGGAAAGTATAAGAAAGTGTTAGTTGATGCTTCTTCCCATTATTTTACACATAAATAACATTATAGGTTTACTTTAGCATCCCGTTCAGCCCTATGTGGTGCGTTTATTGACAAATCAGCAGCCAGCTCAAGATCCATTAAATGTTTTTTTCCCTTTCAGAGTAAAACTCACCGCTGGACCTCCGGACGATATTTTCCAGAAAAGTATTCTGCGGAGCCACGAGTCCTCTCTTGCCCCCATGCATTATGACACTCAGCGCTGCTCGGTGGTCGTGCCGATGTAAACTACCCCCCTCAACAGTCCGCTCGTTCAGACAGAGCGTGGACGGACCACATGAGTCAAGATAACCACAGTTAAAACAAGGAACCTCCGGGCAGAGGTTTGAAAAATAAAAGCCTCAATGCCGAACGTGGCGCTCTTTCAAGTGTAAACATAGAATGTATGGAGTGAAGGCTAAAGCACAAATTCACAGTAATTTATTGATAGTAAATGACTGTGTAATCTGAGGTGAAAGCTCATTATTCTCTCCAAACATGTCTCTTTTTTTAAAAGCACATTTGCAGTCGCATTGGAAAACAACACTCAAGAAGCCATGGCCTTGAATTGCACGATATGAATAAAGGAGTCACCCACACATGTATTAACTTATTTTACATCTTGTAGCCTACAAAAGAGCCAATATCAGCCTGTACTATCAAATAAAATAAGACGTAACAGCCAACTTTTATGTTGAAGGAAACTGGTTTTCCGGCGATGTGCTGCTATTATTGTCTCTGATTTCTTAGACCTTTATGGACTTGACTGGTTTTTGGTTAAATGCATGTATGATCCTGAATATTCTTTTTGCTTTTCATATGGCAATTGATTTGAAGCTGTATGTATATGTAGGCCTATAATGTATAGGCCTATGTAATTTGACCCCTCTTCAATATCAATAACAAACAATAATGCCCCATTTGGTCAAAGTTTTTCAAAATGTGACAGGAAAATATTGCAAAGATGTTAAGGATATTTGTTAATATGTGTATAATTTGGGTAGAACTATTACAGATCAATGCAGTCACTTGTAGGCTAGGCTATAAGGAGAACAGAGGACATAAGCAAAATCATAAGTAATTCAAGACATTTAGCCTACACAAGATCTGTAGGCTACAAGTTGTTTGAGATGTCGATAGGCCCTATAAGTTGACCTTTTCCATTATTTCTATTTCAAACATACACTCCTATGGGCCTACATTTCAGAGATAAACACTTAGTTTAGTTTAGTTTATTTATTTAGCACACATTAACAATTAATGGTGCAAGGAGGGAACGAAGCCCAATGGGCTTGTACAGAGTTCCACCCCTATCAATAATCACAATGAAATCATATTCAGGCTAACAAATAAACTCTAGAAATTAAGGAGACAAGGTACATAAATACTCAAAATAATCAAAAATAGATGGAAAAAAATGTGATAAATACATGTCAAAGATAATGAAAAAATAAGAAAGAAAAAGAAAAAAAACAATGGAGAGGACAGGAGGTGATTAGAAGATTCACAAAAAGATAATATGTTTTTTAAACTGCTTTTTAAAGAGTGAGTGGGATGATATGGATCTTAAAAGGGGAGGTAAAACATTCCATAAAGCCGGGCCTCTATAATATATACTAAATTGATGATGTGATGTACGGGAAAAGGGTAAAGATAAGTTGTTATTGTTGCTCTGTCTAGTGCGATGTGAATGTATGTTAAATTAATAAGTAAACAAAGTCTGAAAGCTTTCCGGGAGATCTTGGTTTCTGTAAATAAACTTGTGAATGAATAAACATATGTGATAGATATTCAATTTGTGAATTGGAAAAATATAAAAATGTATAAAAAGTGGTGCTGACGGAGCATATCTGTTTGAATGTGAGATGAATCTTAAAAATCGCTTCTGAATAATACATAATTTTTTGAGATGGTTGGGATATGAAGCTGCCCAGACCAGATTACAGTATTTCAGGAAAGGAAACAAAAAGCTATAGTATAAAGTTAAATGGGCAGAAGGATGAATTAAAGGACAAACTTTCCTTAATAAGCCCATCAACTTCGTGGACCTTTTGCAAACCAGGTCTATGTGATTTGACCAGTTAAGTCTTTCGTCAACTAGAATTCCCCAAAATTTGGTAGCCTTTACTTGCATAATTTTTGATCAGTTAATAAGTACTTTTGCTTGTTCTTTGGGGTAAGACTTGTTTATGTTGCAAAAGATCACAAAGTTACATTTCTTCACATTAAGTGTTAATTTATTCATTAGAAACCATTTGGCAATGGAGCATAATTCATCATTCACACAGTCAATCAAATAATTAAAGTCATTATGAGTTGCTATGAGATTAGTGTCATCAGCAAATAATACAGGAAAAAGATGTTTGCAAGACATGGCTAAATCGTTTATATAGATCAAAAATAATAAAGGGCCCAGTATTGAGCCCTGTGGCACTTCGAGGCCTACTTTGAATTCCACCACACTTAGCCATAGCCTATGTGGCAAGTACGAAACAAGCACTGAATGAGGCTATAAGAAATTACACGTAAATATTTTTTTCCCCAAATATCGTATTTTTTTTTACATGTGAAAATCCTTACTGCTACCTTGAGTAATATACATTTCCAAGTGCTCCCCCTTCTGGAGCGATGAGGAATTACAAATGTCAAAAAAAAAATTTACAAGCACTATATATATTTTTTTTTACAAGCACTATATATATATATATATATATATATATATATATATATATATATATATGTATAGTGCTTGTAAAAAACACTAGACAGAGCAACAATATATATATATATATATATAGTGCTTGTACATTTTTTTTGACACTTGTAATTCCTCATCACTCCAGAAGGGGGAGCACTTGGAAATGTTGAACATAAACCAACTAGCTTTGGGACAACCTAGGGAAAAGAAGAAGAGCAACATGAAAACAGGGATAACGGGCTGACGCAGTGAGAAATAGGTTTTAGAGTGAAGTAATGGTTAACTGTGACGGACTTTGGATGCTGCCATCCAAAACCTCCACGCCGGTGTACAAGGTCTGTGATACTAGGTCGTAGTCAGTCGCGTCTGCGCTCAGCTGTCAGCTAGATCCCTCTTTTTATTTAATCCGCTCGGAGGAAATGCAGCGGCCGCCGAGTTCCGCTTCTCTCTGAGCCTCCTCCAAGAACATGCACTACGCTTTTACCTCGTTTTTAAACTAACTACTGTTAAGTAATGGCGAACGAGTTTGTTAAGACTTTTGTACGGATGTGTAAACACCTCCAGGACCCGTGCCATGTAGCGAGGTTTCAAAAGATATGCGGCGTTAAAGGGACATTTCCGGACAAGGCGACCAAAGCGGAGAGTGTAGAGGCAGAGGGTCCCGGGCTGAGGAAGAGGAGCCAGGGACAGGAGGTTAATGTGGGGAATGGGTCAGCCGGGGACGCCCCGCGGGTTAACGGGTTGCAGAGTGACGGTACCGCCAGGCCTGACGGTGCATCAGCAGCTACCACCACCAGGGCCAAACCCCTCCGGAGGAACTCCCTGACCGGAGACGTGGGTCAAGAGTTCCTGATCCACAATAAGTTCCTCTTCTACCTGTTCACGTTTGGGACGGAGCTGGGCAACGAGATGTTCTTCATCGCCTTCTTCCCCTTCCTCTTCTGGAACATCGACGCCCTGGTCAGCCGCAGACTCATCGTGGTCTGGGCCTGGAACCTGTTCGTGGGACAGTCCACCAAGGACATGGTCCGCTGGTCCCGGCCGGCCTCCCCTCCCGTGGTCAAGGTGGAGGTGTTCTACAACTCCGAGTACAGCATGCCGTCCACACACGCCATGACGGGGACAGCCATACCCTTCTGTCTCTTCATGCTGACCTACGGCCGGTGGCAGGTGAGGCAACAACACCCACTCATTCCCCCACTGACCCACCCACTCACTCACCCACCCACTCACCCACTCATTCACTGACCCACTCACTGAATCATTCACTCACTCACTCTCCCACTCACTCACTCACTCACTCACTCACTCACTCACACACACACACACACACACACACACACACACACACACACACACACACACACACACACACACACACACACACACACACACACACACACACACACACACACACACACACACACACACACACACACACACACACACACTTAACATTTTTATGGCATTTTATTGTAGGGACCAAACGAGTAATCAAGAAAGCAGTAAACGGATTAATTTCTAATGAAAATAATCTTTTGTCGCAGACCCTGGTAATCTTGGGTAATATTGAAGCACAACACAAACTACAGCATTTCCCTCGGGATATTGTTCTTCTTCTCTCCTATCAAATATGTTAGTGATAGATTGCCTCAACCATAACCACGTACAATACATGGCCTCATATGTGAAAGGGAACTTCAGCTTCTTTCCCCCAAAGGTGTTTTATGACCCACAATGTCCTGTGTTTTACGGCTTTCTGTCAAAATGTTGTTTTAGAAGTTCTTTTATTTTTCCAGTTGGTATTATGCTTACATGGTGCATGTTTGTGTAAGTTAAATAAAGGAACCAACTCTCTGAACCCCATGACAGTATTCCAGCTGACCTAAGGGGAACTTAAACGTGACAGGATACAGTGTGCACAAAGAGAGGGACGAAAAGGGAGTTCAATAGAGACTAGTACAGCTCATTTGTAGCACCAGGCAGGGACCCCTTAGTGTTTATTCAGCTCAGAGGTAATATACACAGTGTGGAACACTGGAACTCAGTAATTTGGTTATTACGGATTACTATGCAAAACCCTGCTACATCTTCACCTTGCATTAAAATTCAGGGAGTCTAGCCTAGTCTAGATATGAATATGTTGTGATACACAGGGGAGGCGCACCAAAGTCCTAGATATTTCAGGGGGCCCAAGAGCAACAGTTTGTAAAATTGTCAAACTTTGGAATTGGAACATGAAATGTTTCCTTCACAGCCCTGTACACAGCAAGGCAGGGTCAGTGGGTCAGTCTGGCCAATTGGATAAAGGAGGAAGGACTGCCTTTAAATCACTGATGCTCCTTGTTTGCATGAAGAGACAACACACACATTGCTCTCTTTAAGTGAACTGTTGAGATAAAGTTATAAGTGCAGCCAGGTGTCTTTCTAAAGAGACTTGCTGTTCTACATTGTCAAAGAGAGAGAAAAAAAGCCAATCAAATTAAAGTTACAGAAAACATTTTGATCTCGGTATATCAATGGACAGCAATGCAATTCGCCAGAAAGACACTCAGGGTGGAAAGAACACACATGTTCCTGTGTGACTCGAGTGTCTCCAGAAGAAACACAATGGGGTTTCCAACAACAGGATAGTTACCTCACTACAGTTAGGGTGAAGACAGAAAAGTGTGTAATGTAGTGTGCGCTATCAGCCAGGTCACGGAGCTCAAAGCAATGAAACTTGTTCACCTACTGATAGTACAGTTCACATTCCAGCACCTTTGTCATGCGAGATAAACAACATACAGCAGCAGAGACTAACATGACAAAGAGAATGCTGTTCTCAGTGGCGTGCACAGACATTTTGGGAGGCAGGTGCTCAGTGCAAATAAAAGGGCATAATATATTCTATCGATGAATGAGCAAATCATTTTAAGGGTACTTGTACAAAATCCCCCCCTGGCCTAATGACTTTTAATACCCGGCCACACATAGAGTGTTTCTCAAAGGGATTTGGGAGACTGTGTTTGGGATCTTTTTTTGATGAATTTTACTTTAAAAGGTTAACATTTTTCTCCCTTGAAGGGAAGGTCCGGGGGAGCAACCCGGAAGAAAAATGTTAACCTTTTAAAGTAAAATTCATCAATCTGGTGCACTTTGAGAAGAAAGCTAAGGCTAAATCACCTGTCAATGTGGGCTATTTAGTTCTATTTTCTGGAATAATTTGGAGACACATAATTACCAAAAAGCAGAAAGAAAAAATGTACATGTTTGAAAAAAAAACAGTCAGCTTCGGATTTTTTAAAATAATCCCTTATCCCGAATTCTCTCTTTGAAGTCTTCGTTAGGCCCCTGGTCTCCGTACTAATAATATCCTATTAAGGTAAATACAAGATTACTGCAAGTCTTGTAACAATAAAAAATCAGATTTTTTATTTTCTTTTTTTTTTCAAAAGGGCACTTGATTGGGCCAGGGGAAAAGGGCAGGTGCTTCAGCACCACTTCAGGTCTACCTGTGCACGCCACTGGCTGTTCTTAATGTCTAATTCATTACACAAGACACAACTACAGTTTGTACTTATCTAAAGGTTTTTTTGATAATAAATAAGAGCCCCACCCAAAGGCACAGTACAACCCAATCTACTGGACTTTACAGATATATATTTATAACCATTTATCTCTTAAACGATTTTTTTCTGAATGAATTGTGAGCACGATAGGTTACGATAGGGCATTTAACTATTGGGAAAAATAAACGGTACGGTCTGGTGTACTGTTTCCAATATTGCCTCAAATGTATTTTGGCCCTTCCCTATGAGATATTACCAGTCATAAACACCAATGTCTGCTATAACCCCCATACTTTTAGAGAATCCAAAACGACACACATGAAAACAGTTGTTGACATAGAACATTATTTTGCGTGGCTAGATGCGCAGACAGAAGAGGAAGTTACACGGAGCGGAAGACACAGAGAAAAGAAAGAACGACAGGGTGTGTTGGGGAAGAGGTAGACACACAAAGGAAGGAATGTGCCCAAGTCAGTTTGCTACCGTTATATTTCAATGTGCCAGTACATACATATTTAATCAACATTTCACATCTGCTTCTAGGCAAACAGAGCGTCTAAAGCACAAAACATTTTTAAATAATAAAATGGACATTAACTAGGCTGCCACTCCAAAAAACGGTGTCTGTCTCCTCACCTCGGACGCCACCCTAAATTTGTTTAAGCTGCATCTTATTATTTATAACTTTTATTTCTTCAGAAGCCAAACCTTAGTGCATTCACTCAGGGCTTTGAATGGATTAGAATTGGATAAGCAGGTTCCTCAATGGGATCAGATTCAGTAAGCGGATCCCATACTGGATACTCAAATTGGATAAGGTGCCATCAAACCACAGCCCTAATTGCAGTGCCTCACATGAATTGGCAGGCTCTGCGCTCTGTGTAAAGTGATGCATGGGTGACACACAGTGAATTTTGGCCCTTTCTGAGACCCAATGTACACCCTGTATTTCCAAGCTCTTTAGTTATCTCATAGTTAAAACAGCTCCCCCTGCATTTTGTGCAAATTTCATTTTTAATGCTAAAAAAATGAGAAGAAAGAAAGAATGCCCCTACATTTTTGTCTATGTTCCTGAAAATATATACAGTATACCTGTTGAAAGAGAGACCTGCCCCGACTGGCAGGCAGAGCTAAGGAGCTCAAATGCTTTTTATTTTATTTTATTTTTTCAGTTTTGAACTGAATACAGATGTGTGAGCCCTCTGACCTTTGTTTGGTGTCAACAAGTTTGCTGATTTTAAAGGTTGAGGACCTGAAACATTTCAGAGAAAGATGTTGCAAACGGTTTAAAAGATAAGATGCAGACCATAAACAGCTTTCAGTGCAAGGCCTAGGTTCAAAGTGTTGATAGGTTATAGTGTAAATAGTGATGTAAGACATCCTCTGGTCCACTCCAGACTGAAATATCGCAACAACTATTGAATAAATTGTTATGGAATTGAGTGCAGAAATCTCTGATTCCTTGACTTTTCCCTCTAAGTTGACATTTGTGGTTTTGTGAAATATCTGTTGGAAGGGTTAACCATTAAATCTGGTCGTCCTCAGGAATAAGTTTGGTGACCTCTGATTTTTCATCTAGTGCCATCCCTAGGTAAAGAATTTAACCTGTCCAATATCTTTCCAATTTTTCCATCAGCCTCTGCTGCCTTTTGTGTTTAGTTCTATTGAGCAGTTGCTAGCATGGTAAGATGATAAACTATGATAGTGAACATGATCAACATTACAACTGCTAAACACCAGCATAGTTAGCATTTTCCTTGTGAGCATGGTGCCATGTTGAGGTTAGCATTTAAGCAACGCTGTTCCTCTGACAGTTCTGCCTGACAGATGGAGAAATAAAAATTGCAATGGTAGGGACAATAGTAGGGACACAGACAGTGGTGTATATTCTGGTTATAGTCAGTGGGATGAAGAAAAATGTTGTCCTGCAAAATACGTCCACTAGCCCACTGAAAAAGCTCCTTCATTAATAAAAAATATCTGAAATGTTGTATTCCTTGAAGGCTCATTTTCAGTCACCTATATTATCTTTGTTGATATTCTAATACCATGTCTTTATGTCTTTATGTCTCTCTCTCTCTCTCCCGCCCAGTACCCCTTCCTCTTTGGTTTGTCTGTGGCTCTCAGCTGGAGTGTCCTGGTCTGTGTTAGCAGAGTCTACATGGGGATGCATTCTATTCTGGTACGTTTATTAAATAATATGCATGCAACCAATAATCCCCCACTGACATAGGAATAAACTCAAGAATATGAGGTGATGCTGTTCTACCTGGACACTTTACGCTAGAACGATAACTCGGCTTGCTCCAAAGTGTACCATACAAAACAATAGGCTAGAAAACTGTGGACATCGCTAATATGCCTGTTGTCCTTGACCTTTTGTTCTGTAACATTATATATTAAAACGCATATCAAAGCAAGAAGAGAAGATTAGATTAGTTTATGTGGAGAAGGTTTTATGATTCTGTGCAAAAGCTATATCTTAACAGTCTTGGTGAGTTTTGTTTGAGAGCACCACCTACAGGACAGAAAGCGGCAGTGTTTTTAAAATGTATTAGTTATATAGAAACCGATGTTAAAAGTATGCTGTCATCACTTTTTTTTTATATCTTAAATGGGATTTATAAGACTCCAGGTATATCAAGTAAGTGTAAGTAACTATTATTATTGGCTTTCATAGCGTATTGTTTTTAATAGTGTATGTCCCTGTGTTGCAGGAGGTAATCACTGGCTTCCTGTACACCCTTCTTATCCTGGCCGTCTTCCAGCCAATTCTGGGCCACATCGACAGCTTCTACATGAAGGACCACTTTGCTCCGCTGGTGATCATGGTGTCCCACGTGAGCCTGGGACTGGTGGCGTTCTCTCTGGATTCTTGGAGCACGTCTCGGGGCGACACGGCCCAGGCGCTGGCCACCGGGGCGGGAGCGGCTCTGGCTTCACATGTGAACTATCAGCTGGGTCTGCTACCCGATCCCCCGCTATCAGCGCTCCCTCTGACTCTGCCACCCATCACCACGAGCTTAGTAGTCCTCTCCCTGCTGCGCTTCTTCATCGGAGTGGCCGTCCTCCTCGCCACCAGAATGGTTATGAAAGCAGTGACTATCCCGTTCTTATGTCGACTGTTCGGTCTGCCTTCAGATGATTTAAGAGAGGCGAGGCAGCACAAGAAAGTAGAGCTGCCGTACCGTTACATTGTCTACACTGTTGTTGGTTTTAGTTGTGTCTGTGTGGTGCCTCTCCTCTTTAGGCTCTTCAGCCTCGCCTGAGTGTGAAAAACTGCGTCATTTACTGCTGACATGTGCGCCTAAGCGGTGAAGGCAAACCGCATTCGGAAACATGCAACTTGTTTCGACACAAGATAAAGTCTGTGTTTCAGAACGACATACACTGATTTAAAGGATAAAAATGGTGGTAGTTTATGTTTTTCATATTGTCGATATTCCTCTGTGCCAAATATCCCCATCATTGTCCTAAAAATACTAAAGAACATCAAGAAGTTGCGCTGCACCAAATATGTATCAATCCGCGGCTGAATTTAGTCCCCAACAAATACAGTATTTCCTCTTGTTCGAGTATTATTATGAAAAAACAGTGCCCACCCGTTTTAAGGTATTAATTCTGCCTTTTTTCTTTAAAGTTTATGTTCCTCAACGTTTTTATTTTTTTTAGATTGACATCTCCATTTGGAACAATGGTCTTGGGGCAAAAAGCCACGGAATAGAGGTGGTTGGAACTTGGAAATTATTGAGAGACGAAATAAAACTAAATTTTTTTTCTTTTCTTGGGATTTGTTGACAATAATATAAATCATCACCTGCTTTTTCCTTTTATCATCCACCTGTGGTCAACAAATTGATGTGTTAACATCTGTCAGATGTACTGTAATGATGCTTGCATTCATTAATGATGAATCTATTGTACATTACCATCATTTCAGCCATACTATACTCTAGTAATATGTTATTTGAGAACTCCATGCTCTAAGAAAAACCAAACCATGAACCAGTAATTTGTGATATCCCTTCACTTCTCATTTGTTGCCGCACTTAAATCCAATCAGACTGGAAGCAATAACCTACCGCAAGTATTTAAGCCAAGTGTCGGGGTTTTTTCAATATCTCTATTTAAAGCTGGACTGTTCACTTAAAGTTGTTCTACATTACCATTGTCAGCATTATCTCATCTCATCTCATCTCTTTTTTTTTTCTTTTTTACATTTTTGTGCTTGTTTTCTGAAACTGTCATTTTGGTCCAAACGTAACTAAAGTACTCTCCGAATAATTGTTTGAAAGCAGTCAAGTAAAATAACAGATATTTTTTATACAGTATTTTGCCATATTAACAAACTTCAGCTGAATTTTTGCTTTGGAAAAATAAATCTAAATCTTTATTATTCATACTTGATTTCCAGATGTACGTGTAGGAGACATTTCTGCTGCTCTTTATCTATGGGTTTTAAAAACACTGACCGGAGGAGTTGTCTATATGGTTTTATTGTTTCTTATTTGCTGTGTAACCTAAGTTCCAAATAATGGTTTCTCTAATAATTGTGGCAGTTTGTTAATGCCTGAGCATTTATACTTGTATCATAAGTACTCATGGAATATTTTTAGGTCTAATGATATATATACCACTCATTCATTGTTTTTTTTCTGTTATGCAAAGACTGTATCATATGGAAAAAATATGGAAACAAGGAGAATAAAATATTCCAAAAAAAGGAAAAAAGTTATGAATTTATTTATCTTAATACCTCTTTTGCATAAATAAAGTGTTAGAAATTAAGCCTATTAACAAGATGTAAAAAATAAGTAATTTACTTAACGCACTTAAAGGTGAGGTTAAATGCATTTACAGATCTTTATTTAATTTATCATAATTAGTACATTTATTGATTATTTTACTGTAATGGAAAGTTGCATATTGTGAAGAACTGGACAAATCCAGGATAACTGCATTTTGGTTTTCAAGTCAATAGTGAGGGAAGGGCATTATTTATTTTACCTGCACCTTATTAACACATAGGGTATTAACCTATGTATGTAGTAATTTATATTGGGCCGGTTTCACAGACATGGATTAAGCCTAGTCTTGGACTAAATGGAATTTTGAATGGAGATTGTCCATTGAAAGTACAATTCAGTCCAGAACTAGGCTTAATCCATGTCTGTGAAACCGGCCCATTAAGTATTAGGTTTTAATCTGGTTTGTCACCTACGATTAAATCAAGCCTAATCACTGGTCGTCTCTGTGCTGTTGTAATCAATTGAACTGTGAGTGATGAAGGTTTAAAAAAATCTCAGAGGTCATCACATGGCCCCAACTCTCCCTTGTCTGTTGACCCTCCAGTATTTTACTCTTGTAGCCTACTGTACATTCAGGTATATCAGCTAATATCTGTTAGTTAACTGATTAAGGTCAGCTTTTCAAGCTCTAATGCTCCTCAAAAATGTATCCAAGTGTGACTGATTAAATTCTTTTTTCCAATAATGGAAATGGAAATTTTTTCTGTCATAGATGTTTTATAATAGGGTATTATTATTATATTATGTATTATTCAAGCATTGATTTCAAGCCTTTTAAGCAGGCTATGTCCCAGTCCTCTTAGCTGAGCCACTTCTAATACAAGTACCCACTCTGTGAGCCCATGTCCATTTCTTTTTGTTTTTTTAACACTGTGCTCCAGCTGCTGCTCCTATTACCATAGAAATGGTTGCTACAGGGCACAGGAATATAATAAAAAGTCTTTGTATTATACATGATTGATATTTGGTAACAGTAATTCCTGAGTTGTATGGTGCATGAGTACATACATAATCCTCATAAAAATATGTAAAATGTAAAATGTTTATAACAGACAAAACATTATTTTAATACTTTCAACAAGAATGGAGATTACATTAAAGTTAATGAGCTAATATGCTGCAGAACCATATAATACAGACCATAGACATAATAAAGATATATGATACAGACGCTATGATACAGACTGTATGTGTAACACTTTATTCTGAAAAACCGGGTTGCATCAAACCGGACGTCCGGACATTCATTTGTTTACGAACCAAAACATTCACCTGACTTTAAGGAGATAAGGTAGTTGTACGTTTTGACAATGGCATTGTGAGGAGACTTTTAAACTAATTGAAGCAGCCGTGAAACCAACAGATTATTTTATTATTCAGAACAATTTCCCTTCGCTAACTGTCGTAGCTGTTTACCCTTTTTCTCTTTGGCTGGTTGAGACGTTGTGTGAAGTTAGCTTCACCTGCTTTTTACTATTCGCTTAAATCAAGTACGAAAAACGTATGCAAGGTTTCATCTGGAGGAAATATTAGTCCCCTTCCGCCAGAGCTGATGTCTCGGACGGAAAATTCCAATGGAAAAGGGACAAAAAGGTAAGACTGAAGCTAAACTTTCAGATAACTGATGTATTTTTTATTTGTGGGGAGGAGGTATAGGCTAGTGTCAGTGACTGACCTTAACAGCAAATCTTTTAATAGCCCAACTAAAATAGTAGGCTTATGCTTTTAAATGTTGGTATTGCAGAATAAGGAGAACTGGTTACAATGACTTATAACAAAATGCCCGAATTTCATCATGGTATTACAAGATCCCCGTCTTCATGCTTGTGAACACAAGATGAAGATATGATTTTATGCTCTGTAAGGTGACCTTGGGTGCCTTGAAAGGCGCCAATAAATTTAATGTATTATTATTATTATTATTATTATTATTATTATTATTATTATTATTATTATTATTATTATTATTATTATTATTTAGAGTTCATCACTAGTTAGGGGATGATAAGACTATCCTTGCCAAAATTATTGTGTCCCGATATTATCCCAATAATTATTGAAATATTATTGGCAACACATAATTTTTTTCTTAAAAAAATCTTAAAAAAAAAATACTGTAAAGATGCAGCGCTGCCTTGAGGCAATACAAAAAAATAAGGAATAGGACTGTATGTTAGTGATGACAGTTAGTATGACAACTTTTACAAGTCACTTGAGGATAATGTTCATGATGAATCCTGATAATGGAAATTTACAATAACCAAAACATCACGATGAAATCCAATTTCATCCCATCCCTATTCATAACATTCAAAACGTTGCCATTTTCAAATACGATAGTATTTATTTTGCTATGTTTCATATCCTCAGACTAGAAGTGGACTGGAAGTTTGTCCAGAGGTTCTGCGGCATCCAGAAGGTTCTGTTCCCGTCATGGACCAGTCAAAGCGCACTGATGTTTGCCACGCTGCTAGGTGTCACTCTGACAGGTAACTGCAGGAGTTGCTCAAGCTATTTGTGCAAGAGGAAAAGCAAAAGGGGAAATGTATACAGTAGTGTCACAATCAGATCAAGCTGTAAAAAAATTATATCTATTGATATGATGTTGAAAAAAAATGTTTATTATCTCGGGAAGCCTTATGGGGAGACACATCACAGTGCCTGATGGACAATGCTTTTTGTGGAATTTGAATTGTCGTATAACGCTTAGCTGCATACTACTGTATGTTGTTCCTGCTGACATGTAGTTCAAAGCGTTGTCTTGTTTCCCTACAGTTTGAACACATCCCTTTTTTTGTGCCATCAGAACAGCTGATCATTTACCAAGTGGGTATCCTCCCCAGTCACTTCTACAATGTGCTGGCAGACAAAGATTACTCGGGCTTCAGGAGCCTGCTGGGCAGAGCTATGGTGCTCATCTTGATCAACTCTACAGTAAGTTGAAGGAGCGGTGGGGGGAGTCAGCAGAACGTGACCTACCTCTTACCTACCTAAAGAGTTCAACACTCTGAAGGTCATTCTTACTATTTTACTGGACGTGGAATTTGGTCTATCAGTAGGTTCTACACTTCATACATGTGCAAACTCAGCTATACGTCTCTTTTATCAGTTTCCTCTGTGCACTGCCCAGATTGGTGTGCAGTCAGACTTGATTAAAGTATCAATACTTTTAGATTAATAATAATAATAATAATAATAATAATAATACTACATTTAATTTATAGGCGCCTTTCAAGGCACCCTAGGTCACCTTACAAAGCATAAAATCATCATAAAATCATTAAAAACAAGACTTGTGATTGTGGAAAAAACAAAACAACAAAACAAAACAAACAATCAAACAAGACAGGGACCAGTTATATGTTGCGTGCGAGTTTGAACAGGTGAGTTTTGAGTTGTGACTTGAAGGTTGTAATGGTGTCTGACTGTTTTATGTGTGGGGGGAGGGAGTTCCAGAGCCTGGGTGCTGAACAGCTGAATGACCGGGCACCCATTGTGCTGAGGCGTGATGTGGGGATGGATAGTAGTCCAGCAGAGGATGAGCGGAGGGAGCGGGAGGGAGTGTATTCTTGGAGGAGGTCGCAGAGGTAATTGGGGGCTAGGTTGTGGAGAGCTTTGTATGTGTGGAGTAGGGTTTTGTATTGGATGCGGTAGGGTACTGGGAGCCAGTGAAGTTGGATGAGGACAGGGGTGATGTGGTCAGATGATTTGGTGCGGGTGATGATCCGGGCGGCTGAGTTCTGAATGATCTGCAGTCTGTTGATGAGTTTGGTGGGGAGTCCGGTGAGGAGGGCGTTGCAGTAGTCTATACGTGATGTGACAAATGAGTGAACCAGGATTTCAGTGCTGGATTGGGTCAGTGATGGGCGGAGTCTGGCGATGTTGCGGAGGTGGAAGAATGCAGTCCGGGTGATGTTTTGAATATGGGGTGCGAATGAGAGGGTGTTGTCCAGGATTCTGCTCCCTCAACCGCTTTCTACTTAACCTTCATGTCACACAGATAAACTAATACATTTTAGTTATAATAATCCAAAAGTGTATTCATATCTCAATTTACCATAGATGCTTGTTGTTTTTAAATTGCATAGTGTTGCAGCTGTTTACATCATATTCAGAAAGGTAACTTGTTGATTATTATACCTTTGCCACAGTTACAGTCTTACCACCATTAAGGCAGCTATTTATTATATGTGATCAAAATACAATGTTACTGTTATCATTGGGACACATTATGTTCCAAAAACTGTCCATTATCTGCTTTGATCATCGGTTTACTTAGATAAGACTATTTAGAAAAAATCAAGCGCATGGTTTCCTTCTTTGTTTTATTGCATGACATGTTTTATTGATAGAGTGTAGCAACTTTACGAGGTCAGGACAACCTGCCCTGTTCTATTTAGAGCCTACACACACACACACACACACACACACACACACACACACACACACACACACACACACACACACACACACACACACACACACACACACACACACACACACACACACACACACACACACACACACACACACACACACACACACACACACACACACACACACACACACACACACACACACTTGATCTTGATACTTACATTTTGAACCAGAGATACTGCAAACACGCAGAACACGACGAGTTCATTCTGCGTAAATAAATATATTACTTTAACTGTTTGTTTTTGCTCTTGTTCGTCTCATAGACATTATGTCCATTTATTGTTATTGTGTTTGTTGTTTCCATTTATTGTTATTTCACTCTTAATAGCCTTCACTCTTTCTCTATTTGCATTCCTCTCTCCCTCTCCCAGTTGAAAAGTCTTGACCAGTACATTTGTAATCGGATGTACATTAGCTGGAGGCAGACGCTAACCGAGAGCCTCCATACCGCCTACTTCCAGGGCCGCGTCTATTATACACTAAATGTACTCAGAGACGACATGGACAACCCGTAAGCTCCGTTGGTTTCCCTCCTTCTAGCATAATTTAAGGAATATAGACGAAAAGGCAATTTATCATCATGGTGGAATATATACATATTTTTTCCCTTTGTTTTTTTTTCTTTTAGAGACCAGCGTATCAGTCAGGATGCAGAGAGGTTGTGTAAGCAGATGAGCACCATGGCCAGTCGATTGATTGTATCACCATTCACGCTGGCTTACTACACCTACCACTGCTTTTACAGGTGAGTTTGCATAGTGCCATTGCAATATGTGATGCCCTGTAATATATCCGGCTCATGCTACGTTAACAAATACTCTGAAGTTGAAGATAATGCATCATCAATGATGTACATTGTCAAGTCGCATTTAATACATACTAAATGTAAAGCACTCTGAACTGCCTTTGTGTCATACTCAGCACCGGCTGGATCGGTCCTGTGTGTATCTTTGGCTACTTTGTGATTGGGACCATTGCCAATAAAATCCTCATGGGGCCGATTGTGTCCACACTGTTTGAGCAGGAAAAACTGGAGGGAGACTTTAGGTAAGTTTACTGTGCAAGGCTACACACTCTGACAGACAGACAGAGCAGGAAGTACTTAAATGTGTTCCCTAAACCTGAACAGAGCGGTTGTTTTTTCCAGCTTTATTTGACGCAAATCCTTTGAGTCTTTATTGTCAAGGAAGTCAGTCCTTTGTCATGATTCCTCTGTAGACTTTGGCCCAGTACATTTATCCTCTTAGGAAATAACACAGGATATGCGTCAGGTCTGAAAGAGGAATGTAATTTGATCTGTCACAAGTTAAAAGTATGCAATTTTGATGTGTTAACCTGAAAAGGGGAACAGTTGAATACAAGTTGTTCTCAATAATAAATTGTGTTGCTTGAAAGTGAAAACCATGTTTTTGAAACTCCAGATTCAAACACATGCAGATACGTGTCAATGCAGAGTCTGCAGCTTTCTACAGGTGAGTCACAAACACATTATTCATATAGCAAGGTCGACCTTTTCTCACATATTTCACTGTCTTCTGAACAAATCATGTGAAAAAATAAGAATACAGACTTATCCCTAGAATTTGAACATTCATAACTATATAAGTTACATATAAATTGTACTTGGTGTACTTTCCTGTGATGTTAAAACACATACAGTATCTGCCACCATCCGATTGACTCTGACACACCACATCACACCGATCAGGGATAAAAGCAGGCTGGAAACAAATGTGTTTTCTTCTCTGTGTTTTTTTTAGAGCCGGTAAAGTGGAACACATGAGGACTGACCGAAGACTGCAGGCTCTGTTGCAAATTCAAAAGAGTCTAATAAACAAAGAGCTCTGGCTTTATAGTAAGAACATCCAACACACACACCCCTGACTCGTGGACTCATGTCTTTCATCGATTGCATTGATTAACCTGGCAGAGTTAACATCTGACCTTTCCCCTCTCAGTCGGGGTGAACACCTTCGACTACCTTGGAGGATTCCTCAGCTACATTATAATCGCCATTCCCATCTTCACCGGTATCTATGATGGCCTCTCTCCTGGTGAGCTCAGTGCTCTCATCAGTAAGGTAGGCAGCCTTTACAAATATATATATATATTTTACCTTATTCCATGTCATATGAAAATATGACTCCTGTATGTTATCTATCTGGAGAGGTATATAAATAAAATACTTCTTTGTATTTGCATAAATTGTGTAGTGTGAATGTTGCTTCCAGTTTCAATCAACTTTTAATCGGTCAATCTTTATTCGTCCCCAAAGGGCAAGTTTTAATGTAGCACTGACATGACAAAGCTGTTTACAGTTTCATATTTTTCAGAGTAAAAACCAAAATGTACATAAGCACAAATTCACATAAAAGAAAGGTAGATGTGAGTGAAGAAGTACTATATTTTAAACAATTTTAAATGTATAATAAAAAACCATGAAGAGATTTGCCTTTAGATAAGGTGGATAATGTGAATGTGTTGCTATATTAACCACTAGGTGGCAGCAAAAGCCTTTTCTTCTGATAAAACTGTTTTTTTATTATTATTCATGCTGAGTTCAAATGCTTTTTGTTGAATAGAGATCTCACTTCCAAAGGTCTAAAAAAAAATACATATTAAAGTTTCACTATTAAATTGTTTTTTCGGGCTGTTGTCCTGTGTGCTTTGTGGTTACTGCCTTTTGTTTAGTGTTCAACAGTCCTCTTTGGATAATCTTATTCACTCTCAGCCGTGCTTTCTCCTTCTCCTTGTTCATATTCAGAACGCCTTTGTCTGCATCTACTTGATAAATGGCTTCAGCCAGCTAATAGACCTGTCAACCACTCTGTCAGACGTGGCCGGCTACACCCACAGGTATCACACTGCATACTTAAATGCTCCTTCTGAAAGACGGATTATGACAGCACATTTGTGCATGCCATTCAGCTTTCTTTTCTTTTTTATCCATGTGTGTGTGTGTATGTGATCAGGATTGGGGAGCTGAGGGAGGTGATGGATGATATCCTACGCAAGCAGTGTGACTATGACCCAGCATCAGGGGAAAGCTACGACTTTGACAGGTGTGTGTGAGCACTTTTTCCTGAATCTCTCCTACAAAAAATACAGTCAGATAAAAGCAGTAGGTTAAGAGAATGCACACACGGATAAACTTAAAGGTGGAGTAAATATATCTAACAAAGGGTATATAAACAAAGGGGGCCCACTGTAGCTAGCAAAATGCCAGTTTACAGATCCTAGGCTGTGTATTAACACTGGATATTTTTTTCCAGCGGACAGAGTATGTGAGAAGATATTCACTGATGAAGAGCAAAGAAGATTACATTATAAATATTAAGTACTTAAAACAAAGCCTCTTTTCAGCCTTTACACATTCTTATTAATTTCTCCACACAGTGACTTTAATGTCCACGCGGGACCAGCAGACACTGCCTTCGTCCTGGACCATCTTTCATACAAATCTCCATTCTCAGATGAGCTGCTGGTGGAGGACCTGAGTCTGAAAATCAGCCAGGGATCCCATCTACTTGTTGTGGGCAACACAGGCACCGGCAAGACGTCACTACTGAGAGTCCTCAACCGACTCTGGGAGGCACACAGTGGTGAGACAGCAGACCCAGGCTGAAGTTTGATTAAAGTTGCTGTAAGCGGAATGGTTCTTTTAGCTAACTTCCTGTCAGTTACTGCAGTTAGCAGTCCCCTCGCTCGTCCCTACGTCACCACATTAATGCACTGCGGTTTTCATGCAGCGAGTTATCTAGCATCATCTCAGATCCATAAGTGTGATAAAACATGATAAAAACCATCAAAACAGACATTGGGAAGGATTTGTACCTGCTCCGCCATTGTAAGCGCATACACATTCACCCATCTGTTGCTCTGGCATGCACCGGCAGTGAGACCATGGAGTGTATACACTATATATGAGTGAGACGAGTGTCGGTTTGTAGCGTTCTCTCTTCTGATTGGATAAAAATTTCGGGATACTACAATAAGTTTATTTGCCGATTACATGCAAAGCAACTGACTGAGAAATCGGCTTTATGAAACGCGCACATTATGCAAGTGATCACTGCATGAATAAAGAGCGATTTTACACTTATATTAACATAAATAAACCGCTTACTTCACCTTTAATTGTAATCCATTTGTAATGTGAGTGAAGACATGACAGGAAAGGATGCAAGAAAGGGTGTTGTGGCTCCTGACCAGTTGATGTCCAGATCCAGGATCTGTGTTGTGTCAAGTCAGGAGCTGAGAGATCTGTACATGACTTTGACTGTACATGATGTTTCCTGTATGGCTTTTCGTAAGAGAAGGACAGAGGGGAAGCACACTTTTTTTTTTACTTACCTTTTCTTTTTCTTTTTTTACTATGTTTTTTGGCATTTTTATGCTTTATTGATAGTGTAGAGACAGAGTTGAAATGGGGCAGAGAGGGGAGTGACATGCAGAGAACGACCGCGGGCTGGAATCGAACCCAGGTCCGCTGCTGGCCGAGGCCCATTGGGGGGACGCCCTACCAACTGGGCTAAGGGCGCCCCCACCTTTTCTTTTTATATTGCACGTAAGTCAAAGGATTTTACAAAATGACTTACCGACACCGTCTGTCTCCTCAGGTTTTGTCCAGATGACGACATGTTTCGGGCCCAGAGGGACCCTCTTCCTGCCACAGAAACCTTACCTCACAGACGGCACGCTGCGAGAACAGGTCGCTGTCTCCACTTCTTTTGTATTTTATTTATTATTTCTAGAGGGTATCACTTTATATATAATAAAAATACGTGTATGGATGCTATATTTGTTTCAAGTTTACCAAAATTATGAATCTACCAAAATCTAAAAAAATAGTTGAATGAGGATTAACTGAATTCTCTTCTCAAACAGGTGATCTACCCACTGAAGGATATTTACCCTGCAGCAGGTATCCCATGTTAAACTGTTAGCAGTCAAAATTCACATATGTTCATTCATGTAATCACAATTAGTTCTGGAAAAAAAAGAAGCACATAAAAAGTAAACATGTCAAGTCACTTGATTAAAGTGGTGATTAGTAGCACTAGCAGCTAATGTAATTCTGTATGAATAACAAAATAATAAATTTGCTTCATTAGATAATTGTTGTAAGAAGATACATTTATATACTGTAGTTATAACATTTACTGTATATTAGTTTCATATCCCTCGTCACTTTGTGCTGCTGTTGCCTTATAGAAAGTGGTAGTCTGAGTTAGTGATGTTCATGATGATTGTTTTCAGGGTCGGTGGACGATGACAGAATTATGCAGTTTCTGGAACTTGCTGGAGTGGTGGGTGACTTTATTGACATGATATTCCTCTGTACTAAAATATTTGAATGTTTTATAATTTCATTGAATTACTCATTACACATTGAATTCTGAACACACTTCCTGAATCCAATTTTCTATCTGTGCTCCAGTCTAGTCTCCTGAAGCGTACAGGTGGGCTGGATGAAAAGGTGGACTGGAACTGGTAAGATAAATTCAATAAAGAAAACATTAAAAAGAAGACTAAATGAAACAGTAAATGTGTGTAGTATGTGTTACTACACTGTAACACTTTACTACAAATGTGCTTTGCAAGGATGCAGATTCTGAACCAGTGTCTCTCGGCAGGTACGATGTTCTGTCTCCCGGTGAAATGCAGCGTCTGTGCTTTGCTCGGCTCTTCTACCTGCAGCCCAAATATGCAGGTAATGTTGTACAGGCTTTCTGACATCTAACACCTAAATGTAACATGTTCAGATGTGAAATATTTGCCTGTTTTCATCCTTTCCTCTGTGTTAGAGGCAAACCCAGGTGTCTTAAACGAGTGTTCATTCTATTTTTCATTGTTTATGTTTCGTTTTGTAGTGTTGGATGAGGCCACCAGTGCTTTGACAGAGGAGGCAGAAGCACAGCTGTACCGAACCTGTAAACAGCTCGGCATGACTTTGGTCAGTCTGGGACACCGTAGCAGCCTGGAGAAGGTAGACTGAACACATTACATGTATCAGCCAGCTTGAAATTAAGTCGATGTTATAACATAGTAAGAATTTTAATAATATGAAATCTGAGCCCAAATTACTGTTGGAGTTTGTGAAATAAATAACTGTATTGGATTTTTAGATGTAATTTTGTTTTAAATTACATTTGAATGAAAGATAATAAATGCCCAATTCTGCTAAATGCCAGCAAATGATCCAATTGGATCCTACATTACTCAATCCGCAAAAGCATTTTTCATTTTGTTCTTGAGATTCTCTTAAAAGAATAAAATTTAAATAATTTTTCATCTCAAGTTATCATTATCATATTATTAGGTTGCAATAAGTCAATCTCCTTACTTTCTAGTGCTAACTTCCTCATGCTCATGCTTGTTCTCAAATCGGTCTCAATCTACCAAGGACATTAACTTTGTCTTTGTGTTTTCTTCTGACAGTACCATGACGTCCAGTTGAAACTGTGTGGAGGGGGCCAGTGGGAGGTGACCAAGTTAAAGGGAGGAAGCCCTGGGAGCCTCAGTCTCAGGGAGGAAGCCACATGACTGCAGAGTCATCTCTTTTGATTCCTGGACATGCTGGGGAAGAATCGGCGTGGGAGTCCAAAAAACAGAAAACACTCCTGAATTCCTCAGTTGCTAACACTCAGCAACCAAGGTACTTTAAAACCCCCAGTCCTTCCAGCAGAGGTGGTCAACTATGCACATCCAGTTTGAATTTACAGGTGAAACTCGAAAAATTAGAATATCGTGCAAAAGTTCATTTATTTCAGTAATTCAACTTTAAAGGTGAAAACAATATCTTATACAGACTCATTATATGTAAAGTGAGATATGTGAAGTCTTTATTTGTTATAATTGTGATTATTATGGCTTACCGTTTATAAAAACCCCAAATTCAAAATCTCAGAAAATTAGAATATATCATAAAATAAAAAATTAAATAAATGTAAATACAGAAATGTCGGCCCTCTAAAAAGTATAATCATGCATATGTACTAAGTACTTGGTTTGGGCCCCTTTTGCATGAATTCTTGCCTCAATGCGGCGTGGCATGGATGCTATCAGTCTGTGGCACTGGCACTGCTGAGGTGTTATGGAAGCCCAGGTTGCTTTGATAGTGTCCTTCAGCTCCTCTGTATTGTTGGGTCTGGTGTGTATCATCTTCCTCTGGACAATAGTCCATAGTTTCTCTATGGAGTTCAGGTCAGGAGAGTTGTCTGGCCATTCATGCAAAGTAATACCATGGTCAATTACCAGTGGTTTATGGCACTGTGGGCAGGTGCCAAGTCTAGCTGGAAATGGAAATTGTCATCACCATAAAGCTTGTCAACAGACAGAAGCATGAAGTGCTCTAAAATCTTCTGGTAGATGGCTGTGGTGACTTTGGATGAGACACACCAGACCCAACACTACAGACGAGCTAAAGGCCACTATCAAAGCAACCTGGTCTTCCATAACACCTCAGCAGTGCCACAGGTTGATAGCATCCATGCCACGCATCCATGCCATTTAGGCAATAATTCGTGCAAAAGGGGCCCAAACCAAGTACTTAGTACATATGCATGATTATACTTTCTAGAAGGCCGACATTTCTTTATTTAAAATCCTTTTTTTATTGATTTTATGTAATATTCTAATTTTCTGAGATTTTGAATTTGGGGTTTTCAATGGCTGTAAGCCATAATAATCACAATTATAACAAATAGTCTTGAAATATCTCACTTTGAATGTAATGAGTCTATATAATATATTAGTTTCACCATTTAGGTTGAATTACTGAAATAAATGAATTTTTGCACGATATTCTCATTTTTCGGGTTTCACCTGTATATACGTATTCATTACCACAGGCATTTAAGAGGATAACATTTGTCACCAGCTGGCTTGGTTAAATACGAGGTGAAGCAAGGTGCTGGTTTGGAGGACGATTGTGGGTCAGTAGGCAGAGCTCTACTAAAATGTTCTGGACGATAAGAATTTACCAAAGAAATGGTTTTGATGGCTACGTCATTGTACGTCTACGTCATGAGTAAATTCACATATCACAACGACAAATCAGGAGAGAAAAGGGACATTTTAGATTCTGTAAAAGTTCTGTGCCTTTTATGTGAGATTTGATTATTGTATTATGTTTACATTCACATATGTGGGAATATTAGTTCTAATTTGATCATAAAACCAAACAATGTGTTCAGCTCTTTCTATCAAGAGCAGAGTAATCTTGTTGATACATACAATACTAAAAATAATTTGATCTGATTTCATAAAAATGTCATGTACAATAAAAAACCAACAATATTTGGAGTGTTTCTGATGCAATGGAAGAAGTCTGGCTAAAATGAAATGTAGAGTTACTTGCAAGCATCGCTATCCGTGTCCTATTTTAGACAAGAATGTTTACAACAAACACATCATCGTGGTTGTTGTTTATTTACTACGCTCACGGTGGCCTTGGATGATCTCTTGAACTGCGGCGGGATCGTCCAGCGTGCTGAGGTCACCCAAGCCGTTCAAGTCCTGCTCCACTACTTTCCTCAGCACTCGGCGCATTATCTTACCGGAGCGTGTCTTCGGCAGACGCTGGACCAGCTGTGAGATAGACCAAAGATGACAAGAGTGACTTTAGGAAGATATGGTGCTTCCCTTTCTTTTCTTTTTTTATAGTCAGTGAGACATAATTACCTGGACGTGGTCTGGACAGGCATACTTAGCGATCTTTTCAGAAACCATGTTATTTAGCTGCCGGGACAGATCGGCCTCTTCAATTTTTGCCTCTGATTTTAGCACCACAAAGGCATACACACCTGATGACACAGAAAAAGAAAACTGTCTTAACTATGATGAACATTCCCAGCTAATGTTAGAACAAGATCTTTCTCCATCCCTCTGAACTACATAAAGGTAGTGGACACACTTTTTTATCTTTTTGACTGAATTAGAACGAAAAAAGACAACTTGCTCACCTTCTCCTTTGATGTCATGTGAGTATCCTATGACAGCGGACTCAGCCACTTCAGAGCATTGATTCTGTTACAGAAATCCCAATCAGGATAGGTCCAACACATACAGAACATTTAACTGATTGAGTTTTGGAAAAAACTGACAAAAACTATAAATGTTTCTTCGGTTAAACATTGGTTAAGGACCTAAAAAGGAACTTTTTAAGAAACTTAAATGACTTTAACCCTGTTCAAAGATGGCAGTCTTTATTGATTGATGTTTAGTTTTTCTATTTCAAAGCTGAAAACATAGTTTTGCCAATGTTGTCAGTCACATTTTGGTCCTGAGTAAAATAGGTTGACAAATACTTAATTGATTGCCATGTTATGCAGACTTTCACCCTTTAGTTCATAACAGGATACCTGGAAAACTACAGTCTACTACTAAGATATTAATGCTCTTACAGCATGCTTATAGGCTCAAGTTGGTATGATCTACTATGGTACGGTATGATGTAATGTGAACGTTGATGAATGGAAACCATTAGTTAAATCTTTGATTTGACCTTACCACCACATCCTCTATCTCTGCTGTGCCAAGCCTGTGACCGCTCACGTTGATGACATCATCAAGACGGCCAGTGATTTGGTAATACCCCTCCTTGGAACGATAGGCGCCATCACCAGTAAAAAAGTAACCTATTGGCACAAAGATAAAGGGGGTTTAGAGACTGAGAACAGTGGAATTTCAACAAGATTTTAAAAAAGTTATGTTTTTTGACAGAACAGTTTGTTCCAGAACACATGGTACTGTACCAGGATAAGGCTGACAGTAGGTCTCGATGAATCTCTGGTGGTTGTTGTGAATGGTTCGGGCCATACCAGGCCAAGGCTGAGCTATACACAGAGCTCCAGATGTGTCGTTAGAAGTCTGCACTTTTCCCTGAAAAGATGAGATTTTAATAATGAATAAATCAATGTCAATGCCATTGATTGTACCAAGTACAAAAACAGACTTAAAGAGCACAAATATAAGCTATGAGAAATATAACTCGGTGCATGTTATTTCCACCACTTTATGGTCAGTGAAATTAGTGATTGATTTAACAACTTGATAAGATTGGTACAAAACATATAGAGTATTAATTTTAGGAAAATACAGAAAACAGACAGTTAAAGGAATACTGAAGCTCGACATGCTGCATGTGGGTGTTTGTGTGTCTGTTTATGTTGAGTGGGAGGAATAGAGATCAGCCCAGAGACACCAGTCCAACTGTCTGCACAATCTGTGCATTTCAAAAAGCCAGAGCTACTGCAATAGCCACACAGTAGTCTGACAGATTTTTTAATAGCGAGTTTGGCACGAAGAGAGTGGGGCCAACGGATGGGAACAGGGTGGGTATCAAAAGTGACACAGCTGGTGACTATATTATAATCCTAATCCGACCCACCCTCTGGGCCGTTCCCAGCCATCCACCATTAACAGGGACGGCACTCTACACACATGCCATACACACGCCACACACACACACACACACACACACACACACACGGGATGAGCACCATACCTCTGTGTCCATTAGCACAGGCTTAATGCCAAAGAAAGGTCTCATAGCCATTCCTGGGACAATCTCTGCGTCTGGCTCTGATGGCCTTGGGGTGATGCAGATGCCACCTGTCTCTGAGAACACAGAGCAAAACAAGGCTGATTATAAATCTGGTGTTACTCTATATATTTTTCTTATTGTCAACTAATCCTGTGGCGCTTAGCCCTGAGCACACTGCTTCCTTTGAGAGACATGCATCTTTAAAAACAGCTCACTGATCTCTTTTTTATATATTTTCAATGGCACCAAAAAAAAATCAAAATTATTCTTCTAAATCAGTTTTTAGCAATTATTACTCAAACAAAAATAAATAGTTAATTTGTTGTTGACTATTTTCAGCTGCAGATGGCTACACATCTGATGCTCTAGTCTAGTGAGTGTTTACAGCAGCTGGACACTTTATGTGGGAATCGACTCGAAATAATTAGTTTATGTAATTATTAAGAAACATGGTGGATAATTGATGACACCTTTGGCTACACGGGCAATAATTGTTTATTATTGGTTAAGGTCTTTTTGTGGGATTTTTCTGATAAGACCAATATAATTGTAGAGCCATTTACCCCTTTCCTTGTTTGTTTGTATTGTCTGGCTATGCCCAATTCGACCGCCTGCTGGCGGGGCTGAACAGGATGCAAGGCTATTAATCAAGCACACTCAAACTAGCCAGGTGCCTGCATGCCGGAAGGCAAATAGTTTTCGACCGTGCTAAGGGAGCCAACCAACAGGTCAACAGTGTATTGTCTAAATGTTCAAGTCGTACTTTAATTATATGTAAATAAACTATGCATTATGAATTACTGGAACGAGTGGACATTACGTACGTTAACCAAACTTTTAACTAGAGGCTATAGGCACGCGTCAGACACCAAACGACATGCAGCCTAGTGGCTAATGGGAAGCCGCTACTGCCGACAATGTTGTGAACTTGCCTGACGAGGCTACCGCTGATGACGCGAATGACAATGGGGCGTTCAATGACGGTGATGAAACTGGTAAAAATGACACAGGCAGACCAAAACGGGTAAAAATTACTCAAAAGGCATTTTGTGCAAAAATAGAAAAGCTACAAAATGAGAGAATGTCTACATTAAACAAAGCAAGTAACTTAAGAAAGGTTATGGAGGAATTATTGCCAGATCATGATTGTGGGTCTGAGGTAAAATGCACTTTTGCCAAATTTTCTGCTCTGTGTAATGAAGCTAAATCTTTGCATAAGTCATTTGTGGGTTTGCTGCATGGTGATGAGCTTGATAAACAAGAAACATGGTTCAAAGCAAAAATGATCGCAAACAATGATTTCACTGACAGAGTCCAACTTTGGTTGACGCAAAATTTCAAAGGTGAAAATAAAAATGATGACAAAAAGGGGTCATCAGGTTGGATCCAAATATCACATAAATGAAAATGAGGATGATGAAGATGTCTTACCTGAAGACAGTATGTCAAATGTCGCTAGTGAGCATAACAGCAATCACAGCTCTGGCAGCAGGAGAAGCACTAGCTCCATAGCATCTGCACGCATTAAAGCAGAGGCAGAGAACGCTGCACTAGTTGTACGTGCTTCAGCACTGAAAGAAACGCATCTGCTTGAGGAGCAAGAAGACAAGCTAAGGAGAAAAAGGCAACAACTGAAGCTAGCAGCAGAAATAACTGCTTCCAATGCTGAAATAGCAGTTCTCCAAGCTTCAGAGAGCAGAAGTGTGGCTCAAAGCCAGGATGGCATGTATTCCCACCTAAAAAGGAAAACTCACAACCCCATGGCACAGGAATATGAACCCACTGCAGCACTAAGGCATGCACAGGAGAAAATGCCAACATGGATGGATCACTTACCTGCACGTCCTAAGGGAAAAGGAAAGCAAATCCCATCCAAACCATGAGACCAATGTGAACACATGCTATCAACCTGCGCCTATGGTGCTGGAAACAACGCATGCCCACTATGCTCCCTTTGATCCAAGGGAGTTTGATCCAAGGGAGTTTGTTTCACACAACCTCATCAACCGCAAACTGAGGAATCATTTGGAAGCATCTACGACATTATGCAACGACAGAATGAGATAACGGCAGCTCTCGTTCAACAACAACAGTCACTGTCTTTACCACCTAGAGACATTCCGGTGTTTAATGGAAACCCACTTGACTAGTACAAACCCTTCATTCGAGCCTTTGAGCAAGGTGTGGAAGCTAAAGCCAGCAAAGCTGATTGCTTGTACTTCTTGGAGCAGTTCACCATAGGTCAGCCAAGGGAACTCATACGCAGCTGTCAGCATCTGGTTCCTGAACCTGGTTATGCACTGGCAAAACAGCTGCTACATGAACACTTTGGTAACGAATACAAGGTTGGTGCTGCATACACACAGAAAGCAATTGAATGGCCTGCAGTCAAAACAGAGGACGTTAAGGCGCTGCAGGCATACTCCTTGTTCTTGTGTGGTTGTTGTAACGTGATGGGGGAGCTTCAATACATGCACGAAATGGATACACCAACTACCATGAGGACACTGATGTCAAAACTGCCATTCAAACTAAGGGAAAGATGGAGGGCCGATGCACACAATGTGTTGGACAAGTACAAACGCAGGGCACGGTTCACTGATTTCGTCACCTTTACCGAGCGTGAAGTCAGGATACAGTCTGATCCTGTCTTTGGCGATATTCAGGACTCTGCATTTCAGAAACCTGACCTGAAGAGCGCGAACAAGTCGCTGCAAAGGAATGACAGGAGAGGGAATAGCTTCGCTACCACAGTAGAACAGGCGGACTATGTAGATGAACCAGGAGTGGATGCAAATGCTCCAAGGAAACCAACTGTGAGTGAGGCAAGGGATCCCAGCACCTGTGTGTGCTGCTCTCGCAAACACCCATTGGATGAGTGTCCACAACTAAGCAGGAAGAACCATCGCGACAAGATCTCCTTCCTAAAGGAGAAAGGAATCTGCTTTGCCTGCCTGTGTCCTGGACACATGAGCAGGGATTGTGAAATGCGCCTTACCTGCAACAGTTGTGGTCGTAACCACCCCACTGTGCTTCATATCAAGAGGGAGACAGAAAGCTCAGGCTTGGAACAGGCACAGGGGCCGCCATCCAATGGGGAACAGGTGTCTCAAGGAACTTGTGGACATACAGGGGCCGGAAAAGACGAGTGCGCCTTATCCATACTGCCCGTCCAAGTTAAATCCAGCAAGGGAGACAGAGTGGTGCATACCTGCATTCTTGGATCCTGGCAGTTCTGCCACTTTCTGTTCGGAAAGTTTGATGCATGAGCTGAATGTTGGAGGCAGACGTCAACACCTTCTACTACGCACCATGGGACAGGAGAAGGTCGTTCCAACGTTTATGCTCACTGGTCTTGAAGTGTCCGGGTTTAATGGGGAGTGCTACTACCAACTACCTGATGTACTCACTCAAAGGAAAATGCCTGTTACAACCGATAACATCATCAAACCAGAAGATCTGGCAAAGTGGACTTACCTTTCAGCCATTGAAGTCCCTCAAATAGGTGCCAACGTTGACTTGTTGATTGGTAGCAACGCCCCCGAGTTATTAGAACCCTGAAAGATTGTCAACAGCCATGGAGGAGGCCCTTATGCAACAAAAACTGTGCTTGGCTGGGTGGTTAACGGTCCTGTGCAAGACAGTGAAAGAGCTGACCCAAGATCTGGACTCACTGTGGCGGCTGTGAATAGGGTCTCCGCTTACGATCGGACCGAACTGGTGAACAACCAATACATGCATGACTTCAATGAAACGACCTGTGAGGGCAAGAAAATGCCCAAATCCGAAATAACCGCAGATAAAGAACAAGAAAAGTTGGTTTCAACTACTGTACGTCCTGAAGAAATACCAACCATCCCAGAGAATCGATTCCTCATGAGGAGGAGTCCTCAGGCCGTCCAGAAGCCAATAGAGGAGCTGGGGAAGGATTCACAAAATAAAGTGGAAAGGCAGAGGGAGAGTTCTGGCGCAGAATATAATTCTCAGTCAGCATATCACAGAAGACTGGTGACTCCGTCACGCATTCGTTCAAGGTCCAGAGATCGTTTCCGACGCAGTGAAAACCCTTCACACTGGAGTCAGAAGATAAGCCCCCGGAGGATGAGGGCAGTCACTGGAGAGCAATGGACTAAGGGTTTAGACATTTATAACTTCTGGCATACATGAATATTCACACAGGAATGTTTACACATGTTTTTCCCACAGAATCAGCAGAGCTGAAATGGCATTTTAGAAAAGCCACATGCACAATATTCAAAATAAAATGCTTAAAGAACAGGTAGTGGCCAAAAGTTTTGAGAATGACACAAATATTACATTTTCACAGGGTCTGCTGCTTCAGGGTTTTTAGGTGTTTTTGTCAGATGTATCTATGGTATACTGAAATATAATTACAAACATTTCACAAGTATCAAAAGCTTTAATGACAATTACACTGAGTTCATGCAACAAGTCAATATTTGCAGTGTTGACCCTTCTTTTTCAAGACCTCTGCAATTCTCCCTGGCATGCTGTTAATCAACTTCTGGACCAAATCCTGATTGATGGCAGTCCATTCTTGCATAATCAATGCTTTGAGTTTGTCAGAATTTGTGGGTTCTTGTTTGTCCACCCGCCTCTTGAGGATTGACCACAAGTTCTCAATGGGATTAAGATCTGGGGAGTTTCCTGGCCATGGACCCAAAATCTTTATGTTCTGTTCCCCGAGCCATTTAGTTATTACTTTTGCTTTATGGCAAGGTGCTCCATCATGCTGGAAAAGGCATTGTTCATCTCCAAACTGCTCTTGGATGGTTGGGAGAAGTTGCTCTCGGAGGACGTTCTGGTCCATTCTTTATTCATGGCTGTGTTTTTAGGCAAGATTGTGAAGAGAGCCCACTCCCTTGACTGAGAAGCAACCCCACACATGAATGGTCTCAGGATGCTTTACTGTTGGCACGAGACAGGACTGATGGTAGCACTCACCTCGTCTTCTCCGAACAAGCTTTTTTCCAGATGCCCCAAACAATGGGAAAAGGGATTCATCAGAGAAAATGTCTTAACCCCAGTCCTCAGCAGTCCAATCCCTGTACCTTTTGCAGAGTATCAGTCTGTCCCGATGTTTTTTCTGGAGAGAAGTGGCTTCTTTGCTGCCCTTCTTGACACCAGGCCTTCCTCCAAAAGTCTTCGCCTCACTGTGCGTGCAGATGCACTCTCACCTGCCTGCTGCCATTCCTGAACTAGCTCTGCATTGGTGGTGGCCTGATCCGGCAGCTGAATCAACTTTAGGAGACGGTCCTGGCGCTTGCTGGACTTTCTTAGGCGCCCTGGAGCCTGTTTGGCAACAATTGAACCTTTCTCCTTGAAGTTCTTGATAAAATTAATTTTCAAGGCAAAGAGGGACTTTGCAATTAATTGCAGTTCAGCTGATCACTCTTCATTACATTCTGGAGTATATGCAAATTGCCATTATAAAAACTGAAGTAGCAGACTTTGTGAAAATAAATATTTGTGACATTCTCAAAACTTTTGGCCACGACTGTACACACCTCAGAACAAGATTTTTTTTTTATTGCCTTTTTTAAATTGTTTGTTTGTTTTATGTATTTTAAATGGACTTTTAGTGTTCAATAAAGCTGATTGATTGACTGATTGATTGAAAGATTATTATCAGACTTATAATTTAAACACAGAGTGATGTTTCTTTAGACAATTCCACTGTTGAATTTAATGTCTGTATGGATGCAAAATACTGAGGACAACCGATTGATCAGCAGCAGCAGATCAAGGCCTTAAAGGTTGTGACACAGAATTAACTGTAACTTAAAACATATCTATAAATCACTATTTTAAGGCACTGAGGGTGCTCTGAAGCAGAGTGGAAAAGTCAAAATAAAAATTAGAGGGACAGGAGTGAACAGAAGAATATAAATGACAAAGCCGAGTAACAGTTCATCTAGTTTAAACCCTTCTCATCATCACAATCTGCATCTACAGATGCTGATTGTGGAATTAAAGCGATACTAAGTAAAGTTTACTAATTATATTAAATGCAATTAGGTTTGCCTAGACCTTGGGAAGCCTGGTATGCTAATCCGCCTGGTAGTGTTGGAGGCAACAGTGCCAGAGACAGCTGAGGGGACCTGCTATAAAGTAGGACACAACAGATGATACCACAATAGCATTAGCAGCTGGTATCCTGTTTAAATCAACTGTAACGGTGAGACTTCAGGACAAACCCTGAATCATTAACACTTTTCAGGAATGCTCTTCCTGTCTACAACATTTTTAAAAATGGGTATTGGAATAGTAACACATTGGATGTACTGTACTGATGTGAGAATGTACAGCCACCAGCCGCTTATTTTAATAAAGCAAAGCATAAATACTGGAAACAGCTAGCCTAGCTCCTAGCTGAAATTGAGTTACCATTGGACAGGGTAAACACATCACATCTAACACATGGCAAGGAAGTAAATTGGCTCAATTTAAACTATTGCTTTAAAGTAATGATTTTGAACATATAGATGCTAAAAATATACCAATAATATTTTCTTCCTTTTTTTTGCCGTTTGATGCTACAAAGCTTTTCCTCCTCCTGTCCTTCTGCATCCTGTAACCTCTCTGTATTCCTTCATGATCCAACACGCAGGCCGTATGCCAACAGCGGATCAAAATCTAATTTTCTCTCTAAACAGGCTACTTGCTCCCAGATCAACCAAATGGCATTTATGAATAATGCCACTTAGTCTTAATTGGAAACACTGGTCCAGGAAAATAACATTATAATATAATCCTTTTTTTTTGCTCAAGTAGGGTATTTGGGTCATATCTGTGTCCTGTAGTCATCACCAATTAATTATAGTTTTATGCCATTTGTATGGTAATTAAAGCAGCTTTGCTCCATTTGGTCATTACTCAATCTGATGTGGAGTGAGGATGAAACGTATTAGTTCATCCGCAAAATAGAATTTTATTAGCAAAATCAGCTGATTTCAAATAAGTGGGTTATGTCCCATCATAAGCTACTTTAGTAGAGGAATAGTGCTTATTTTGCAGTGATATCAGAGGTAACTTTTTTTATTTAAGCTTTTTTTTATTGATAGTGCAGAGAGACAGAGGTGAAATGGGGCAGAGAGGGGAGTGACATGCAGAGAACGACCGCGGGCGGGAGTCGAACCCGGGTCTGCTGCTGGGCCCGGCCCGGGGGGGGGACGCCCTACCAACTGAGCTAAGGGCGCCCCATCAGAGGTAACCTTTGAAGGACAATTTATTGTCTGTTACTGTAATTATATTGTCACTGATGTATTCTGTCACAATTGACAAAGCAGAATATAGCCTACACTATTTAGTACCACCATCAAGATGACTACGTAATTACTTTTTAGAAACACGTTTCTATTTCTCTGTGCTCAATATTTCATTTTTCATTTAACTTTTATTTATCCTCGAGAGACCAATTGAGGGGTGACCCTCATTTTCAATGACGTCGAGTTCAAACAAATTCAAAGGAAAAACAACAATACATTAACAATATTCAACGCAAATACATCAAATACACAACAACAGGTGAAGAGAAAAACAATTGAAACATTTACACAGTGGTGAAATTAAGTGGTAGCAATTAAAATTAAATGGGTGAGAGTACAATATAGCCTAATTAAAACAGTTACAGGTAGAGTTTGGCAGATTTAAAATAGTTTGTTTAAATTGGTTAAAGGATATGAAGTTATTTAGTTTAATTTGTTGCTGTAAGTTGTTCCAGGAGTCAGGGGCACTGAAGCTAAAAGCTGTCTTTCCTAGCTCAGACCGGGCTTGTGGGACATAAAGCATAAGCATGTCAGTGGAGCGGGTCTGATAAAGCCCATCTGAGATTTGCAGCAATTCAGTTAAGTAACGAGGAAGCTTCCCGGTCAAGGCTTTGTAAATTAAAATATGCCAATGTGCGTCACGTCTCTCTTTAAGGGAGGACCACCCAACCTTTTCATATAAAAGACAATGGTGTGTGTCATAAGCATCTCCTGTGATGAACCTTAAAGCAGAGTGAAAAACAGAGTCCAGGAGTTTAAGACATGAATGTGATGCATGCCGGTAAACCACATCACCGTAATCAAGGACAGACATGAAAACTGCTTCAATAATCCTTTTCCTACTAAATAAAGGGAAGGTGGTTTTGTTCCTATAAAAATAGCCAATTTTTTGTCGTAGTCGACGAACAAGATTTTTTATATGAAAATTAAAAGTGAGTTTATCATCTAACCAGATGCCAAGATATTTGTACTCTGTGACTCTTTCAATTAAAAATCCATTATTTGTAAAAATATTAAAATCATTCAAATTTGTAGTTCTTGCTCTGGAGAAACACATATATTTGGTTTTGTCTTGAAGATAATATGGAGAACACATTCACATTGTGTGAGTGTTTGAGAGAAGGTCAGGGAATAACCTGCACTCTACGAGAGAGAGAGAGAGAGAGAGAGAGAGAGAGAGAGAGAGAGAGAGAGAGAGAGAGAGAGAGAGAGAGAGAGAGAGAGAGAGAGAGAGACGTGAGAGTCTCTCCAGATGACTGCAAACCATGCAGTGACGTGGCTAGTTTGTAAGTTACAATTGTTATCAGCTTTCTGCAGTTAACACGTATCCAAACTTCAACTGGCTTGTGAGGAGTTTTCACAAAAAAGAAACTGAGGAAACTATTCCCACCGGCATGATGTTCGGTCTCAATATTGACTGCTATTATTCAACATTAAGAACAAAAGGTTGACTAAGTTCAGACTTAGTTCAAGCCTCTGTTTCCTGTTGCTGCTCCCCCCCAAATGATGTGTTCTACTCTATAAGGAAAAACATCTGGTTACAATGAGGAGTCCAGAAGGGGGAGGAAAGAAACATTGGTCTGTTTTATGCATGTGTGTATGTGATAGTGTGTACTATACGTGTCTATGTCCATGCACTCGGGACCCCCACTATGATGTTATGTAACACTGTTACTGTTGGGAGCTCTCCCCTTTAAGACAGACTGAGGGGTTGTTTCAGAGCCAGCAGACGTGGCTTTGTTTGAGGAGAGTCTGTGAAACTGAACTTCACTTTGTGGGCGGACTGTGACCGTGATAACGAGCAATAAAATGCTTCTGTAAGACTCACAAGTTCAGCCTGGGCAAAATAATAAAGATTTGGTTAAGTTGGCAGCACAATCTAAAACATGCAACACAGCGTTTGATAAAGGTGAGAAAATGCTTGCTCAGCATAAAGCCAAAACAATCATTATCCTGTTTTAACATAAATTAATCAAATAAAGCAAGACTTACGTTTAGTCTAACCAATTGTTGAACTAACACTGTGGTTTGAATATTGGCTTTTTATATGGTAGCCCAGAACGGCTTGTGATCTTGAGAAAAGGTTGTTTCTTCTCATTACTTATAATATTATTTGAGTTCCCTATAATGATCTTGTTATCATGAGAAATTAAATTTTAAGTTGAATTAACTTGTGATCTAGAAGCGGCCTTTTGTCTTCTAGAGATAATGTGCTACACAAACCGTTATCAAAAGATAAAATTAATGACAAGCATGGCTGATCTCAGCTTCTGTACTTTAAACAGTAGGCTGATATGGTTGCTCAAATTGGTGAACCATTTTTCTGTCAATTTGCTTTTAGCCATGTTGTTCATATGTAGCTCTAGTGACGGCAATGTTGGTCCACCGCTTTGGTCCAGACTGAAATATCTCCATAACTATTTGATGAATTGCCATGACATTGAGCACAGACTAAATGCTTTACCTGCATGGCGGTAGACTCCCTGGCTAATATATTTCACATTTCAATGAATTCATGCTTACCTGTTTGCCACCAGGTGTCCACCACAGGGCAGCGTTCCTCCCCAACCACTCTGTTGTACCACTCCCAAGCTTCAGTGTTGATGGGCTCACCCACTGCACACAGACAAGAAAAGCTTGAATCATGTAATGCAGTCACACATTTTATATTGTGTAATTCTTTCAGTTCTATGCATCTTTGAAATGTTTCACAAAGAAAAATCATGATTTGATGTAGACAAAACGGGTCAACAAGAAAGTGTGTTTCTGTAAAGAAAGACACATTTGTTGGTCAGAAGGAGGATTTGCATTCTTAACGTTCAGCTTTTTGTTTTAAACCATACGGCTCATGTTTCACAGGGACAAGTGTGTGTGTGTGTGTGTGTGTGTGTGTGTGTGTGTGTGTGTGTGTGTGTGTGTGTGTGTGTGTGTGTGTGTGTGTGTGTGTGTGTGTGTGTGCACTTTGCTGTGGGCACTATAAATCACTAAGGCATGTTCCATACCAGCCAGGTTTGACTTTCAAAATCCGAAAATATGTAACACGTGTATGTGTGTTTAGAGCAAAGGAATTTGTCTGTTAAAACTCTGGTACACAACAGAAGCACTGTCAGCCGTCAGAGTGCAGTTGTTTTAAAGCCACAGTCACTGCAAAGTCAGACCACAACTGTGATAGTGAGCTGACATAATGACATCACAGCCATTTGTCAGCAATCCGCTGCACTTAAATACCAGTTACATCAGCTTTTATGAATGGGTGATTTGGTAGGCTGTAACTGAACTGGGAGGTTATTTGAGAACCAGATTGCAAAAAATAAAAAACATAACTGTCCTTTAAAGGTGCAGCTCTTGTGCACATTATAGTACCTATATGTGAGGGCACATTTATTTGTAACTATAGTTTTGATCAGGTTTTTCATATGCTTATCACATCAGTTTAACACATGTGCTTTTCCTCTGAGAATAAGCTGAAAAAACAGTTGTTGAGACCTGTTTACTCTATTAACCATCTGTTAGTTGACACCCCTGAGAAGGGGGCCTTAAATACTCTGTCTGACCAAAAGATATGGTCAGTCCCATCGGGGGCTGACCGTGTAGGTTTGAATCTTTACACTATGCACTCTGTTGTTTGTCTTATTGTATAATGTAATTCAATTCTTAAATTCTCTGTGAGTTGAGTCTTCTATTACAGAATGTCGGAAACATAGAATTTCCCCGACACTATATAAGCATCGTGTTTGGCGTACCAGAGCCGAGAGTTTTGAGGGTGGAACGGTCGTACTTGTGCACCCACTCGTCTCCGTACTTGAGCAGCAGACGGATAGCAGTGGGAGCTCCGTAAAACTGGTTGATCTTAAGTCTCTGAACCATTTCCCAGTACCTTCCTGTGAACAAAACACTTAAGGTTAGCACAGTCCAAATAAACACACCACCATGACTGACATGATACTGAATACGTCAAATCAGAAGTTGGAGCTTAGACTGAAGCTTTAGCCTGAAAACTTAAGTCATTTCCAGTGTTGTGGTTAACAGTTCCTCCTTGAGAGTAACGCTCAGTGCGTTTACATGCAGACTCATAATCGGGTAAATAAACAAATAAGACTTCAACAGGACTTGTGAAAAGCATGTAAACACCTTTATCCGATCTACTTCGCACAATAACGGACAAGCGAATTCGGATAAGAACACCTAGATAACTCGTTTATAGTCGGCATTCTCTCTGCATGTATACAGGGATCGGATATCGCATATCGGAGTTCTTGTTCTGCGCTTGCTCGAGAATCCCTGTGGAGGATTTCACAAGGAAGTGGAAGGAGACGACGTAAAAAATAGTAGGGTTATTCCCGGAAGGGAACCGGACGTTGCTCTATAACCACTTGTTGAAAGGGCTACAGCGCCACCTAGCATAGTGGAGACAGCCATGCATCGGACATTTATCCGATTCCTGAAAGGCCATGTATAGTCAGACAAGTGACACGGTCCGTTCGAGTGTCTAGTTCGGTATATGTCTTAATCCAATCTAGTTGTGCAATGGAAACGCACTGACTGTTTGTGTCCACCTGACTCCTATGTACAGTATACAGAAGTTCTAATTTTAGTGTGGAGGATAAGGCCAAGTTGAACTGTAAACAGTTATTCATAGACAATGACAGAAGCACGCAGAACTCTCTCCGAAAGTATTGCAAATCTAATTTTATTTTCAAAATACATACAAATGTCATTGTAATAATGCCATTAGAGCTTAAACACCCAGAGGTGAATATATGACAAATTGAAGGACCATCAAAAAAAGCTTTTTTTATGTTTATGTTTTGGTGATTCATTTATTATGAATTTGTAAATCAATCTTATAAATTGATTCACTTGCGGACGTTCATACCTGGGTCAGGGTAAATGGGAGTGCTTTCAAACAGGACAGTTGTTCCTCCATTAGCAAGGGGCCCGTACACAGTGTAACTGTGTCCCGTTATCCAACCAATGTCCGCCACGCAGCCAAACACATCTCCATCATGGTAGCTGAAGACATACTGTTGATGAGAGGGAAGATTGATTGGACAATAACATTTTTAAAAATACAGTATTTTGTTTCCTGTTCTCCTCTTCAATCCCCCATTTAAGCTGTAAATCTGGTCATTAATATACCTTCAACTCACTTAATTACGATCCTAAAATTAGAGCACCAGATTCCCTTTACAGATGGTCAGACCTGGGATTATTTATCACGTATTGCTCGTGCTTCACTGACATAAAGTTACTATACACAACAAAAAGTAAGAGATCAATGACAATGTCATGTTAGATGTTTACCCTGTGTGTGAGTGCGGCATACAGCAGGTATCCAGCCTGAGTGTGGACCAGTCCTTTGGGCTTTCCCGTGCTGCCTGACGTATAAAGCAGGAAGAGGACGTCCTCACTGTCCATGGCAGCCGGCTCACACAGCACATCCTCCTTCAGCATCTCCTGCACAGTATCGTATGTTTGAAAGATTACTTGTTTAAAAATCTAGTAACCACAGCAAAGTAATTGAACCCCAATATAACTTTTTATGGTTGTTTCTTGTTGATACATTATTTCTTGTTGAATGGCAGAGAAGGGTAGGGTGCAACAAATCAAATCTATTTGTCTTATATGCAATAAGAGAAACTAACATTGTAAACGGCCTCTACGAATTAAGATACGGTATATCACATGCACGCTTCCTCAGTAAAGCGACTGAGGAAGGGGGCAGGACTTGACAAGCCTTTGGCTTCTTCCGCCTTTGGCTTCTTCCGTCTCCCTTCGGACAACACAAAGTATGATGTATGAATATTTGCAAGAGAAAATTGTGTATTGTGTGGAATTGTCCGAAAGAATAATAAATAAATAAATAAATAAATTACACATTCATATTTCAATCAAGTTCTGATTGGCTTTCTGCTCTCTCACCTCCTCCATGGCGACATCTATGGCTGTCATGGCGACAGGATTCTCTGTTCTCATAGCAACAAACACCTGCCGCACCTCGGGGCAGCTCTGAACGGCAGCATCCACCGTCTTCTTGAGCTCTGTGACCTTCCCCCCTCGGACGCCCTGGTTCACAGTGATGACGGTGCTGGACTGCGCTGGAAATGGCATAGTATATACTGTATGAAGTCAGACTGCTGAGGTGGGGTTTGATTTTCCAGTTATTTTTTGTTGGGGGAATTAACTGCATTCTTGCTGCCACCTTACCCTTCTGTGTGACACTGTGGCTGTTAATTGTGACCGACAGCAATTGAATATATCTTTGTTAGGATTGGTTTGTGTTTTCCATGACGTGCATGTTTAAACTCTTTTTAAAGCAGCATCAATTGATTTTTGGTCACCTGGGGGCCTTGTAGTCAAAGTCGAAGCCACAACATTGACTTATAACCAACCTTTAACATTACAACTTTAAACTATTAAGTTGTAATGGCTAAAATAGTAGCAAGTTATCACCAATTCTTGCTAGTTGTGTTTCTGTCCATCTGATGAGAATAAATTCAATAATCACGCTCCTTTTAGCTCCCTTTTTGAAATCTTTATAAAATATTGGGCTCCTTGGCTGCTTAAAGCTGCAATAGGCTATCCACCAGCTGTAGACGTTAACTTTTGTTTGTCTTTCATTTGGTGCTGTAGACTGGGTTAATGTTGACAACAACAGTGAGATTAAACCAACCAGTAAAGGTGGAAGCTTTAGAACATAAACAATCAGCCGAAAAATTATGATAAAATTATCCGTAAAGCCGAGTCGGCTGAAACCTCTTTGTGAGTTCTTCTGTCAATCCATTGAATAAATCAAAATGTAAAAAGTATTGATGTGACAGTGCAGCTTTTATATGTAGACTATAGTGGAAATGTGTCACGCAGTCTCACCGTCTCTGATTCGGCCTGCTAGGGCCTCAGCACTGAACCCTGCAAACACCACATTGTGTGCTGCACCGATGCGGGCACAGGCCAACATGGACGCCACCGCCAGCGGGCAGGGAGGCATGTAGATGGTAACACAGTCCCCCTTCTTCACGCCACGCCGCCTTAACAGGTTGCCTAGGCGACAAGTCATCTCCAGTAACTCCCTGTAAAGAATTATCAATGTACTTTACTTCATCTGACAAAAGGAGGAACTCACACACACACACACACACACACACACACACACACACACACACACACACACACACACACACACACACACACACACACACACACAAAAACTCTTAAGCCAACGATGCTAACCTGTAGGTGACCTTGACCTCTGACCCCGGTTCGTCTCTCTCCCAGATCAGGGCCACCCTCTCTGGACAAGTGTGTACATGGCGGTCCAGGCAGTTTACTGCATAGGCCAGAATAGGCAACAACAACAAAAACACACACAGATAAAACATTTTATTTTTATTTTTAAATCACATGGTCTGCATTAATCATCACTGCATTTGCATGGTGCGTTCAAGGTATTCTACATGTTGAAATGGGCCATTTGGCGTAATGATGATGATGCCTTCGCTGTCTTTGGAGGTGTTTTGTTTTAGAAGTGATCCTCGAAAGGCATCATGAAAAACATGACTGTCAAGCAGAGCCGGCCCGAGGCATAAGCGAACTAAGCGGCCGCTTAGGGCCCCCGACTGCCTGGGGGGCCCCCTAAAAAAAATATATATTTTTTTTTTTAGTTTGTGTGTTTGATATTAACATCATACTATGCAAATGTGAGTTATCATACAAAAAAAATTAATAAAATGTTTTGGTCTAGATAATTAATAGCCTAAAAATGTAATCAGTTCATCTGGGAGGAAATCCGAAATTATCTGATCATGTCACGTTCACATCCATGCACAGTGTGTATTGAGTTTATTTAAAAACAATTGGAAATGGGGCTGCCCTCAGTTGCCCATGCACTGTGTATAGTCTATAGCCTATGTCAGCCTTGTCTGTGGAAAAAAAGATACAGTAGCTGGACAACAGAGTTCTTCTGCTTCGTTCCTCACACTGCATTTAAATGCATTCACTATATTACAGAGAAATATGTCCCGTAAAAGAAAAAGAGCTCCAAGCCCAACCCATAATATTTTATTTTATATTAATATTTTTATGGAAAATCCATGTGTCCTTCTTCAATAGCTTCTAATTCATCTGACCCAGTGTCTCCAAATTATTTGTTCACACAAAATTTCTCAGATTTAGCCTCTTAATTTTCCTCTCAAAGTGCACCAGATTCATGCATTTCACTTTAAAAAGGTTAAACAAATCTCCCGGGGGGCATACCCCCGGACCCCCCTAGGAGGGTCTGAATCTTGGCTGTCTAATATTTTCGCACAGCCGCACAGTGAGGCACTAGCGGAAAACACTGGGTGTGTGAATGATATTGAACAAAGATCTATAGTTTCAGCAGCGCTAACATTGGAGAGAGGCCCCCTAATCATATTTCTCTTAGGGCCCCCTGAAGGCTTGGGCCGGCTCTGCTGTCAAGGAACAAAACAAATCCACAGACAAGACTACTGCTCCCGATCACTTGACTGAATGAATCAGTAAACACCAGATCTATTTCCATAAATCCAATTAGGCCTACTGCTCGTTTTCTAATTAAAAGCGAACATAATCTCACCAGACACATTCAGCTTTCCTCCCTCAAACCACTTAATCTTGCCCTGGCTCAGGTCACAGTCCTGGACAGTGTGGAAGGGTCTGATCCAGCTCAGCCTCTGGCGCGCCACAGCGGCCCAGAAGCTCTCGCTGTTTGATACGGAGAATTCCTGCAGTGCTGCGCGGTCCTTCACCGCTTCAAAGCCCGCAGCCTCCGGCATGAACGCCGCTATGTCGCATCTCCCGCGGTAAGAGGAAGATCTCAAAAGTCGACGGTTGAAGAAAGAAACGAAGCACTTGGCCGTGCACCCGCCAGGAAGCCACATCGTGACAGTGAAAGTTTTTCTGCTCTAAGCGAAACCAAGTTTGCAAATCATTTCCGTCTCAGGAAATCCAGCGTTTAAGCAATGTTGGGAGTTACGCAGTTCAAGTTGAGTGCAGGGAAAAAAACTTGTAAACTTCCCTCGAGGAAGGGCTGCTGGAGGAGTGGTGCGTTAAAGGGCGGTAGCACTATGAGCCGACTCTTGAGAAAGAAGGCTATAAGGACATTCAAGGACAGGCTGGATTTCAACAACGAGTTGCAAAAGAAAAGGAATGCTTCTCTTTGAGCAACAGGCAGCATCTTCTTGTTTAAATGCATATTTTCAGACCTTAACATATATTTGTTTTCAATTAAACTAGAGCTACTCCTGGTACCTCAAAAGATCCACAATTAATGAATAGGCTATACAACATTTAAAAAACTTAAAGTTCTGTGCACAGGATCGTCTAAAAAAATGGTTTTGATACTAAATCATGCTCTCAAGTAGGCCTATATGGCCTACTACTGGTCTGAAACAGTGAATTTTGCACAGTGAAGCAGCTCACATTTCCATGAGAAGTAACAACCAATAAAACTCCTTTTCCTTAAATATTATTTTTTAATTAGTCTACGGTCACATTTATACAGAGACAAACACAGATAATGAAGGTTAGCTGTACATAATGGTTCAGTGTTAGCTATTGGACATTATTTTCACTATGTACATCACAAATGTTGCAACAGTTGAAAAAAAAAAGATACAGGCTTGTAACCTGAGGTAAATCCCCAGTCATCTCTTCTGTAGTAGATGGGGCGAGGTCCATCATGTCTTGTTTAAGAGGTTTCATATTTAAAAAAAAAGGAAGGAAGGAAGCTCGCCTCCCAAACCATCTCTATCCACACACATAACGTAGCTGCCATGTTAACAATCTATTATGAAGAAAATAAATATATATATATATTTTTAATGCAGCTTTGTATCAAAACATCTGCAGTGAATGTGAGGGGAAACATTTCAGGGCTTATAAGCCTCCTTTGAGTCTTTTTCTACAGGAGGTCACATGAAAAGGTACATGGTGTTCAGATGGGAGATAGCTGTACAGATATTTTTCTAAAAGCGGCGAGGAACAAAACAAATTCTCAATCGTTGGGAGCCAAAGGACCAGAAGTTACCAGAAAGGTAAAATCATTCCTCATGTATTTACCTTCATGATTCTAATATTTGATCTGCACGTTTGTCTAACAAAACCTGTTGGTGGCTCCACATGCACAGAGGTTCAACTCAACCAATGAGAGGAGACTTCTGCCTCTGTGAAACATCTCACAAGCTCCATCTCACAAACTCCACTCTGCTTTCCGCCAGCAGTCCATATATATCCTACAGCTCTTTTCAGTCGCTCTTCTCCATCTTTGCTGCCTCCTGCTCCGTCACCTTGTCCTCGGCCTTCTCTTTGTGCGTTTCGTTTCCGTTTGCTCTGTCTGGAACTGTCCCGAGCATCTTGGCACTGTGCTCCTGCGCCTTGGCTCGCAGCGCAGCGATACTGTTCTCCCTCAGTTCCTCTTTGGAAATGAGTGAGCTAGTGTCTTTCATCCGTTTCTCCTTCTCTTCCTCCATGACTGTGTCCTCTGGGTTCTCCTGTGGTGCTGGTACCGCTGGTGGTGGTGGAGGAGGTGAGAGGCTGCTGGGTTTACCAGGAGATGTGTGCGGGGTTTCCACAGACTTCTTGTGCATACCTGAAGGGGAGGAACAACAGGACATTATTATAAGATACTGTTTAAGTATATCTTTTTCTGTGCCAGTGTCTTGTCTTGAGTGTTTACTGGTGAGGTTTGATGTATTGAGCCAATTTCTCACTTAGAAAGAGCACCGATTCCCTGCTCATTGAGTGTGACATTTGGTATGTACTGAGGTGTTTGACATTGAAATAAAGTGTGAAAGTGAATACAAAGCGAAGGGGAAAAATAGATTGATAGAGAGGACCTCTTATTCAAGAGTCACCTATTTGATTTAAACAAATCAATTGACACGATGCGAGAGAGGAGTTCGGCCTAATCTGTCCTGATTAAGTGGGATTATCACCGTATCGACTGCTGCCTTTTATTGACACGCTGACACTTTTATTGGCTCCTGACATGAGTCAGGGTTAGCTCCCAACTTCCTGTTGTCAACATACATCTCAGCGGCCTTTCCAAACACAATGACACAAGTCATTTAGAAAAATGTGCATAACAAGCAAGGTTTTATTTGGAGATACAGAGCAAGCTCTCAGTTTGCAACTAAAATATGGGCTAACGGTGACTGAACCCACTTTATCTGTGTCAGACAGAAGACTGTCTGGATGAGGCAGCTTTTGATTAAGTGCCCAACCCTGTCAGCCAAACTGACGATATTGTATCTGTATAAATATCAATTAGTGTGTTGTTTTAGTTAAACACTAAGCTCATTATACTGTAAAATCAAGAGGTGATACTGAAGTATTTCCATTTTCTGCATTATCATATCCTACCTACTGCCTCTTACATTTCACTGTCAAATATTATACTTTTTACTCCTTTTACTCTTTACTTTAGTTATGAGTGTCTTTGCAGATTTGGGTTAATAATACAAAATATAATCAACAAAGGATTTGTTATAGTAGGTTGAAATTAACCTTAATTAATCCACATGCGGGTAATTCACAAACTACCCAGCAAATAAAATATGCATAAATAATTATAATTGAATACACATTATTCTCAAATGAGCCATAATGCATAATGAATGCTCTTGCTTTTGGTACTTTAAGAATACATTGATGTATTAGTAAAAGGGTTACTTGTAACAGAACCGTTAGGAGCAGTTCTTACAGCACTTCTGCCCCAAACAATTATCAGGTTGTGACGTTTCACTTGCAGGCTAACGTATAATACAAAGTTTTTGCAGAGTTGGCTGAGGGGGATGCCAGCTCAATCTGGGATTTTGCTCAGAGAGATCCAGGTAAAAGGTCAAACATTTGTGGAAATCCAGGCCTTTTTCACAGCAGACATGTTGCATGTTGACTAAAAACATTTATGATGGCTCTGTTCCATTAAAGCTTTGCTGTAAGTCAAAGCAGTGTGACACTTTTGACAGTATGCGACAAGTATGTTTTTATTTTTATTTATGTGTGTGTTGTCTATTTCTTGTATTGTATGTTTTTTAAATGGACCTTGAGTCTAATAATAAAAGTTGATGAATAGGACCCTGAACTCAAGCGGCTAAAAAGCATTCAGCCATCATTAGTTAAGGTGTATACACCTGTGTTTTTCCTATACTTTGACCTGTCAAAAATGTCATGTGTGAAAAAAAGCCATGCTTTCCCCAATGTCACAAACATACTCCTTACCTAGTAACCAGGGAGCATAAGAGTCTGTGACGCCCTCCTTGGCTGACTTGAGGATGGACTCTGGCAGTGGGATGGAGTGACGGACCATGGCTCCATACAGGCCGTACTCAGCCATCACGCTGCTGCGACCCCAACACTTCTCCCTCTTCCTCCACTTGGCCCTGCGGTTCTGGAACCACACCTGGAGAGATGAAGGTCTGAGTTATAGGTTCACTTTGCATTACAGAAAATCATGTCACTATTGTCAATAATGATGATTTATTATTTATAATTTTGACTGAACCTAAGCCAAATTATTTTTAGGTCCCCTTCTTAGTTAAATATCTGTTTTGCTTATTGCAACTTTACTGGAATGTTTGAGTTCACTGTGTCAAATTATGCAGGAGTTTGACACCAGAAGGCCGTTTTTCATTCTCTTCTGCTGAGAAGAGTGGAAAAAAATATTACTGTATAATGTCAAAGCAGAGTATTTTCATAAAAACAATTCTGAAGGACATTTTTAACACATTTTAAAACCACCCAGGAGGACTGCTAGCTTTGTTGACTCTTCCTTTGTCTCTTTGTGCTGTATCAAAGCAAGAACCTTTTTTATTTTGTGGGTAATAATTACAATTTTAAGTGGAACGATAACATCTGCTGGAGGACCAAAAAAAAAAAAAAACCCTTTATGATCAAGATTGATTCCAGGAGCACATTTCTACTGGTCTTGAGTGTTTGTTTATGCACATACCTATAGAGGTTCATTATGGAGTCAGAATGTAATTGTGTGGCATTAAATTGATTTTGTACCACCTGTACAAACAATTCATTGTTAAATTATTATTTTTTAAATTCTCCCATTTCTCCCTTTATACAATATGTTATCCTCTGTCCTTAGTGTGTGTGTGTGTGTGTGTGTGTGTGTGTGTGTGTGTGTGTGTGTGTGTGTGTGTGTGTGTGTGTGAGAGAGAGAGAGAGAGAGAGCCCGTGCATTATTCTCCTTCTGGCTTCTCAAGTGCCTAAATTGATTTCCACCTAGCCAGACCTCAGCGAGCTTGTGAATATGGATGAGGAAAACAGTGAAGAAATGAGCCTTCTAACATGGCAGAAGAGGCAGGATGAGATCGTGTGTGTGTGTGTGTGTGTGTGTGTGTGTGTGCGCGTGTGCGCGCACGCGCGCTTCGCCGGCCTGGAATTAAAAAACGAAAGCCGAGACTGGAAATCTATTCAGGTAGATCTGATGATAACCTCCATCTCATAAAAAGATGGGCCTCGGATGAGCAATCATGCTTTTTGACGCCGACGGTGAGTGTGTGTGTGTGTGTGTGTGTGTGTGTGTGTGTGTGTGTGTGTGTGTGTGTGTGTGTGTGTGTGTGTGTGTGTGTGTGTGTGTGTGTGTGTGTGTGTGAGTGCTTCCTGAGAGAGGTGACCCTGGGGGCGGAGAGGCTGATTGAAAAATAAGTTAATTTCCAGGCCCGATCGAAGGGAGACAGGCCTTCAAATATCACGGGAAATTAAAATGCTCACAGCAGCCAGGCAGAGCCTCTCACTCAGCCGCTGACCTGCGCTAATTAATTTCTATGTAGTTATCGTTTCATTTCAGGGCTGCGGCCCGTCCCTCTCGCAGGGGAAAGAGGTGCAAAGTTCCCCTCAATTAACTAATTACACTGAGAGGGTGAATTGGCTGCTAATGTGAAAGCATAATCCATTGTCATCCAAAATGATGATGTAGCAGCTGGCTCTACCTGTATGAATATATCTATTTCTTTGTTTAAATATCCACCTGCTTCACCATATAGCCAACATTTCTGGTACTGTGATTGCAAGTCAATTGTGTCTTCTGTTTAAGTTAAAGAACTTTCCATTGCAGGAAATATCTGAACTATTTGACTGAATACACTCATTTGAAATAAATCTAAATGTGAAAAAATTCTTATTCCCCCTGTCGAAGCAATAACAAAATGAAGGCATCTATATATTTAATATCATAACAGGTCATTTCTGCATCCTCCACAGATTATAACAGTACACACCTGTATTCTGTCTTCTGGCAGCTCAGTCTTCATGGAGAGCATTTCTCGGGCATACACGTCTGGATAGTGAGCTTCATTAAAAGCTTTCTCCAGCTCCTCCAGCTGGTTAGAAGTGAAAATGGTTCTGCAAATAAAACAAAAGAGAACGTGTGAAAATTAATACCCATTTATAATTTGGATTCTTTTTTTCATACACTAATTTAATACTTTTAGATTTGTTCAGTTTAGTGTAATTTAAAGAATGTGTCTACAACTGAAATACATTCAAACCAAACGTCCAAACGAACATTTAGGAGAAATGTAGATAAAATAAATAAAAACCCAATTAATACAACAACAAAAAATTCCTCACACAGGCTATTCATTAATGTTCCAACGAAAAATTGATCAACCGTGTGCCTTTAAAAGGCAGCACAGAGAGTGATGATTTTATGTAGAATAGTTCTGATGAATTTAAGGTCAATAGTGTATTAAATATAAAACCATATCACACGCACAAAACAAGTTGTATTACTGAAAATGAATAATTATTTTCCTTTTTGGTTGTGGTTTTATCATCGATGACACCAAACGAAAATAGCACACATTGATTTCACTGCAAAAAAGGCCTAATAAGGCCATCTGTCTATATCAACCGGCACTTCACATACAAATAACAAAAAAACAAACATCGTTCGATAGTCCTTCTATTTGTTGAGTTTTTACCTGTGTCGTCTTTTCTTTCTTTTCTTGCTCTGACTCATTGAGGATTTTGAGAACTTTTGTTCACCGGAGGAGAGACTCATGTCATCCGAATCTGTGAGGAGACACATCAGTGATACATTAATAATAATAATAATAATAATAATAATAATAATAATAATAATAATAATAATAATAATAATAATAATAATAATAATAATAATAATAATAATAATAATAATAATAATAATAATAATAATAATAATAATAATAATAATAATAATTGGATAATATACACACATTGGTAGAAAAGAATAATCCTGGTATTTTAAATGTAAAGGATTCTCATTCAGTATTCGGTAGAAAATTCTAAAACAGCTTAGGCCTACTAATAAAATACACTGAATTTAGTGTAAATAAATAAAGACCTCAGCACTTTAAACTCTTTACACCAGATCTTTTATAAAGATGCATTTTGAAATATATATAAAAAAAACATTCCGACATCCTTTTAATTCTAATGTGAATTTGACTCTTCTTCAGCTACAGGCCGCGACGGCTTCGACACATGAAACATAAAACTATTCTTCTCCTCTCCCTGTGTCTCACGGCCCTGCAGTGGTTGGTGTGAAACACTCACCGGAGCTGGCGGAGTGCTGTGTATCCATCTGCGTGTCCATGTGCGTCGGCCTGTGCAGCGGCTGCAGGTGCACATTATGCGCCTCTTGCAGCACCTCCAGAAAGGCCGGCTTGCTGTAAAACGAGTGTATTCCCTCCGGTCCAAGGAAACCCATTCCGACCCCGAAACCCCCGTGTCCGAGGGCCGACCTGGCGGCCAGGACGTGCGCCCTGTGCGGTAGAGCCTCCAGCGGCCGCCTCGGTGCCGCCGGCGGCTCCTTGTTGAGGCCGAGCAGCTCCTGGATCCCGAAGCCGGTGCGCCGGTGCACCGTGGGGGCCATCTTCCACACCGGAGGCGGCTGCTGCTGGGACCCCCCGTGGTTAACGCTGGTGTGTGAGGCTGATTTCTGTGTATTCTCAGTGTCTGAAAGCACAACTCCCTCCTTCCCTGTCATGTCGACGAGGGTCCACTTTTTGTTTCTACTCCCTCCACAAAAAAAACAATGTCCCTGATGCAATCAGCGCTGTGATGCAGCGTCTTTATCTCCCCGGCCGACTCTCTGCTGCGCTTTTTATCCAACAGGCAACAGGCGGCAGCCAATCACAGGAGGGGAGAGGCCCCACACTGAAGTTTGCATCAGCTCCGTGAAGCTTCATTAAAGCAGACTTTCTGGTAATTCAATGTGACAGTATAACTGGAATATTTTCTTTTTTGCCAGGAAATTGTTGAAGATGTGGATGTCTGTAGGCTACGAAATTTAGCCAATAAATCATGGAATCATAGGTGGTGGCGATAGGCCACTAATAATTCCTACATAATTGGATCATCGCCTTATTTATGTCAGTTCAGCGCACAAAAGAACCAAATTTAAAATGGTCTGTTTTGTCGCTGCACTATGAGAAAGGAGGAGAGAGAGTGTTTTGTTGAAACTCATACTTTCACAGTTACTCTTCATGTTTCTGTTGCTTATCATCTGATCCGGTTCTTCACAGATCAAATGAATCCAGATGAATCCCCCAAGTCGAGTAACATCTTTAAAAAAAAAATCCACGCCAGAAATACTTAAAACCAAAAAAGTTGCTGACTGTATTTGTGTTTAGGTTGTATTTGTAATATGAATAGGTATCCTTAAAGGCGTCATTATTAGGCTATTATTTGAGCTCAATCGTTAATTTAAAAATAAACAAGACAAAGTGCATATGCTATTGAAAATATGAATAATCTGATTAAACCTCATTGCAGCTCAGTAACTGTAAAATCCACATTTTTTTCTTCACCCTGCTTTCCATAGCCTATTTAGTATTTTGCAATAAATAGGTCAATAAAAACCTAATCATGAATTCATTCATAAAAAACAAAACATAAAACACGAGCAAGAAAAAAGGGATCAAATTAAAAGATGCATTAATAAACACACATTGACCAATTGCTCTATCAGTTAATTAATAATTTCATCTTGTAATTAGGAGCACAGCAAACTGATTGATCCGTTAGCATGCTCGAGCCTCTAACGTCCCATAAAACCCACCATGTGATTTGCATATTCTAATTAGGTTTGCTCACTAAACGTTTTGTCTCTGGTGGCAGACTGTGCATCTGTTGATTGGTTATTAAGCGTGTTTTATTCTTTGAGGGGTCACATGATAAAGAACACAATATCCCAGTTCAGGGTATTTAGGGCACAACGGGGTGGCAATTAAATAGCAGACAAACAGAGCAACAAATGCGAGTGCACAATACACCAAGAGATTTATTTACATCCTCAAGCATCTTTCTTTTTGTTGTTGCTGTTGTTGTTTGAGGTCTGATTTTAACCACAAAAGGCTGTGAAAAGTCAATGTATCAGCACATAAATCCGTTTTCTTTTTTTTTCTTTTTTTTTTTTTGTTGCAAAGTAAGAGCGGAGACATTCAGGGTTGATGTCAGGGGAAATCATCTGCAGCGTCTCCTCGCGCTCATGCATCACGGTGTAAAAACCTCAGCAGCTCCAATTCAAAACCGCACCCGATTGTGAAATGGAGTGAGAAATCTACTCTCGTTTCTTTCTCCTTCAAAACCTAATCCTTTCTAATCAGCTATTATTCAATTATTGCGGCGTTTCAAACACTCGGAGATAATTTGCGGCACACTTTCGGACATCTGGGCTGATAATTACTCGGAGGAGACTTTTATGGAGATGAGTGGACGCGCACGATGGAGAGGGGAGATAAGGTCTTCATCAATGGGACATGTGGTGATGAATAAATAAATAAATACAGCGCTGTGTGGCAGACGCGCGTCAGCCTGTCAGCGAGCGGCGGTCAAACCCACATCAGATTTATTGGAGCCGGTAATCTGAGGCTTCATCCCGGTCAGGTCAATTAAAGGGCTCCCTGTAGCTTTGACACTACCGCGCGCCTACAATTTTAACCACCTACTTTCTACCACGGGAAATAGAGTATAGACCCATGACTTAGCCTTAATTTGCCCAATGCTTGATTAAAATCAGATCTTCACCGTTATGGAAATTCACATAATAAAAGTAAATTATTTGATGCATTGTGATGGACCGGAAGGAAGAGTGAAGAATACCTTCAGCATCTCATGAGAAGCTCTTTCATTAGAGGTGAATGTAGAGATCAATACCATACCAATGGCTACGCTAATGAGGTGTCTAGGCCTGCATTACACACACACACACACACACACACACACACACACACACACACACACACACACACACACACACACACACACACACACACACACACACACACACACACACACACACACACACACACACACACACACACACACACACACACGAATCACATCCTTCTACTTATCAGGATGCAAGAGACACGTTTTTGCATTACAAACCACCTCAGATCATCTCTCATTGCCCATCAACAGTGTCCAGAAAAATGCAAAATCCTCACATTTCGCAAAACATTTTTTTTTATATCTTCTTATCCCTACATTTTAGAGCTATAAAATGTGTTAAAACAATACATACTTTTAACAACTGTTAAGTTGATAATCTGCACTTTATAGATGTAACATTTAGTTATTCAAGCCATTTTAAACCTCTGGTATCAATCTTTTTTTACACTGTTTAAATTAGTTTCATGTTTGACCATGCTGCAACAATGTGACATAGAGCAAGTTATAATTTCTATAAAGAAAATTTTAAATTAAGAATAGGTGTCAAGGAATTGAAGGTGCTGTAAGCGGAATGGTTCTTTTAGCTAACTTCCTGTCAGTTACTGCAGTTAGCAGTCACCTCGCTCGTCACCACATTAATGCACTGCGGTCTTCAAGCAGCGAGTTATCTAGCATCATCTCAGATCCATAAGTGTGATAAAAACATGATAAAAAACATCCAAACAGACATTGGGAAGGATTTTTACCTGCTCCGCCATTGTAGGCGCATAAACATTCATCCATAGCTCTGGCGTGCACCGGCAGTGAGACCATGAGTGAGATGGGTGTCGATTTGTGGGTTTCTCTCTCGTGATTGGATATTAATTTCGGGATCCCGGGAAAAGTTTATTAGCCGATTACATGCAGAGCAGCTGACTGAGAAATCGGTTTTATGAAATACGCACATTATGAAAGTGAACACTGTATGAATAAAGAGTGATTTAACACTTATATTAACATAACTAAACCGCTTACTTCACCTTTAAGTGTCAAGGAAATGTAGATCACTTAATGTCAGCTATTATATTGATCTCTTTTTTAGATGCAGATTAATTACTTAATTTTTACATTCTTTGAAGATGACCTAATATAAACTATAGATTAATGTAATTGTGAGTGGTACAGACCTGTTGAAGGATTGTTACATTTAACACACAAACTTTTTTATTTTCCTACATTTAAAAAAAAATCTTATTGATAAAAAAAAACTATTGATATGTATGATACAATATTTCAAATACAAAATCTCATTTGAATGTTTAGTCAAATTTAAAATGGTGTATAAGATTCGCAGTAATATTGATTGTCTCTGACAATGAAAATTGTGACTCAATCACTAATATTATCTATGTATGCATGGAGATTATTTAAATATGTTTATTTCAACTGTATGGCATTTTATGCCACTCGTTTTACGTCTCTGAGTGTGTGTGTACCAGTGTCTTTATGTGATGTTTCTATTTTGTATAATGTGAGGTTTCTAAAGCATACTCCTGTCAGCTAAAATATATAAATATCCAATTTTGAATCTTGATTAAGAATAAATCAACTGTATTGCAAATTCATCCTTCCATTATCTATACCAGTATTTCCTGCTAAAGATAATGGAGAGAGTAAAATTTACTGTCAGCCAATTTCAAGTCTACAATTAATGCTCCTATGCAGTAATAGTCAAGGCCGAGCATTTTGAGGAGGAAAAGGAAGAAGCAGAAGATGAAGAAGAGTGAAAGGAGCAAAATAAAATTACAAATAATCTGTCAGCAGAGATGCCAGAGACTTTCATGCTCATCATGTTGACAATGGACAGGACTGCATCAAAATGCAGAATTTGAAAATTCCCAACAAAAAAATCGCTAGAAATTCTGTACTTTGTCCACCTTTATTTATTTTCACAAAGATTGATTGCTCCATATTTGAAAAACTGATACATAAAGATACTCTGCTTTCCAATGGATGCTATTGCTGAGATGAAGATACAATAAAAAACAAACAAACATTTAAATTCACTTTTTGAGATAAATTCTGACATTTTCACACTATATCCACTTTGACCTCAATATGATATGACATTTTCCATGGCCATCAGATATTTAGTTTGCAAGTATTTGCAGTGTTTGTTTGTATACAAATACTGCAAATTATGGAATTCAAAATTGCTGCCAGATCAAAGCGGGGAGAAGTTTCAGCTTTATTGGGGCTACAGTTTTACGCACTTTGCAAAGGTTTGTTAGGAAAGTTTAGAATTTCGGATGGTATCAGCTGCATCGCCACCATCAGGAATATTGGCATACAAATCAGACTGATTAGGTCTGGCACAGGACTGGACTTGTGCAAAATTTGGTGAGTTTTCACACATGGGAAGAATAAAGAGAGGAATAATAATTTAGACAATAGGGTCTTGTAGCCTTGCTGCTCGGACCCTAATTAACCTAAGCAGAATTTCCTTGGAGTGTTGGAGGTAACCGGAGCACTGGGAGGATACCATTCAGACACTGGGAGAACATGCAAACTCCAAACAGGATCACTTCCTATGAGGCCACAGTGCCAACCACAGCACCACTGTGCCGCCCTGTACACCTTGGATTTAATCCTCTTCTACGCCGCTTTCACGTTCTTCAGGATCTTCTCCAGGGGAAGTCGATCTTTCTCTGCCACAATCTTCTGCCACAGCTTCATGAAACTCTTGTGGATGGCCAGTTCCTGAAGGATGGCTTGTCCATGTAGCCTGGGGAGAGATACACATCTTATGTAGCAACTCGGAGTGTAAATTCACAATTAAACAAAGAGAATTTCTCTGTGGAGACACAAACCAGAAGCCATCGGATTATACAGTTCTGAACCTTGTAAACTAAATGCACAGCTTGATAACTTACCTGACTTCGGCCGCAGCGTCTGCAGACAATTTGCTGACGGCAATAAGGAAGCGCTTGGTGAAGGTCTCCCCTGCTGTCAGGATTTCGTCCGCTCCCAGTCTGTCAGCCAGCAGGCGGAGCTGCTTAGCTGTGCTGGCCCTCACTGCAACGCACATGTGGCTGAGGAATGACATGAACAAACAAATTCATTCAACTTGTTTCATCACATTTTTTCTTAATTCAGCATCTACTACTCATGATAGATTCTGATCCTCCACTGTGGTCTTACCTCTGCCCTGTATTCAGCAGAGCATTCAGGACTCGACCTGGGCTGCAGTTCTGCACCAGAGCCTCCAAGGCCTGGTTGGCCTCCTGCTGAACAAAGGCGTTTGCATTTGCCTGTGCGATCTTCATCAGCAGAGCACGGCCTGTCTTCTCTGCCTGTGAGTCCATGTCTTTCTTCAGGTGGACGTAGAGACACGTGACAGTGTCCATGGCTGCACAGGCCACTGAGGAGCGCAGGTTTTTAACCTAGATTGTAAGAACGAAAAATCAAAAGTCAGTGGTCATATACATATACTCCTGTCACAGATTGAAAAAGATGGATGTGTTAGTCTCTAGTACCTCTTCAATCACAGCCTGACACACGTCATGAAGTTTGTCCATCAGTGCGTCTGGATGGTGCTGTACCAGAGCTCGGAGAGTTTGCAGTCCTTTGATCTTCTTATCCCTGTATTGAGGTTACACAATTATTGGATTGTACTGTACAGGTTCCTGATAGACATTCAGATAAACTGTGGCTGCTAAAGTTGTACCGTTTAAACAACATTAAACTACTGTTAAACTAAGTTTTTGCTTATCTTAACTAAAAGGTTTCATGATTGTGCAAACTGAAAGTTGTTGTTTGGTGTTGGGTTCTTACCAATCTTCTGAGCTGATCAGCTTGAAGGAGAGAGACAGACCCTCCACTGGGTTAGACATCGGCTCCAGCTCCTCATGCTTCTTGTTGCCAGCTGTCCGGACTTTGCGTGTGCCTGCTGTCTTCTTGCCTCTGCTGACAGTGGCTGCCGGGCGCAGGGTCGTCCCCCGACGACTCTCTCTCTTCTGAGGTGGGGCAGGTTGTGGAGGAGGCACTGGAGTGACAGGTGTCACAGTCAGAGGCTTTCTTATAGGTGCCGTTGGAGGTTGAGGAAGATGAACCATTCTTCTGGGTGCCACCAGAGGTTGATGTAGATGGACCATGGGCATTCTTTTAGGTGCCACCGGGGGTTGAGGTAGAAGGAAAATGGAGTTTGGGTAACATCTCCCCACTGTTTCCCGGATTGCATCCACCTTACCTCTTGCCGTCAGAAGACCGTATCCATCGGCTTCTTGTTTGACTGTTCAGATTAAAATCCATGTATTCATCAGTCATATGTCTACCAGTTTACTGTTCACATCCTCACCTTTTAACATATCAGAACTTTGACCTGGTCAGGACTTATGAGGAAAAATTAAGTTTGAGAGAAGAGTAATTTTTTCATTACGACTCATCAGTTTGTCTATAGAAGATCTGACCTGTTCCAATGAAGTCCATTGGCAATATTGGGATGCGAGACACTCTTCTCCTGGGTCGTGGAGCTGACAGAGGTTGAGTAATGGGTGTCTGAGGAGTTGTCCTGGATGTCCAGCCGTTGTTGACCACCTCCACATTCAAAGGAGGTAAACCTGAAACTTGTCTGATCCTTTGTCCTGGGACAGAAGATTCTGTCCCTCGTCTGGGACCAGTTGGCGTTGGGGGTTGAGGTGAAGGACGGGACGGCTGTTGGACGGGGATTCCCAGTCTATCCAGAACAGCATCAGTGGAAGCTTTGTATGCAGCCAATAGCCTCTCTGTTTGTTGAAGCAGAGCCTCCGTCTCGACCCTCTGTAAGTCCAGGATCCTGGACTGGCTGCTGGTGGCACCAGGAGTAGTCTGTGATCCAAAAATTTAATTTTTAAAAAGTGAACTTATTGAGTTGTTAAACTGAAAGTGCTAAACACTGAATTAGCTTCACATTTCATAGAACACATCCACCTCATATTACAAAAGCCCCAAGTTCAAATGCTTGTTAGCAGATATAAAGACTGCAAAATTAACAAATAATGTTCTACATGATCTATAGTTACAGTTATATGGAAAGTGAAGTTTTTTATTGTGTATTAATTATGATGAAACTTCGTTATTGTTGTTTAGAATCAATATTATATTATTTTAGTATTTATTCCAGTGAAGGTTTCAGAGCTGTTGATATTCTGTATGCATCTAAAAAAAAGTGTAGAGAACACAACAGTTTGCTGCACTTACATTATCTTCATGATCAGATCTCTTCGCTCTCCCCAACAATCGACGGAAGATATTTGAATCCATGAGTTTAACTAAAGTTTTCACTAAGTTTCACAAACAAAAAAGAAAAACTGAATACTTTCACTTAACCAGATCAGTGTGTGTCTGCTAGCTGTTGTCTCTGCAGTTTAGAACTATGTGATGTCACAAGGAAACCTGGGCGAATAAATTAGAACTCTGAAAATATTGTGTTCTAATTTTTTTAAAGTCTACCAGGAAGTGAATTCTGAAAATAAACAAATATTTCTGTCCAGAGTGCTATTGAAACCTACAGTTACGGCTACTGTATATATTATAATTGTACTGATCCAAAATCATTTTAATCTGCTTTTCTCTGCACTGCCAAGTTCAGTTAGATGTTGTTTGTTGCTGTGTAAAGCTCTTATGTCTACTAAGTAATATAAGTTAAACAGTTGAGATACTTTTTTCTTTGTGGTTTATGAGTATGTTATTTCAGGTAATAAAATAAAATAAATAAGTGACTATTTGTCATGCACTCTTGATTTTGGTATTGCAGCCAGAGACCTGCAGCTTTTGTGCTTATCGGAGAAACCTGTTTAATTATCTTTTAAACAAGCAACCACACCCCAATAGCCATGATTATGGACCATGTGGGAGTGTAATGACACAAAGTTGGTTAAGCCTACCAGTTCCACAAAACTCTCTATTTATTTCAGTAGTTGACAAACTGGCGTGGCCTTCCTGAAATTGTTGTTGTATTTACTCATGGGGGCAAAAGAAGTTATGCACCATAGCTTTAAATGCTTAAAGGCTTATATTAACAACTCTGAAAAAGAATGAGGAAATAATGAACTACATACATTGAGTTTTTTCTCTTTAAAAACATTGAAACCAATATATTTAAACATGTGAAAAAACTATCTAATTTTATGGAATTAAGTAATCCAGTACTTTTCTTAATCTTTTTCCACATTTATTTTCTATAGAATGTATAAACGAAGCTTATCAATAATTGAAAGGACTTAATAATTCATCCAGTGTAGCTCTTCGATTAAAAAACATCTGAAGTTATAGTGTCTGGGTCAGTGATCAGTTTCTCAACTGGCTCCGTCTGTCTGAGCCATCTTTCACTTTGTTCAAAGGCTCCAGAAATGGCTCTTCTAATCTAGCTAATTGCCGTTTCCCATAGCTTGGTCACCAAACAGCCGTTGATCAAAACATCCTATTACGGTGAGGAGACAAAAGGCTCTCACAATCCTAACAATGTGCCACTGGTGATTCAACAGTTTGCTCTGTGGGCACAAAGCATTAATTAGGGCAATAACTTCATGCCATTGCCGTTCTATAGTCTCCATTTCTGTATGAGTGCATCTGTTTGTGCTCTGAAGTTCCTTGTGGACTCTGACTTGCCGAGTGTGCCACATTCCCCTGTTCCGTGTGCAGATGTGTTGTTGGCGTAATGAGGAAAATACTTTGGGAAACGTGGGAGAGAGACTCCCCCCACCCTCCCCCCTCCGCCCCACCTCCCCAACACCTAAACTTTCTTGACAATATAATACACCTCATTGTAACAAGAATTGACATAATTACTTGCACCAATTTCTTGTCTAATTAGCACACTTCCACAGTGGACAGGGACTAACAGTTAGGCAAGCGAAGGGAATCGGACAGGCATGGCGGTGGCAACACGAACAGGGGCCTCTGGTTTCAGCGTAATTAGGTGAGACAATGCCCCTGACTGTTTTGAGCTATGGCAGCGGCTCAGAGCTGGGGCAGAGTAGTGAAGTGGGCTCCCCAAGCCACTAATAAGCCCCTAATTGTCCCTTTTTTATTCACATAGGCAGCAACAGCAGACATGAAGACTGTGTATTCTTGGTCTCCTGCAGAGAGGGCTGTCCTCGTCTTGTAGAAAGAAAGAAATTGGAGTTGACCTTCACTGTTTGGTCCCCAAACTCACAGACAACTTGTTTTTAACATCCTGTGACAGCAGCGTCCCAAAGCTGGAGCGCTGCCAGCTTGTGGGGGAAAAAGACGCAGGCAGGCAGACACTTTTTTTTTGTGCGCCAGCCACAGCTTAGGGTTTGATGGATGCCAGAAAATAAAATTGAATGTAACCTTGAAAGATTTACCCTGTCAGTCTTTCTTTTTGTATATGTAATGAACTTTATATTGCTGAAAAACTGAAAGCAAATTTTCAAAGATAATAATGTACTTGTTATCCTAGGCTGCAATGGGATTGTTTGCATGTTTTTGTTGAAATGGAGGGATATTTTTATTATTTAAAATAATTTTAACTGAAGAAAACTGCTACCACTGATCAGCTAGTTTGCAAATTACATTGAGTTTTTTCTCTTTAAAAACATTGAAACCAATATATTTAAACATGTGAAAAAACTATCTAATTTTATGGAATTAAGTAATCCAGTACTTTTCTTAATCTTTTTCCACATTTATTTTCTATAGAATGTATAAACGAAGCTTATCAATAATTGAAAGGACTTAATAATTCATCCAGTGTAGCTCTTCGATTAAAAAACATCTGAAGTTATAGTGTCTGGGTCAGTGATCAGTTTCTGAAAAATGTTTAAAATGTCATCATCATATTCACTTTCTTTTTTTTCTTGGAGCTTAAGAAAACTTTGAACAAAAAGCAGCTGGACTCAACAGGCTGCATTTCAACACAGTTTAACCAAACACACACACACACACACACACACAAACACACACACACACACACACACACACACACACACACACACACACACACACACACACACACACACACACACACACACACACACACACTCACACACCCACCACAAACACACACAGACTGGTCCATATGTTTGAGGCCACTTCTACTGGCAGGTGGGACCCAGAAGACTCAATATGTCATAATCTGCTCTCTCTAACATCCCCTGCAGTGAAGGCCTCTCTGCTCGGAGGAACGTCACTTCGATGTGCCCTCACTCCTTTAATTAGCTGTCAATTAGTGCAAATGAATCAACTCTTCGCCTAATTAAGCAATGCCACAGGGCAGCTCCCGTATACGGACCATTGTGTGAGCACCATGAGAAAACCATGGCTAGCAAACTCGTTTTGGATCACGAGTGCAATTTAACGATTGCACTGACACACAATGTTCAGGGAGCCGTGTGTGTGTGTGTTCGTAGGGTGTGAGGGAGGGTGAAGTAGCATACATTATGCTACAGTGATCGGGCAGTGCAAATTTATTTTCCTGAATCTAGAGCACCATAATAGCTTTTACAGTACGTGCAAAACAAGTAAACATGCATAATGTCACTTTCTCTATTGCTATTTTTAGCCCAGTGTCGCATTTGCAAAGACGCACGTGCACAGTGATAAGAACACGCTCTGACACGAGCACTTAGCTATCCATTTATGCTTTTAAATGTTGCTAATCTTCTAATCCCACAAATATCTCTTAGGTTCATCTCTGAATCAGATAGGCGCTCTGTGGATTTTTCATGTAAGCTTTCAATTGTCATTTGCTGAATCGACAAAACGTTTGCAATTTGCTGTGACCTTAAAAAATGACCTTGACTGGTATTTTTTATTCATTTTTCCTTATGTTATTATTTTTTAATTCATAATTTCTCTGGAATTAATACCCTTTGTGTTCCTGTCTTTCCTCCTCCTACTACTCCTGCAAAGGATTTTGCAATGTAGACCACATACTTAATTTACAGTCAGAGTGAAAATGTAATCTCTCCAAACATCTGTTCACTTTTGATTCTCAAGATGAAAGCCTTTTTTAATCTTTTTTTTATACCTCTGATGAGCTTAAGTGTTATTTCCCCCGTTTTTTTCAGATGACTGAGTAAAGTATTGGTACCACTTCTGATTTAAGTCAGGTCATCATAAGCATACCTCACACATAGTAGGTTGCATCACGACTAATAAAGCACTTCAAAACCAGAACAGTTATGAATCAATTAATATAAAAAAATTAAAAGTAAAATCTATCATGTCTTTATCTATACAGTAAATGGCTGCTGAGCCATAGCCAGGATTGTCTTAATTCTGATGTCATAAATCTAATCCAAATATTCATATTTTGTTAATTGAATGTATTATGGTAAGGACTTTTCTCAACTTTCAACTGCTCAATAAATTCACCCCAATGAACTGTTCTTCACTTTTCCTTTAAATAGAGGATTGCATAATTATTTCCAGGGAACTTCCAAGGAAATGATGATCAAATTACAGGCCCCAAGAAATAAAGCATCGCCCATTGTTTACTACCATAAAGCTACAACCACGAAGCTGGTTAATTGTTTTAACTCCTTATTTTAAACAGAACAATGGGTCCATTTTAATTTTATAATTGTATTGGAGGATAAGCCCCTTGAGATGCAGCATCTCGTTTTTGAGGGGGTCCTCAGGAATTTTCTTTGAGTAACTACTACATAGTTATGCATTACCTACATATATATATATATATTTTAGTAACTACTTCATATTTATGCATCACCTACTATATGGGTTTATTTTATTTTATTTGAGTAACTATACATAGTTATGTATTATCTACTACATAGGTTTTTTTTAAATGTTTTAGTAACTACAGTTATCCATTACTACATACATCTTTTTGTTTTAGAAACTACTACATAGTTATGCATTGCCTACTGCATATATATATATATATATATATATATTGGTTGGTTTTATTTCTAAAATTATTCTATCAACACAGACATTTACATCGATGGTCTGGCGTTATAATTGATTAACCTCAGGTGTACTGTGGAGTGGGTAAGACTGTTTTAGTAGCAGGTTAGTATCCCCCCAATGCCGTGCGATAGCTTAGCACGAGCGCACTCTGCAACTAGAAGGACTGAATTAAATGTGTTGAAAACTGTCTCCACTGATAAAGAACACCAAGGCTAACTTGGGAATAAGGCCCTATGTCTAAAATCCTGAACTACCCCTTTAAATAAGTGATTGTCTAATGGATTTGTCTTGCATTACAGTTTATGAGATATATATCAATGGCACAATTCACCCCATGGTATTCTCTCCAACCGCACAACTTACACCACACCGGGGGCAAGTTGTGCAACAAAACAACTTTTTTTCCGAAAGCTATATTTCTTCTACAGTTTATTCCAGATCCAAAGTTTTTATTGCCAGGGATGCACAACACCCTGAAATATATGTACATATTTGAGTTGGAGACTTTACTGTCAAGGCCTTACTTTAAAGTCACTTTGAGTGAAAAGTTGCACAACTTAGGCCACTCTCCCCTATATATATATATATATATATATTTTTAGTAACTACAACAGTTATGCATTACCTACTAGGGGAGAGTGGCCTAAATTGTGCCAGTGGGGAAGTTGTGCCACACCTTGTTTCTAGAAAACCATGGAAGAAATTGGAAATGTGACCACATATCTAAGAAGAGCCATCCATTTAACTCATCCTGTAAAGAATGGAGAAACATGGAATAAGATATAAGCACAATTAAGCTCAAAAAACTGTGTTTTGCCTTTCAAAGTAAAATTTCCATGATCAAGGGTTTTTGATTATTGTGTCAATTATATATGAACAATTATAGACACGTTAGAAAACATTTGACACATGTTTTAGAGCTTTAGTATTCTACACTTTGTGTCTATGTAGTTAGCATGATGTCAGCCCTAAACTGCTGCATCAGCATAATGGCTCCAACATGCTTATTATCCAAAATTCTGGGGTTGGGGTGATTTGCGCCAGAGGGTCTGGGGTGAGTTATATGTAAGTAAGTAAGTAAAATGTATTTATAAAAGCACATTTATAACAATTTGCACTGTCCAAAGTGCTGAAAGTGCATTCAGTAGGTAAAAAATGAAGGTAAAATAACAATAACCCAGATAAAAGACATAAAGCCCAGACATCCACATACAAACAAAGATAGTAGTGCAGAAGATAGTTAATGGGGAGGAAAAACCAGGGTGTACAAATGGGTTTTGAACCTTGATTTAAAGGCAGAAATGGAGGGGGAATCGTATATGCCAGGTGGCAGTTGGTTCTACAAGGGCGGAGCAGCTAGTGCAAAGTACATTTCTGAGAGTTGTGCCATTGGCATGGCCGTATACGCTGGTCACCAAAAGAAAGTGATTGTCTACAGTAGCTAAGAAAGAAGTGACATCTCCATTCCACTTAACGACACCACTGATAGATGGCCAGAAAGATGATGATGGTGACTTTGTCATTGTGAGCTTTGCAGGTAAAACCATTAGATCTGCTGGGCCTTGTTTAAGAAAATTGTCCTTCAATCGTTGTAAAATATTTACTTTATTTACTTTAAATAAACCTTAAATAAGTGATTGTCCAATGGATTTGTCTTGCATTACAGTCTATGAGATATATATCAATGGCACAATTTACCTCATGGTATTCTCTCCAACGGCACAAATTACACCACACCGGGGGCAAGTTGTGCCACAAGACAAGTCTTTTTCCAAAAGCTATATTTCTTCAACAGTTTATTTCAGATCCAAAGTTTTTATTGCCAGGGATGCACAACAGCCTGAAATATTTGAGTTGGAGACATAACTGTCAAGGCCTCACTTTAAAATCACTTTGAGTAAAAAGTGGCACAACTTAGGCCACTCTCCCCTACATATGTTTAAAAAAAAATTAGTAACCACTGCATAGGTTTAAAAAAAATGTTTTAGTAACAACTACATAGTTATGCATTTTTTTTTTTTTTTTTTTAAAGTAGCTACTTTAAAAACACAACAAAAAACATGTTGTATTTAGTAAAAAACAAAAAAAAAATATGTAGTAGGTAATGCATAACTATGTAGTAGTCACTAAAAATATAAAATTTAAAATTATGTAGTAGGTAATGCATAACTATGTAGCAGTCACTAAAACGAAAAATATGTCGATGTAGCAGTAACTAAAAAAAACTAGAAACAAAAAAAAACCTATGTAGTAGGTAATGCATAACTATGTAGTAGGTACTACAATTTTGTGTACCTTGTAAAGTGTTACCCTTTTCAATGCTGTGATCTTGGGATGCTTTGTGTCCTAAAGAAGCAAACTCATTTCCAGGCACGTGGGCAGTTCAGCCATGTCGCCTCTCTCCAGCAGCCACTCTGGACCATTACAGGCTGTAATTGTTATTTAATGGATTAAACATTCATCCTTCCTGTGCAAACTCCCAGAGGGCTGGATGACAGCACCACCATGTTCAAACAGCTAAACATCCCCCATCTCACACACACACACACACACACACACACACACACACACACACACACACACACACACACACACACACACACACACACACACACACACACACACACACACACACACACACACACACGTCGACTCGACGCTCATTTGATGGCAGTGTTTGTGCTCAAAATTCAATTACCTACTTATTGATAGCTCTCTGGGGGCGCTAGAGAAGTTGACACGGGGCTGGTGGTGGTGGAGGTGTGGATGATTTCCCAGGAGGCCTCAGTCTCCCCAGCACATCTCCAGCTGGATCTATTTCATGGCTTTACTCATCAGCAGCAGACGCAGATGGAGCATAAGCAGCCGTCATACACCTGCACACACCAGTGTACGCAGACACACACACACACGCGCACACACACACACACACACACACACACACACACACACACACACACACACACACACACACACACACACACACACACACACACACACAAACACAAAACCTTTATTATGGCACATGCTAACAGTTCAAGACAAGACAACATATTTAGTGAGCTTTATCTGATAGTCAAAAAATCTTCAGGATTCAGGATAATGAAAAATATAAAAATTTATATCCCCAAGAAAAGAGAAGCATATCAAACAGGGGTCTTTAACTGTTGATTCATCATATGTTTCTTTCATTTTTTTGGATAGTACAAAACCCAAAAGACATTTGCTTTAAGTGAAATAAATATGATAAATCGACTTATTTTTCAATTTTAACTGCCATAAAAAGACCTCATTTGTCTAAGGTGGTATTTGAAGTGTAAAAGATAATTTCATTGTACCAACTTTTCAATTTGGAAAATTTCGCTTTCACTGTCATTTGATTGTATTCTCCGTCCTAAAAGCTGCCCCAAAGCAAACAAAGTAATGCTGTCTTGAATTCAGTGTTGGATGCTTTGCCATTTATTTCAGCTTTCAACAGTCACATGCATTTTCTGCAGGAAATGCATTTTGTACTTCATAGTTTGTTCTTCTTTGCTCACATAAGGGCATTTTCATACCATGTGTTCAACCTTACTCAATATAAGAGCTTGACATAAGTTATGACTAAGTCATTTCTGTTTATAAGTTCCAACATCGTTTATAAATGTTACCTCCCCCTGCTCTGATACTGAGTGTGGCTTAGAGAATTCAAGAGCAAATCCACATTCACCTCTTCCCTGTGTGTAGGATAAAAACATGCGATTTTATGCTTTAGGTGGATAAAGTCATCAGCACTCAATATAGGCTATGCAACGCCACAGGTAGTGCCCCACAGGTTAGCCACGCGTCTTCAGGTCCCCCGAGGCCTCCAAGGGCCCCGCGGGAAACCCCTTGGCTTGCCGCTGGCCTCGTTCCCCGCTAATTACAGCACTCATCTCTGCTCTCCCATGAGACGCCACCGACTCTGATGACAACACTGTCTGCAGCTCTGCATCAGCGGGCAACAGCTGGGGCTGCCGGCTGCACATCAATATATGGCTGGGAAGAGAGCATGAAAGGAATAATGATGCTGTGTGTGTGTGTGTGTGTGTGTGTGTGTGTGTGTGTGTGTGTGTGTGTGTGTGTGTGTGTGTGTGTGTAAATATTGGGGGGAGGTGGTAGCACTATGCATTCATTCACACCAATCAGGAATACTTTTTGTTGCTATAGTTTGCAGGCAGGCCCCAAATTGCTACTCAGAAGTCTTTTAACAATGAATTTGGTTAATACTGCGACTGACTGCCTATTAAACTCGAACCACAACACATTACATGTTGTCTGAGGGTCAGATATACATCACTGTGTGCGTAGCCTAATCCAACACGAGTTGCTGATTAGAAAATAAAGATGAATCTTGTTGTCCGTTGATGCGACAGGGTCAGAGTACAGCTTACACGTCCCTAAGGATGACACTGGATCGATGGGCTCTACACATAGGCCTATACTGTACTTCTCCCTGTGTGATTGCACCCACTGTTCATTAGCGGGGCGCTGGGTTTTTTAATGGCCTGCACACTTGGGTCGGACCGTAAATCTCCAGACTCCACCCAGGTTTGCTCCCCTGTCTCATCAAAGGGCCGTGAAGAATGAAGTCAGCGTGATGAAAAAAGGAGAATCAGATTTATCCTCTCCCTCCTCCTCCTCCATACGCACAGGGACGAGTCGAAAAATGACAAGTGAGACCTCGCACAGACACACCCACACATGAGATGAAGCTGCCACTGAATGCGATGGGGATGCTGATGAGCCAAAGACACTGACATCAATGTGTCTTTCTGTCACATCGAAATGACACACGTACATACATTAAGGCACTTGGTGATGGCAAAAGGCCCAAAAGGAATGAGGCAAGCAGGCAGAAGCACACAAAGACATGAAACTACACTGATAATCCAGGAGTTAAACTAGTGTTTGTGGGCAGGTACAATATAGGCTTTATATGCTGAGACAGACACTATTTGCTGTTTATTGGGTGATTAAAAGGAAGGGGGGCAAGTGTGACTCATGTGACTGACTGAGAAGTACTGAGGAGCCGGGTATAACAGTGACTAATGACATGACATGTTGGAAGTATTTTGTTCTTGTGTGTACTATATATCTGGCTGTGTGTGAAATCTCCTCGTGAATGAAACAGCTAGTGTTGAGTGGTTCATCATGCCTTGGAGGACTTCTTTTATTAAGCTTCTGTTTTCTGTGCACTAAATATATTTTTTTTTCTATTTTAAGGAGACAACAAGAGCAGCATTGGCTTGATTATCCTCGGTAGTTTAAAGCACATTTGAAATGTAATTGAATGGAAAATGAATGGCTTGTGGTTTCTTCACAAATGTGCTTAGACGGACAATCTTTGATCTAAGAGGAACCAAACATGATTCTAGTTGTAGGTTTACATAGAATGAGCTTGTTTTGATCATTCTTCTCTGATTAATGCATAATACCAACATATTTTCTGAAAAGCGGTGTCTTCCCCAAGGGCCCCATTAAACTTTTGATACCGGCCCTCTTCCAAGCACCTGTAATATACCCATCCTGTTTTCATTAAACCAGGCTATTTTTACTCCTTGATGACTTAACAGAAGAAATTTCAAACAGATACAACTAAACAGATACAACTAGTCAATTGTATTTTTGACGTGATAGATACACAACTTAGATAAATGTCTAATGTGACAGAAACATTTTAAAGGATGAAAGCGCTGAATTCAAATGGGTAATAAAAAAATCCACTCGCTCTGGATGTTTTACCAATAACCTCTCATATATAAAAGTCAGATGAATCACTGTGTGTTGGGGAATCTGAGGACAGATTTAGTCCCACTGCTGGCAACACTTGTAGCCCTCAATGCTGCCCACTACACTCTGTTTAGGGAAGGGGGGCTAATTGTCAGAAAATGTTGTTTGACAGTTGGTTGATGTCATGGTCTGACCAGTGAGTCCGGCGCAGTGGAGAGAGAAGACATGTTGCTGCGTCCCATTCATTCTGACCCTTTTTTTCCCCCCTGCAGTTCCAGGTCAATAAATGTAGGTCAGAGAACAATGCACTCTCTCTGTTGGACCGCAGCGGGGTGCCGTAACCCTTCTCATGCTCCCCACCAACCCTCATGCCAAGCCTTCACATCCAACCACTCAATGCAACTTTACACATGGCACACACTCCGAAACTCCAAGAGGGTTTAAGCTGGGTGAGCTGTTAAATAAAGCAGGGTGGGGAGTCACCTTGTGGTTAGATATTACAATTACACTTGAGCTATCTATCTATCTATCTATCTATCTATCTATCTATCTATCTATCTATCTATCTATCTATCTATCTATCTATCTATCTGGGAAAGACAGCTTTTAGCTTCAGTGCCCCTGACTCCTGGAACAACTTACAGCAACAAATTAAACTAAATAACTTCATATCCTTTAACCAATTTAAACAAACTATCTTAAATCTGCCAAACTCTACCTGTAACTGTTTTAATTAGGCTATATTGTACTTTCACCCATTTCATTTTAATTGCTGCCACTCTTCACCACTGTGTAAATGTTTCAATTGTTTTTCTCTTCACCTGTTGTTGTGTATTTGATGTATTTGCATTGAATATTGTTTATGTATTGTTGTTTTTCCTTTGAATTTGTTTGAACTCGACGCAATTGTAAATGAGGGTCACCCCTCAATTGGTCTCTCGAGGATAAATAAAAGTTAAATAAAATAAAATAAATCTATCTATCTATCTATCTATCTATCTATCTATCTATCTATCTATCTATCTATCTATCTATCTATCTATCTATCTATCTATCTATCTATCTATCGACATAATTAATATTTTATTGGCTGGTTCCAGTATAGCTACTATTTGCCTATATTTAAAATTTCAAGTAAAGGATTAGAATGTTTTTTTTTTTTGGCTCAATGCTGTTCTGTTCTGTTACCTTTTTGGATCTCAAGGATATGGTCAGTCAACATATTACAGTACAAACTGTAAAGGCATAAATGTGAAATCTGTCAAATATCTTGCAATAAATATACAACACATTGTGATGGAATCTAGGCTGCTTTGTAGGCCTACTGTTGAAATTGGTCTACCGTAGGCTTACAGAGAAAGTGCAGCCTTGTGAATTCTGAATAACTGTCATTAAAGCCAAAGTATTTATCAGAAAATATTTGGCAACTTCATAATAATACAATAATAATTAATATTGGCAACCTAAACTTTTGTAACCAATTGCACAAGGACTTGCTATAGCCTAGACTTAGGCTATTTACTTTTGAGAGATAAAGGCTTTTGAGTGTGTTTAAGTTTGAACTTACTGTTAAACAAATGGTACTACTTTACCAGTAATGTAGCCTACCGCAGGTAATTAGAAAAACTGTATTATACTGTAGATATTATGAAGTTCCTCCATCTCTACAGATGCAGTTTTCTTTACCGCCACTACAGCGTGATGACGTCACGTCAGTTCAAGACAAAAGTCCTATGAGCATGGGCAATAGTCGCCGGGTGCGGTGGCGCGCGCCTGTAATCCAAGTTACTGGGAGGCTGAGTCTGGCGGATCGTTTGAGCTCAGGAGATCTGAGCTGCAGTGGACTATGCCGATCGGGTGTCCGCACTAAGTTCGGTATCGATATGGTGCTCCTGGGGGAGCTCGGGACCACCAGGTCGTCTAAGGAGGGGTGCACCGGCCCAGGTCGGAAACGGAGCAGGCCAAAGCCCCCGTGCCGCTCAGTAGTGGGATCGCGCCTGTGAATAGACACTGTAGTGCAGCCTGAGTAATACAGCGAGACCCAGATTTTTTGACACTTCTCACAAAAACTAAATCCACAACACACATTCAATAATATGGTTTACATCTTAAAACAGCTTCATTGCTGCTTTTTCAACTTCTTATTCACATGAAAAACCTTCGCAAAGACACTGCTCTGCGTGCCCTACAGCGACTCCACCTGGACGACACCCGAAACTACACCAGCTGCACTTAATTCTGCGTTTACTTTCGATTTGAAACTTGTCAAGATAGATTTTATTGTAAGGTGGAGGAGGTCCATTTTGTCAGGACAGCGCATAACATAAGATATGATTTTATGGACTGTGTGAGATGAGCTGTGTGGGTTTTGTCTGCAGTAGCCTACAGTTACAGTTTTTTTCGATTGCTAAACCACAGTGGGCACAACTGGAAAGACGTGCAAAACTCTAACTACAGTATGCAGACCAGCGGTTCATTCGGACCAAACTGTAGCTCGTCTTTCATTGCTTAAACACAATTTTCAAAACTCTACACACCTATCTCATGGCTTAACCACAGCCTGCACAACACTGTGGATTTCCAGCACTTTTTTCAAATGCTAACACACTGCTGCCACAACTGTAAACCACACATTCAAAACAGAATGAGTGCATTTCAAACACTGCTGATTACAATTTCAACTGAAAGACTAAGATGTCTTGTTTTAGACTTGTTAGTGATAAAGGGAAAGCTCAAAAATATATATTTTTTTGGAAATGGACCAAGGAAGACAGGTTGTTGGAGGAAGGAGAGTGGCAGTGAGAGTGTGGATGTGTGGAGGAAGACCTAGAAGACATAGAGCTGTAATGTCTGATGAAATACAGTAAGGGCTACACTGAAAACTTGGTTGTGAATCATGGTCTCTCATTGGGAGAGGCAGGGTTGAGAGTGCAACCCAATCTGCAAAAATCTAAAGTTGCATCTGTAATATGAATTTTCCAGCAAACACACAGCTTAGAGTTGCATCCTTACAGTTAATGACAACATTACAGGAATTGATTTCTGTATTACAATTATAGAATATTTACACAGATAAATACTACATTTGGAAATGTTTTCAATAAAATATACAAAATGTGTATCTATTGAAGCAAAGTTCTGATTTTCATTTATTTTTGTTTTCCTAAAAAAACTGGTATGTTATAAAATAAACAATTTCATGTGAAAGAATTTCATCCTTTCATCAAAGAAAATATTACGTAATTTGTGTGAAATAACTCAAATTATTCAAACTGTAAAGATTAAAAGTTTGTAATTTGTGTATTAGGGTTTGATGCTAGTGTTTGTACTCTGAGCATGTTCTGAGTGACAGTGTGTTATCTCAATGAGGCTGGTTCATAGTGTTTGCTGCACTGAACCTGTTTTGCAGGTGAAGTGAACTGTTCAGCTCCAATGACTGTTGGTAGTGCAGACTGTAGTTAGAGTTTTGCACATTGAGCTACAGTTGTGCCCACTGTGGTTTAGCGATCGGAAAAAACTGTAAGACGGGATCACAGACTCCTCAGTTTTACCAACAAGCCTGGTCCTCATACATGTTCTCTCCCTCCCACTCTCTCTCTCTGTTTGTCCAGTGTATTTTTATTCACACCCTCTTCTTTTGACTGTTATTTTCAACATGCGCAATCCAAAGATATTTTCCCACATCTCTGTATAGTTTCTAAGGTTTCAGGTGTACTCAATAACCACCATTAACTTTTCTCACAAAGTCTGTTTCTTCCAAAAGCGCATTAACATTGTTGAGCTTTCTCCCTTCCGCATAAAGCATTTTTAATTTTACACACCAATGTTTGATTACATGCAAGTCATTTAAAATTTCGCAAAACTCATTTCTGAGTGGACCAATAAAATATTTTCTCACGATAATACTTAAAAGCATTTCTAAATGTGTTATCAAGTTTCAGAAGAACTGCTTATGTTTGATCATACCTCAAAAGAGACACAAATGACACCGTATCATTCATTTAATTTATTTGATAAATAAGCTGGTTAAAGCTCGTGGTCTTCCGGGTGGTACAGCTCGCTCATCAGTCGGTAGATGTACGATGGTGCATGTCCGCCGATGTTAGAGATGAACAGTGTGATGAGGTCTGGTGGCACATAGTCAAACACTGGACAGTGCACGTTCACCTTGGAGAGAATCTCACCTGAAATACAAATGATCAGAAAATAAACTTTAGGGCATCATCCTCTAAAAGAGAACTATTTATTTTTAAGCTGGTTTTCAAAAGATGGAAATTGAGTTGAGCAGCCTTTAACAAATATTTTTTTTACCTTCAGTGAAAGGCAGCACCTCGTGCGGAGAGACAAACTTATGGAAGGTATCTTCTTCATTTGGGAACTAAGGATACAAAATTATTTTCCTCATCAGTATTTGTTGTCGGCAGAAATTATAGAAATCTGGCAGACCAGAGCGTCCTCTCACCTGAGGCGAGAGCTTGAACATGGGAGCGCAAACAATCAGAGGTGTTGAGTGGTGCTTGGCCGCCAGCGCCAGAGTGTGTGTCCCATTGAGGGCCCTCAGCCCTCCGTTCGCCAGGACTGTCTGAGTACCAATGATGACCTGAAAAGAGTGTGCGACGCCAGTTAACCCTCAAGCTCGAAACAGGGCAGTTCAGAGCCTTCTGTGGTGTCAATCAAATACCTTATTAACACGAGACATGACTGCAAATATGGCGGCGTCTGCTATCACGGTTGTTTCGATGCCTGCTTCTGAGAGACTGGTTGCCATCTTATGTCCCTGGTGGAAAAGTAACAAATTAAGTAAATAATTATAACAACGTCATAAATGTAATTTTTTTTACAACATTAAGAACATTTAAAATTGTATTTAAAAAGTTTAAAATTGTATCTTTAGTGTTTTTGAGCGACCTGGCAGAAGGGGGCGCACTCTGCCACGATGACGTGGAACTTGCGTTTGCGTGCGGCGTCTTTGAGGAAAGCCTCCACGGTGCGAGAGCGGCCGATAGTCATGATGACCTCATTGGAGTGAATGTGCTCCAGGGCCTGCATCGCAATGTTGTCCGTTGTCCCCTCTAAAAAATGTCATTGTGAAGTAAAGGGAGACAAAAATAAATAAATGTCTTTTTACCTCACAGAACAAATGCAGGCGGATAAATAAATAACCCGTTGGTACAAAGACTTCTAAAACTTACCGAGTTCGGTCAGCAACTCATTGATCGCCTCGATGACGTTTGCTTTGAGGGTGGCGAAATGCAGTTTGAAGTTGTCGTCGCAGAGTCCTCCAGAGGTCAACAGCTTGTGGAGAGATTCCTGCTGGTCTGCCTCTTCACTGCTGCCTCGAGATCTGCATCCAACAACAAAGCAAACTGGTTCATGGAAAGAACAAATCGTGCAAAGCTGAGCCATATTTGCACAAACACAATATTAACTTTTATATTGTATAATTTAGAAGGTGTGAGACAATAAGAGGGGCATTGAGTAGATGTGGTGAACAAAACGGACGAGTTCTACAGCCAATACATTCACACACAAACACAACACACATGAAACAAAAAGAAAAATTATATTTATTCCCGAGGTCTTCTCACCTGGCGTATTCCTCTCTGACTATCTTCAGTACCCGTCTGATCATGTTACCAACGGTGGTCTCTGACGGCTGGGCGGCGGTCATTCTCCTCCCCTCTTTACGGAATATTTCCATGAGATCCTCTAAAACATTTTAGTGGGAAAGAAGATCATCTGTTAATGCTGAAGCTTGTGATGAAGTGAACATGTAACTCAATCCATTTATTTATGAACTCACATTTATTTTAATTTTTTTCCAAAGAAGGTCGGTGCCTTAAAGCTGGGGTTGAGCGTTTGCGAGAAAACAGCCGTTGGGATTCCAACGGCTGTTTTCCCAACGCTCTACCTGCTGTAGTTCCTCCCTCCGAACGACAGCTATGCGCGTTCATGACAGGAGACAAACACCATGTCCGATTCCGAGGTGATTAAACATTAGTAATGATAACTACACAGGGGTTGACACTAAGGTTTCAAATGCACTTGCCCATAGGGCAAGTACAGGTAATGTTTCACTTGCCCGAATGTTGTGTTCACTTGCCCAAAAAAACTGTTAAACAATGATATATACAGTATAGGCTAATTGAATTATACATTTTAGCGATCTCTTATCTCTTAAATGCAAACACAGCTTACTAGTCTCATCCTGACCACATAAAACGAACAACAATTCATATAAGCCTATATATCATGACATCACACACTACACCAAGCGCTTGGTCCTGCTGCAGCATCGTGAAAGGGCCTCTTTTTGCCATGCACCTTGCCCAGGGGCTCAGAAAACTCAGTCTAGCTCAGAGTCAAGCTGAATGTTAGCTTCCACAGAAAAATGTTACTTATTTAAAACGGTCACATTGTGCCAAAAAGTGATCGTGTGCCATAAAATGATTAAAGTCCACCATGTTAAAGGTATTGCCCAGTTATACTGTAAGTAAGGAGGGGGATCATTCATTTCTATTCATATTGATACCATTATAAAGACTCCACAATCCAAATCTTTATCGATACCTTTCTATTATTTTGTTTAAAGATAACTGGTATTATTGCTTTAATTGCTTATAAGATGAGCAGAGCTCAGGATAGGACTTTAAGCAGGTCATAATTCCATATTTAGGCCTACTATTTAGTTTATATTGCTGGGAAAACAAGTTTTTTACCCAAAGTGTAGGCTATTATTCAAGCTTCCCGCGAACTAAAATTTCTTATTTTCTTGATGTTACATTTGAACACATCATGATGTCATTTTATTGACCTTTGCCTAATAATCATTTTACTAAGCCGACCTGAACACATCACATTTGAACCGTTTGCGATTTTTTTTAGCTAACTAGGTCTTATCCTGCAGATTTTAATATGGATTTAAAAACTATCAGATTTTTTAACTGCGGGACTTGCTACAGTCTCTCGTTTGTTGATCACCGCTGCATTGAATGAATGATGAGACGGTGCCGAGCCCGTCTGCAGCGGCTCAGCAGACAAGAGTTTTTTTTTTTTGGAGACGGAGCGGGTTGAAGGAGTTTCTTCAAGACAGTCGAAGGTAGAACACTTTTACAGTCCATGAAGCGGTCCAGTGATGGAATAATACGCTGAAGTAGGCCTACTTAGATGAAGATGACCCGACTCGATATTTAAAATGATATAATGTGACTAGTCTACTGGACTCCATAGCGGTATCGATAACGTTATTGATTTCTGGGTTTTGAATATAGCGGAACCAGGTCCGTAGGATAGAGCCGGCTTTCGGAATGTAGACAGCGAAACTGCGCGCACACAGGCTGTGTGTGTGTGAGAGAGAGAGATAGAGATATCGAGTGCGAAAGAGCGACCGTGATGCTGCTGGCTGCCGCGCCCAGCTGCTCAATTGCGAATATAGCCGATCTATTTTGTGTGAGTTAGCGGAAAAAAAATGTTTTGCAGACTGTAAAACACATGAATACATAGCCTAGACTACAGACAAACCCTCTAAAATCCACTTGCCCGTCCGGGCAACCAAGAAGCAATCTCAACTTGCCCAAACATTATTTTCAGTTGCCCCGGGCAAGCGGGCAACCGTTAGTGTCAACCACTGCTACATACGTACATATTGAGCATCTACATTTTAATCACAGACATACCATGTATGTTAGCTTAAAATCATTGTAAGTGTGCTGGTAGGCCTAAGAAAAGTAGCTGTAACAGCCAGGGAAGATAGCAAACTAATTGTAACTGTAACAGAGCGGAGAGGTGTGTATCTCCTGCTCTGACCGCAGCTGGGAGGGGCTGCTGCGCGAGGACCGGGCCGCCTGTCAGTGCTCTGTGACGGGGGAGGGGCCGGGAGGCTCCCGCTGCTCGTTGAGAAGAGGTGATACTTGCTATGGCGAAAAAAGTCACCAATAACACCAGAAAAAAAGCTAGATTTGTCGCTTGTCGCTGTTTTGAAAAAAAAGACGCTAAATATAGCAACAAAATCGCTATGAGTTGGCAACACTGAGCACAGGACGAGGGATATATAGGGCCAGCGGCCGTCCTGCTGCTAGTGGCAGGCAGCCTAGGGGCAGAGGAAGGGGACGAGGTCGCGGTCGGAGAGGTCTTGACGTGATAGGGCAAGAAGACATGGCCGGTGTGGAAACACTCCGACTTTACTCTGGTTTTATTTTGAGCTCTCTCCGTCTCCCTTTTAGCAGTTAACTTTTCAACATTCGGAGGCGTCGTTGCCAAGGTCCCACAGCCAATAAGAACGGAGAATCTGACCTCGCTCTGATTGGTCAAAATTAACATGAGCGGTGGCAATTTTGGGGGGCAGCACACAGAGGCAGGGGGGAGCAAAGTGATGAAAAAATATTTTAAGACCACTTTACCTACATATAGCTGAATGGCTATTATGACAGTTTTGCCAAATATTACAGTGAAAAAATTATCAACCCTAGCTTTAAATTTGATTGCAGACATAGAAATAGTGTAGAATCTGAAACATGTCCTTTTTCATTTTACACATCACAACCTAAGCAGTGTTTTTAAAGTTTTCTTAATTATCACATTTTCGGTTTATTCCCAGATTAACGTGAACATATTAATTTCAATGGGCTTTCAGGCCAATTAATAATATATTGTACTCTGTCAGAACATCTTGTACTAGCTTAAAGGCCTATAGATGGGTTTTACTATATATAACTAGGCCTATGTGGGCCACAAACACCCTGGGAATGAACACAAAGGCTTTTTTTCGGTCTACTAGCTCGCTTAGGAGTATCCAACGTCTTAATTAGCAGGTATTTCCCTTGAACAACGCCTTGTCTGTCTTTTAAATTCATATATGTTTAATACCCTAAAAACTAAGTATCAGACTATTACCACGCGTGTGACAGCTGCTGCGGCTGATACAACAGATGACACATGTCCACACTGTTAATCTACAATTACAGTTTTAATACTAGTTCCCCGTCCTGCTGTAACGACTCATCTGAAGTACAAATGTAGAAACACAGAACCCCGGGTCACCTGCGCTGCTCCATCGGGCATGGGCTGTGATTCTTCGGAGCAGGGAGGTCGTTTCTCGGGCTGTCTCCGCCGAGCCACGCAGCGGCCCCGTCCCGCTTCCACCGCGTTTCAGGTCGGACAGAAACGCTTCAATTCTCTCCGTCAGGTCGGTTTCTCTGTCGGGGCCCGGCATAGCTGTTATACAAACCACCTGCTGTCACAGCGAAAACGATGCAACTACAACAACAATGTTTTCTCCCCATACAAATGTTTCGACTAGGAAGCACTTCGGGAGTACTTCCGGGTGACTGTGACTGCGCTTTCATTTGATTGGTCGAATGCTTCACGAGCGATTGCATCAATTTTTGCCGTTTGTTACTTCCTGAATGGACGATGATTATTCGTTGTGATTCCTGTATACGTCTCCTTTTTTCGTTGCATTTTAGTACATGTAATTCATTTGTTAGTTGTCTTTATTGAAAAAAGTTTGCAGAAAGAAAGAGGGCTGTGGATTGGTTTTTCCAATATATTTTTATTCAGGGATGGCAATCTCGGTCCATCAGCTGGTGCGGGCCTCCAGCGCCATCACATCATGAGGTCAACATTTCAATTGGCCCAACACTTTGGTTTATGACCAAATCATCAAGCGTAGCATCAGCATCTGATCAGCACGTAAGCACTGACATTGTTAGCATGCATAGCTGCTGCCTTAAAGTCTGGTTTCCCTGCAATTCTCTGACCGTGAGTAGATGGTAATATAACATTTAAGGCAATAAAATGCCCTTATTTAATGTAAGAATTGTACGTTTCACAAATATTTACTGGTCTGTCGGTCAGATTCCCACACTTAATGGCACTATGGGAAGTGTTTTCATGTCAGCCAGGAGTCAACCTTGTGCTGCGGTCTGTTGCCTTTGTTTCAAGCTAGAGGAGACTTCTTAAAACCATTTTTCTAAAAGGAAGTTAACTATATCATAGTTCACACCAACTACACATCTGAATAATACCAATTAATATCAACAAGGATCAAATCAACTCTACCATGTTTTGGTTGCATCACAGCAAGGTTGGTTGAATGCAAAAAGATGATGAGGAAATAGTCTCACGCCACGGAGATGTAAAAGGTAAAGTGAGTGATAGGTGTCTGTTGGTGGTCAAATTTTCAATCGTATCAATTCATAGTTAGTTAAATCCAAAGAATGTAGCTGGTGAATTGAGAAGGTAAGTGGGCAGTTTCTCACTTACAATGGAGGAAGAAACCTAAGAGGGCTCACCTTGACCCAGGGTGTTGAAAAAAGCTCCCTTAAAAAAGGTGCCCTATGCAGTTTCAGGGGAGGCGGATGTTTATATTCTGCAGTTAATTTCCTTCAAGGGAATTCTAAGTGTTTTATAGTTCTATCAAATCAAAACAATTATTTTGAGGCACCAGAACCAAACATACTATTAGAATATGTTGACACAACTGTAGGCCCTTCTGCTGTAAATGACAAAGTTAAACAGTAACTTACAGGGATCCAATTTTCCTGGTAGGAAGATTTATTTATTCAGTTATGAGAATATGCCTTACAAAATGTTCACTTCTCTTGACAAACCCATAGTTATGAAGCGCACCTTTAAATCTAAATGAATAATGAGAATTCCAACATAGCATTGGTAATAACGAACCAGGAGTCTGTAAGCTTTGTATAATTTCAAAATAATAAATACATTTTCTAAATTGTATCTGAGAAAAAAAACTTATGGGGGCCACATTGGGCACAGCAGCACTGCATCTGTGGTTTACTTTGAAAAATTATGGTGAAAATTAAAGTCATGTTTTAGCAATTTGGGGTTAGCACTCAATATCGGGATATTGCAGCCTTTCGGACCACATACATTAGTATCGCAAGTGTGAACAGCATGTTAGAGTACACCATAACTAATGTAAATCCATCCAATATTTTATTGAATAAAAGCCCAACACAAATTTACAAAATTTATCAGTCAACATAAAAATCATTGATTGCGCCCAATGCGCATGCTCTTTGTTAAAAAGTTACCCATGGCATGCCTCAATTAATCCCTGTCAAAAACAAACTGGATAACCACCCACATTTTCATGTAACCAAAGCCTAATTTTTAAGAGAAAAGAAGCATGACGGATGGATCTGCAAGTAATGTTATTGTGATGCAACATTGAAAATTACAAAAGGATAATTCAATTTACCAGTGTCTCAAGAAAAGGGGCATATGACTGAAAGTAGAATTCAGATGATAGCCTAATTCATATTTCCCGTATAAACCTCCCTCCACTGCATTTTATGGATACATTAAAGAAGTCAGGTGGTTAAATTACACATAGCAATGTACATACAGTATAATGCTGCAACTTCCTTTCTAAGGGAATGGCTTTTGGTGTCTGCCTACTTTTGATTGGTGGCAAATGAATGTTCAGGTGTTCCGAAAACAAAAGTAGAACGTGCAAGAGCTCATATAGGTGACCTAATTTATAACAAAGAAAATTAATCCGACAACTCAACCCAACCCCCCCCTCCCCACACTCCCCAAAAAAAATATACCTGTAGAAGCAACTAAGTAGCATTTACAATATGAAAACAAACTAAAGACACTGTTAAATTTAGCTACCAAACATGTATGCAAATTAGTTGATATAACACAGAAGTTCAATGGTTGCCAATTTCCTTATCAAAGTAACAAACCACTTTTTCAAATTGCCTTCACTTGATAACAGGGCACCAAAGATCTAGTTTGCTTGGCGTGGCAAAGAATGCGTACATCAACAGAAGGGCAAAAGACATTCGCTCATGGCACATCCATTCAAACGGAGCTCAAAATAAAACATCACTGTTCAACTGATTGAAGGAACAAGTTCTTATTCAGTACGCTGCAACATTCAAAACAGTGCAGACAGAAACGTGAAGTACCATGGAGATGGACATACGTCTTCCATGTCTCACAGTGCATTTCTCCCTACAGCGCTTCTTATGTTTCAAAACACTAAATAAGCAGGTGAATCATTTTTTTCAGAAGACAACCTTGGTACTCTCTCTTACAGATTTGAAAACTAGAATTTGAGCCCCTCAACCCCACTTGCTGTTATTTGCTGAATCTAGTCCAAGGAGGGTGGATGTTGGGATGTGTTGGCTGACTGGAAGGCAGCTTCCCCCGAGGTTAGGAGCAAGGGGCTGCTCTACTCGATCAGTTTCTTTGCCTTGAAGAAGCGCCGCAAGTAGAAGACCTGCCATGTAGCCAGCCCAATGAGACAGCACATGGAGAATATGCTGAAGTACAGCACACGTGTGTTGGTGGACTCTGCAGAGGAGTGAAAAAGAGAGGGGTCATGGTAGTCAGTGACTTGGTTCATACAATGAATTAAACAACAAAAAGAGACAGCTTTATTATTTTCCCTCGGGTGATTTAAGCATTTTCTGAAGCTGGCCATACAATGCAATACTGTCAATCTTATACATTTAATTCACACTACATGCTTTAAAAACAGCCTTTATACATTCAGCAATCACAGTTCTGACTAATCTTATTTTGAATAAGACAAATTTGCCCTATACAAAATTACAAAAAGAGAGGCAGCTTTTCTTTGTGCAATTCTGTTATGGATGATCAGTAAGAAGAACAAATACATTTGGTAATATTCTAGAGCTGGTTAGGAGCGACCAATACAGAGTTAAAATCGGGCTCAACTTTTGCTTCTCCTGAGGTCATTCATGTGCAGTTTTATTACCAACTATGTGTTCTTACCATTGGTGTCCCGCATTTCCTCTTCTCTCTTCTTCATGTAAGCAAAGTCATTGACGATGGACTCCGACAAGTCCTCCAGCCGCCTCAGCTCCACCTCCAGAGGCTTCAGCTTCTCCACCTTGGCAATCTGGAGGGACAAATCAGAAAATACTAAAAAATCTGCAAAGTATTGCCCCTCTGGCTGACGAACGATACACCTTGTCATCATATAGTTTCTCCAGCAGGTGTCACTCTAAGGCTGTGTACACACATCGTGTGTTTGGTCATTAACTTCTCGGCCTGTTCTTGCAATGTGTTTTAACAAATTCATGCCAACATGCTGTTATGAGGAAAATAAGAATATTGTTTAGTCTCTGCCAGCTAATTTAGTTATTTGAAAGTAGTATTTATTCTTCTTGGATGAAGTTATCTTGAACGACAATGCGCTATTTATGCGTTTTTTTTTAAAGGCAAAAATGAGTTGTGAGTGCTGAACATGTAGTTTCATGAGGTAGCTTTGTTGGGAACCCAGCATGCAGCGGGGCAATACATTCATGGACGCATGACTTCCTGTGATTGTTGTTGGTGTTCTTTGTTCTACATCTAGCTCCAACTTGTCCCCACTGTTTCCGATCACTGTTAAAAGATATTACCTGGGAATGTGCTTATCCTCAGCCACATGGTTGGTCATGTCTTCGATTAAACATGCAATAAACCTGACAAATATATTGCAAAATGTTCCGGCTCCACTGGTCTTTTACAGTGAAAAATATTTAGCCAAGTTTTTGGCTTGTTTCTCAGTATCTACAACTACATTTGGCTTGGTAAAAAAAAAATACAAACTTATTTTGTTGTATATCTCATCATGTATGAGTAACTAAAGGACGTGTTGCCCTGACAACAAATCCATACTAATTTGGAACCAGAAATTCCAGACTGATGTCAAATCGTCAACACAGGGCTCGTTAATTTCTGCTGGAGATAAATCTGCCGTTTGAACTCTGGTGTGAACAGAGCAGCTGCACTACTTAAAAAGGCAGGTCTTAATCTTTGACAAACTATGGTGTGGTTTGTTTGTGGAACGTCCCTCTCTTGTTGGTCAAACAAACCAAACCATAGCTTTAGATTGTGCAGCAGCTCCAGACATGGACATTTGCCTATTAGGAACTTACATAGTCAAACGAAGCCGGAAAATGACACCAAATAAACAGAGAATAAGAACACAGTTAGTACAGCCTGCAACTGCCAAGTGCACATTCTCAAACATTGGGTAACAGACAGGGACTCTTTCCAGGTTATTACCAAATACAGGATCTGTTGAACAGCTAAGTAACACACCCATCTACGCAAGTGAATAACGTGCAAGAAACACACCTTCTTCCCAAAGAGCGGCATGCCCACTTGAGCTCTCCATGAACATCCACTTCCACCCGGAACAGAACGTTATGTTAGTGTAGCATGTGTGGGAAGGGGTGTTGATTCTCAGCTCACTTTGCTTTATCAGTTTTGACACAATTTGCTGTCTGAGGTATTCAAAGTACTAAGTGCTATCCATTCTTAGGGGGACTACTGAGTAAGTGATGATGTGTCCTTACATGGTAAAATATTGAATGATGTGCGGGCAAGATGCATTCAGGATGTATTTAGGACAATTGGGTGCCTCAAACACCATGCTCAGGAATGTTAGCAATTGATTGAAATTAACCCATGGCTTTCTTGTTTATCAACTGAAATCTAATTATTATTAATACATTACATTTAGCTGGTGCTTTTATCCAAAGCGACTTCCAATAAGTGTGTTCAACCATGAAGGTACAAACTCAGAACAGCAAGAATCAAGTAAGTAACTTAAAATAAACCAAACTAAAAAGTGCCACATGTAAGTGCTACATGTAGGTGTAACAAGTGCCAATATTTCTTTCCTATTAAAATATCATCTTCCTAGCCAAGGTGCAGTCTTATTAAGTGGTATATACAGACACACTCAACAACAATAAGCTGCAGTATCTATATTGTTTTACAAAGAGCAAACAGTTCCAACTCAGACAGCACTTACCTCTTCATAGTTTTTAGCCTCCACACCATGCTTCATGTCCAGGTTGACCAGCTGGTCAGGCACTCTTCCAGTCCCTGATTAAAAAGAGATTTTATTATCATGTACAAAAAAATATTGCAAAAAAAAAACATCCGTTACATTTAAAGAATCTTTGAATTTTTTAGAAATGTATATCTTATCCGGTTTATTATTTTCTATATTCATTAGTTGTTTCCTCTCATTCCTTCTTAATTACTACTTTACAAATTAACTTCACTTTGAAATATATATGAAATATGACATGTAATTGACTTGCATTTAACCACATCTCTGAATTGTAAAATATCATAATAATCCTAAAGATCACACCACTAGGTTGCTTGCCATTGTACATAGAATTTATGGCACAAAATGTTTAAAATAAGCTCTGACCCTGTCAATCTTTGCACTTGCTAAATGATACAATCAAACAAATGATATGTGTGTGAGTTAATTGCAGCACACTCTTTATATCCATCAGTGAGAGGAAATATATTGACATTTCCTTTGGTAAGTTTGTCTTGACTCTTGACATAACTACATTTTCTGGTTTTGACACTTACCCATGGGTGACTTGCTCTCAAAGCACACCTCGAACATGTCATAGTCCTCCGTGGTGAATGCAAACTTTCCTTTCGTTGCATCTTCCTTTGAGTAAAGAGTGTGGCTGGAGGAATCTGTGATCTACAAAATTAAAGAAAATCATGATAAACATTAAATGTATTACTGGTTATTAATGGAACCTCATCTGTTAGGATTTCCTTCCCTTATTGTTTTAAAATGATGATGTGAAGTTGGTTGTTTAACATTAAGCAATTTAAGGAGTTCAGCATGAGCATTTGAAAATAGTGCTTGTTATCTAATAGTTTTATCTACTCATTGAAAAAAAAAACACACACACACTGTTAGGAAAAATAACTCTAATTTTAATGATATTATGCCCCCCCTCATTAATTTGCATTTACCCATTGTATAATCATTTAAACAATTTATATATTCTTCACATTTGACTTTAATAAATGTTCTCCTTCAGTCTTGGTGCTTGGACACTAATAGGTAGACACTAAGCAATACAACTAACACTGATTTTCCCATAAAATAAGATACATTCCTGAGGCCAGAGTATCTGCTAGAACAAAGGTCTTTCTGGTCAAGCAAGCTTCAGAGACTTTCTCAAGGCTGCTAGAGAAAGCCTCCCTAATTCTAGTTTCGGACGTCAGGAACGAAGAGGATGACCCCGGAACACACATGGCAACAATAAACTGCCACCCCATTTAGAGATAATATAATGCCTCGCTGTAGAAGAGGTCTTCACTTGCTTTTTGACTTTGGCTGTCTCTACATAAGCTGTCCTGTGCATTGATTCATTAAACAACACTGAGAAATTTTAAACCTTCTTTCAGACATTCTTTATTTTTCACCTTCCATACATCCGAACGACGAACACGTGTTTATTATAGTTTTAATAACACACACACACACACACACACACACACACACACACACACACACACACACACACACACACACACACACACACACACACACACACACACACACACACACACACACACACACACACACACACACACACACACACACATCGCCATGAAATACAAATTATGGTTACTTGCATTCCCAATTCAAAGTGTAAAACATTAAACAAGGCTTATTATAACCTGCTTAATACTAGCAACAAATAAGACTAGAAGTTGATTTATCAGCTGTTAAAATCTCGTTAGGCAAAACATTTTTGGGAATCTTCGTATAAGGATGCAATATATAATAATATATTAATGTGCGGACAGAAGCTCAGGTAGGCGGGATGTAGGAAATCTTCCTCAATCGAAATAACATCAAATACAAGTATAGCAGCTGTGGCTGAGCTGTCAGTGGCTAACGTGCTAATGTCGCTAGCATGTGTGGACGGTAAGACTGACGTGTAACAGCAGCAGAGCCAAACGGCTGACCCATACGGGATTATTTTACTCCATAAAACACACAGTAACTGTGAATTAATCAGCCACATTAGTTGATGCAATGGGAGGTCAATGGTGTCCAGAGTAATTAAGAGTTCATGACAAAAGCGAATTCTTAATAATAATGATGTCAGGCTGGCTAATTAGCTACTAGCTTAAACCAGGAAGCCGAGGTTTTCGGGGCCTAGTTTAGCCACAATGCTAACAACAGTACTCACTAATTAAGCCGAACTTCACCGACAACTGAACTACCTTTAACATGTGCTGTATAACTCATTTGTATGCACTGTCGTGCTTAAACAAAGACGTTATTAGACTGAGGCCATTTCGGCCTCTCACAGGCTGCTCACTTTAGCCGCAGGTCTGTGCTCACCTTCAGGTTAGTTTTGGTGTTCGCCTGCTCGCTGATTTCATACTCCCCCGTCACCAGCACATCTTTGTGGATTTCCTCCCGTAAACACTTTCTTGAGTTGACCGGTAAAAAGAAAGAAATGGAAAATACTGATTCAATGAGAACCGGTAACAGCAGTAGCGCAGCGACTCGAGCCATGGCTACCCCTCTAACCAACCAACCAGCCCGTGCCAGCCGAGCAGCTTATTGACGAGCTCCAACTCACACCGCCGGCCTGACCCAAGCCTCCAGCGCCACCGCCGACCTGGAGGATAAACTACACTCGGTCTGTTGATGAATTGGGGTTGGTGTTTTAAAATTCCTTTCACACGCTTTAGCTGAATATGCAATGATTTCAAGCCTTGTACATATTTTAAACCTGTTCCCACAGAGATATTGTTACAGCATTGGCCTATATGAAAAGATAAATCTCTCTTTATTTGTTTGCCCAACTCTTCTAACGGTTCACATTAACCTTATTGATATCTTTAGATGTTCCCTCAAACATGCAATTTGATAATAATCCATCCAGTATGGGATTGGTACATTCCAGTCACAAAGCAGATATATATTGCTGAGCGTTGGCTTGGATATTTTTTGAAAATGCAAAAAGCTATTATTCCTCTGCCAGCAGCTCAGGGATTACAGATAGAGCTGTCCAGTTTCCAGGGAAACATCCCTGTTAGTGATCCCATGAGAGGAGACTAGGACATGCTGCCATGTGGGGAGTCGAGCACTAAATGAACAGTAGTTATTGGATGGAGAAATCCCTCCGGTTTTGTATCTTAGTGCGTCAAAAAAACTCTAATAATAGCATGTAGCAGACTGTACGCCACAGGGCCTTTTAAAGGGAGGAATACATTTTACAAAACTTTATATTCATACACCTGTGACTACATGTTTACAGGTTTTAATTATACTAAAATGTCACTGTGACACCTGCCCATTAATCCAGCAACCTGTGTTTGTAAACATTTTAAATTACTTTCCACCATTAAGGCCATTTTCGGGATTAATTGTGGACTTGACATTTGTTGGGATGAGACGCAGTCTGTAAACCAAGTTACCGCAATAAACTTGCCAGTGATTGACTAATGTTTTTATCACCTCTGGGCACAATGAGAGAACAATGCTTCCTCAAATGAGCACACATGCTGACGCAATTTGTATTCACACACCCTGCAATTAATGCTGTCGTTGTTTGATTTGTCTGCTTAAGATAAGTCTGATTTGTCATACACTCCCACAGGCGGTGGAAACTTTAAGGTCATGGGGGATACCTGCCTCGTGTAAGGTGGACCCTCTCATAATGACAGTAACAAAGAAGGGAATGTCTGGAGCAGATATCTTTGCTTCAGTGATAAAGTGTATTTTGGTGTCATTGTAAAAGAAAAATAAGTATATATTGTAACTTGAAGCTTTATCTGCTTTTGATCAAATAAAAAAGGTATCCGGGGAAGGGTTTCTGTCAGTGCCAAACTGAGCTCTATTCGTCGTGGCACAGTCAATGCAAGTTTGGCTGTTTCATCATCACAATTACACCCAAGCAGGGATCTCTCTATATCCTCATCATTCTCTCTATTCCCCTCTTCTCTTCTCCCCTCCTCGCTCTCACTATCCCCCTCTCTCTCTGTCAAGCGTACGCTGCCTGCTTCCTCCCCTGGGTTGCAGCACCGACGCAGGTTGGCGTCATAGTGGTCTAATTTTACTGCTGTTGATGTTGCTGTTAAAAGAAGCAATAGGCACCTGCTATTTCTGCCGCTACCCCATCTCCCTGGTGCCTGCAAAGAGGTATTAATAGACAGCGTTATTAGGCGCTGCATGGTCGCACACAGAGGCTTCATTGAAGAAAAAAAGGAGGCTGTGCTGAAGTGCAAAGGAAAGCTGTTATACAATAAAACAAAATACTTTGTAAAAGAACACAGATTCGATCATGCATTTAAAAAAGTTTTGCACAAGCAAGAACCAAGGAAGTAGCATTGTTCTTCTGCAACTTGTAAACTGTAACAAAGCTTAACATTCTTTTGTTTTGTTTCAGGTTGCACTTTGACAGGAGCAGGCCTGTGTCCATACAGGAAGCAGAAGAACAACTGATATCTTGGCCATGTTGCACAAAAAGGGTGTGTCTACCCTTGAAGCGTTCTAGCGTCATAGTAAGTTAGTTATTGTGCGTTGGTAGTCTTCCACCCATGTCCCTCACGTCCCTCACGTGCCTACGCAACACACTTCTCCTGTGCCAAAGCCATTAGGCAATCTGACTTCCGATGATTCTTTTTTAACATGGTGAAATATTTATAAAGGGTGAAATGAGCAAGCGAGGACAAATAATGACAAGTAGCTGGGAGGGGGTTAGGGTTAGGGAAGGCTTCATGACAAACTGCATAACAATGATCACCCACCACAAATTCACCACTGCGAATGTGTTGGCAATTAAATTACTGTCTCTGATGATTTAGAAAATTGGCCTTTTGATTGACAGGAAGTTTAAATTAAAGTAAAAAGAGAGGATTGCTTTTGTGTGTTCAGAGATGTTGTAACTCACACCTGGACCATGAATGTATGAGTTTAAATAAAACAGCCACATACCCCAAATTTGATCAAAAAATATAATGATAATAATAATTATCAGTGAATGTAAATTTAAAGAACTCCCTGTGCTAACACCTGAGTCAATTACCTGGTGTGAGAACTCACAGCATGTCTATACATCACTGGGTGTTTTTCCTGATCACCATCGTTCATGTAAGAACCAATGGGCAAAGATAATATGCTGTCGTTTTTTGAACTAGCCTATCAATTAAAGGTTTGTAGATCACCATCTTCTAAATTACGTATGTCCAATTGACCTCATAATTCAAGACATTTTAATATGATGTTGGCACAACAGTATTAATCTGGGCCCAGCTGTGCTTCCAGATGAGGGGGGATACATTGTCTGTCTGGTGGTGGGAAGGAACCGAACTGAATAAAAACACCACTTTGCATTGCATGTTATGCTGTTTGCCTGATCACAGAAGATTATGCCGCCGTCTTCCTTCCTTCGTGCTTTCTTAAACAAATTTTCTCTTGCATTAACTTACACCCGCGTCTTAAACTGTGTCTAAAACTGTGTGAGGTGATATTACAGCGATAATCAAACCACCGCGACGAGAGAATACATTTAAGCAACGTAGATCGTGGTTAAAAATGTTGCTTTCGGATCCGCTTGCCGATTGCATAACCAGACTAGGCTACGTGTGCGGTTGGGCTCTTGCATGGAGCCTGCATGGAGCACACATTTGGGAAGCAACGCAGATCAGGTTTTTCCTCTAAGGCTAACTATCAGATCACACTTTATCTGTGCAGATTAAATACCAAGGTGAAAGTGTTTCATCGAATAATAGTATACATAAAAAATTAAAAAACGTTGTCTTGCAGAGCAGCCCGTGTGCTTTCTGCCGGCCGACAGTAGCAACACTACTCCGCAGATTTCTATATTTGGGCAAGGAAGTGCGACGTCATCGCGCTATGCTTGCAGATTTAAAAAAATGGAAAGAACGCACTGACGTCAGAGCCCTGACGTGTAGTTAACCTTGGCAACAGACGGAACAATAAATAGAACCAGTGGAGGTGCAGAAAAAACCCTGCCATCATATAGAGGCTTATTTTTAGACATTTTAATTGAAAGTTGAATGCCACTGCAGATGCTTTACTATATTGCGGCAATCCACACAGACAATGTATGTGTGCATTTAATGAGGAGAGCCACAGAAATCACCAGACACTGAAAAAAGAATTAATTTAAATATTACTTTTTTTTATTTCCTACATATCTTACAAACAACATTCATCTATAGCCTACTCTTTGTAAAAAAATACATTTCAATTTCATAAATTAAAACCCACACATGTTTTCACAGAAAACTTCATACTGAAAGATAGACCACTCAGACCATGGTTAAGACAAAGTACGTCAGTTTTTTAAGTTTCACAAACGGCTCACAATAACTCTCGTATTCCATCAACCAGAAAAACAAACTGGATCAATAATACCTATTGCTTTGAACACACATCAACACTACAACAAGTTTTGTTATCTAGCACCATTAATAAAAATCATATATTAACTCAAATTACGACTGGTAGTTGAAACATGCTTTTCAAACTTGCTACATCTGTGTAATATGCAAGTACAGATAAAAGGCAAATAAAAAATAATCATAAATAACTGGTACAAGTCCATTTCATAGCCCTGTGATCTGCACATCTATCTCCTATGTCAAGAAAATGTGCTTTTTCGGAAGTATTACTGTTAATGGAAGAGTCTTTTAAAGGGCTAGCAGGGTTGGCGAGCTGAGGGAATCGGAGGAATGGTCGTTGCTGTTGCTTCCTCTCCTGTGGGCGATGCCGCAGGTGGGGAAGGTCTCTGCCTCTGGGAAGGTGAAGACGAAAGAAGACGTGTAGGTGGTGCCGGCGGGCGTGCAGGTCACCACGGGCGTGCACAGGGGCTCAAAGTCAATGTTGTTGGCCGAGGAGTGGAGGGGCTCCCAGTCCTGAGTTGTGTAAAGGGAGTTGGACAGGTCGACCTCGGGCACCGACCGCGCCGTCTCCATCTCCGTCTTGGCCAGCAGATCCAGAGACTCCTCCAGGACAGAGGAGTCCAGGTCAGACATCCTGACCGTGCTGTTGGAGACGGTGGTGGTGGTGTTAGAGAGCACGGAGCTGCTGCAGGAGAAGATGGAGTTGGAGGTGAAGGTGGAAGCAATCTTGGATGCTTCTGGGATGGTGGTCTGCGGCTGGCAGGACACCTCGGTGGAGAGGCATGGGTGGGTGGGAGAAATGGAGGCCAGAGAGAAGTCAGAGTCCAGCTCTGAGGGGATTTTGCAGATGGGTTGGTGGGCAGCCAGGATGAACTCGAGCCTTTCCTTCTGCTTCAGAAGGTTGGCAATATCATTCTGCAGGTTGGACTTCTCATCCTCAAGCTCATCCGTTTCCTGGACAAAAAAAAAGAGGAAGTGGCATTAATTTGACTGTTGGATATCAATGCTATAATAAGCTCAAGTGAGAGATGCATTTGGATGAGTGATGGTATACATCTGTGGGAAATACTTACAGCTTGCAGTGTGTCTGTGAGCTCTCGCCTCCTGTTGCGGCATTTTGCTGCTGCCTGCTTGTTTCTCTCCCTGCGAACTCTCTTCTTCTCGTTCTCCTCGGGTGAAATCTGCACATAATGCAAGGAAAAGTTAGTCCTCTAGCTCTATGATCATTAGTACAACTTGACATATGATATGTATTGTTATGCAACACATTGTTTAAAATGAAAATTACCTGCTCTGCTCTGCCCCTCTTGTTAGGGTTGTGTGCCTTGGCGGCTGGAGACCTCATGCCTGGTCTTGTGTAGGCAGGGCTGGGGGTGTATTGGTGAGCTCTGTGTGAAGGGGCCACTGAGGAGATCAAAGGCTGGACCATCCACTGCAGATCAGCGCTCGCAGAAATGGCTGTGACAGTGGGGATGAAGGAGGCACTGGCTGACAAGTCGGTGAAATCCTGGAGGAAATGAAGAAAGAGGATCATCAGTACATTAGGTTTACTTTCAGGAGGCGGATCCAGCATTGCAGGGTGTCTATGAATGAATGGAGACAGGGGGTCTATAAAAAGCTGGTTGGTTTAAAAATATCCTTATGATGTCAACTATGACGATACACGCTCTCTGAGGGGTTTCCAGGTAAATGAAGGAAGCTTGCATTGCACTGCACTGGTCAATAGAGTACTTCAAGCACAACTCAGCAAAGGCTATTACTAGCCTGATCTCTCTTTTAATGTAATTTAAAAAAAAAAAAGTAATGTTTAGGCTTCATGAGAATGTATAAATGTTAAGATCGGCATAATCTTTCCCAGTCTCTGGTTGCATGCCAAACAACAACAACTGAAGTGTAATTGGCATATCCTAGGCTACATTGTAATACATGTATAATAATATTCATGAACATACCTGAGACTGGGGAGATCCCATGCTGGAGTAAGATCCCGCTGGTGACGGATAGTAGTCCCCAGAAGGTGAAGCGGTGCTGCAGCGAGAGGAAGAGTCGCACTCCGTGTTGAAAGCGGTAAACATCATCGTTCCTGAAAAATAAGTTGGAAGGTCCAAACCAACTGCACTAAAGGGGATTGTGGTCCTGAAATGAAGAAATCCTTTTAGTAGGTTTGTGTCAAACTCTTGAAGACCTACTTTCGATAAATTTTCTATTGTAGTTGTTCCACGACTGAAAGTTTGAATGCCAAATCTGTCTGCTCGGAGCCATTTTATAGCCTGAGACCAGACCGGTCGAATGACGTCGGCAAAGGGGAGTGCTCAGCGTAGAGAAAATAACAACAAAACACCGACATAAAAACGCTGCAGCGACGATACCTATGCTTCTAGGTTGTTGAAATACACTTTAAGTTTATTAAACAACTCAATGTTTTGGCGTTTAAAGGTTAAAGTAAGATTTAGAAATATTCCTTTACACTCAGCCTCAAGAAATGGAATATTCCAAAAAAGGGATCCCCGACACGTCACTAACCATATATGGTGCATCCTGTAAAAGGGGCGGACCTTGCTGGGAAACACCATCTCACCAGCCGAGATTGGCCTACAGTGACATGACGTTATATAGGACAACAAACAGAGGCTGTTGTTAACACTGAACCGGTATAACGGTCAGCAAAACAGCGTCCTACACTAAGTAGCCTACATCAAAAGTAAATGTATACATGCAGGTCAGTCTGTTCTGTTCTGAACTATAGGCTACATTAGGCTACTCAAACAAACACACATAGGCTTATTGCTGAAACACTTTATTGATAACCTAACAAACTCTTGCAGGTTCCATCAAGTAAAGGAAATTCCAGAATAAAAAGCTGAAAGAGTTTTGAATCCCTGAAAAGAGTGTTAAATCTTTGCAAGGCAGGTTTTAAAACATTGAAGACAAAGATATGTATCCAAAACCTCTGCAAAAATTGTAATAGGCTAGTGAAACAATTATTTCACACATTTAAATCTTACTTTCCGCATCAAAACCATAGTTGACAAAACTCTCTGTGTGACATGAATTAACCGCTCATGCTTTTCAGGCAGGCGCCAAATAGTTAGTAAAAAATAGTAGTAACAATGAGAAACATATGGATTTTACTTTAAGATAAAAAAATGTTTTAGCCTATGCAAATAGGCCGATCTAATCTTCAAAACTAAAACCACTAAACTGTAAACTACATGTCAGGAAAGCCTCTAAAAATCTCTGTCTTTTGTTTATCTGTGATGCAAAGTATAGGCTACTGTGTTCATTGGCACATGAGGGAGAAATGTTCATCATTTACAACTATTTGCAAGAACCACAAATTGATGTCAGAGAAGACGCAGTTGTGCTCGCCTAATACCCTCAGGCAGTGCTTGTACCTTTTGCCTGCAATCCAAGTAAGGGTGTGTCTAGATGAAGGCCTACAGCAAGCCAATAACCGGTTATGCGTACTTTTCCACACCAGAGGTTTTCTAAGGACTATATGAGGTTGTTTATAAAGGCTTTCCTTCAGACTGTAGAGGGAATCCTCACACTTCTCCTTTGTGCTTTTACATAATGAGCTGATGACTGAGATGCAGGTTTGACATTGGGCCATCAATCAAACTTCATATTGCTCTTCTGATGAATTGTTAATCTAATCTTGCTTTAAAACCATTAAAACAAATTAATTCCCTTGAACACCCAATCAAGATGCTACACCCTTTTAATGCTAGGCCTAAGTAGCACAAGAGGCCATCTTCTTTTAATAGCATCAGCATCTGATAGTTTTTTTGTTAATTTATCATTCATAGAAAGCTATACATTTGTAAAGAACAAAGCAAAAACTTGTCTCCTGTAGGTAGGTCTATAGTGACATGGCCTGCATGTGCCTAGATTTTCCTGTTTCTCTGGCCATTTAGCTAAGGAATGCCCCTCTTCATTAAGCAGCCCCTAATCAGTGTAAATGCATGCTTTGATTAAACGGTATTGTGAGTCTTAAAATAGTATTATCAGTACACAGTGTAAATAATAGTGTTATTGTGTCAAAGAACATCAATGTAGGTGAAAGGGGTTGTGTTTTGTTTCCCGCGCTGGTGTTTTGTTGAACATTCTTGGTTGCCGTAGCAACACTCCACCCCTTCGCGTCAGTGACGTCCTCATTTTGCTTAGCAACAACGATCGTTTGTGTTGTGACGACGGCTCACTCAACAACATAAAATGAAAACCTCTCTTCTTTGTCGTCTGCGTGAAGAGGCCCCGTGCAAACACGTCATTCCGTAAGCGAAACGAGCCGGAATCTGTCGTTCCCGGAAACACTGTCAGAGTGAGAGCTCTGTCTGTGTTGTGTATCTCAGACGGCGCTCTTTCTATGGTATCTATGGAGTAGACTAGAGGAATGAAACGGGACACCGAACAACCAAAATGCGCCTAGCGGATTGTTTTTGAGTAGCCTACTTTGTTTGACTGGTCGTCATAAACAGTAGCCTTGCTTCCAAACCAGCTTTGCTGTCATACAGTCTTTGTTTTCAACAATGCTCTATTGGCTTAGTTCTTTAGGCAAAGTGGAAATAATTTAATTTTAATTTTTCATTTAACTTGTATTTATCCTCGAGAGACCAATTGAGGGGTGACCCTCATTTTCAATGGTGTCGAGTTCAAACAAATTCCAAGGAAAAACAACAATGCATACACAATATTCAATGCAAATACATCAAATACACAACAACAGGTGAAGAGAAGAAAAAAACAAAAAAACAATTGAAACATTTACATAGTGGTGAAGAGTGGCAGCAATTAAAATTAAATTAAATGGATGAAAGTACAATATAGCCTGATAGACGTAGGCCTATCATAGCCTAGCCTATAAATAAACGATGGGTCCTAAGGACACACTAATTTAGTTGCTGACCATAATAGTAGCCTACTTTGATAGCCTTATAAAAACTGAAAAATAAATCGGACCAAATCAATTAGGCTAATTTAAGCAACAAAGGAGAGTTAATATGCTAGCCTACCTTTTGCAGATAAAATAAAAATAAGATAATCCAAAGGCTATAAATCCCACGTTAGAACATTCTCAACGTTGATTGAGATGCAACATTTGATACCCTACAAAATAGATTGTATAATAATCGCCTATAGGCCTACTATTTTATCATCTTAAAACAATATCTGGGCCATTCTAGCTTTTTTTCTTCTTCATAGGCTTACATTGCAGCAAAGGTGTTTTTAAGGAGCACACTAAACTAATTATCTATTTTCGTCTCATTTGAATTAGGCCTACATTTGAACGCTAATGTTACTTTGATGTAAACATCTGAAACTATCTAAAAATAGATTTTCCCGGTCCGTGCACATTCACGCTCATTGTTCTGGTGAAAGCACGTATTTGAGCTATTAGTGGTGAGGGATTGTCTGCAGTTATGTCCGACCTTTGAACCCTTCTGGTCTCGAGCCGCCTGCTACTGAATGGGCGCAAGAAGACCACCTAATGATGTGCCGGTAAATAAGCCCAGAGGGGGCTGTGACTGCCGGGAAGCATGCCGGTGGCGTATCCCCACTGAGCGGGGGAGAGGCCCCCTCTATTCACCACTTTCACTTCACTGGATCTGTGAGGACATCTGAGACCTAAATATAGCTCACACAGCATATACAATCCCCTTACGGGAGATGAAAAGCTATGCGGGAATAAGGCTTAGGCTACAACGTCTAAGTGCACCGTGCCAATAAACGCCTCAGCATAACTGATTAGTGGACACAATGACAGCGTTGTGGTCTCGTCGATGATCATAACGAGGAAATCAGCCACCAAAATAGTCAATGAATAGGCTAATAGGCTACTTTGAGAAAGGCTCCATTAAATGTCTGCAATAACACAGTAGGGTGGTGTTATGATTTGCAGATGTAGGCTACTGACGGATCTATTTCTAAGTTCAAAAGCTATTCTTGGCTCAAGTGCAGAGGTTTGCCATCCTCTTCTTGAGCTGTGACGCTGTTGTCTGATATAATGCATGGAGGGCGATCCCTTATGGTGATTGTTTCACTTTCTTTTGTGACTGGGAGAGAGTGGGCCACACACAGCCCCACGTCCGTCTGCGCGCTCGTGCGCCACAGCGTGCCCCTGCTCCCCGGAAACACCATATATGGCTCGACCGGTCCATTCAGTGATTGGCTGCTATACTACAGCGACAATTCTGTTGCTGAAGCTCTGTTCATGTATGCAGAGCCGCCAGGTGATAGGCATAAGGTGATATATGTGGATGACACTTCATTTAGAAGCTCATAGATAACCAGCCAGTGTGCTGGAAGCCCTTGTGCGTTAATTCGATCAATCTGGGCTTTACAATGTTGGTCTTAATTGATAAATTGTGGGAACTGTTTTTATAATATTGCACTGTAGTATTTATATAGGCTATTGCAACAGCATTATTTTAATCTGTTTTAAGGATGCCACATAATCATCAGGTCCACTGTTTCAAAGTGTTTATAAATATAGGCTATTGCATTGCTGTTATAGAGTGAAAATACATCTCGTGAACATATGAGGACATAAAGGAAACATAATCTATGTGATGCAGATGCTGCATGACGTAGTCCATTCATGGCGATAGCAACTCTTGCACGCGGGGGTGTCAATAAATATATGCTTGCTATTTTTTTTTATATAAGAGTAAATAAAATAAGTAAGAGTGAAAAGGCCGTGGTATTGCTGTACGGACATTTCAAGGAAGTAATTGTCAAATTGGAAAACAGCTGTTTTCCCCCCTCTCTCACACACCTCTCCCTCTGTGAAATGGTTCAGTCTCACCACACAGATTTCATTCATAAAATTCCAGCTCACTATAAAAGGCGGGCCTCTCCACCATCTGCACAGTTACCATTTATGAACCCGGCTAATGGAATATAGGAAGGGGTTAAGACGTCCGTTTTCCACTTAAAATAGATTATTCTGTCTTTTGCATGCAGACATTTTTGGAAGAGAACATGCATCCAGTAGACACCAGCCCTGAGTTCGACTCATCGTCCAGCTGTAGCACAGCATCGCCGGACGGGGACACCCCTGGGTGCAACCAGACTCCTGACTCGCTTTCAACATCAGTGGAGAGCGCCAAGGTAGAACAGATCTGATCACACACGCCCCCGATCCCCTAACAAAAAAATAATAATCCTAACAAATACGAAAAACTTCAAGATAATTGTAAATATTGGTGTAATATGAAAACTAAATCTTATTAGTAGGTTCAAAATGTTCACAGTTATCCAAGTTCATTTCATAGACAGCTTTTATTAGATTTTTTTTTTATAAATGAAAGTCCCTTGTTTTTTAGTAGATAATTATACAGGCTCTTGCATCTGCAGCGCAATGATGTTCGTGTCTTATTTCTTATATTATTACACAGACATGTCTTGGTCGTGACCTTTCATTTTAGATTAATGATAATGATGAGGAGGATTAATATTACGGGGAAAATAGGCAAAGTGATTTAAATGCAGATGATAGGAGATGTGATGGAGACAGTACTGATATTGTCTTTTTATGGCGTTCCATCAGTACCATTTAAGCACAGCTAAAGGTCACCCACCAACGTGCTTCCTCATTCATCAGATAATCTAAATTACTGTTTGACTGCATACAAGCAAACGCGCGCGTCTCTGTTTGATGTTTCACAGGACATTGACATCAGTGCAGTAGACTCCTTTGTTCCGACCGTGACTGCTATCTCGACCTCGCCGGATCTAAGGTGGATGGTGCAGCCCACGGTCATCACGTCTGTCTCTCCGTCGTCCGGCCGTGCGAAGACCAGAACTCACGGCGCGACCGAGTCGTCTGCCACAGCAGGTGCAAACAAGGCGAAGCCGTCCAACAGGAAAGGGCTGAAAGATAAGGTAGGTAGCCTATGCAAATTTAACCGGTCGGGAGGGGGAAACATAACGTTAGAGGTAGCCAATCAATTAGGCCTACTCTCAATCAGGCAGTCAATTAATCAATCAATCAAGAAGTCCCCCTTTGTCCTGCAATAAGATCATATCCTAGTACCCCCCACCCCCACGTATGCGTTCCAATGATAGAGAAGATATCTGAGTTAGAAATGTAGTTATCGCGATATTTGCAGAGGATGCGATTGCGAAAATGTTTTAACTGTTTGAGTAAATAAAATAAAAATAACGCAGCGAGCAGTGCAAACAATTGACTGCAGGGAGGACCACATACTGTGACTGGATTATGTCTAATGGGTCCAGCGAGTGATCACTTTTAGAGTAAAATGCCTCATGCTTCTCATGAATGGGATTGGAAATTGCATAAACAGTGCGCGTTCACGTGTCTGACTAGAGCGTGCCAGTGGTGCAGCATTTTGACGCCTGAACTGAAAGAGTCTGCACGGGCACCATCAGTATTCCCAGCATACACTGCAACTAAGAATTTTTCTTCCTCTTTTTTTTTATTTGGCAAGTAAAACGGTGCTTCAGAGCCAACTGCTGATATGGCAAATCTTAGCAGGATGCGAATTTAAATGGGCTATTTCTGATTGATTTCAGCCTTCCAAAGAGGAGGAGGAGAGGAGGAGGATCAGGAGGGAGAGGAACAAAATTGCTGCAGCAAAATGTCGTAACAGACGGAGGGACCTGATAGACACTCTGCAAGCTGTAAGTATTAACACACGCTTTATGAACACACACACCCAGCGGCATTCACACAGCACCTCTAGGAAATGCATGGTCATATGGGATAATAATTAGGGCACAACAGGAATGGCTGAAGCGCACCACAGGGCAACTATGTTGTCATGCCTTCCCCGTGCCAAGCTGTTTTTTTCTTTTTTTTTTCACGACTTTGTCCCTTCCCCACCTCAGGAAACCGACGAGCTGGAAGAGGAGAAGTCTGCCCTCCAGACGGAGATAGAAGAGCTGCTGAGGGAGAAGGAGAGACTGGAGCAGGTCTTAGCCTCACACAAACCCTCCTGCAAACTCCCTGCAAATGAGCACAATGAGGAGGAGGAGAAGGAGGGAAGCCCTGAAGATGATGTCAACACAATGCTGCAGGATCCTCCAGCATCCCCACAGCTGCTGTCCATCTTAGAGGATGGAAAACCCCCGGAGAGCAACGCAATTGTCGGAGACTCTCCTTTATGTCAAGACATTGACAATGTCCCCTCCTGCATTCCTGCTGCTACCGCCATTTTGGGGAACTCCAACATCCTCCTGTGCTCAAGCGCAGAGGAGGAGGAGGCTCTGGAGGACTTAAGAGGAGATGACCTGGACGACTTGGTGCCGAGCCTGGAGATGGCAGTGACTTCCGAGATGGCTGCGTCCGTCCCTGACATCGACATGAACAGCCCCTTCTGCCTCTCCGAATGGGAAACCCTGTACAAGTCTGTGGCAAACGACCTTGAATCTCTGAGCACACCAGTCATGTCTTCCAGTCCTACTTGTAGCAATTATCGCACAGTGTTTTCCTTTAATTACTCCGAGATTGATTCCTTGACTGAGGGCTACGAGAGCCTCAAAGGCAGCCTTGGTGCATCGGAGTTAATCAAAGGGAGTCTTAACTCTCCAACACTTTTGGCATTGTGAATGCAAACGAAGATATGCAACAATAGTGCAATTGTATTCTAACCACCCAGCTATGATCTCTCTCTCTCTCTCTCTCTAATAACCTTAAGTAGTTTGAGTCTTTTGATGTTGTGTAATCCTAAACATCAGCGGTTGTGGAGGTGACATGTTTTTTTGTGGCTGTAGTAGGGTGGACTTATTCCATACTGCTGGTGCAAAATTCTCTTGCGACGAGACCTCGTGCCGGTGATAAAACTGCATGCGACTACAAGTCATCCAAGAAGAGTTGGTTCCTGGTTCCTGTGTTCTGAAAAATCCTTTTATGTGATGTGCAGTTAGATCCCGCTCAGTAGCCAAATGTATTTGTAATACTGTTGACAAAGCTGTGTTGTAACAAGTGAAAAATAGCAGTGTTACTAATGTGTATTGTGTGTGCAGGTGCTACATCTTGCTGTAAGGTGTGTCCCCTCCTATACATTAACCCTTCAAGTGTGACCATTAAAAAAAATGGATCATGTCGTGTATTTTATCAAGATGTATTTTATGACATAGTTTATTTTTTTACTTATCAAATATTATCAGAGATGCAAAAAAAAACGTTGTATAATGCAGAAATAAAAACACACAAAAACAACCACAAACTATTTCTTGCTGTTTGCTGTTCATCGAGAACATTTCTTTGAATAAACATTTTCCACCACAGGGCTTTTTTTAGTAACTAATCTGGATCTTTCAATTATATCACATGATCATTTATTAAAGTAGGCTATAGACTACAATTGATTGGGGCACTTTAAAAGCATATTGTTTCTAAAGTGTCTCTTCTGCCAGTAGGCAGTAGGGTACAACAAAACCCATAAATAAGATTACTTTAGATTTTATTTTTGACTTGACTCACGTTTTATGACTGACGGATCCAAAACAGTGACCAAAAAGACCCTGTGAAATGTTTCTCTGTTCCAAGGTTGAAATTGAACCGTTAGGCAAACGTGGGCCAGAACACCTTAAATGTTCAGAAGGGAAATTATTCTATTTTTAATGATCTTATTCATGACAAATGAGCAATAAGATCATGATGCGATATATATAAAAAGATGATATAGTCCTACATTTATTCAGATTTTGAATTGTTTTAATCTTTTCTTCCTCCTCATGCTTCATGTGCCTCATGTGTCTTCATCTGATAATGACCATTTTGTTATATAGGCCTATATGACTTTAGTTTCTCTAGTTTTTCTTTTAACATTATATAGGCCATATGACTGAAAGTTCCTGAACAGCTGTTGTAAAATGTTTCAAAGTCGAGAAAAATCTTTGAACCTTATGCCAAAATAGAAATCTGACAAGCTACAACAAGATAACTCGTCAATGCTGCTGATTAGGATTACGTAACATTATTATAGTGGATGTATGGGCTATAATTGGGTCAAGAATGAATTTTGATCTTCGGGAATTGGCTTACTTTCAGTCTATAAAGATTCCAGTGAGCCTATCTTGGGATTCAGAATTACATAAAGTAAAACCATCGGGGCCTTAACAATGTTCGAAATGAGTGGGAGCAGCAGAAACAGCAGGTTAATTATTTATTCGTGGCTCGTTCCCGACTGTTAACGGTCAAGGGAATCCGATTCTACATCAGTACATTGCGTGCTCTGCGTGACGTCAACACGCGGCTGCCGCATCCTCTCACTTCCCTTGACCATATTTGGCTACTGCAGTTGTTTTGTTTCCACGGCGACGGGTGTCATATTTCGTGACCGAAGGTTGTTACCGGAAAAAGTCGAAGCAGGAGCGAGCAGTGCAGAGTTATTTAGCGTAAACAAACGAAGCTCCCGCATCGATTACAATGGCGGGCATCGCGCGCATGATGGTATGGTCTGGTAGGTAATTTAACAATGCCAGAGCCTTTCTTGGAACAGCAAACGGGATATTTAATGAACACAGTCTGTGTGTGGTTTCTGTCAACAACGAGCATACAGTTTCAAGGCAGCACTAACGCCTCAGTTGATGCACTTAATAGGCCTAACCGCAGTCGGTAGCCTACAAATTATTATTTTACGCATGCCAGAAAGCCTTTTGTTGAACGTTTTACAACACAGGCCATCTGCCAAGTAGGCCTATGTGAGAAGTGCAGTAGGCCTATTTATATTCGTCAGCAGGGGGAGCTACAGCGCGAGCAGTGTCAAACACCAAACAGCCTCTCAGCCCCATGTGTGTGAGAGAGAGCGAGATAGACAGATGGATAGACAGATAGACAGAGAGAGAGCGAGATAGACAGATAGATAGAAGATAGACAGACAGACAGATGGATATAGATAAATAGATAGGCTAGATAGATAGATAGATAGATAGATAGATAGATAGATAGATAGATAGATAGATAGATAGATAGATAGATAGATAGATAGATAGATAGATAGATAGATAGATAGATAGATAGATAGATAGATAGATAGATAGATGGGAAATAGAATAAAACATTTTCATAGTCCATTTACTTTATTGATCGCTGAAGGGAAATTGTTGCACTGACCAAGTAGACATAGTAAAAAAAGCAATAATCAAATGTACCTTAGGAATGAGGAGATTTTTGGAGGGCAAGGACATTTTGGCAAGTCATCATAATTCTGGGATGGACTGTCACAGGGCTGTTTGAGGGTTCAGACTTGGTTTTGAGGTTTAGGTTTGAATTGAGTATAGGTTTAGTGAATGTTAGGGTAAGTCCATTATTCATGGTTATGATAAGGGGCTAGTGAATGCAATACGTGTCCTCACAAGTATAGCTGTACAAACAAATGTGTGTGTGTGTGTGTGTGTGTTGCTATTTTAGAGTGGTGATGGATGGACCTGTCCACAACTATGATGTCCACTGACTCACCCTCTCTGTCCGCTGCCTTTGTTCCATGAAACTCTTTTGCGTGCAGCAGTGCGATGCTCCTCATCTCTGTGGCCTGTTTTCATAGTTGTAAAATATCACATAGCTAGAGTTGTTCACAACCAAGCATCAAGCCACAGCTTTACTGGAAGAGTTTGTTTTCCTTTTTTTTTGCCTGTGTTATTGCTTGTGTATTTATTTAACTTAATTTTAACGAGAAAAGAACATGAAATACCACGTTCAAAGTGATGTTTACATATAGGCCTAAATACAGATTATCAGCCAAATGTATAATAAGAAGCCTTATATGCAACAGTTAGGCCTGGACAGTTATATATTATCATATAACATGTTCTTTTAATGCATTACGTACATGTTTGATGTGATGTTAAAGCAGGAAATATATGTTGTAGCCGGCCATTTTAACATACAGTATTTGACAAACTCGTCAAGTTTTCAAATTAAAATCCGAATCTCCTACATAATTTACAACTATAGCTAGTTTTCAACCAGTGGTTACCCCGAGTTGGTGTATATGATATTTTCAGAATCGGTATGGTAATCAGATCTTCTAGTCAAAGTCACAAGATGTTAAAATTTTGTTTGAATTCACAATTTTACTCAGGTAAATGTAAAGAAGTCTCAACAGCAAAATCCACTTCAAAGTATGAAAAGTAGACGCAGAATGGTGAATTTTTTATTATTGGTCCACTATTATTAGGCTTATACTACTGGATAAGTATCGCTGATGCATTAGTATCTGATCTGCAATTAATTTAATATATTAATTGCAGATCAAATACTATACATATAAGCAGGAACCTGAAGATGAAACGATATGGAATTCAGCCATGATTCATTTTATTAATTAAAACTTTGATTTTCCTACTGTGGCATGTCAAACTGTCAGTTACACTTAACCCTTAAGAAGAGCTGGTTTTTAATAGATTTTGAAATGAGGAAATATGATTACTTATAAATAGCAATACAATGGTCAACTCCTACATCTACACCTATCACACAGTTATTAGTCATTTTCATTTGCCATTGTTAAACAAAGCCTCCGTTCACTTTTTAAAGGTTTATTTACTGGAAATATGTGCATATGTAGCCTATTTGTTTATTCGTGTTTTATGTGTGTTTTTTGTCTGTTTATGACGGTTGAACTAATATGCATTTTCCATTGTAATGCATTGACCTGGCCTGACTAATGCATAAAATTAAATAAAACATGGAGAATTCAAAGGGCAGCTTTACCGCTTACTGCATAGCGTTTCAGGATGGGATTACGCCCGGTAACACCAGCAGTCTGTAATATGTCTCACCATGCTTAGTTACAGATCGCTATCTTTCTATTATTTGTTGTGTGCTCACAGTTTCCACCTCTGTAATCTCATCCTCATACACCTCCTGACCACTCCGTTTCCTGCTTGCTGCGATATTCCCAAGGAAGTGCTATATTTACGGGGATAAATCAATGTCATGCAGGTTTGTGGGAAAGACTGGGTCACCTGACATGAGTAACGCTATGAGGGAGCGACGTTGCCAAAGACGGTTTTGATATGTGCATGAATTCGGACACAACTGGAAATGGGATCTTTAATGATACAATAGCGCTGAGGGGGTCCTCGCGCAGACTCTGTTTGACTTCTGTTCTGAGTGTTGATTAGCACTGCCTTGTATAAAGCTGCAAACATTTAATTTCCTTATATAAGGGAATGTGCTTTTTATAGACTGGGATGCTACATGATATGGTGGAATAACATCAAATGGTGAATCCATGTCTCAGCATTATGACAGGGTGAGCAGGATCAGTGAAGGGGGGGGGGTTGTCAGCTATCATGCCAGCCTTTTATCAAGAAAGGGGGATGAAGATTGAAGAGTCAACACAAGTGCACTAGGCTATTGATTTGATATCTGTGAATGGAGTCGGAAGGAGTTGCTGTGACGTTGTGGCATCACAATTCAATCCATTAACGAGAGCTTGTATCTAATCCACGTGTGTCTTGGATGAGCAGGAGTGTGTTATGTTTCATGTTCGTATACGTAAGAAGGAGAATGGAGAGTGGTTTATAGGAAAGATATAAATGTTTCAGTTGAGACAATGATTGTATTCATCATGTACAGCACTTTAATGCATGATTTGTTTTACTTTGTCTCTATGCACACATTCATGCCATCTTGTGCACAGACTATACAGCAGTGCAAAACTGAAGTTTGGTTTGAATAAACTATGACACACACACACACACACACACACACACACACACACACACACACACACACACACACACACACACACACACACACACACACACACACACACACACACACACACACACACACACACACACACACACACAATAAAAGTTTCCATTCACTCACAGATCATTGCTGCAGGGTTTTAAATAACCTGTCTGAAAAGGGTGCATCGGTACGTTTCTAGACGTATTTTGACGTGGTCTGCGTTTGTCTGAGATTATTTTGAAAGAACAAAAAAGGAAGGAAGGAAATGAAGTGGGAAAAATAATGTTTGCCTACAATGTCTGCAGCGTGGCGGATGATGAGTCAGGATGGTGTCTGGAGGCGTCTGGCCTGGTGGGTATTTCCCAAAGATGTGCTGCTGGATAACATTACAACTAAACACATTAACTTAAACTACAGGTTTGAAGCAGGCTGATCGTTTGATGAAAATGACTAAATGTGACTTGTTTGTTGGGATATAAAGAGACGGAAAAACATTATGCTTGGTTGTGCAAAAAGCAGTTTGATAGTTTTTACCTTGACTGGCGCCCACACTGCGTACGTTTGGCAAAGCTGAAGAAAACCACAAGTTGCACTCCCTCATTCATTCATCATTAGGCCAGCTGTTGAAAAGAGCACCCAAGATAATTTTTTAATGCAAAGACTTACTAGAAGATTGGAAAAGACAAATTTAAAGATCTTGATGTACTGTATATATGTTGAGATATGATTCTGAACATACAGGATCAGACTGGGATTATTCTACAGCAGCAGTGTTTCGGCTCATTTCTGTAGGCCTACTCCTACCCAATCATGGCTTCTTTATTAAAAATCAATCTGAACTTTTTTTTTAAACAAATTAACGTGCCTTGCATACTTGGTCTGCATATGCAGACTGGTATATTTTTTCAGTGTGCCATTATAAAGGCTTATTGTTCTTGGCAGGGACGATTTCCTCTTAAAAGGCTTAAAGCGCCGAATGGGCCTGCACCGTGTGTGTTCGTGTACTGAGTGACATCTCTGGCTGCCTCCTCTGCAGCCACAGAGGAATTTAGTTGAAAGGCTACACATGCGGAAGGAGAGAGAAAAAAAATTATCTAAAGATGTCCAGGACATCCCCCAGTTTTGTGAAATATGTCTGCTTGTTGGTCCAGTTCTGCTTTAATAACCCAAAATGCCTCCCCCTAATATTTGTCATCTATCTTAAGAGCGACTGTGACGCACTGCCCCGACCTCCCCTCAGATTCGAGACATAAATCACAGCAGAACCAAATTAGAATCTAAAAAAAGGAACAGAGTGGGGTATTTTCAGTGAGTCTCTAATAACTTGGCTGCTTTTTCTAGCTGGAATAGTCCAGATAGCATCATGTAAAAGCCAACAGAGCCTCATGGTAAAGATGAAAACTTTGATACTTAGATATTATAACAGCACACTCTAGAATGGGGGCTGCTCTTAATCAAAACACATTAATTTGATGACATTTGAAGATAACACCCCCATACTGTAGATTTTTTGGGATATTTTATTGCAGATCTGTTGTGACCTTGGTATCGACAATTGTAATTGTTAAGAATGTGATACTATGGCTATGTATGTAGAAAACAATGCATGACAGTCATGCACAACTGTAGAGAGATAGATAGATAGATAGATAGATAGATAGATAGATAGATAGATAGATAGATAGATAGATAGATAGATAGATAGATAGATAGATAGATAGATAGATAGATAGATAGATAGATAGATAGATAGATAGATAGATAGATAGATAGATAGAGAGAGAGAGAGAGAGAGAGAGAGAGAGCGAAAAGCTTATTAGGGGTTGTCTTAGTCCTTGAGGTGAAGTCAGCAATTCTGGAGAACGCTTGTTGTCAATATTATTCTTTGTCAAAATCAGTGAATATCTCCTCATGATCCACTACCTGTCTGTACTTTGTGTGAACTGAAGAGAAATCTAGGTTTTGTAAACTTATATGTTGACAAAGGGTATGTAACCAAAGGGGGCCCACCGTAGCCAGCAACATGCCCGTTTACAGAGCCTATAGGCTGTGTATTAACACTGGATTTATTTTCATTGCACACAATGTACGGACAGGTATCGGATCATGAAGAGAAGAGATGTTCACTTATTTTGAGGAAAAGTGATTTCCACAAATGTGTTTTCCACTTTTGCGGACTCCACCTTTAAGGGTATAAGTATAACTACCTGTCCCTATAATGTGCTTTAAACAGACACTTTTATACGAGATGTCCAGTTGGATGTAGTTACCACTGTCCACACTAGAGGGAAGCCCCACGCCCTCCCAGCTCAATACTTTCTATTTTGGCCTTTGCAAGAATAAGGAGGGTAGCACTTTGTACACTAAACAGGAAATGCCATCTCTTCTCTTTATTGGAAATGAGAGGTTAACATGATGTCAAAAAAAGGTTTGATTTGCAACTATATAGAGTAGGTGTTTAATTACTTTATTTGTGTCACTTGTGGGTTGCAAGTTTTATTTTGGTAATTAAATTAGTCATTTGATGCCAGGAACCAACCATGGCTGTTGACCTCTGAGTTCCTTTTAAGAGCCTAAACGGCTAATAAACGTTGTTTGTTCTCTTGATATTTTTGTATAGCCATTTAACTTCAAACATCTTCTTAGCTGCATCCTTCCCCTCTAAGGGTAACAATGAAAAACAAAATATATTTGTTTTGCACAAAACTATTTGTTTATAAACTATTGTTTTTTTTATATGACTTTCCTAATTTTTTTCCTCTATTATTTCATGTAAGATACCTGTCCGTTTAACCCTCTCAATGTAACAATCTGAGGAGGTAAATCACTCTTGAATAAAACTGCTTTCGTCCACACAATAGGACAGTGTTTTTTTTTTTTAGTTTGTGTTTTTGTTATTAACATCATATTACGCAAATGTAAGTTATCATACAAAAAAAGGAATACAATGTTTTGGTATAGTTAATCATCTGGGAGGTAATCCGAGGTTAACTGATCACTTCACGTTCACGTCCATGCACAGTGTGTATTGAGTTTATTTATTTTTTTAATATGGAAATGGGGCTGCCCTCAGTTGCCCATGCACTGTGTATAAACTACAGCCTTTTTCAGCCTCGTCTGTGGAAATAAAGATAGCTGGACAAGAGTTCTTCTGCTTCGTTCCTCTCACTGCATTTACTGTAAATGCATTCACTATATTACAGAGAAATATGTCTCGTTAAAGAAAAACTCTCTCACACTTTGAAAACCCCTGCACTAGATTAAGAGGTTCAAATGTATTTTGAAAAAGCAAAACAAAAACATACTCAGATAAAGATGTTTAGAATGTTTAAAAAATATGTTTAAAATGTGTAAAATAGGAACAGAGTTGTTTAAAATGCTGAAATTTGTTCTCTGAGGGGGGGCTCACTCTAACCCCTGCAATAGGACATACCTTGTGAGGAGGGGGTCAAGCCAAGAGTAGACACTGATTTCTTTCAGGGGTCGCATGCCATAAAGGGTGGGAGCTGTGCAACTCTAATACATGTATTCAGATAGTCTGACTGACTTCAGACTTTGATTCGACCACACTTGTCCAGCTTGGCATTTTACTATCAAGGGTTCAATCTTCTCTTGTCCATCTTTTTTTAACACATGAAACACCTGCAGACTAGTTTATATCCAAAACATTTTTGTTGTCGTCTCGTTCATGTCTCGTGGTGTGTTTACCCCAAGTCTATCTCTCTATCTGCCCTCAGCTGAAAGTTTCCTCTCCTCCAGTCCCTGTATGTTTTTTTTTTTTTTTTGGTTGCTATGGGTGGAGCAAAACAAACCTCTGTGTGTGACTCCAGCACCTCCTCTTACATTATTTTCATCCACGCTTACGTATGGGAGAGCAGTTCCGCATTCCTCAGCTCTCACAGACCTGATCAGTACTTAAACGGGCTGATGCAACGATTCCAGCTAGTTCCACAGCCTCCATCCTCACTCCTGACTCTACCACCGGCACGTTATTACTGCGGATTTTTGGACGCACAACAGGTAAATATGACCGCGCACAAGGACGTCGAGCTACGTTGCCATTGTTTGTTTTTGTGTGCTAATAATTAGCTAAATGTTGGTACAGGCTTGCCATATTTTATTTTATGTTTTGCACTTTTATCACCACGTTGTAAAGGCTCGACACACTGCATCTAGCTTGTTATATGAGTTTCCTCTGCGCGATATTGGTGTTAGTTAATAAATATAAATAAATGTCGAATTAAATGCTGTGTTAAAAGTCTGAGGTGGTCATAGTTTAAAAGTTTGCTCGTGCTTGGCTCGTTACTGCACGAGCCAATGTGTTGCTGCCACAGCCGTTAGGTACGTTGTTGTTACAACTGTTGTAGCAACAGGAGCTTTACTGCTCGTTATTTACGGACCCATTAGCTAAAATAAACACCAGCTTGTGAAGAACTGAGGGTATTTTCATCTCGGGAAGTCTTAATTTCAGTGTTTCCGAACAGGAGAAGTGTCGGTCAGAGCCGTGGAGGCAGTTATGTAACACAGTAGCCTACACGCTGTGGGTCTTTCAACGTAACAGTTAGGAGCTGGTCTGCTGCACCGACCAAACTACACGGAGCCTGCAAGGATTTATAGATGCACATTAAATAAAAACACGTGAATTACACTTTGTCACTGTTGTACAGTTATGTCATGTGTCTAGCCTGTTGCAACACTAGGATCGGCCTGTTTGTTCAGTCCATCTACCTTTGTCCAACTCTTCTAAACTACTTTCACTACTGTTACTCAAATAAGTCACTTTGTACGCAACTGTCTGCAAGATATATAATAATCTAAGAATACCAGATTGAAAAAATATTTTAAGATAAGTGTTGTTTCTCTGTTTATATGCATAAAGCAGTCCCAATTTAGGCTGCAAATAATGATCAATCAGGTGAAGTTTTAAAATATTTACTTTTGATGGATCAACCTCTTAATTTATATCATGTAGCCTTCACGTCATAAAACCTTCACATCTGGGAAATAAGAAACAGAATGTGTTCAGCTTCACGTAAACAAATTGATTATCAATTATCAGCATCAATCGTTTCAGCTCTCATAACATTACTAGTTCCTCAACCATGAATAGTAACACATATCTTGTCACCTTTCTGCAGCGTCCAAACACAGTTGCATCATTGACAGAAGACTACTGACCAGCTTTCTCTGAGTAAGTACAGTGCATTTAAGAAGTTTGAGATTTAATTCATTAATCAGGGATACTCTCTTGGGTATCACCTTCTGCTGCACAAAAAAAAAAAAAGTGTCTTGGCGTAGCTAGTTCACCTTGAAACATAAGTGATGTAAATTAAGCATGTTAGCACAGGAAAGAATGTGCCCTCACATTGGCTCATACTAGTAGTCTTTGCTTTGGCCCATCGTAGTGCTCATGTTCTGTGTGATTAACTGTACCTTTTCCGTGCTGGATAAGGGAAACTCTTTGTGTGTGTGCCCTGTCCTCACGTGAATCTACTTGTTATTTGTTGTTATCTTACTTGTTAAACAGACTCCAATTTTACATTTCCCCTTCATCACAACAGCAATTATATGTATATGCAATTCAATTTCCCTGTGCTGTTGTGATGACCCAGTAAGTAATCATCCTCTTGTGCACATTAGGGTCTTTTAAGAAAGGATTTATACTTAACCGTGTAACAGTAACTTCATCTTGGCCAGAGGTAGTTTTGGTCATCTGATGGATTGGGGTTGATCATGTGTGTGGGTTTGTGACTTGTAAGTTCATAGGTTAAATGTTTTCCTATATGGCAAGTGCATGCTCGTACAACTACATGCCACACGGGGGGGGGGGGGGGGGACTATTCATGTGTTTATGTGTTATGTGTTCTTTAGATACGTGTTTCCTTTGTGTCTTGATGTGTGTTTGCGTGTGTCTAAGTGATCGAGCGTGCGTTGCAGAGGGTTTTTAAATGCCCCACAGCCTGCCTGGGCACATCCGTTGGATGCTTTCTGCATAAATGGAACGCTGCAGTGGATTAATGGGGAAGGGCTGGCGAGCCGACAAGCAGCACAGGGCCGACAGGGCTGAGAGGCTGGACGTGGGCGCACAGGGTTTATTTTAAGTAGAAATGCCTTCCAGTGCGTCTCCGGAGAGCAGGAATTGCCAAGCTGCACCCCAGTACACTGAATAGACGGCAGACGCATTGCAAGCGAGCGAGCCAACTAAGCAACAGCTAGACTCAATGATACTAATACTAATGCTGTAGGGGGGGTTAGCTATTCACTGCTGCGTGTATCACATTATCAGTATCACATTGTAGTCCCCATAAGCCTTTCCACATGGCTTGTAAAAACAGTCTGTCAGGACAGGGTAGATGTACTTTGTAGAAGCAAACACCCGAATGTCCAAAGGTGTAACTGAGAAAGAGACATTAAAGCCAATGTTTTTTTAGTGTGTTTAAAAAAAAATAGCCTTTACATAGTTATGATTTCCAGATTTCCTGAATTTCTCCTGGACTTGAAGCCAGTTCACTCTGTTTGCACAGAAAACAAGTCTTGTCACTAAATGCTGACCTAAACATTGACATCTAGCTCACAGCCCTTTAGAGCAACAAAAGCATTGAACAACACATAGTACAGTGCTGACACTGGGGCTTGTTTCATCAGAACAAACGTCTGCTTGACGTTGGGGCAGATGAGGAAATATCACCCAAACTATAAAACAGAATTAAAGTGACAACCGCACATTACGCAATAGTGATGATTGCTTCAGCAGGCGGCATTAAATCAGATTTTCTGCACTCAGTTGGCCAATATCTTATTGTCAGGGATTGCACATAATTTGCCTTGGATTGGACATGGATGTGAACTCCATACCTTTGTAATGGCTTTCGTCTGACTTTTGTATTTAGATTTATTTAATCCACGTCTGAGCCAAGCCAAAACTCAGTGCCATGTAAAGTCTAATCCTGACTTACAATGTGCAGAAAAATAGTAACATTGGAATAATTCAAGCAGGACCACCCAGAAGCAGAATATAGATGTGTGACTGTTTAAATGGCATGAAGCAGGCCAAGCAGGAGTCCAGCCAACGATCACATCGTAATGTTCGAATGAACACAACCACAGTCCTCTTGCCTTGTGCATATCTGCAGGTGCTTTCTGTTTCAATTTGCCTGAAAATGAAACTCTACAATAAAATGCAATATTTAAACCTGCTGCTCTCTTGTGTAACTTCATTGTGTACAAAAAACAACCATTGTACTCCAAGTTGCTCACACTGCTAAGGCATCCAAATTGTGAAAGGGAAATTCAGCTTGCTCATTAATGCTGCAGCTGTGGCTCTCCTCATTGACTCTAATGCAAGGTTAATTGTTCATAATTGCGTTGAATTGCTTTGCAAAATGTTTCATAGCATTCACAAGAGGAATTTTGAAAGATTCCCTTTCTCTGTGGCAGCGACGTATTTAGCACATAAGAGTGGCTGAATTAGAAATGAAAGCTAAAATGAAAGTTTCACGGCCAGAGATGACCGCAGCATCAGGACAACAGCCATTATTATTGCGTCTCTCTCCTTCTTGTGCCTGTGTCTTGTCCCTCCAATGAAAACATAACGATAGGGCCGGAGGAATGCCGATACTGTATATTTGGACTGCCCTGTCCTCGAGGAAACTCGGTGCCAAATTCCCTAGTTTCCTCAGAGGATTGCGAAAGGCTGTAAGTCAACACACAGCCTGACTGAGTGCAGACGGTAATGATGATCGCCAAGACCTTGGCCAGAGATTGAGAGAGCGTGCCTTGGCCCGAGCCTTTGCGCTCATTGTTCACCTTCAGCGCTCATTGTTCACCTTCAGTGCTCATGTAGCGTTGGAAGCTGTATCTTGCAAGAGTTTTGCAAGATGCTGGCGTGTGGACAGTGCAATGCCTTATTAGTAAAAAATTAGACTTTAATAAAGTATGCTGACAAAAGTTGGGTCTATCAGCATTTTGGAAAGTGTTCACGTCTTTCCCGTAATTGCCACTACACAGTGATTTAAAGTTTGGCTTTCTGGCAGCACAAACCTACTTTGTGTCTCAGGAAAAGATAAATTGCAGAGCAAATACTTTGGACCCCTGCTTTCAGTCACCGACAGTAGAGGTAAAAAAACAACAGTATATGAAGGTAATGAGTAGCCTTTGAAAGCCCTCTGTAACCCCCCACTCCTCTCCTTCACCGTCTCTATAGGGGATGAGGATAATAGGGCCTCCAGTCGTGCTGCTGGCTATTGGTAAGAGGGCTGAATTCCTCAGCACTGTTAATTGCTCTCAGGAATGATTCAGGAAATGGACACATTTAGTCGAGCTGAAGACAGACAGAGTATGTGAGCAAAGAAACTAGCGGATTGTAAATGTATATAGGACACAGTCACTGCCTGCATAGTAGTCACATATATAGTGGGAACCCTCTTCACACACACCTCCAACTATCTACGGCTGGCATGCATTTGGATTAGTTTTGGGCTGAAGCCAGAATTTAGGAAGGTTACGGCCCTATATTTCATAACTAATACATGACATTTCTGCTCCCCGCCCTTTGGCTTCAGCTCGTCTCCTCTCCGTTAGCCCTGAGAGGCGGCGTCGCTGGGCTGTGTAGGTGTCTTTGTCTGAGGCTAGTGTGGGCCTAAAGCTGTGGCACTGGCTTTTCTGCTCCACTGCAAAAGCACAGTAACAACGTTGCATCATCAAGCGCTGACCACTAATCCTCCACTGCAGTATGCCCGCCACGGACAGAAAAAAATACCCCTCTTTTTAAATTGTAAAAATCACTTTGACTCATTTAGGTATAACTATGCATTGCGAATTCCCTTTGTACAGAGGAGACTTCCATGTCTCGAGGCTTGGTGTGTTGATTTTGCAAGGGGGGATTTTAAGACACTTGGTGTGGCAGGTTGAAAGAGACTGAACAGATTAAACATAAAAAGACACTTTCTTGTCAACTTAAAAGTCACGTTTAAATCAAAAGCAAGTGTTTACAACAGTACAATAAATTGTGTGGAATGGCGTGCAACTCTCTTTATGTCTCATAATTGATAGGCATCTTGCTTCAGATGTAATTTCAACTTTTGTTTTGGAGGCCGCTGGCAAAACTATATCTGTGGGCTTTTTATTTGTGTGATATGATGTCATGTAGACAAATATAAGGTTTATGTATGTTCATGTACTGAAACTGAATTTGTGGTGAGGGCTGCCGGCGGGCTGCATGCTTTAACAAGCCATAACAAGGAATGGGGGCTTTCCCTGGAATATGTCTGATTGAGCAGGGTTGCATTACAATGAACTGCAAATGAGCCTCATAGACTAGGATTTTTTCTGATTTTACTTGAAATTGTGTTCGTCCAGGCCAGAGCCTAATCGGAGGCTGCACACTGGTCCTGAGTGTCTGGCCAACTTGGATATTGGACTCCATTTTGGCTCTGAAAGCGATTTGCACAGTCATTCCTAATGGGCGCTTCAGTTCCTGTGGATGTTCTGTGAGCCCAAAGGTTTGGATTGCATCTTTTGAATTCCAGCACTTATAGGTTCGGCCGCAAGCAATATACAAAAAAACACAAAATGCTCTTCAGCTTCATGTTGGGGGTTTTCTCATGTTGTGCAGATGCAGCTAGACACCATATACAAACTAATTTGAGTCTGCACTCTTGATTAATAATAAAAAATGTGTTTGTAAGTTTACAGAGGTTGCTGCTCTAACAAATACAGTAGGGAATGCAGCCGTTGAGTGACTTCAGCCCAACATACTGTATTATGCTATTGTCTGGCAATTTCATTAAAAGCCGTCTCTTGTTCACCTGTGGATTAGCTGCCATATGGTTCGCCTTGTTCTAAGACAACCTCCCCTGCAGACAGTGAAGGCCTTGGCACCTTCAATTCCTCCACCTCTTGTGGGTCTTTTGAGAGAGAGGGAATTTTGTCTGAGAGATTTTTTTCTTACCAGGGCTGTCTTGTTCTTTTCCTCTCCAGCAATAACAACACACTGCTGCCAAATGCAGTGTAAATGGGAGTATACATACAGTGGGAGAGAGGAGAAAGAGGGAAGGAGTCAGGATTTAAGTAATAAAATGCCTCATTGGACACTGGGTCCACACACCAAGTTGTCCTTCGAGTATATAAATCTTTGAGACCGAAGGTGTTAGGGAAAAGGTCAAAAGTTTTGTGAACGGCTGACAGTTGATGTACTGTAATATCTAATCTTTCAGGTAATTAAATAGGAATTGTGGTTACAACTCATGAACTCATGAACTGAAATGTATGGTAGATGAGAAGGTAGAAATAAAAAAGTGAAGCATTATGTGACACATGCATCTTAGAGGCTTACTCATTTAGCAGAGAATCAACACTATTCCAATTCAGCATGGGATTTCCTCTTAGTAAAAGTGAGCCCGTTTGGTTTCCACCACGCTCGACAGTAAACTGCAGTCCAACTGTGAAAACACTCTTTGAGACCAACCCATAAGCAGGGTGGAGTACATTAGAATAGAGTTACATAAGCTTGTTTTTTTCATTACCTCTTCTGTGGCTTTTGTAATAGTGAAAGAAAGAAAAACTTGGTTTAACTTACAATACAGTCGGCCTGTCGGCTAGTCACCCACCAGCAAAAGTCAGCTGTTTCCGCAGAACCTCACAATACACGTCCTTGTTGGATTCATGAGAGGGGCTTTGTTCGGTTTGTGCCCAACCTGTAGCGGTCCGGCTTCAGCCCAACGCTCTGGAGGCAAAAGTGAATTAAGCATTCAATGAAGAAGTCACACTGATATCATTGATCTTTTTTAAACTCCTTGTAGCTTTTAATCCTAGCTGACATCTTGTCAGTGTGCTAAACTTCAAATTTTATTCTATACATGTTTGCCCCATCTCATTTTCTTATTTTAACATATTTCTTCCCCCCAAAATAAATATTGAATAGTAGGAGAAACAATTTGCTTTCTAAAATTCACTAGTCCCTCTGCCTCTCCTCAAGAGATTGCAGGGATGGGCAGGGTACAGTCGGCTCATGTTACCCTGTTCCCATCTGTAACATTTGTTTTTTATTTGGCCATCAGAACTTTTCCAACTCATGGGTTTACAGTAATTAGAGAGGCGTCTTAATTCTCCAGCCTCTTCCTTTACTCCTGCACAAGTTCTCCTTTTTACTCCTCTCCATCCCTCATTCCTTTCTGATTACATTATAGGGAACTGTGGTCAATCATTCTAAACTACCCAAAATTGTTGTAAGAGGGTGGTAGTGGAATGCACAAGCGTTACCCGCTCTGTTTTGACATGCATGCTTTTCATATGCCTCCGAATCCCTTTTATGAAAGAACCAAGTGAACAGTCCAGACAAAAAACACTTTAAACCTTCATGAGCATAAGTGTAGAAGATGTAATCACATCAATGGGTTTCATTGCTTTCCTTTCATGTGAAACTACCCAGTTGAGTGTGTAGCTGCTGACAGTGTGGAGTTTGTTTTTTCACTGGCTGCTGACTTAGAAGATAACACAGCTGTCAAAGCTGTCGACGTTTGATACATTCCTGGACGCAGCAACAAGTATTTAGAAAGATGCTCGATGACAAGGACAGAAGACAGTACATTAAGCTTTTTGTGGGATGGTTGCCAATGCTATAAGATCATAATAAAGATTAAAGATACAGTCCGACAGCAGCAATATGATAATGGAAGAAAAACGACAAATGTTTAGCTCATATTTCCTCCACGGAGCAGGAGAATGAAAATTAACTCTTTACAAAAATCAGGGAACTAAGTACAAAAATACTGGATATCTTAAGTTGGTTTAATTTAAAATATCTAGAACTAGGTGGTTTTGATGTGTAAACTTAAATACAATTAAAATAAAAACTTTTTGCTCTTGACTGTATTCTGAAACAATAATAACGTTGAGTTTTTATTGTCTGTGAGTTCTGTTGAAGCTTGAATCTCTGGTCCTAATGGTTCCCTCTGCTCCTCTGTTCTCTGTCCCCATAGCGGCGGTGGTGGCCGGGTGGGACATGATGCCGGGACAGATCCCTGATCCTTCGCTGGCAGCGGGCTCCCTGCCAAGCCTTGGCCCGCTGGCCGGGATCTCGGCCACCACGCTCACTGATCAACTCAAGCTGGCAGACTTCCGCCAGCTGGGCGCCATGCTGTCCCCTCTGCATTTCCTGGGGAGGCTGGGCAAGAGGCCGCTGGCCATCAAGACAGAGGTGAGGAGCAGGAAGAGAGATGAGACCAAAAGAGGGACTAGTGCAGAAGTTTGTGTGTGTGTGTGTGTGTGTGTGAGAAAGATGTGCATTAAGTCAGAGGGTACAATCAAGAAGGAGGGCATTAGATTCAGGATGTGTAAAAGTCCTCTATCAAGTTAGGTTTGATCATTTTCTTAGGGTAAGGTCTCCAACTTACATTTGCCAATGAACCAAACTATTCACTTTAGTATCACAGGCATGTTGATTCATGTTCATGATCTTAAGTGATGGAAATATAAGAAAGAGAGCTGTAAATAATGAATGCACTTTGAAGTCCATTTACTTATTTATTATACTAGGCTGTCCATTAGTTCAAGTCCTTTTGGACAACTATTTACTTGATTCACTGACTTTTACTTATATTCTATACAGCATTACTTAGTTTTTAAACTATTATACTACACGTTTGTTTACTTATTTTATTATGCCTTTTACTTTGTTGCACTGTCCCTTTTTTTCCTGTAAAAATATAAATTTCCCCCGCTGTGGAATGAAATATCTTATCTTATGATATATTCTGGTGTTCAGAAATTAAATATAAATGTCCTGACAGCACCCTTGTCATATATAGAACATACTTTAGATGCATTGTATGTTGGTAATGGCTCCCTGTCATACAACATTTTAGAACCAAACAATGTCTATATTTCAAGTATATAAGTAGATTTGAGTCGTAAGTGTATAAACGTACAGTATGTGGACATGATAAACTTATTCATTCAAGTACAATGTTGCCCCCTCTAGTGCTGACAACAAAAATTACTACTGAGGTTACACTACAGTATATATTTGTTTAATCTAGGTGATTATTACTAATAGCTTAAAGGTTTGTCATTTTTTTTAGAACATAATGATCTGATTTAGTTCTTTATAAAATACAGTCATATAATGCCTATTTCTAGCATTAACAATATGTGGTGTTTGCAGATGGATGAAGATGACGATAGGAGGAAACGGAGGCGAGAGAAAAACAAAGTTGCAGCAGCTCGATGCCGAAACAAAAAGAAGGAACGGACTGACTTCCTTCAAAGGGTGAGGTCATGACACAGCACTGCATACTAATGAGAAGAAGCACAGTTTAGGGTAGTAGCTCAGCTGATTGAAACCTGACTTCAGCTAACCTGAACAGCAGGCTCACGTTGAAGCCTTTTAGCCCAGCTCAGAACTCATACAAGCCTGGTTTAAAAAAAAAAAGGCTCACTCTACCTGCATCTAAATGATTCAATATCTCTGTCCAGGAATCAGAGCGTCTGGAGATGGTGAACTCCGATCTGAAGGCCCAGATTGAGGAGCTCCGTATGGAGAGGCAGCAGCTCATGGTGATGCTCAATCTCCACCGGCCCACCTGCATCGTGAGGACCGACAGCGTCAAGACGCCAGAGAGCGAGGCCAACCCCTTGCTAGAGCAGCTGTCTGCCGACACCAAGTGAAACAAGGAATGCAGGGACGTGGAGTCCCTGGAGCCCTAAACTAGCACCACTGTGGCAGCCATCAAAATGAAAACATTACTGACAGTACATTTTCTAAAAAAGCACTTGAGCTCCAAGCTGAAGACTTTTGGAGACTCTGCCCAAAGACCTGAGGTTGTAGGGCTTCTTAAATACTGCTACATAAACTGGCTCTGTCCATTGGAAGACTGGAATTACCCAGCTCATCTCTACATTAAGTGTTGTTGTTGACACCCGCTGTGCCTAGCTGTTACTTCAACCATCTCTACATAAAGGGACCAATGGAAACCGTAGAGTAGGACAGGAAACAACGCCGAGGAAACACACTAATATCAATATGGTGCTCTGTTACAAAAGCCCTGAGTAGGTTGTGTGGCATTGTTTCAATGCAGAGGCCTGCAAAGGCTTAGTGTTGTGCAGTTTTCCTTTGTTTGCTAGCCGAAATATAGAGGTGTAGAGTTCTTAGTAATATACAATACTCAATACACCAGACTGAGGAGAGTTATTTGTTTTTTTTGTTATGTTGATTTCTACACCCTGCCTGGACGATGGCAGTGACCGGTTGATCCGATTTGTGGTGACGCTGGCGTCATGAAAAAGCACATATACACAAAATGTTTACACGGTTGTTTTTTGGACTTTGTTGTCTGTCCATTATTGTACTTGTTTTATACTGCTTTGTATACATAAACCTATATGAAATACTTGTTAATCACTTGACGGGATTTTGTCTTTTCAGTCTTTCCAGTCTGTGTCTGTCATGTTACGCTGTCAAACAGCTGTGAAAAAGGAGCAGAAATCTTTTCAGCTGAGCAGTATTTCAATGTCTTGGACTTATCTGCTATGTATGACTCTGGTACCCTGAATAGAATAAATTTTATTTTTTAAATACAAGAAAGGGCATGTCTTGTTCTTTTCTCTCCACATCAAACATGCAGTATCTCATGAATACCACATGTCTGTATTTGCTTGTTCATCCCAGTCATGACACCAAAAGTAGGCTATCAAGTGACAAAAGTTGCACATTCATGTTTTTTTCTGCTGAGGTAGGCTACATTGCCAACAGGGCTTTTCTTTCATTGGCCAACAATGTAAAAAGCAATTCATACTTTAATATAGCAGAAGTTATGTAGACTTATCATTAAGGAAGGTTAGTGATCAGGTTTCAGCAAGATAAAATATCTCCTATCTGCCAACCGAACAGATAGCTCTAAATAGCACATTATTATTATTATTATTATTATTATTATTATTATTATTATTATTATTATTATTATTATTATTATTATTATTATTATTATTAATAATAATAATAATAATAATAATAAACCTAGCAGTGTACAGTAACTGCTTACAACAACAGTTAATTTACTGCACTTACATTGGAGTTGAATTATCAGCTCTGGCAGATTGTGAGTCCATTGCATTTACTGCATTGCATATTGGATATAGTATTTATGCTGCGGTCAACACCTTCATCTAGCGGATTGTTTTGTGAACTGCAGATTTTGCAGTAGACCTGATATAATGCGACTTCAGAATCAAAAACTGAATGATATTTGTTTAAGTTGCCTACTCTAAACAGACAAAATGTATGTATTTATTTTAACCCTTCTATTTATTTAGGCATGATCTATTGCTATTTTTTCTTTTGGAAAATTTGAATTTGCTAGCAAACAACGGTTGTATCCCTGCGGTTAAACGTTGGTCTTTGAAACACATTTGACCACTTTGGAAAGTGACCAAACTCGCTCAGGTAAGCCAACAATTTCACTATTGGACAAACATTTAACATGTTTGTAAAACAGAAAAGTTTCTATTTGTTTTGAAATACTGCTCGAAATTAGGGTTTAATTTGGTCCAATTTAAAGGCTTCTCCTCAAAGACGTTAATGTGCTCCAACCGTCGGGTGCTTAACCGAGTCGGTAAAAAAATAGAAATTAAATAAAAAAAGGTATTGCTAGATAGAACGCATTATCAAATAACTTTAATAACGCTGTACTAACTACAGGGAATACTTTAACTTAGTATACATTGAGTTGACCGTTAAGAAAAGCCATGTCACGCTGTTTGTCCGCTCATAATGCTACCGCTAGCACTCACCTATTTTCTCCTCATTTGTTTGTGCAGGTGTTGTGCAGATCCAGGTTAGGATCCCTAGGACCTTGAACTGTGATGTATGAGTGGGAGGAAGAAAGCCAGCTTCATGAGGAAGAGCAGCAGCCATCTGATCAGTCACCGCCCACAGGAAGCCAGGATCAGGTGGACGAGGTGATGCCAGCCCAGGGCCCAGACAGTGGTGATGAGTTTGACACTGATCTGGAAACAGACGGTAATTAGAGTGACCATACAGTTGAATACAGATGATGGATGCACGCACAGCAGTGGTGAATGCAGAAATAGTATCTTGTGTTGGCCAGTCCAAGAGGCGATTTCCCATCTTTTCCCAGAGAAAAACTTCTAAAAACTTGCATTTCAAAGGCAACAACAGGAAACACAAACACTATAGGACACTCTTCCTCCGATTCACCTGCCATTTATTCAGGTGTGCAGAGATCTTTTTGAACATTTAAAGGCAAGAAAAGCCGGCTATCCAAACAGCTCAAACACATATCAGGCTTTAGATTTGCAGCAGTGTTATGCCAAGTACTGCCTTCCCACAATAATTACATGCAACTCAAAGAGATAAATCCACTTAGTAGAATAATGCATTCACACTGAAAATATATTTCTCGATATGAATCAAATTATTTGAGCAGCTCATATTTTAGGTCGCTTTGGCTCAACAGTGTGAGTTTTAAACAACTGATAATGGCCTAAGATGATAAAGTAGGACGGGGATGCAGTTTTTAGCAGCCAGCGTATACAGTTCTACTGGCATTTTAAAAGACGGTGTTTCGCCAATGTTATGGTTGCAAAGTTACCATGACTGCAAAAGTTTTTAGGATCAAACTTGGCCAGGTGGACCAGTGAGTTATGTGGGTTGGCTGGTGCTGCCTAGGCTCATTACTGGTCATGTCACTGCAGTCTTTGAAACCCTTACCTCTTACAACTTTTTTTTTCTTTTGCTTCTCCTTCCATTCAGATTCTACCAGTCACAGTTTGTCCCGTGCAGAGGTGTACCTGCAGGCCTGTCGGCGGACAGGAGCCATTCCTATTTCCTCCTTCATCCGTCACTTGGGGGAAACTGACCTCAACCTCAACCACTACGGTGTAGGACCTCTGGGGGCCAAAGTTCTGGCAATAGTTTTGCAAGTAGGTGCCCTTCAATCTCCTCATCTAGAAATTCACTTAAATGAAAAGATTTGTACGGACAGGATTTTTATAAGGTTATAATGTTAGGTTATGGATGGATGTTTTAGACTGACAATTACGCCACCAACCTCGAGTTGGAGGACAACGCAATAGGGGCAGAGGGGACACGCTATCTGATGGAGATGCTTCAATCAAACATCACCATTCAGAGTCTGGTAACTATTTTCAAACAGCCACATTGCTATCATCAGGTCACAAAAATGCAACTGAATAATAATGAACCTTATTTTAGAATCTTGCCAACAACCAACTGAAACGCGAAGGAGCGAACGCCATCTCCAAAATGCTGTTAGACAATTACTACATCAAATGCCTTAAACTCTCAGGTGATAAAACACCTCTCCAGATATGTTTTATGCCACGGTAAAATGGAAATTAAGAGAAGTGAGCGCTTTTTCTGAAATAGTAATTCAATTAATTTCCTCTTCTTCCCTAAGGAAATGAATTTGATGATTGTGCTGTCAAATACTTTGCTGACGCTTTAAAGGTTCGTACAAAGTACTGATATGGCAAAGTAGCATTTCGAGCCCCCACACATTTCTTTGACCGTATTCTAACTAATCAAATCAAGAAGCTTTCAACATCATAACTTAGACGTTCATACATTTTCCTTTCTTCTCAGGGCGACTATGTGGTCAAAGAGCTGGACCTCAGTCACAACAAGTTCTGCAATGCAGGAGGAGAACACCTTGGTCACATGTTAGGTACATTGGTTCAGTTCAGGACACATTTAGAAGAAAGTAATTTCTGATGCTGAATCCTTTGAATTAATTAAGAATGAATATATCACTAATGCAAACAAATCACACACAGATATATGTATTAACTTTATGTCCAACTGAAGACATATTTTCAACAACCTTCAAAAAATAAAATATATATTTAGCATCAACACATAAAGGAATAATTACCAAAGTGGCACTGGATTGTATGTTTGAATGTGTTTTTTTGGTGATTACAATTAGGACCAAAACTTATTCGAGGTTCGACTTTATAATCCTTAATGTATAACTAGTGGTTTAATTTAATTTGATTTCCCTTTCTCAAAGCCTCAAATGTAGGTATAGAAGTCCTAAACCTGAGCTGGAATCACCTGCGTATGCGTGGTGCAGTGGTTTTGAGCACTGGGCTGAAGGTTGACTAACACAACACACTTGAGCACATGTCATCAGCGTATATTTACACGGCACGTTACCCGTCACAGTCACATTTTCCTTTCCTCAGGCCAACTCCACCCTGAAGCAGCTCTACCTTTCGTGGAACGGTTTTGGCCAGTACGAGGCAGAGTCGCTGGCGCAAGCACTGAAACAAAACCGCACGCTGGCGCTGCTGGACCTCAGCAGTAACCGTATGGACGACGAGGCCACTGCTATTCTCTGCAATGGCCTGGCCAACAACGACGCCCTTAAGATCCTCAAGGTGAGCGTGTGTGTGTTTGGTCATCATTTAGATCAATCAAAATTATTTGCACTCTGTAGATTCAATCATGTTAAATGTAAGGTTTGGTTTGTGGGTGTGTGTGTGTGTGTTTGCGTGTGTGTGTTTCAGCTCTCCAATAACCCCCTGACAAATATCGGAGCTCTGACGCTGATCAAAACCATTAAAAACAACATGAAATCCGCAGTAGAGGAGATCAATATTTCTGTAAGTGCCTCAGTGTATGAACTAAAAGTATAAGTGTGAATCTTATTGTGTTGATATGTGATGATTACATCTACCTGCATTACTCTTTCTGTGCCACAAATGAATCTGTGAATGTGCAGACAGTGTTTGTGTGCGAGGCCTTTGTGGAGCTGTTGAAAGAAGCCCGTGAGAGGCGTCCTGCTCTGGATGTTCAGTACAGCGTCATGAGCTCCGTCAGCAGGAACTTATCCGCCCTCTCTATTTTTCAGGTCAGGAAAGGGGGAGAAACCTGGTGGAAGGCATTTAATGTTCATGCTCAAATTGTCCTGAAGAGATAATTTATCTGGTTTATCTGTTTCTGAATTTGAAAAATATTTAATAGAAATTCCTTAAGGAGCGAAATGAGAGCCTCATGGACTTCTTCCAGGCTTTGGATAAAGAAGGAATCACAAAGGTCTCAACCTCTGCCTTCAGGGCGGCTGTAAAGGTCAGGATAACTCTTTATCAGACTACATTGAAATGTCATATTAATACACATCATTAATGAGCACCATGAGTCTATCTTAGAATATTACTTCACTGGTCCAAAGCATGCAGCAATGTGTATTGATGATCATTGGATCATGATATCATCATTCAGGAAGCTAAAGTACCTCTGGATCAGAGACAGCTTGATTGGTTGACCAGGAAGTTTGACCAGAACTGCACAACCAACATCACCTACTGGTAGGTTTGTGTATGGGGATAATAATAACAATGCTGGTCTGTGCAGACAGAAAATAAACAAAGGTTTTTGGTGGACCAAAGTCATTAGTTTTGAATTTCCAGGTCACATTAACCATGCTTTACCGATTACTTTTGTGGTGTCCAACCAAACAGATTGTTTCAGATGTATTTGCGTAGTTTGGCTTTAATAACTTGATTTCAGCAGCTTTAGAAAAAATATCCAACTTTCTCTTTGTTGCAGTCAGTTTGCTGAGCTGTCGTAGGTACGGAGACGTGCAGCACCACTAAAATGAGGATTAGGGACAACAGAGGAGACATTTTCAAATAAAGGCTAATGGAGTCTCTTATTTGATTTTCTTCTTTATATGGTAGTGATTTGACATTCCATTCGATCCTCAATTTTTACATACAGATCTCACAACGCCAGTTTCACGTTTTTCGCAAAAATAGATAGATGCTTATGAGGAGGAGGAACTGTCATCACAAACCCAATGGTAATGTTTGGCCGCTTCCACTGTAGTTCTTCATTAAACCCTATTTTTTCAATGTTGAATACTAGAACCTCTGACACCAACCAGCTGCACCCACCTCAGTGCTGCCAGCTGTGGCCGGGCCACAGGGTGCTCTGCCTCATTCTCCCTTTTCAAAAATAATCTTATGGTATGACAACAGAACAAGAGGAGGAAGAAAAAGAGAGCTGGCTTCCATATCAAAGGGCCGAGAGGGGAGAAAGAATAGGGCCAGATGCAAGCTAGTTGTTTTGCCACATTGGTTAGCTTTCAATGAAATGGCCTGTAAAGGGAACAGTAGTTATGAATATGCATGTTCAGCATTACCTATGCAGTCCCTGCAGGCTAGAATTATTAAGTGTGTGCTGATAAATTGTCTCAAGGTGTGATATAAAACATTTCTGTCAGGTGGATCCTGTGGTAACCACACAGGATACAATGACACAACGCACCGTCTCACCAACAGCTCTATATTGATTTACATGCAAATGGCTTGACAACTTAATATGGTGGGTCATCAGGACAGCGGACATCCCTTTTAAACGAACATCCGGTTGAGGAATATACATCACCTACAAATTCTCAAACTTGTATGAATGTTTTCCAAACCAGCTGTGATTAAACTTTTATTGTAATACTTAAAATAAGCTCAAAGATTAAGCTAGTAAAGTGAAATGGAGTTGCTGAAGTGGAGCCAAACATGCCACCGTTACTGACTCTGGATTCAATCAACTTGAGAAAGGGTGTAATCCATTCTAAACAGGGTAAATTAAAAGGGTATATGCGGTCTTACCTCTGCTACTTTATGATGATGAAACAATTTCAAAACCTTTAAAAATCGTTATTGTTTTATTATAGATTTGTTTGGAAATTAATAGAATCATTTAAGAGAACTGAAAACTGACCAACAGTCAGTTCCTGTCCAAACAAAGACTACAAAGACTACATACAATCAACAAAAATATAAACGCAACACTTTTGTTTTTGCTCCCATTTTTCATGAGATGGACTTAAAGATCTAAAATTCATTCCAGATACACAATTGTACCATTTCTCTCAAACATTGTTCACAAATCTGTCTAAATGTGTGATAGTGAGCACTTCTGCTTTGCTGAGATAATCCATCCCACCTCACAGGTGTGCCACATCAAGATGCTGATCTGACATCATGATTAGTGCACAGGTGTGCCTTAGACTGTCCACAATAAAAGGCCACCCTGAAATGTGCATTTTTTTGCTTTATTGGGGGTCTGGGGACTCAGAACCAGTCAGTATCTGGTGTGACCACCATTTGCCTCATGCAGTGCAACACATCTTCTTTGCATAGAGTTTATCAGATTGTCAATTGTGGCCTGTGGAATGTTGGTCCACTCCTCTTCAATGGCTGTGCGAAGTTGCTGGAGACGGCTTATGGTGGAGAAATGAACATTCAATGCACGAGCAACAGATCTGGTTGACATTCCTGCTGTCAGCATGCCAATTGCACGCTCCCTCAATGCTTGTGGCATCTGTGGCATTTTGCTGTGAGACAAAACTGCACATTTCAGGGTGGCCTTTTATTGTGGACAGTCTAAGGCACACCTGTGCACTAATCATGATGTCAGATCAGCATCTTGATGTGGCACACCTGTGAGGTGGGATGGATTATCTCAGCAAAGGAGAAGTGCTCACTATCACACATTTAGACAGATTTTAGAACAATGTTTGAGAGAAATGGTACAATTGTGTATCTGGAATGAATTTTAGATCTTTAAGTCCATCTCATGAAAAATGGGAGCAAAAACAAATGTGTTGCATTTATATTTTTGTTGCGTGTATGATAAGACTGTATGATAAATTTGAATCATAGTTTGATTATTACTTTTTCTATGCCTATAAATTTACCTTATTTGGATTTTGATCCATTTGCTGCTTCAGAGACATCAAGCTTTCAACTCATAACCAAAATGTTCCAACTGCATTAATGGGGGATGTCTACACATAGAAAAAGGCAGAATTATTAGGATGTAGTCAGTACATACAAAGCCTATTTACTGTATGTATTTTTCTATATGATGTCTCAGAAAAGTTAAACATAATTTAACATATAAAGTTTTTGAGAATAAATACAGAAAATGATACAATTGATTAATATTAGAATCACCTAAAACTCTAAAAAGTGTTTCAGTTGGGCTTAAATACAATTCTTGATATATTGAGACTGAGATAATTACCTATTTAAAAGATAGAAAACATAACAGAATAATTTAAGTAAATTCTCTCTCTGATGTCGCTTAATGAAAAACAAACAGCTAGCTGCCAATTTTTAATGGGCCATCTTTCATCTGAATGGACACAAAGACTTTAAAACCCACATCTTATTGATTAGTCCGATTGGAAATTCACAGATTTGGCCAAATTTTGAAGACGAAACAAAAAAAAAACCTGCAAAACAAAACCCTTCAGATATCTATGCATGCACCCATTGGCACTAGCCGCCAATTAGCGTGATCTCGAAAGCGCTAATGGAATCTTGAGCTGGAATAAAAGTAAATAATTAAATTAAAATAACCCTTGTGTCATTGTTTTCTGTATTCAGGCCCATTAGGACCTCCAGTATTCTCATGGTAATCTAATGTTTGGGTTTTTTGTTTTCTCGTAATGAAAAGGTTTTTCCTCCTAACAGTGTTGTTCAGACATTTGTGTCGGTGCTGGCAGAAAAACAAAGACGTACATTAGGAGCCATTGTCCCCTGTAATTATTAAAGTAAACAGAATTACTGAAGGGGTATCATACACAGGTGCACACACTTGAGCCTGTGTTTGTGAAGTGGGAGAAAGGGCAAATCAACCCTCAAGACTTTGTCAGACATGATACCATTATTTAGAGCTTCTCAAGGGCAGAGCAGTTGGCTGGCTAATGAGGCTTTGAAGATTGGCCTTTGGTACAGAATCCATCAAAGGAGAGAATTCTGGAGCAAAAGAAATTTGGCACAATATAAAATACTTCAGCAAAGAAAGACCACAAAGACGTTCCCTGTCAAAGCCTAATGCTTCCAATTTTCCGTTTCTGAATCCACAAGTTAAGGTGAAATGTGCAGTCAATGGTTTCTCTGGTGCACAGCCTGTTTGGCATCACATACACCATCAGAGGACTGTGACTTACAGTGATGTCCATTATCAATTAATTTGTAAAGAGATTGTCAACTGTTTAGTCTGTGCAATTTCAGAAAATAGTGGTTAAAAAAACACCCATTGAAAGTTCCCAGGGCCCAATATACAACTTTAAATGTCTTGTTTTGTTCAAACCATTTAAAAAAAATAGATAGAAATATCTTTAATGCCATTAATGGATTAGTTATTTGAGGCAAAATGTATTTATTTCTTAAGCTCAAGTACAGTAAGAAACAGTTGAATGGATTGTAGTACAGTTACTATGTAAAAAGTAAATAGGCAGGACAAGTTTCTGTACATAAAACTCTTGAGATGTTTAATGTTTCTTTAAATAGATACAAGTATTGTATATATATATATAGGATAGTACAATGAAAATCTCTTACAATGTTGGAGCTCAACATAAAAAAAACCTGCTGCAAAATTGTGCGTTTTGAACATAACTTCCAAGATGTTGCCAATAAAGCAACAATGTACCATGTGTGTATAGTGTCTGGTATGTGTATTGTACAATTTCTGCTAATGAACAGTGAATTGACCCGTGTTTGATCAATACTTTTTACATCTTGAGGTTCAAAGAACTGCAAGACGGGTTTAAAAAAAAGAAGAAAAAAGACAGGACAAGAATGTCACAGCAGGAAAACGACTGATCAGAGTTTCTTTTTTGCAGACTTTTGCTGCTAACAATACATTCTTTCAATCCTCTGTTAACATTGAAAACATCTTGAACTAATCTGAGTGAGCTCTGCTTGGCCTTGCTGTGGAAAAATATTGGCATGAGAGCGCCGGCCAACGAGCAGTGGAGAAAGCCATGCAACCAATTGTTGCATGGAAAAGCCATCTTGTTTCATGATTACACAACCGTGACAAGGATGCAGCGAGCATTTATCTACTGCTTCATTTGTCTATCTGAAAAACAGGCAGGGATAATAACACCCATATTAGGTCTCTCAACATTTTAAACCCAATGTATGCCTGTTTTTGTCATAAGACGGGTAAAATAAATATAACTTGTCCCTTTGCTATATTCCAATGTAGCATGACAACTACTGGTAGATGATTTTCAGTTTATTTATAGGAAGTCACTCAAAACAAACTCAACGTCCCCCTGCAGTCTGACTGAACAATATCAAAGAAAACAATTGGGTAGGCGACTTTGTGCGTCTTGTGCGTATATATATATATTTCATTCAGGGTTCATTTTATGTAGCAGAGAGATCTTTAAATGAGAGTAATGTGGTGACAGAAACATCACATGTCCAGAAGCAACACTCGTGGATCTTCCACCACTGCTTTGATCTTGCGTAAGAAAGTGACCGCTTCCCTGCCGTCGACGAGTCGGTGGTCGTACGTCAATGCCACGTACATCATGGGACGAATCTCAACCTGCCAAAGCAGATTGATTTGAATAGGAAAACCAGAAGACCTGTATTTGTGTGTATGATCATTTGTATGTAAGGGTAGCTTAGGTCTGACCTCAGTTTTTGCTGGCGACTTGACTGTGTATTACCTCTTAAACAACTTTTTTTTTTTTTTTTTTATCATGCTGCATTTAGTAATTTAGGTATGAAAACAAACTGGTACCTTTTGTACCAGGAACACCTTGCTTGTTTGAAGATGGTTTAATTTTTATTTTTGAAACAAACAATTTAGCCATTTGAATCTATGCAAATCGATGCATCATTCTCACCTTGCCATTGATAGCCACAGGTCGGTCGAAGATGCCATGCATGCCCAGGATGGCAGATTGTGGGGGGTTGATGATGGGCGTGCCAAACATGGAGCCAAACACGCCACCGTTGCTGATGGTGAAGGTGCCTCCATCCATATCTTCAACAGCAAGCTCATTTCTACGCGCCTGAGGCACACAACACAAATTATTTTCTCATTTACGATATAAAAGTAAATAAATGTTGGTTTTATCCAAAATTAACATAGCAGTCTAGATTTTTAAATATCTGGGATAGATTGCTTTTCACATTAAAATACAGTAATCTTAATGTCTAGTATCATCTATTGCACAAAGCGTTTACCTTTTCTCCCAACGCATTAATAGCTTTCTCAATGCCAGTGAAGTTCATGGTCTCAACATTACGGATCACTGGTACAACAAGCCCCTAAACAAAATAACAAAAAGTTATTCATGTGTATTCAATTTTACCAAGCATTTGGCAGCAACAGTCTTCACAGAAAATTAAAACGATTTTCAAATGAAAAGACAAACCTTTGGAGTTGCCACAGCAACGCTGATGTCTACGTAATCCCTGTAGATAATCTCTTTGGTTGTATCATCAATAACTAATAAACATTTAAGAGAAAAAGTTTGGTGAAAAAAAATTTAAGTACACACAACAGAGAGCAAAGCTCTTTGTAAAATAACTCAGTTTTAAGCTAACGAAATGCAGCGTAAATAAGTCTACTTTGTCTTACCGGCATTGACAGCAGGTTGGTCAGTCAGAGCGTGTGCTGAAGCCTTCACAAAGGCCGACATGAATCCCAGTTTGATGCCGTGCTTCTTTAGGAAAGCATCTTTATAGACTGTCCTCATTTGCTGAATGTTGCTGAAGCAAAATTTTGTTCATATTCATTACAAACTTCTACCATGAACTGTGGATCACTTTGTTTTGTACTAAGGCCATAGTAGCTAAGTATCTAGAATTAAGACCATTGTAAATACTTCATAGAAAGCTGTCATATGTTTTTAGGAGCTGCTGTGGCTCACCTCATGTCCACCTCATTGAAGGTTGTCAACATGGCGCAGGTGCTCTGAGCCTCCTTTAGCCTTTGGGCGATTCTTAACCTCATACGGTTCATCTTCACCTGGACAGACGGAGAACAAACCGCAAGTGAACCACCTCCTTTAAGTTGTTTACATTTGACTGTGGCCTTAACGCAAAAATTATTTCCAATATTAATCGTAGTCAGAAAAGAAGCAAAACATATGCATACAACTTAACAAGTGTGTTATCAGCATATACAGTATATGCGTGTTACCCTGTTTTCTCCTCTGCTTCCTGCCGTTGGAGTTACAGGCAGTGGAGCTGCAGCAGTGGGCCTGACAGCAGAAACTAGAAGAGATAAAGACAGAAAGGAACATTAAACGTCAACGACACTGCTGTTGGCCTACTCAGACACATTCTGCATCATAATATATTGATAAATAAAGGCTTTCCCGAGAATGTTTATTTATATGCTAGAGAAGGAGACCCACCAGGTTTGGCTGGGGCGGCCTGTGTTGGCACTGGGGGCACAGGAGTCATGGCAGTGGGGGCTGAAGCTGGAGGTGGTGGTGGAGGGGCTGCAGCAGGAGCCTCTGCAGCTGGGGAGGGGGCAGCTTTGGCAGCAGCAGCTAAAAAGACACAAGTAAGGGACACATGTAGTTTGGATCTATGATTCACAAAACACACATTTTGTGTTAATATGTTTCAGTTCTGTAATAATTCAATACATTTTGAATCATGAACTCTTATCCACCCAGAGTAGGTTTTTAGTTTTATTTCGTCTGTAGTGCCAAGTGAAGAAATGTTTAATCAATAGTTCCTTTTTAACTCGGCAAAGTAAAGAATTAAAAATTTACTGTTTAATTAATGGTACAGAAGCGTTGGTATCACACAGTAGACCAGCATACAAAAAAGTCTGTATACTTCAGTGATAAAATGATTTTAAACCAAGCTTACCTCCTTTCCGCAGTTTGAAAAGGGGCACCCCCCCTTCTACCTTCCCTCCATCAGGCACCAGCAGTTCCTCAATCACACCAGATGCTGGAGCAGGGACTTGTACTGAGGTCTGGAAGTACAAAAGTTTGGAGTGATTTTCTCATACTCTGTTTAAGTGGGGAGGAGGGGATTGTGATGCTCTTCCTTGTTTGTACCTTGTCAGTCTCAATTTCACACACCACTTCATCTTCCGACACAGAGTCGCCCACAGCTGTAACAATCACAATGAAAGAGCATGTATTTCAGTGTGCAGATTTGTTAATTCAACACAGGAAACCTGGGGAACACTGACAATATTTTTCATGTGATGTACAGATAATAAGTTGACTTATCCCAACCTTTCTCCCACCTCACATCCCCCTCTGTTACAGATTCTGCGAATGCAGGAGTTTTGACTGTGACAACCTCATCCCCTGTAAAAACACAAGGACAAATGTTGCTGGAAGATAAACAGTCAATACATTTAGCTGCATTTTGTATTGTTGCAATACATACTGTGAACAGCAGATGTCTTGAAGTATCTGATGTGGAAAACATTTACTGATGCTGGAAATTCACATCTAAAAAAGAATTGATTTTTATTTTCAGACAAACGAAAACCAAATCACCATCTATTAACTTGAACGCACGCACGCACAAACACACACAGAATATTGATCAATACACTTATGTCCTCCTCAGCTTTAATGTCTTTCAAAGTTTACTCTATACTACATACAACCTATTTAAGACAATAATTGCTGTGCAGATGAAATACTCAGATTCTACTACATGAATGAAGTATACAGTCTGACAATGCATCGCTGTGCTGATGAGTTTCTAAACAGGAAGTAGTGACTGAAGGACATTCAACAGAAAGGGAAAGGGCACTTACGGCTGAGAGTTCCTGTAAAGCAGCCGGCTGCAGACAGAGAGGCCTTAAGATATAACCAGGAAAGAGATAAAGTCAACAAAAGCCATCACTACTTCTTCTACTGAGGCTCTAACATGAGACATGTGGAGTGGAGATCTCTAAAAGCAGCAGTTAACCAATCATGGACATCTTAGATATTTCACAAGCGTCACTTACTCTGCCTCATACGATCCACTCACAGAGCTTATATATTCATGAGCAATAAAAATACTAAATGTTGCTTAGATGTTGCATTACTGATGATGTCCTCAAATACAGCTAATAGGTCAAGTCCAATTAGTTAGAATAACACTCACCTGATACACTTGGTTGAACCAGCACATTATTGGCCTGAAAAGATCAAAAAAGAAATTCAGTTCCCTCAAACACTAACGTCAAACAGATAAATATGTTGAGCCTTTCTTATCTGCAGCAGCACTGCTGTCTGTGTTTGATGGTAGACAAACAAGGTTTTGTAAACTCAATGTCTTAAAAATAATTATCAGATGAATGCTGCTTTTTAAAAACCTACAACCTCGCCAGAAACAAAGTACACCTCCACTTTCATCATTAACCACAACTTGTATTTTCATTATCGTATAAATCTACAGACCTGCTTCATTGCTATGAATCAAAGAGGAAATTCTGCGTACAACTGATCTCTTAAGTAACTGCATCTTAATGACTCAAAAACACTTGGCACAAACATTGTGTGGGGTATCACAAAGTAAATAACTTGAGTTACTATTGATGAACGTTCGCATAGTCCAACAACCACTTCATGGGTTCAACTTTGAGTTAAGCCACAGTAGTTTCTACTGGTGGCAAAAAAGTTAACTGTTCTGAATTGCTGTATGAGTCATTCATTCGGGTATTTAAAGGGCAGGGCCTCTTGTGAGGAAGCCTGCCTTGTTCTGGCTAGCTTTACCCTGATTGTTGGTCTAGAAACTAAAGCAACTGATGTGGGATGCCAGAGCAGGGTGGAGTTGTATAGGAAATGGACCAAATCATCTAAACCAAAGCAGGTGTAGGCATGCAGCCACCAAGTTACTTAAGTTTTTATATTTCTTATTAAAAAAAACTGGTGTTTATCATGTGCCTGAAGGGACCAAGAATTTATTATACAGACTGATGAATCACCAACATCTTCATGTCAGTCTTCTTTCAATTCACTTTATTAGTCTGTTCCCCACTAGAGGGGTTTCCTGAGTCAAAACTCCAGGTGGATGCTTGAATAAGATTTACATATAAAAAGGAGTTTTTTCCCCTCCAGTTTCTCAAAACTAAACTAATTGTTAATCAGTACAGTTACAGACTCTGGTTTATGAGTTACGCCCATAGACTGTAAACACCTGGCTAAAAAGGATCTTATAGCCTTTAACAGCGTATAAACTAGCATTTGAGTGTATCTACCCAATACATGAGTATAAACTAAAAATCAACATAAAGTAGCATAACAAATGGCAGACTCCTCTATTCAACAACCCTCTGCATTAGTCTTATTCGGAAATACAGGTCTATTAAACAGACAACGTTGTTTTTTTCTAGAGACACCTATGCAGGAACTAGCACCATAGTCTCCATGAAGTACAAATAAACTGACAACACACTGTTCTGGCCGTACTCATGTTTTGTTACCTGCTTAAATCACTGAGACAGCAGCTGAAGTTGTTAAGGCAGAGCCATGTTATCCACTCACAGCTCATGCATGTCTGACGTGACTGACAAGAGCTATTTTCGTCAGGTCAGCTGTACACAGCTCAAACACACATGCCAACATTCGTCTCACAAGCCAGTTATTGAGAAAATGCTCAAAAAGACAATAATATAGCGTGACTTTACAAAGAACAGAGGTTATAGTATCCTAGCTTGTTAGCTGTTCAGTTTGTTATGACTTTCTGTCATGACATTATGTACTTTTATTTTAAAATAAAGGCCCTTTACATAGTGAGATAGTTAGGGTAGATCATGTTAGGATTGCGTTCAGCTTTTCCCCTAACTTGACCTCCCTATCTTTCACTGAAGCTGTCAGGGTCTGTCTGTCCTTGGTAGGCGAGGCCCTGCTACACAAGCTAAAGTCTGCTAGCTAGCAGCTAGCTGGGTCTTAATTTTAAAGCACAACTTATACCCGAGTTCAAACACAGGCGGAGCTTCACCGACTTTTCCAACCTACCTGGCTCGCTGCTGACAGAGAACGGCCAAGAGTCCGGTAAGCACATCTGGATCGTGATAACATAATGCTAACAGACGGCTGTGTATCTGGTGTGACAGCAGGGGAAGGAGCGGTACAGAAGCTCGCGGCTACAGCGCGAGGGCGGTCCGATTTGGGAGGAACCACTGCGGCTGCCGGGAGGGGGTTGCCCGGGTAATGGGACAGGATAATAATAATACTGAACACCATTAACTAGACCCCGACAAACACAGTGAACAAGAGAGAAATAAATACCCCCCCCCCCCCCCCCTCCATGATAACATGCATCAACTTAAACATGAATTTAAAGGTTACAGGATTGTAACCTTGATTGATTTAGGCTACATCTCATAAATAGTTGTATATTGTAGAAAGCGGTGTTTTAAAAATGTATCTCAACAATATCACTTTTCCGTAAAAATAAGAAAACATTAAATATGCCCCGTCTTCCAATTACCACACTTCCATAATTAGTTTGCCAGAATTTTTTGGGGGGGGATGCACCCAATACATGCATCTCAAATAGCTACTACACTATGCCAAACATACCCGGTTTCCTCAATACATCCAATTGTATTTTGCAGTATGGAAACCAGCAAGCTTTAGTATGCAATAGTCAAAAGAAAAATAATGTGATTTGGAACGCAGGGTAAGAATGTTTTCTTCGCTTAGGCCTAGTCCATTTCCAGTGGGTTGTCCGGTTCAAGTAGCCTAATGAACTTAATAGGCTCGTTCGACCTAACTTTCAGCTCGTCTGGAAAGTAGACGAGAGTAGCCGAGTGCAGTCGGGGGAGTGACGAAAATGCCTGACTGAAGCCGGACAGCTCCGAGTCGGAAGTAGCGTCCTTGTTGCGGATGCAGTTCGTTTTCTAGTTTTATTTTGAAGGCCTATTAGAAACATATTCGCAGGAGAGTCACACATGCTACAACCGATTAGAAGCAGAACACAACACAAAGACGAGTAAACACTTTAAAAGCGAGGGGCATTTTCAAAACAAGAAACGAGATATAAGCTAATATCCCCATTCCCCACACATCTTTATCTTTCTTGTTACTTTACTAGAACACCTACTTTTAAGTGATAAAGAATAATTTACAAGAATAATTTACAAATCCAAATAAAGGAGGTTTAGTATTTCTCCCTTCACATAACGAATATGATCGGCCTAAATAAAGAAGGTCTAAGAAAAGATCCCTTATTATTATTGTAGAGATGGATATGATGAACTGTATTATGATGTGTAACAAACAAACTACTTGTTGTAGTTTTGGTCTGGCTTTGCGACACTACATGTAAAATACAATTCCCAGACCATTTAGATCACTTGAAATAAGCCTATGATTTAATCTTAATGGTATAAAAATCACTTCACCAAGATCTTATGTGACTCAAGTTTGTGTTCACTTTTAAATATATCTATACAGGAGAGTTACACATCCAAATTATTTCTATGTCAAGGGTTCAGAGGTTTAACTCTGATTAAGTACATTTCTGCTTAAATGCATATTGTGGCGGCCTAATGATTAAACATAAATTAAAATCAAAAAGAATGGATCGTAATTTAATTTTGAGCGGTGATGTCAGACTTTTGCCTAACCAATTGGGGAAACGCATCAAAGGCACGAGGTTTAAACTCCCAATTAGCGCTCAGCTCCGCCTGTCAGCAAGACGTTTCCCATCAGACATTTCGCTCCCGCAGCCCGTGGGGAGCAACTGCAGCGACTTGCTCCAGTGTCTGTGTCCGTCTTGATACCGCGGGACTTCAAAGTCTCAAGCAGCCGAGCCGCAGCCAGCCACGGGTGCAAGTGGGACAAAAAGTCTAACCATAATGCAGTGCGCTCAGCAAGACGAGCGTCATAATTGCGCAGGTCTTAGCAAGACGGCGACAGGTCGAACGAGCCTAATGTTATGTGCCTGTAGGGATGGGATAGGTTGACACATTAGACCACACCTCCTGGTCTGTGGTGGGGCTCCCAGCTGGACCAGTGCAAAGAATTTAATCTCTGCATCTCCTGCAAACTGCAGACCTGCAGCCTCCTCGGGACTTTCGACAGACAACAGGTGGGTCACTGGCTCCAGAATACTGTGTACTTCTTGTTATCTAAGCTACAGGTATTACGTTTTTACTTTAAACAGTTGATGGAGATTTTAATATGGCTAAACTTAAAAAAAATAAGGTATAACAGAGACTTGCATACATAAAATTAACATTTGAGGAGAATTGTGTTACTTCTGCTGCTTTATTGCCATCTAAAAGTATCTTCCATCTTGACAATATTTATTATTGTGGTTAGATAATATGCTGTATTTTGAAACGTGTGTCACTTGCATACGAGTTTATTTTCTCAATACTTAAGGCAATTTAAATCAGTTTTCATTAGCATTCAAGAATTCCATTACAAGACCTGCGTAATTATATAATTAACGATAGTGTATCTTTTCCTCCATTGCTGTTTTATTTTTAACCCAACAAGCATGGATCCAAGTGTTTGGAGCAAAGGTATGTACTCCAGCAGCATCTACCTTGACGGCTGCAATTCAGAGCATCTCTCCTCTTTTCAACCTGAACCAATGCCGTCAAAATCAAATGATGAGGAGATGACAATGTTTCCTGAGAGGGCTTATTACAGCAGCACTGATGCCGGTTCAAGTATGATCTGTTCCAATCAGCTGGTTAGAAATGCGTCCAGAGACAACACCACGAGAAGGCACCCATCTCCTGCATCAAGTTCTTGTGGTTACCATGACTGGGGCTTGAACAGTGGCCATCAAGCAAAGCGTGCCAGAGTTGAAAATATCATTAGAGGCATGACCAGCTCTCCTGGTAGACACTGCACAGATGTGGCGGCAAATCAGCACGAGGAGTCACAGGGCATGAGGGAAAATAAAAGGATTAAAAAACTGCCTTTACATAAGGAGAGAAGTGGACCTGGCAGCGCTAGTCACAGCCAGAGGACCAAGAAGCAATTTGACAGTCAGCCCGAGAACCTCAGAATAAGGTTCAACCACATGGATCCAATAACCAACACTACTGACCGTATAAAGGAAGAGAAATATACCACGTCGCACATTTCTCACGGAACCTCTGAGAGGGACGCATGGACGGATTCATACAGAGGAACACATCAAGATTGGAAGAAAGTGGAGCTGATGAACTACTTCCAATCCAAACCTGAAAGAATAAAGCTAATGGCAGATGTTTTAAAGTACGAACTGTCCAGAGCTGTCAGCAGGAGTGTCGACTCAATTTTCAAAAGCGTGCCTCTTCTACAGAATGACCAGGAGAATGAAGAGACTGATGTGCCTCCTAAGTCATCGGTTTGTAATGATTTAAAATCAAAAATTTTGTGTTGTGAAAACGCAGAGGTCGAATTCCCAGGTGTTCAAACTGAAGCTCTGTCTCTGGTTGTACAAACTCAGCGTCGTTATAAACCCCCAGATCTCTTCAGTCCTGACCTAGCTCTGTGTGAAGATCAGCCTTCAAAGAGTCTGAATACTGCCAAACATCTCGCTCTCAGGCAGCTCAAAGAAAAAAGCTCCGGAGTCACTCAAGCAAAGTTCGAGACTTTCGACGCACGTTGGAATCCGGTCAAAGGGAGGACCAAGGTCAACTCCAGATCTGTCAGAAGCCCACAGACTCACACTGTGTCGGTGGATCCAATGATTTTTGAAAGCCTGTGTTTCCCTCATGTCAAGATTGAGTCAGATAGCCTGGTGAATAAAGACCTGTACAGGCTGAACGTATCCTTTACAAGTTTCTATATTGACATAGTCTAATATCAGATCGTTTATTTTCTTCTCTGCACTTTAGCTATCAGCAGTGACAGAAAGTTTGATATTTTGATTTTAGACACCAGTAGGAATTATTAATTTGACAGCACATTCTGTCCTCAACCCTGTCAAATAAGCATCTTCACATAGAACAATTTCAAAACATTTGAACTTTATGGAATCCAAAAATTCCCCCTTTGATTTTAAGAACTTTGAAAAAAAATAGTTGTCTCTTCATTTGACCCCATGATTTCTTGGAGAGAAAATGTTTCCAGCGTCACTCAAATCATTTCTTATGTGTAGGATGTGTGTGTCTGTTTTATCCTTAACACTGGTGAGTTTAGGAGGGTCTGACCACAAATCATCTGAAGAAAGCAAAGCTTATGTTTTTCTACACTCGCTACCCAAGCTCACTGGTGCTGAAGATGTGTTTCCATGATGTGCAGGTAAGAGAAAGTACAAGATATGACTACATTTGATTGCAATAAAAATACAAATGTGTAGCATTCAGTATAATCTTGGGAAAGTTGTTTTATATTTCAAGCAGATGTATTTCTTGGCATTTCTGAAGGACAATTTTCAACCTAAAAAGCAGTCTGACAATGGCTTTATATTTTATGATCTCACGTTTAATCAAAGCATTATGAAACCACACTTTTAAAAATCCATCTATGTCACCACAGAATAAAGAGTCAAGACAATTTAATACTTCTTGTTTTTATTGTCCAATAACAGCATCATATTCAATAACTCAGATCATGATTAATAACTTATTATCCCTAACCGGAATTTTTGAAAAACACAAAATGGATAAAAATGGCAAGACAGATGTGGTAAAAAAAAGAGGCTACTCATTTAAAATGTGCACTGTAAAACATGTATAGCTGATTCTCCTTCACATAAAAGGCAAATGTAGTACAGTACATAAAACGACACACTCTGATCATCTCCTACCTGTTTTTCTACCTCAGTTCACACGCTGCATCACCTCTCAGCTCATCAAATGGTTCAGCAACTTCAGGGAGTTCTTCTACATCCAGATGGAGAAGTTTGCCCGGCACGCTCTCATGGAAGGAGCTGCCGACGCGAGGGGTCTGACTGTGGGGAGAGAATCAGAACTTTTCAGGACTCTCAACATGCACTACAACAAGGCCAATGACTTCCAGGTAACTGATGCTAAATGCTATTATCATTATTGCTCTGAATGTATTAAATAAAAAGGGAAGATACTGTTAACATACAGATTTGGAATTTTTTGCTTTCAGTTAGGTCATTTTATTGTCTAATTTTGGTCATGTGGAGTCCAACACATGATTTACTTTTTTTTTATATGTGTGTATGATGCACTTTAGATTTCATAATAGTTTTATATCTTCAATCCAGTTTCTAATCTCATAAAATAAATTAACAACAAAGGCTTTACAAGCTCATGTATTAGAAATGTTTCCCAATATTGTGTAGCTTATGCAATACACGCATGTGGTAGTAAATTGTGAATAGCTTTGGCAATCTGTGGTATTGAAGTATAGAGGTTTATAAAAAGAAAAAAGAAAAAAAAAACTGGCTGCCTCGGCCTATATTAGTAGTGTTAACACAATAGAGACTCCAAATCCGATGATGCAGAAAGCACAGACAATTCATTCATAATAGGTGGGAAATTGTCCTTGTTTCTGAAAAGGCTTGGACACATAAGGTGAGTATATGCATCTAGTACATTTTATTACCATTTTCTCCTTACTCTTGTAATTTGCAATGCCTTTAGATAGAGTTTGTGACCTGCCTATTTGCACATTAACCACAATGCCTGACTGCCATATATTAAACATACTGTTAGATTATATTAACAACTGTAACATTTAAAATGTATTACCCCATACTTTAATTTAACTTTTTGGGGAAAATATGATAGAATTGAATATTTTTCAATAGTTCCCTGCAGCATATTACAATTACAATAATTCCTAATGATCTAATTTTTTATTAGTTAAGCAAATTGAGCCTGATCAGCAGCAAAATAATATACCAATGACAAATGAGCACTTTTAGTTTTTGCTTCAGCACCTTGTCGTTATGAGGCACTTATCTGCAGATACTCTGAAAAAGTATTTTAGACAAGATTGAACATTTAGTCAAGTGAAAATGGAAATCATTATGTGATCATGTTCAGTTAGAGGAGAGGTGATGTATGTAGGAAAAAACGAACAAAAAACAAATACAATTCCACAAAGGCAGTACAGAAAGTCAAAATCATATAGTTATCCATCATCGCTTCACTATTTGGCTGGTGGATTATTTTTTCTTTTTTTCTCCAAGTGATGAGTTGCAAAGACAGCATGGCAGCAGAAATAAAGTATAAAGAGGGCTGTGAGTGTGCCAAAATAAAAATGTAGGCTTTTTAATTAAGTAATTATGGGGTCCAGGGTTTCTTCTATCTAAATGCACTGAGTAAAGCATGTCATTATTTATATAGCCTATATCTTTTTTACTTCGGGTTGTACTCAGCATTATTAATGTTGGTGATATGTCAAACTGTACAAATATCCTGTTCTCTTTGAGGTGTTAAATTGCCGTTAGCTCTCGAGTCAAACCGATCACACACACACACACAGCCAGCAGTGCTCTGTTGAAGGCTTTTTCCCCCCTGCACGACACACTGGAATCTCCCATTATTTTAAGCCATGCATGTAAAGGAAACAAAAGCCCACATGCCTGTTGATTGGTAAATTTGTATGACATCATTATACAGCCACCGAGGCAACACTATCTCAGGTGTTACAATGGTGTACTGAGGATAAGGTAATTGAAGCATCAGCTGGGGAGGAGTAAGCCTCTTGCATTCTCTTAGATAGTAGCCTATTTATGTAACATTAACATGTCCTCCATTCAGCTGAAGTTCAGCCTCAGTGAGAAAGGGTGTTCTTTACTCATCCAGAAAACAACTGTTTAAAATCTGTATGATGATGTGTAACAGAATAAATACTACCAAACTAATATTTAATAAACTCAAAAGTATCAGCATGTGGCATCAGTGTCAATTGATGGTCTGTCTGTGTGCAAACATGACATTCAAGCACAATAGCGGATACATTACAAGAAAATGTTAGTATTTTTATTATATATTATGTTATACTGTTTGACTGTGTTCTATTGTATGCAATGTGAAGCCCACTGAGGCAAATGCAAATTTGTGATTCTGGGCTACACAAATAAAATTGATTTGATTTAGGAAAGAGAAGTCAGAGATATAATTTCAACCATTGTCACCGTTCTATAGTTTCTCCACCAGTCACATGTTTATTTTCAAAAGCTCCTGCGCAAGACATTTCTAAGTCGCAATTGCAAAATTAAAAATAAATAAATGTATAAAATAAAACCTGTATATTGATGTTAAAATAAATTAATATCAGCCATTATATCATTATCAGATTGTTTTTAACTGATTTATCAAGATCATCCTTATACATCCTATACCAGCCGGGTATTAATTTTCAGGGAGGATTTACAATGTAAAGCTATAGTGTGTAACTTCTGTTGTCCCCCATGGCAGTTTAAACGCTGCCTTAAAAGAAAAAAACAGAGTTTTGTGGAGCTCATCGGCTTAATCAACTGTCAAGTCGTTTGACAATGGCTTGAATCTATCCGACATTCATTTATATAAAAAAAGTTACACATTATAGCTTTAATAGGTAAGGACTTTCTGTCAGAATTTGCAATAATCATAAAATAAGATAAAGAATATCAAAATCAATTTAAGGCAATTTAGATTAATTTTTTCTGGAACTGTGCAAGACTTTTCCAGACTTGTGATTCCAGCTCAGCGTTGTTATACTGTCAAAGGGGGAAAAACACATTAGAACGAAGGCACATGTATGCAGTGTCTTCTCTTGGACCTGAAGATCTTTGACAGATGAATTAATTGAGTGTACTATTAAGCAATTTTGAACCTGTTTGAACATTTCAACTGATTTAAGTGTCTACGTAATAGTAGTTCCTTTGTTAAGGTTTGACCTGTTACTTACCTTGAAAACATATCTGATTCTGATCATATTAAATATATCAATTTACCAAATTTCTTCAGCATTGCAAACACTCAGACACAAAGTTGAGTGATTCTGAGTTGTGTGAATGTGTTAAAGATCTCTATAAGTTAATGTTTTTAAACTCCTGTGGATTCACAGGTTCCCGAAAGATTCCTGGAAGTTGCAGAGATTACACTGAGAGAATTTCACATCGCCATTTCAGTAGGCAGGGACCGCGATCCGTCGTGGAAGAAAGCAATCTATAAGATGATCTGTAAACTGGACAGTGACGTACCAACTGAATTCATAACTCATCCCTCTGGATGAGAACCGACAAGAGGACTTGTGCCACAGTGGTTTGTCACAATGTGGACTTACTTGTGCCTTGATTAGAAAATTATTTTGTTTAAGGTAGAGCAGAGAATATAATGAAGAACATGCCTGTACATCTCCAAACTTATGGCAGACTGACAGCTGAGTTCATCAGAGGCATTCCTGGGTTTGTATTGTTGTATCATGAGATAGTTTGACATCATTTGTATTTGCTATATCAGCCGTATATATGGCAATAATACAGATTTTGTACAATTGTGAAAGTTAAAATCAGTTAAATGTTAGAGTGCAACACAAAACACATTCTTTCTTTTGTTGATAAGCATTTTTCTTTAATAATTACAAAATAAAGTCCACACCACTTGAGAATAAAAGGTTTAATAATCATCAGAGCGCATAATTGCCATGTGTGCTAGTACAATAGATAAGAATGCAAACTAAAAAAATGTTTTCTCTTCCATTCTTACCATGAAGATCTGTCCAATCCAATTGCAAAATGATTGGACACTTTGGCCCGCTTTCCACCTGCAAATCAAACATGCTCTTCATTTGCTGTTCTGTGCATTTTGCCGTTAATTGCTGGTCCTTGTTTTGTCTTCAGTTACTCATGTTGGTAATCCAGATGAAAATGGCTGAAGTGGGAAAAGTGTGTAGACGTTGCTTCACAAAGTTTGTAAATGTAAAAGCTAAAATGTATTTCAAAAAGTCAATAAAGCTGCTATATACCTAGCCTGGCACCGCCCCCGCCTACGTACTTCCTCTCAATTTTCATTCCCCTTCAGTGGTCAGTCTGGGTATTCTTAGGTTCTCAGCCAGATTTTTGTAGGTCCAATCAGCGAAAAGAGGGAGTGGCTCAGATGCCGGCGCATGACATAAATCAAGACAAAACGTTATGCGATTGGTTGGCAGATCCAGAGTGGCACTGGGCAGATATAATAGTTTTAAACTTCAACAGACACCCACCTTCAAGTGAGTTAACGTTTGTCAATTGAGCGATTCCAGACTCTCTGTACAAATCAAATTAAGTACGATGGTCTGGTAGGACCAGGCTACTATATACCCTCACTCGGCGAGGATAGCTTTGGTTAATTTCAATACTGATATGAACTGAGCATACAGGCATTGGACTCTTTGTCGGAGTTTGTCATGATTTAAATTCTTCCGAGAACTTGAGTGAGGCAAAGGAAATGCAACATAACTGCACTTCAATATGTGATATTTCTGAGTTATCTCGCTCAAGAGAGTGTACGAGAATAATATTATAACATGTTAAAGGAAAAGTTCAATTGTTTTTATTTAGAGCTTTTTGCCACACACTTGGGTTCCAGACAAGGTGACAGAAACCATTCCATTAGCCACTTTTCAGCATGTTTTAAAGTTTCACTTGATTGTGGGACCCCATTTTCTTGATACTCCTGTAAACAAGAATAAAAGCACTTCGTATGTGCATTAGTGAACACATAATTATCAGCTGGATGTAGTAGGGGTTACATTGTACAAAATGTTGTCATGAGAGGCCAATGCGGGCTCCGACTTATTATTGAAGAAACCACTTGAACCCCAATGTCCCCAATACCCCCTGACTAGTACTACCCCGCCGTTCCCCTTAGAACGTTCTTGGCAATACCTTGAACCTTGCAAAGGGTCCATAGGTAATGGAACTGTGTAGCATCTAGACCATTTTTGGATTGACTATAATGCTCTGATATCTTTTTTTTTTCATAAAGGCTATTAACACATAGAAAAAGCTCCTTCACAGTCCAGCAATCATGCACTTACATTACACCCCACCCCTTTCCTGACACTCAAACCCATTTTAAACACAAGCAGACAAACTAAAAAAAAAAAAAATCTGATATCAAACCCTTAAGGTGCCAACACACTGCACACCGCCGCGCGGCGAGTTTACATAGAAAGTCAATGTATTTCGAGTCGCGCGGCGAGCGGTTCACGCGGCACGGCCGCCGCAGGAGTTGAAAATATTGAACTTTTCGCCGCCGGCCGCGCCGCGTCTGCCAGTCAGCGTTGAGCTCCTCCCGACGTCACTCGCTTCGGGACGACTGACAGAGGAAATTAAGATGGATGAAAACATAATAGTCACAGTTTGCTCCCATAAGTTCTGTGAATAGCCTCTGTGTCTGTTGCCTGCTGTGCGCAGCTATCAGTTTTGCTTTATGAACCAAGTTAGCACCGGTTAGCTTGGGTAAAGCACCATCAGCACAGCAGACTGGTGCTCTCAGCACCGGTTAGCACCAGCGCCAGCATATCCCCAGAGTAGAGAAGGCTACTCTGGTCGCCGCGCCGCAGAGTGCAGTGTGTTCGTACCTTTAGGATTTAAAATGGACACCTTCTTTTAAAGTGCAAAATGCCTTGTAAAATTGTCTTTTTTGAATTAAATGTAATATAAATAACAAATGAGTCAAGGAGAAAATGGCAACGGCAAAAATCTGAATCTTACAGCCATATGTGTAAACCATACTGTCCATGGTCATATGACAGTTTCCTAAGCCAACGTAGACATGAGTAGACATTTTACATGTGTAGAAGACACCCCACTCATCACAAAAAAATCAGGTTACCATTTATTCTTATTCTTCTTACTTAATCAAATACAGCGATAAACTGGATTACAGTCCTCATGATCAAAAATATCATGATGAAAAAGTCAAGTTAGGTAAATGTGAACAATTATTCTTCACTGATTGATAACTATCACATTCTAATGTTGTAAACACAGACACTTAGTCAATCAGACTTCTGGTTGATGAAGCCTGAACGACAGCTCATGAAAGAATCTCCTAAAAGTGGGTTCATTTTGTGAAACATTTATTGTTCTCTTTCAAGTATGCATGGAGCAAAAACTTTACTACAGCTATACAGGACAGAAATCATGAGTATAAAACAGCAAGAAACATGACTGACACCAGCAGAAGCAGCAAAGAATCATAAACTACACAATTTATTGGTGAATAAACCAGAGTGGCTGTCTAAAAATAATAAAAAAAGGAAACTATGCTGTATCCTTAACAATGAAGAAACTAAGTATTTGATAGTAACTGTTGGTGACGTCACCTCGACAAGTCTCATATTTCACCACGAGTAAGCTTCAGTGTTTTCCCATTCTGGACACCTGTAAAAACAAAACAAATCACTTATCATTTGGCCAAAGAACTGTGTTTCTGCTAACGCTACCATCAGGTTATTTATGGGTATTTACAGAAACATTATATTCTTGTCTTGAAAATTCAGGAACATTCAGACAATCTGATAAATCAGAAAACAAATGACGAAATTAAGTAATTACAACTGTATTTGTATCATTATAAAAGTAATTCAATGGATTTTGAATATGTACAAATAAATATGCCTTTAATTCACCGTTTACTGCATTTAAACTCAGAAAGGTAAAGGTCTTTTAAAAGACAACACTTACTGAATAATGGTGACAGACAATGGATTAAACAAATAATCGGCTTAATGCTTTTTATCCAATAGGTCTGAACTAACAATTTCCATTTGCTTGCTTTTAAGAAACCATTCATCCTTTAAGTACATTAACAATGGGGGGCATGTTATAAGAAAAGGCCTCAAACGTGTCTTATAATAGTATTAAAACTGTATACCTAGAAAAATTATTTAAATTTGGATTCAAATCACCAAAACAATAAAATTATTCCTTTTCTAACTTTTCACAGCAATCTTAAACCAAAAAGTACATACCTTGCGATGGAGGGGGAAAAGAAGGGGGATGAGATAATCTTCTTAGAAATACTTGGTACGGTTGAGAGCTCTTTGTGCCAGTTCGCCGGTCTCATCCGTTATTCTCTCCCAGTCCGTTTGACCCACCACAAAGCCGATGGCGCGCTTTCGATCTGCAACCTTCTGTTCTTCGAGATCAGCCCATCGAACCTTTATAAAAAGGGAGAGCGACCAGTTATGACGAGGCGGAAGAAGGAGGATTATTCAAGATCCATCAATTACATTATTTAAAATTGTACAAATAGCTGACATTTTCAAACAGGACTACCTGGATTTTTACATTCTGTATTTTCTTATTGCCTCTTTGGCAAAACAAACCCATCCTAAGGCGTCATCAGCAACCTTTCTGTGGTGATGCGTGTCAATTTACCCTTTTCTTTCCTGGTTGGGACATGCGTGTGGCATAGTCGTCTGGCAGCTGAAGGTAGTCATCCAGGCCTGCCATGCCTTCACGTTTCCTCTTCCCGCCAATCTTCAGACCATCCAACTTGTCTGTATAAAAAGGAAGATTGCCGTTTGGGTTAGTTAGGCAGGTCCCATAAAAACTAACCTCATAATCCTAGCATTTGTATTTTTCCAATAGAGGCCAGCCAGTCAGCCCTTTCTATGTTATGACAATAACAACTGGCAAAGGGTTTCTTATTCACCTGGTTTGTAGAAACGATGACAATGTTTGTTATGTTTACAGGCATATTAGGATGCATAGTAACTATTTAATCATAGGCAGCACACTTCCCAATTTTGTCAAACCTAATCTTTTTCCTTATATAAAGACATTTTAATGTGGGCATGTTAACTTTGAGGCATCTTTCAGTCAATACATAAACAGCTTAGGCTGTGGTCATGCTCTTTGCACTGAGACAAAAAGGTGAAAAAATCCCTGTGTCCCTCCTTTTCTTCATGGTTATGACATCCATAAACAACATAATTAGAAAAGCACAGCAACATCAAACAATTTTCAAACCTATAAAGCCACTTTTCCACCAAAATTACCAGGAACTTAAGGTTCCAGGAACTCCTGTTCCAGATACTTAAAGATTCCAGTGGCCCGTTGTTGTCTGTGTTTCCACCGAGGTCTGAAGTCCCGGGGAGGTTATGCATATTAGGCCGATGACATATGGAGAAGCAGTGAAAGTATCTGCACTGAATGTCATTTTATGATATATTTTTTTTAAGATATTTTTTTTTGGCATTTTTGCTTTATTAGACATATTTGTAGAGACAGAGGTGAAATGGGGCAGAGAGGGGAAGACATGCAGACAACTGACCCGGGCGGGATTCAAACCCGGGTCTGCTACGTGGCCTGGGCGGCGCCACGGGCGCACCCTAAATGTGTTACATTTTCAGTAGTAAACATGGTTGGTGAAACGCTGGGCGTAGGCTACTTCGACCAATCAGATATCTTCAGCACTGCACCCCCGCCCCCAAAGTTCCTGAACCTGTGTAAAGTTCTACCCCCAGAGCAGGGTCTTTTTCTGGGGTAAATCCATTACCAACAAACTAGATTTGGAACATGGTTCCTGGGGAAGGTTCCAGCAGTGGAAAAGGGGCTTATATCACAGAGGTAAAAGATTGGGTACAATGGGTCATAAAATGAAAACAAACAAAAAGGATACCTACCAAGTTTTGCCTCAGACGTGTCCATCTCCCATTTGCTTTTTGGAATGTAGCCCTATATTATATAAAGAAACACTTCATAGGTTAAACAACTGGATGATTAAGAGGATAAGGTAGGGAGAGAAGGAAGCAGGGGGTCGGCTGAAAAGAGAGCAGGCTTGTTTATCACAAGTTGAGACGACAAACACAACTGAAGGATGAGACTAATGAGGACTATCTAGTTAAGACACAATGTAACACTAGCATGCAAATATTTTTATCTTACAAGTTAAGAGAAACTAATGTGTTCAGACTAATGCTGTGATTTTGGCTAAATGCAAAAGAAAAATAGTAGACATAAGCTGTGCTCTGCTTTGGAGAACACACACTTATTGCAAAGTGCTTTCCCTAAAAATAAAAACAAAGCAGTTCGATCTTCAATAATGTAGTGTGCCTGTAAATGCTTATGATTGTGTGATCGACACACTTTACATGACAAAGAGGAAATGTCCCCGTCTCTCAGTGGTAACTAAACCTTAAACTGCTTATGTTTATAGCATCACTTTCCTGACAAATCCTCAGCTGCCAAATTACACTGATGCTATTTGGCTGGCGTGTTAACATCAAGTTGCTATCCACTATCCCTACCAGCCAGTTTCTTCTTAAAGACACACTATTGAATTATTTTGACTCATTTGTAAATGATCAAAATGTTAGTTTATTGCAGACCACCACAAAACGTGGGAGGACTTTATGTGTGATAGCTGTCAAAATCACGATCTGCGCTCGTGTGACTGACTTATTTATTGTCTTTTAAGTTCCAATATATCAAATAGTGAGTTAAAACAATGGTGACTGAGCATATGACCCACTTATGAAAACGCCTGTATTTTCTGCTTTGCACCGTTATACTATCGGAGGGGCTATGCCATAGTAACCGCGCTGCAGCGGTGCATTCTTTTACTCAGAACATGGGAGCTTAAGACTCAGTAGTACTGAGTTCAGACCGGTTTGCATTCCAGTATATCTGTAAGTTTTATTATTTCTTTTTAATGTTTGATATACAGTCTATGGTTTGTATAAGACATGGTGCTAGGACCCATATTTTAAATTAAAAGTCTCTCTGCACGCTGTGTGTGCTGCCGTTTCTGAAGTTCCTGATTTTTCACATGCAATCGAACGCAGCAGGCATGTCTGGGCGAGTGCTTTCACTGCATGTGCCAACGGCTGTGGCGATACAGACTCTCTCTGTCTGCACTTTTCATAAATTCTGAGTCACAATGTTGGATCAGAACACACGCAGGTAAGAACTGCCAATATACTGACTTCATTCAGTCAATAATGTTCGGTTTGAAAGAAACTCTTGCCCACAAGTGCCTGCAACTACATTAACGGCCACTAGGGAGCCGGATTACAACTTCAATTAAGGGGAAAAAGGGAAATTATTCTGTTTAACACTTCAAGTTTAAAATGCATACTAAGCACTGTTAAATAACCCTTGTTGCTATTTGAACTGAGCTCCCAGCGCGTCAAAACCAGATGCTTGGTCAGGGCCTATCCACAGCAATATTTGACGCTCAGACTGAACACTCCAGCCACCAAGTCCCGAGTGCATCGCTGAAAGACGTTGTAAGCATAGATGCCATTGAATACGCCCCCTGCATCTGATCAGGACGCTTAAGGAGATAATTTGCATCAGTTATCAATGTCAAAGAGCCCTGAACAAGCATCGGCCCCCAACGCGCTGCCGTTTTCTGAGCCTCTGCCAATTATAAACAATATTTTTAAGCGGACAAACACTACAGAGAGATAGCGGATGGTGAGAAGATATTTGCTTATTTTGACAAAAAGTGTTTTGGATTACAATGACCTATGAACGAGTATGCCTTTAACCACAAAATAACCCTTGCGAAAAGCTTAATGACAGATCAAAGATTGAGAAGTTCTATGATTTAATACCAAGTTTGCTGGTTTCATGGGTCCAGTAAACATATATGTAGTCCAATTTATCTCTTTTTGTTAATGTTTTTTATATTGATATGGAATTGTATTGACATAGTTTGTGTCCCTATATACCTGATGTTTTTCTCCTAACTACCATTTGTTATTAAAGCTCCCATATTGTGCAAATGCACTTTTCCGATGTTTTTGAACATAATTATGGGTCTACGGTGTGCCTAGAGACTGCCAAAGTATCAAAAAAAAGAAAGCTCTCTCCTTTTCTCACTCTCCCCCTTTCTGAAACCCTCCACCCCTCCCCCCAATATACTCCAGTCAGAATTCTCCACGTTTCTGACGTCTCAAACTGGAAAGCCAGAAACTTCCACTGTGCAACCCACCCCCCTATTTCTTATTGGTCCACGGCCCCGAGATCCTCTGGAAAAATATTCCTTCACCCCCATGTTGTTTGCTTGTCGCTAAGCGACAAGATGCCTGAATTACAGCAAAGCATGCTGAATGTTGCATAATCCACTAATTTATCTTAACCACAGCAGTCTATTAATGCCTCGTTTTTAATAACACAACGGATAGGAAGCTACTTGTGCTTTTTTTCAAACGGTGAAACTGAAATAAATGTTTTTATTGGTATTTTTGCCTGACTGGTGTATAGCTATTAGATTTGGGACAAGCATTCAGCTTTTGCTCATAATACCATATTTATATTCCCCACACCAGTCTAGTAATGCCTCGTTTTTAACAGGACAAAGGATTGGAAGCTAATAGTGTAGAAGTCAACTTTGAAGCTATTGTTTTCACTGATTTTAGTGATATTTTTAGCAGCTAACTCCCGAGCTAGCTTTGCAATAGCCACCATCTTATGCTGCATTTTGGTTCTTCTCACGGGTAGGCTAAACCTAACCGTGCTAACAGGCAAATACGTCATCATTGTTTACAAACAGACAGAGGGCGAGGCGTATGGCTTCGCTTCCGGACAGGGGGAGCTCATAGATTGTATATTTACGAGGGGAGCTGCAGCTCGGTTTCAAAAATAGGCCATCGTGAGATTAGCTGAACATCAGGGTATAGAGGCATACTACAATAAATGATCTGAACTTTTTTTTCAGCAAACAATTAAAGAAAAACGTATTAGGGACCACTAAGACCATATAACATGGTGTATAATAGAACAGAAAAGTGTTTAATATGAGACCTTTAAGTCTTTGTGCTAAAAATTATTGCGTTGATTGATTATTTTTTATATTTATTTGTTTTTGTGCTGCAGTTTTTTTTGTATTGCTTTCTTCAACTTTAAGATGAAGAAATCAATCAAAATATATATTTCTTTACACCTCTTTTTTTAGACCTCTGCTCAGGTGTAATGCCCCTAACATGCCCATTGGAAATCTAATCAGACTGTGTGAGAAAACAGAAAACGCCGATGTTTGTCATGTGGGAGCTTTAAAGACAACAATAAATGATGTAGTACATTTAAAAGAAGAAACATTACTGTATGCACCTTTTTTTTTAAGTTTGTGAAACCATGCAGAACATTTAACTGTATTAATCTGTTTTTTTTTCTTCAGTATGCACACATTGGGTGAAAACCAGAAACAAAACATGAATGATTAATATTTAACTTTCAGTAACTAACAGTATATTAAATGTTCAGTAACACTTGCTAAGGTTCCATCCAATTTCAGATTCCTTAGTTTAATGTACAAATCAAGGTTTTGCTGTACAAGACAACAGACTTGGTTTGGAAATATTCATGAATAGATTATAAATATAGAAGTTGCATTGCCTTTCATTGAGGCTTTCACTGAAAAATATTCCTGGTAAAAAATGTTTTAAATATAATAAAAGTTACATTGAGGCTGGATATCCAGCTCGTACTGCCAGGTAGCAGCTCTGGCCACACGCTGTGAACTATAGCACTTCACTATATGCTCCTATACCAACCCATCACCGTTATTGTCTGTCTTATAGATTAAATCCAACTGTGATGCAGGGTAAATAAATAAAAAATGCTAAAATATACTGTGTGTTGTTAACAGTGGAATGGTGCTACAGCAGAGTAACATGTAGGCCTTTCACACCAAAATGAACCAAGAGTCAGTTCCAGGCTGGTGTTGGGGTCAGTTCAAAACTGGTTACAGCCTTATCCCAGTTATGAACCGGTTGGTTTCACATCGACCTGAGACAGCCATGGAGCCGGCAAGAGAGCAACGTCATGACGTCACTGTAAACGTGTGTGTACGTCACCCGACGCCGCTGCTCTTGTGGCTAACGCTAAAGCTACCGCTAGCTTTAAGCACAACAACAGCGGCGAATACGTCTTATTTTTACACTTGTTGGCTCTCGCTTTGTTTTCTTAAGCAAACAGGACCCATACAGCGTATTCTCGCCGGTCAATTTGATCGCTACGTTCGGTAATTATGTTATGTTTACGTCTCGTAGTAGCGGTGTTTTTAAATATGGCGGGCATGAGGTTTGAGTTGCTCTGGTTGGTCAGGATAATCCCTCCCCCAACCGTTCGCGCAAGCAGTTCTTATCAAACCCTGCTCAATCCTGGGGTATGAGTTCCCCCGGTTTTTACGGCCCGGAGCAGGCTCTCTGGCGGTGTGAAACCAAAACACTGGCTCTAACTCCGAACTAGCCCAGAACTAGCGCCGATTTTGCGGCGGTGTGAAAGGCCTAATGGTGATGCAACACCATGCCTTTGTTATAAGACATTTTTAAAACAACAATAGCGATCATATGATTAATGATTAAACATGATTTCTTAAAGTTAATCAAAACATTGACAGAGCTCAAGGTTTTTAACTCACAAGTAAAACAATGGTTGAAACTGAATAAACCCTGTGAACATTGACACACGCTCACATACACACATTAATCATTGTCCTTGTTTTTATTTTATTTTATTTATTTATTTATTGTTTGTTTTATGTCTACTATGTATGATCCCTGTATTTTTATTCATGTGAATTTTTTAGGAGATGCCTAATCAGGGACAGGGGTTGCAAATTAGTTTCGACTAACACCTGTATGCGTGGCATATGTTTTATGTTTTTATAATATGAAACAATGTTTTTAATGCATTTGTCCTTAATAAAGAAAAAAAAATATATAATAATAATAAAAAAAGGTGCCAACACACTGCACACCGCCGCGCGGCGAGTTTACATAGAAAGTCAATGTATTTTGAGCGCCGCCGCGCGAATGGGCGGCCGGCGGCGAGCGGTTCACGGACACAATATGACCCAATATGATCACGCGGTGCGGAACCTGCGATTCGCGCGGCCAACCGCCGCGCCGCAGTGTGTTGGCACCTTTAGGCTGCATTTTCACCAAATCAGGTGTTGCGGTGAAATGCCGCAATGTTGTCAAGCGGTGGGAGTTTGTTGTGTACTCTATTCCTCTCCAAATCCAAAGGTGGCAATATAGCACTGAAATCTGTTTTCCTACAGCTATTCAAGGGATTTCGCCGATGCTAATTGCTACTGCTTTTCTTCTTCTTCGTTACAAGTCCTTGTTCTTCCTCTACGTGTCTTCTGGTCAGTCACTTGAAGATGCCACCTTATGTGATTGGCTGCCACAGCATGATGTATGGCTGTGTGTCTCCAAAAGTTCAAATGCCTCATTCAAATGAATGAAAATAAACCTGTGTTATTGCCAGATTGCCTGATTTGGTATGAATGCATTCCAATAGAGGATTCTCCTGTCAAAGTTGACTTAATTGTGTCGTTTTGTCGTGGGATCCCAAACATGTATTAGATGATGCGTTTCATGTCTGCTGACATCTGGAGTTCTTCTGATTAAAGAAAAACTATATCAGAGAAAAACGATCTAAGATTCTAAAGATTTTTTCTCCTAAATTAACTAAAAATTTTAAAGATTTTTCTGAAGAATAATTCCCCTTACTAGCGTCTATATTTTTAACCTACAATGGCCCTAATAGGCCTTTGAAGATACCTGTGACTTCATTTTGTTCTAAATTGTCTTGCTTTTTCCTTGCGTTTATCAAACTGAAGAAAAGTTTAGAACAAAAGAAGAAAATACAACTTTTTTATACTATCTAAAACAGTACTATTTGGTAAGCAGTATAATGTTATTTGTTTCATTTGAGTAAAAAGTTATTGTTTTACTGTGAACACATCATTTGAGACTTTTCTTTACCACTGAACACTGGAGGTGCCAATAAACCCTAATGGGGGTTTAAGAGGCATTATTGCAATTATTATTATTACTAAAGATACTAAAGGTATCTTGATACTGTAAACTGTAATGTAATCAAACCTGGCAGACTTGAAAGTCTCACTCAGTTTGATTCAAGTACAGGACCACAATTCAGCAGTTTTAGACCTGGAGTTCAGACGGTTTGAGTTCGGTTTAATGTGAAGGGAAGGTGTGACTTCGATCTTTGAAAATCACACTGAAAAGGAATAATGAGGGACGACATGCTGTGTGAAACTGCAGGTCTAAAATGGCTGATTTTAAAACCGATCAAAGCAGATTTTAATTTGAATTCTGATTCATAGGCATTAGAAACAGTGTATTTCCATGATGTTTTGGGTAATACCAACGTTAATACAAACATCTTGAACCATTTCAACCATTTCATTTTCCATATGATATCCCACATTTTTTCTCAGCTGAATTTATGACTCATTGGGTCAGCAATTGCAATATCAAAACAATATTTCAATGAATAACCAACAATGAACTTACTTAAAAACATTAGGATTTTTTTTCACCTTCAAGTTGCTACCAAGGGGTACTAAAAAAAAAAATCAATATCTTTAAATTATCTAAACTTCGTGTATACACAGTCATGTAAAAGTCACCTTGTGAAATTTGATAATGTTTAAAACAAATTGACCCCTGTTCATAAGTCATACAAAGCTTTAGTGTTTCATTTTCTAGAATGATCTCCAACATTCTCTCCTGTTTCTACAGTATTTTAATTTGCCGGTGGATGTTATGCTAGAGCTGTATAACATTAACAGATGTATGCATGTACGATGGAGCATTAACAGAGGACAAATGTCTTGTCTTTAATATTTCTTAACACTAAATTAAAATATAAAGAGCAAAAGCATTGAAAAGATGCAAAATAATATATATTTGTGTGTATTATGAAACTACTAAACTTTTTATTATTTTTTTTTGTAAATGCTTGCATCATTTTCAATGTTTCATTGTAATCGTGGTCTAGTAATGCAAGTATTTTATGTGATGTGGGAAAACCATTCCTAATATTTGTGGAATTCATTTTAAATGCATTTGAAGGACTTGAACATATGGCATCAAGAGTAATTTCTAACAATGATGCCTTCAACTTCATTAGTAAGACTGCTTCAATGATCTTTATGCTTCCAGCAAAAAATGTAAAGGGCTGATTGTTAAAATATTTTTGGGATATAATAAAAGAAAAATATAATATGAGAGTGTTGAGAGTGAACCAGAACAGTAACGTGGGTTTGTCAAAAAAAAAGTGTTATGAAACGCATTATAAGGCTTTTTAAAGCAGAGGGAAGCAAGGTTCATCTCACATAATTTTATACAAATATACTGTAGTCGCTTTAAGGTGAAGCAGATTTTTAGTTTGAATTTTTGGGCAGCTGTGAATCTGCCATTTTTTTCTTACTCACTCACTTTCTTTCTTACTTCCTTCTTAAGAAAATGAGTACACTCTGATTTTGACTAAAGTACTGCAGTTTAACAACAGCTTTTGAGTAGGATAAGCATTATGTTAATTGCTTTGCCTCAAAATCTCTGACAACAAACAATCAAGTGTCCGATTACAAATACTTATGTAAAAAATTCCCTACATATCAAAGGCAATATTAACCTCAACGTTGTAAAATTATTTTGGCAAATGACTAAATCTCATTTAATATTGCATTTTAAAACTTCTGTTGATTTCACAATAAAAGCAATTGATTGGGCTGAAAACATTAAACAGATTATATAGAAATGTTTAACACTACTATGTGAATTTTTTTAATCAATCCATTTTTCTGTAAGTTTTTTGTGTGTCGTTTCCACCTTATCATAACAATTTGCCTTACTGTGAAAGAAAATCTGAACCCAGTAGAATGATCCAGTCTCGTCCACAACAATGCAGGCTCAAGTTTGGGAACTTGACCATGCTAGTAAAGTATGAATTTTAAAACATTATAATGATTTCATGTATAATGATATAAATAAAAGTAAACATCTTACTATGACACTGTGCAAATGCTCAAAAAACAAAACAACGACTTAACAGGAACCCTTCCAACTGCTCCTTTAGTCATTGGAATGTTGTAGTTATAACTTTCTCTTGGGACAGTATTTGACTCTCGCTATCTTGCCTGTTTATATTCCCTGTTTTAGTCTTCTTTGTAAACCAACTATTTGTTGATTGTATCCCTTTAAAACTCACCTGATCAATAAAACAAAACAATAATACGATTAAAAGACTAATGGGTGAAAATAAATCACTGGATAAACCTTATGTGTTGGATGGGAATACAAATAAGTGGAAATGATTCGGAAAACTGTGTGGCTATAAAATTAAGCTTTTCGTGTCCTACCAGATCACCCTCTTCTTCCTCCTCTCGCTTGGGTTGCTTGGGCTCATCATCGGGATTGAAGTCTTCCATTTCGACCTAATAACATAAGCACGTGTTAGTTTACCTCAGGGGTGTCCAAACTACTGCCTGAGTGCCAACTGCGGCCCGTGATCCATTTCTAATCGGCCCGCAGCAAATTCTTAAATATATAATATAATGGAAAATAGCCCTTCACTTTACCTCAATTACTGATAAAGAACTATTATAGTACAAGACATTTCTAAATCTTAAAGATCTCACCTCTTCTATAGCAGCATCCTGGAGCAGGGAACGGACATCCAAGCGCACCATGTGACGTGGTGAAGACTCCCAGTTGTTAGACATCTGTGTACAGAATGCTCAATTAAGAAGTGTTTACTATATTTATAATCTGAATTGGACATAACTCTTAATAAACATTAATCTGAGGGAGGTAACTGACACAGACCTTTAGTATTTCCTTAAGCGTGCGCCCATGGACATTTCTCTTTGCAGAAGTCTGAGTGTCTGCAGTGATTTCAGCCAGGTACACCTTGAAATAAAAACAAATCCGCTTTAGCACACGGTCGATGGGAGAGGCATTTTTTTCCAACTCACTCATCAAAGTAACTCACCTCAAAGCCTTTCGTTTTGGCTGCGCTCCAGAACTGATCGAAATGTTTAACCCTATCATTTACAGTATCTAAAATGATGAAGGGGAAAAAGCCATCATCCAAAGTTTTCTTAAATGTTTTCAGCATGCTGTTCCGGTAGGTGTCCTCCATCTCTGGTTCATACTCGTACTCCATAACCTACAAGAAAGATTTTATTTGTATTAAACTGTTTATAATGTTTACAATAATAATTGTATTACAGCTTCCAGTTCGTCCTGCTCAGTGAATTTGATTTTCAACTGTATAATAATAATAATTTATACTTTTCTAATGTTCCACGTCAAACTCACCTTAGTTTTGACCCGTCGCCCTGTGTCTGGGTCTTTCTCAACTTTTTCCACCTCTGTCATAAAATAGTCATCCAAAACCAGAACTCTTGGTGGTGCACCGCCACAATCAACTTCTTTATCCTTTATAATGTCAACAAGATGGAAAAGCCAAGTTTTCATTACATTTGCTTTGTTAGAAAAGGCATTGATATTTTTGCATAGTTTTGGGAAATACATACAGTATAAATAGTCTATGAATATTGTTGTTCTTGCATATAGTTGTTAAAGTTTAGCTACATTCAATTTCAAATTAATTAAATATGATTTTCTGGTATGATTCCACTCACCCGTATGAGCTTTGCAACATGGCTTTTTCCACTTCCTGGAAGCCCTCTCATTATGATGACAATCTGTTAAAATATATGATATTATTCAGTATACAGTATTATATGACTACCAATGTGACAGTGTTACATCAATAGAAAGCAGCAGTAATAAGTACCCTCTCAGGTCGAGATAATCTTCCAGGTGGTTTGAGGAGATCATCGATATTCTTGATTTCTGGCTTCTTCTCAACTCGCGGGGGCGGCTGGGCTGGAGGTGGGAGGGCTGGTGCAGTTGGAGGCCCTCGCTCCTCTGGATAACTTCTTCTTTCCACTGTTTAATATCATATGCAATTTAAGAATATCTCTAAATGTCATTAATTTCCCCATTTGCTCTCATGCAACAAAGCTCATTTTAGGATTTAAAAAATAAATAAACATGTCTATAAATTAGGGATGCACCGAAATGAAAATTCTTGGCCGAAACCAAAACCGAATAAAATTAAACAGTTGGCCGAAAGGCCGAAACCGAATACCGAAAGAGGCTTTTGCAGTTTTGTTTATTATTTAGTCAATTATTTCAACATCGCATACATGAACTACCAAATGTTCTCCTCAAACATAGCCTACAACTAAAAAGCAACCCTAAATAAATAAATAAACAGTAAAACCTTCAAATCTAAGAGTACAATTAATATTTTACTAGGAATTAATTTGTGAACCACTCACTGATTTTTTACCTTGACTTATATGAGGATGAATCTACAAAAAGATCGACTTATTGCCTTTCTTATTTTTTTGCAGTGCAGTGCAGGTTGAGTTGCTCTAAAAAAAACTGCACCACAGCTCCCACCATAATGTCCAGACTTCAGAATTTGCATCAAAGCCCTGATCATAACAATGAGAGGCTTTAAACGATGTCCATGCTTAGGAGGTGATTGTAACTTTTTCGTCTGTAGACTGAAACTAACGGGGGGAGGCGGCTCACTGGACATGTAGTCGCGCTGTCAGTTTGCCGACATGGCTGTGTATTCAGGCTCGAGAAATGCAATCAGACCGTAGGAGCCTTTTCCCCCAACAGCGCTAACGGACAGGATATCTCCCGTTATCATTTTAGCTGTCAAACTAAAGTTTTTTTTTGCACGGCGGCCCTCACCGGCGAGGTGTCACTGTGAATGACACCGTTACCAACTGTCACACTGTCACAGAGTTGCACCGGGTGAATCGCTGCTTCGCTCGCGCAAGGCTTTTGTGTTTCTAAGGTGATTAAACATCAGTCTTGGACGAGCGTTTTAACTTTATGCTGCATAAAGCATTGCACTGTCTGCGCCGTGTTTCATCCAGTTGCTCCCACACTGGACTCTGACATTTTCATGCACGCTCCAAACTGCTCCTGCTGCGCGCTCACAAAGAGACGTGGACTCGCATACACGGTTACGTCTCTCTTTACTGCCATTTCCTGGTTTACAAGCGCGCAGCTCTTTTAAAAACATATTTCCTTAGTGTCATTTAGTTCGCCAATTTTCGGTAATATTATTCGGCTTTTTAACTGTTTCGGGCCGAAACCGAAAATGACTTATTTTGCCATTTTCGGCCGAACTTTTTCGGTGGCCGAATATTTGGTGCATCCCTACTATAAATGAAGGAGTTTCAATAAAAATCGACCATAGGCAGCTGAAGTTTACAGTTGTGGGATTGAACATACCGTAAGGTGAGGAGCTATGGCCGTAACGCTCGGGCCCACTACGGTCGTGTCCAGTGCGCTCGTATGGAGGTCTATCGTAGCTAGGTCTTCCATAATGTTCTTCTCTGTCACGACTGCCACTTCGATCCCTCTCTCGGAAATCCCGTTCTCTCTCTCTGAATCCTGAGCGCAAATGAGGTGCTAGTGGAGATCTACAAAGATGAGGACCATCATTAAGTTTAAGTCCCTCTACACAACTTTTGGTTTCAAACTGGCACACACTGAGGACTAATCACAATGTATAACACAATGTGAGAAAGTACCTTTCCTCAACCATGGACTGTGTGCTTGAATCAGAAACAGAAAAATAAAAACAATATTACATATGTACGGAAGCAGCGCACTTCCCCACAGTTTGAAAAAAAGGTGACAGAGTCATTGAGGAAACAGGTCACCAACCTGTCATCTCTCTCTCTTGGAGGATAGCGCTCCCTCTCAAATCGTTCTCTCTCATATTCAGGTGGAAGCTTTTCCCTAAATAATTCCCTCTCTCTACTGTAATCCCGGCGTTCCATGTAAGGGTCTGGTCGCCTGTCATAGTATGGGTCTCTGCCGTAAGGATCTCTGGGACCAAGAGGTTCTAAGAGAATAAAATAGTACATCAATAAACAATGTTTAGATAAATGCAAAAGCAAGCTCTGTTAAAGTAGAGAAACATTTACAGAACTGAAACCCACCTTTTTCATAGCCTCTGTCTGACTGCACTGGGTCAGGCCTCAACACAATTCTCTCCCCATAAGAGATCCGCTCAACGGTCGCTCCAGGCTCTAATATGTTGAGAGTAAAAGTCACCAACAAAGTCCTTACAGATATCCTATTTTATCTGTTAAAATTACAAAATGTGTTCATGTTTTCATTTGTGTGTTGCTCATACCATGCCCATGCCCATAGTCCACGGTCTTTGGAATCACTGGTAGAGTAGGTGCAGTGAGAGATGGCTGATAATCTGTGACCGCAGGCTTGGTATCCCAAGACACAGGCTCAGTACTAGCATTCTGTGCATTTGCAGTCATGCCCTGAGAATGACAGATTTGATATGTAACAGATCCAACATTTAAATACAGTAAAAGTATGTTCAATAAAAAGTCTGAAAGTCTCCCTAGCCTCCTCTAGGGGCCATGTTGCTATATGCCACAAGAACGACATAGTTTGAACCAAAGCAAATTGTTAGTAAATACAGGGTTCCAGAATAACTTTTCATTTGGGTGCACCAGCACATATTTGTGTAATTTTACATTTAACCAGATGTCATGAGAACGATAATTGATTTGATTTTAGTTAACAGCAGCTTCCCTTTCTATGGGCTATTCTTGTAACCTGTGTTAAATTGAATCACCATTTCTGACTCCTCGCTGTTTCTTTTTTTGCCGACGCTGTAACACTGTGGTGAAAGGAGTTGCTCTTCCAGCCATGCATCTGTCACGGCACAAGGTGTGCTTTAAACTAGGGCTGCAACTAACGATTATTTTAAAAATAGATTAATCGGTCGATTATTTTTTCGATTAATCGATGAATCGGATAAAAAAAAACATTTGTAAATGCCGCATCTTTATTCAAAAACTGAACATTACAGTGCAGACTGAAGTGTCAAAACACCAGGTTATTGCTCCAACGTCCCGGAACTATTAAAAGTAATATTAAATGATAAAAAATGTAAAATAAACTTAACTGGGATACCACAAAAAAAACATACAAAGTATGATATACATTTATACAGTATATAAGGGATCTCCATGGTAAACCAGTCAACCGATAAGATTTTTAACCGGTAAATACTAACGGTTAAAAAAATTCAATCATCTTAATTTCTCTCAGATGACAGGAGATTATTAATTTGTATTGATATTGATACCATTTGAGACTACTTAACGATCCAAGTCTTTATTGATATCACTATTGATACTTTTCTATTATTTTGTTGAAATAGAACTTGTATTATTGCTTTAATTGCTGATATGATCATAGCTCAAGATAGGACATTAAACAGGTCATAATTCCATCTTTACTATCTATTTTATATTGCTGGGAAAACAAGTTTTCGCCAAAATCTAAAAAATTTTTTTTTTTGTGTTGCATTTGAACACATCAATCATATTACTGAGCCGGCCTTAACACATCACATTTGACATGTTTGCTACTTTTTTTTAAGCTAACTAGCTCTATATCCTTCCGATTTTAACATGGATTTAAAAACTGGATTACTATTTTTAACCGACGGGACTTTCTACACCGTTCGGTTGTGTGACTACTGCCGCTGCTTTGAATGACTGTTGATGCGCCAATGCCGACTCTCAGAGCCCGTCTGCACACCGTCTGCAGCAGCAGCAGCTGACAGAGTTTTTTTGGACTAGACGGATACTGAGTTGAAGGAGTTTTTTTAACCCAAAGACAGCAAAGGTACAACATTTTTATATAGGCCTACAGTCCAGTGTTAGATATGACCAAAATACAAGCTGTGGCCGCTCACACTACAGTATAGCTTTCCCGCACCACTTCACGGGCGGAAGGCTCGCTGTGGGCGTGCATGAACCTGTCGGCGGCTGGACGTAAACAGTGCCGCGCCTACAAGTGACTTATTACTCGCACGACTCTACGAAACGACCAAATTCGTTGCAAACGCTTTTATTAATTGATTGTAATCGATTTTATCGATTCGTTGTTGCAGCCCTACTTTAAACGTCGTAATTTTTTAAGGGGTTCGTTCTCTACAGTATATCATGAATAGTAAGCCATTTCTTTGCGTTTATCCTCTCAGTTTCTGTAGTTTACTCACAAATGTGGATGTAGTCTAGTCTACACAGCGCTGTGTCATACCGGCACTCGTGCACATTGCGCACATTAGGGCTGGGCGATATGGACCAAATCTTATATCACGATATGGATATATATCACGATATAGTATTTTTCCTTCAAATTCAATGGATTACAATAACCGTACTGAACTTTAATCACATTAGATATTTTCATCTTTTGCTTGGAACTTAAATTTCCATACAAAAGAAAAACTGGTGCAAAATACCACACCAGTCTAGCTTTAGTCAGTCAGCGCAAAATAAAAATGACAGAATCAACCAAAGAGCCTACATTTTCCAATTGATAGTAGCCTATATCAAAATAATGAAAGACTTGAATTTTCCTGCAGTATTTGCTCATCTTCATTTAAAAAAGCTGTCAAAATTAACTAATGAGCAAATGTCTGGTAATACTATAACTCCAGCTTCAACACAAATAATATTTTTAAGTTTGACATGTTTTAAAGTTACATAAAAGCAGCGTTGCTGGCTGTCTCCAACAATAACAGCACGGGGGTGAAGCCCCGAGTAGGCTAAAGATGTCATTATTAGCCAGCTAGCTCACGAGAGCTAACCCATGTAGTTTGCTGCTTAAAACAAGCCAACTCTGCGTCACGGCAACAGCACGCTGAAGCAGCAAGCAAGTTTCCTTTGCCCAATGACATTTTTGACCGTTAAAACCAGCTGCTCTGCCACCGTGACACGGAGGTGGTTTGTTAACTTTAGTCATGGCGCACCGGAGCTAGATGAGCTAGACAGCTAGAGCAACAGATGAGGCTTCTTCTGTTGCGGGTAGAGAAGCTGTTTTGCAGCCCAGAACTCTGCTGCAGAGCCCCCGTGTGGCGTGGCGGTGTAACTGCAGTGTAACTGTAGGGACTCGGGAGGGACAGCTGCCTCCCGCTCTATCTATGCTCCCGCCACATGCACCTTTTTTCTACGCGATATAAAAGGTATGGCCAAATCTCTCCCGGTAGACACTTTCATATCGTCCACGATATGATATCGTCATATCGCCCAGCCCTAGCGCACATGCTAACATTATATTAAGCGCGACATGCCTGTCTATGTAAATAGAATCTTGAAACATTTTTAAAAAAAAACAGTCATTTTAATGTGGGTTGAAGCAAATCCTCACTCCAAATCAACACTCATAAAAAATTACATTTCAGGTGCACTGGTGCGACCAGTGAACACATCTAGTCACACTCTAAAGATATTTAGACGCGTGTGGGACCAACACAGTTGCACTCTGGATACCTGAAATATAAATTACCTTCAGAGCATTTCTGACTTCCAGTGGGATCTCCAAACCGAGAAGACCAGCAGGAAGATCAGGCAGAACGTTAGTTGAGGCAGGCTGGGGTTCAGTACCAGGTGTCTTCACCTCCTGCAATTCTCTGTAGATCCATAAAAAAGAAAGTTAAACTCAGTGTTACAGAACACTTATTGATATTTGAACTGAGAACAAAAACACATCCCCCCCTCCCTTCCTGCTCTGGCCCAAGGTGTGCCTTTCCTAATCATCACTAACTACCTGTCCAGTAGGATTGTTGTTACTAACTAGAGATGCACGTAGAGACTAATTTTTACAATGTTTAAACAGAAGTTTTAATTTAGAATAGTCGACTAGTCTTTGAAAAAGAGATCGTTATTTTAAGTGTGTCTTTTCAGCGCACACGGTACGGACATGTGGCTGTCGTGTGTAGATTTTCACAGATTTTGAAAAAGTGTTTTGGATGACCAAAAACATGGCAGTGGGAAAGCCTGAAGATATCAAATTGGAGGAATTGTTAGCAAGAAAGCTAACATTGATAACTATGCTGTTAACGTTAGACACAGTAAGACTGATAACTTAGTGTTGTTGGCTCTACGCTTGGGCCCCAAAGCGCCGTGACGGTAATTTCTCTGCACACACCAGTCTTGATGCATATGTCAGTGACAAGGCTTTAGTTTGTTTCTAGCACTATCTGTCAGGTTAATTTCAGTAACACAACAGTGTTTATACCGGTATACTGGTCGCACCGGTATATTAGGACACACCTCACATTTTAGATGAAAAGAAAAGTATTAAAAGTGAATATTATACACCGGATTCTACAATATAGGTCTACATGTAATGTGTGAGCAATTGTGTAAAAGGTATTAATGAATGTCTAGACATTACCTTATAAATTTGAGCTCTTGGGCAGCTTTCAAGATGATCTCATGCTGACGCTGTGAGAGAGCGAGAACATTTGCACTGCTAGTTCCTTCTTGATCAACTGAGCTCTCTGGTGCAGCAGGAGGAACAGGTGGAGGTCTATCAAAAGGAGGCTCTTCCCTGTTATCTTCATAACGAGCTCTGCGATCCTCAAAGTCAGCAGGATAAACTCTCTCTGGAAGTGGAGAACGTCTTGAAGGCCTATCCCATTCTGAAGGTGATGGTGGGTACGGGGGCTCATCCCTATATTCGCGGATTCTAAGTTCTCCTCTTCCCCTGTCATGCTCATCATATGGATATGGGCGACCTTGTTCTCTTTCCTCCAGCCGACTGCTATCTCTGTAGGACTCAGGTGGTGGTCTGCGGGGGGGAAAGTCCCTCTCAGGAGGAGCACGCTCTCTGTCCCATTCAGGATCATAGTACTTGGCCTCATGCCGATGTTCATCAGGGGGATAGTCTTCTGGAGGCCGCCAACGATGCCCTTCTTCCCCATGACCATAATCCTCAACGTAAGCCTCATTATGTTCCTCTTCATATTCCTTATGTGTTGGACCTGGCCGCCACATGCCTCTAACCATTCCTCGGCCCATCGGTCTTCTCCTGACTCCCCCCATATCCATTAACTCATGTGGAGGCAGAGGAGGGCCTCTGCCATGTGGCGGTTGCCATCCAAATTCTCCTTCCATTCCTTCATCGTACAATGGATCTTCCATAGGATCAATCATTTCTTCTGGTGGTGGGGGCAAACAACGCCTGCCTCTTCCTATATCAGGATGCATCGGATGGCTATGAGGGTCATGTCTAAGGTACATGGGGTGCTGTGTTGGATCCATTTCTGCGTCATCGGTGTCCATTCCATAACCTAGTGGCAAGTGATCCCCTGGCCCATGTGCTGGGTGAGGGGGGCGTCCTCGTCCTTGGTGCATAAAACCAGGATGGCCACGTGGGGGACGACCCCGGCCAGGTGGTAATGGCGGTCTCATACCTCTCATCGGAGGTCCTCTTTCTCCCCAGTAAGGGTCACCTTCCTCTGAGTACTCTACTGACTCAGGTTCCTCCCATTGCCTGTCCATTGGTCCTCCTATACCCAAGGGCGGTCCTCCTCTTCCCATGGGCGGTCCTCCTCTACCCATGGGGGGTCCTCCTCTACCCATGGGGGGTCCTCCTCTACCCATGGGCGGTCCTCCTCTACCCATGGGCGGACCTCCTCTACCCATGGGCGGTCCTCCTCTACCCATGGGGGGTCCTCCTCTACCCATGGGGGGACCTCCTCTACCCATGGGCGGACCTCCTCTACCCATGGGCGGTCCTCCTCTACCCATGGGTGGTCCTCCTCTACCCATGGGCGGTCCTCCTCTACCCAAAGGTGGTCCTCCTCTCATCATTGGGGGACCTCCTCTTCCCATAGGTGGTCCTCCTCTTCCCATATGGGGACCTCCTCTCATCATTGGGGGACCTCCTCTTCCCATAAATGGGCCTCCTATTGGCTCTACATAATATTCTTCCTCCGTTGGGTAGTGATCATTCTCTGGCATCCACATTTCTTCAGGGGGCACTTCGGATTCCTCTAGACCTTCCTCGTAAGAAGGATCTTGCCAATTATACTCTTCCTGCTCCACTGGCATCCCAAAATTCTCTTCGGGTGGAGTGTAGTCATATGACATTTCTCCCATTCTCTCCCCAAGTGGTTCAGTGTTCGCTCCAGTGAACCCTCCACCGCCCCTCTTACCTCGTCCACGTACTTGGTCTGGGGGATGGCCTCGTCCCCTACCGAGGGGAGGCTTTGGAGGATCTGTTCTTGACTGCATTTGTCCAGAGGCTTGTGCCTCCTGTTGTATTCCAGGAGGCTTTGGAACCAGTGGTGGTTTGATGTTTGTCAGTGGTCCATCTGGTTTGAGGGAATTTTTTGGAGAAGTATCTTTTGATGCAACAGTTGAAGGAGTGGTTGCAGGCTTACTGTTAACAGGTTTGGGTATTTCACTATTTTTAGAGGAATTATTGTCATCAGGTACCTCTGTTTTTTCTTTTAATGTCTGAGGAATGGGGGCCTTTGGGACAAAAAAGCCATCAGTTCCGAGAAAGTTGTCATCTGTCATGTCTTCAGCATTGGCCTTATTATCTGGCTCTGATTTACCTCTTTCTTTTTCAGATACTGGCTGTCCGGCTGATTTTCCTGGAGTCTTGGAATCCAGACTGGCAGATTGTTTAGTGTCTGGTTCTACTTTAGGGTGGAGACCTTGCTGTTGTGATAGCTGTGGTGGAGGTGGGTGTTCAAAATGAGAAGGGGGTGCAGGGTGCCGTTCAAACCTAGACTGTTGCCCAAATCGAGGTTGGTCAAATCTAGGAGGACCATCAAAGCGCGGTCTTGGTTGGTCAAATCTGGGGGGACCATCAAAGCGCTGTCGTGGTTGGCCAAATCTTGGGGGGCCATCAAAGTGATGCCTTGATTGGTCAAATCGAGGGGGGCCTTCAAAGCGCTGCTGTGGTTGGTTGAACCTCGGTGAGCCATCAAAGCGCTGCTGTGGTTGATTAAATCTCTGTGGCCCATCAAAGCGTTGCTGCGGCTGGTCAAATCTCTGTGGCCCATCAAAGCGTTGCTGCGGCTGGTCAAATCTCTGTGGCTCATCAAAGCGTTGCTGCGGCTGGTCAAATCTATGGTTGTTTAAAAAAGAAAAAAGCAACTGTTTGCAAAGATGAAGATAAGCTCAAGATAAGTCAATGATTGCCCTAGAAAACCAATACTCATTGTAAATTCAATAGTTCACCTGAAATTAAATATTAACCCTTTAGGCGCCAAAGTCGCAAAATTGTGACATGACGCTTTACTGAATCAAAATGCTGTTTTCTCTAAATAGAGTGTTATATTTTGTTCAAACTCCCCTCCACTAGTTAGCAGACATCCCATACATAGACCTTAGCTCACAAAAACGTCATGCTTCAATGCAAAATATTCGCGGAAATCCCATCCAAACTTTTCTTTTTTTGTCATATCCTCCTAGTGATTTTTTTCTGGTTTTATTGAAAACGTTTGTGGTGTTTGGAGACTCTGAGATGAAAGCATGTATCACTCTGCAGTTAATGTGCTCAACGAGCAGCGGGTGCTGCCGCGAGCCCCTCCCCGTCTCAAAGCACTAAGAGGCGGTCAGTCTCGGAGTAGCCCATGCCCCTCGGAGCGAGTCCCAGCCTGCTGTCAGAGCAGAGAGGAGACACACCTCCGCGTCCAGACTGCAAATGAGTCGCGCTGTTGTTAGGTGCGAAACCGGAGATAGTGTGCCACGAAGCTATTTATGCTGAAGCGGTATTGCTGGATTTAGAAGTTATTTAGAGATATGGCAAGCAAAAAGTTGACGAGTAGGGAGTTAGTGTTCACTCTTTCTACGGCCCCGGTCACGGTGCGTCCATGCGCAGTAGTGGTGCAGCAATGCGACACAGCATTATATATATATATTAATATTATCATATTAGAATGATAATAATGATGATGATAATAATAATCATAATAATAATGAAGAATAGAAGAAAAAAGGAAATAAAAATGGTGGTGGGTAAAAAATTAAATAAATCATAAAAAACGGCTACTGTTTACATGAGTTTTGTGGTGTAGTTCTAGATCTAGTTTACAACTGTTGGTTTACAACAAAGTGGACATCATTACAAATGGATGGAGGGGTGAATCTGATTAAATAAGTTCAACTCTCTTTTAAAATAACAGGTATTTCATAGAAATTACATAATCCAACATGGCCACCACCATATGACATCATAATATGCTAATTAGATGGGAAAATATACTCCCCAGATAAACTTTAGGTAAGTCTCAATATTTGTCTCATTTACACTTTGTCTCTATCTCAAACCACTTTCAATCCAGAGCCTTCTGAAATTTAAGCGTCAAAATCTAGCATTTTTTAAAATAAAACCCGGCGCCTAAAGGCCAGGACACACCAGTCCGACTACCCGAAAATGGAGTTTGCCGATTCAGGCAGCTCCAGTCTTCCCGTCGCGGCCAAAAAAGTGCAAAGAACACACCAAGCCAACTGCTGACTTTCCGTACGCTCTGCGCTTGCGCGGGACGTAATGTCTCCATAACAGCAGGCGGCGCTAATGTGTATTGTGGCACGAAAAAATACGGAAGCCGGAAATGATGGGACGGCTCTCTAGACCATAAACATATATAGAAATACGTATTTATATTTATGGACCATAAAGAGCACCATTTTTAGCAGAGAGTGTCGAGCAGTCAACAAGGGTTGATGCATGCAAGTACTCGCTGAACGAAACAAACAAACACATTAAAACAATGGCTAACTGTTGTTAGCTGTTTGTGCTACCCGCCTCACTTCCGGGCTTCACTGATTCGCTAGCCCTCCACAAATCAAATTGCTCCAACTGAAAGACTGCCCGACGACATCTACGACGACCGATTTCACGGCACACACCAAACAGATTCGTGTCCCCGCCCCCTCCAGACTGTACGACGATTATCGGGCCTTAAATGGTTAAGCTGATTTTATGAAACGTATTAATTTGAAGACACATTCCTAACATAAAAATAAAAATAAAAAAACAAGCACCAAAAACAGTAGTTCAAAAAAGCACCTACTTACCCTGGACCTCTAGTACTGTTGAAGCTTGATGGCTGAACTGAAGGAGGACCTGCAGGTCTAACAATGCCAGCAGGGCTACCTCCACTCACAGGGGGACTCACAAGTGATTCTGAATTTGTTCCAAATCCAGCAAGCGGTGGACCTTGAGATCGTGGACCAATAGGTACAGAAGAATGCTGCATGCCCTGTTGTACTGACTGCTGCTGCATTTGCACGTCTTGTCCAGAGTACTGACCATACTGTCCAATAATCCCACTACTATACTGGCTTGAGGAATATGGAACCATGGCAGTGAGAGTTGCCACCCGTTCTTGAAGGTGGGCATTGGTGGCATTCATCTGCTCCTGCCACTGCTTCCATTGGTGCCCATAGTCCTGCAGTTGGTCCTTGTGGGGATAGGTTTTGAACTGCTCATGCCACAGAACGAAGGAGTGATCCCAGTCTTGGAATAAAGGGGTGAACTGTTGCTGTTGCATTTCATAGTGCCTTAGCTGCATTTCTGCAGACATTGACTGCAACAAAAGAAATTGAGATTTGTTTTGGTTTAAAAAGTTACAGTATATGCAGAACAAAGAAATCACTGAGACATTAGATTTATAAATGAAATATTATGTCCCTCAAAGAACCTGCTACGATTCGGGTTAGGGTCACAGTAGTTGGGGGGGCTATTAAACTATACGCTTTTTGGTTCCATTTAATGCAATACGCTTTTTGTTTCCATTAAACAGACTAGAGATGCACGTAGCGACTCATTTCCCCAATGTTTAAACTGAAGTTTTAATTTAGACTAGTCAACCAGTCTAATAAACCGAGAAAACCAAGAACAATGTTAACACTTTAGGAGCCCCTCAGCCTTAACATACTTCTAGACAATTACCAAGCCGTTAATATAGCCTAAATACTGTTGTATGTTGTAAGCTAGTAATATACCGGCCCGTCATCTGACACATGCTCCGGAAGATTTTACAAACAACGATCTCTCCGTCAAGTTATCCAAGTCAGAGCTTTTGTATGGGCAGATATCGTTATTTAAAGTGTGTCTTTATGAAGTTTCTTGTTAAACGTTAGTGTAGGCTACTGTTTGCTTATTGCCTGCGTGTTAGTTTGGGTTTGTCCCCACCGCCGCGCATAAAGGCAGCATTATAACAGCTGATGAATGACTCGTCACAGTGGAGCAGGCAGCGGTCAATCATTATTTAAAACTTTTATTAGGGCTGTCAAACGATTACATTTTTTAAATCAGATTAATCACAGGATTCTGTGGATTAATCACGATTAATTTTACCATTCGAAATATGCCCGAAAAATTTGAATTTTCTCTGTATGTTGTTGTATGGAAAGATAAATGACAGAAGGTGGATATGTACATTTAAAATTAGTATGTTTATTAATTGAAAATCCAAACGATGAGTTTTAATACTGAAAATAAATTTAAATCAAACTAAAAAAATTTTTTAGCGCTCCCTCCCCACCATTTGAGAAGCACCGGGCTATAGAATGTCATTTATTTGGTGAATCTATAGGTTGTGCATTCTTGAATACAACTTGATTACAGTCCGCGGTGTGTGTGTAGTGTAGTGCGTGCACGCGTTTGTACGCGTGACCACGTCCTAGGGGACTGTTCATGTGTGCCAGGAAGCCGACGTTAAGTTGATGTCTGATCACACACACCGCTGAAAACTGCAGACGTTTGTGTCCTTGCGGGCTCTGAACAGAGCGGACAATGTTTCTCCTCCTGCTGCTTTCTACATCAACTGCCACCCGGGGCAGTTGATTTTATATACTATCAATGCCCCCGACACAGACGTGGCCGTTAGCAGTTTAAAACTTTAAAACACGGCACGGGCTAACGTGCAGCTATGTTTGGCTGCGCGCAGCTACTGATCCTGGTTCAGCCACAACATTAGAGTAGCCTCGTTTGAGCAGGAGCCGTCTTGCTCAGACCCTCGCAATTATGACGCGCGTCTTGCTGAGTGCACAGCAAAAATGCTGCAAAAATGCTGTGCACTCAGCAAGACGAGCGTCATAATTGCGCAGGTCTTAGCTAGACGGCTCCTTCTCAAACGAGGCTAGTGACTGTAGTACAGAGCCGGTGGGATGTACGGGGCGGATCATTCTGCACATGCGTTAAAAAAATTAAATTAACGCCGATAATTCCAGAAATTAATCAGCCTGCGTTAATGCGTTAATTTTGACAGCCCTAATTTTTATATCTTTGCTTTGTGCTCTCACCTTTTTTCTCTCCCTCTTTTACTAGCCCACACCTACAGGCCTAGACTACACACATGTTCATTATCACACATTTTATGTTCAAGTCCAAGTGATGGGCAATAAATTACAAACTGACTAGTAATTCTGATGCCGACCAGTGAGGCAGCGGAAACGTTTAACCGACTAGTCATGTGAATCCCTAAAACTACGTGATCTTTCCACCTTTGGCTTTCTGTGACTTTCAACCAACCAGATCATAGTGGTCAGAGAAGCTACCATTTACCTACCTGTAGGTTTGCAGGTTGCTGAATCAATTGTTGGTATTTCTCCAGGATCTGCTGAAGCTTTTCGTGCTGTTGCATGAGAGCCTGGTATTGTAACCCTGCTCTCTCCTGCTGCACCTGTTGCCACTGCGCTGCTGCAGCCTGTAACTGCTGGAGGCGGGCAGCCTCTTCTGGGTCTTTCGGGACCTCAGGCTGTTAACATTAAAAAGGCACTGTTGGAGTAAAGATTATATCTAATTCCCAAATAATATTTTAACACAACTAAGGGTGGTTCTCAATGGAAGGGATAATAATTATGTGTGGATGGAGGAATTGCACTAAAAACACACAACACAAACTATCTAATATCTAACTTTGGCCAACAGGCCTGGATATTAAACCTCAATGCATTTTGAGTGCTGCTAGCATTGCATCCAAAGCAACAAATATTCCAAACTGTAAAGTACAGAGAGCTTTCACAAAATTTTGGTGTGACCTTTTTTGACATTAAAACGTGCAAAACCGACAGCATCTTAATATATTAGAATATTCCACAAGGCCAATCAAAAAACGGATTTATAATAAAGAAATGTCAAACTTCTAAAAATAATGTTCTTGGTCTGGGATCTTATTTTGCATGAATTATTACATAAATGCGGCATGGCATGGAGGTGATCAGCCTGTGGCACTGCTGAGGTGTTATGGAGCCCAGGTTGCTTTGATAGCAGTCTAAAGCACGTCTGCATTGTTGGGTCTGGTGTGTCTAATCTTCCTCTTGACAATACTCCATAGATTCTCAATGGGGTTCAGGCCAGTTGGCTTGCCAATAAAGATCAGTAATACCATGGTCAGCAAAACAGTTACTAGTGGTTAAGGCCCTGTGGGCAGGTGCCAAGTCTTGGTGATATTTCACTTTATGTCGAATGAATCTAGAATATATGCAACTTTCACTTTTTTAATTTAATTACAGAATAAAACTAGCTTTTCCGTGATATTTTAATAAAATTAGATGCACCTGACACTGTACATGTGTACAACTGGCAAAGCAATTTGCAATTTCTCCTAAAGTTGGGCAGTAATACAGTATCCTGGGGGTATTTAAAAATAGCAACTGTTTTCCTTTAATTACTGTCATGAAAAATTTAATGTGCGCATGTTTAGCAGCACCAGAGCCTGTGTTTGAAGATGATATAAAAGTGATGACAGAACTCCTGTTAATTATGTAGGCTTAATTTGTCAAATAAAGAACTTGTAAATGAAAAAAAAAATCACTTTAGACACGTCATGTTACAGACTCTTCTCAGAAAGGATCATTGGAAAGAAAAAAAGGCGAACGCAAACAAGTTGGTCAGCTCAAAATAACCAACTGCTGATTCAGTGATCATTCAGTGATTTTTACGTTCCCTTGGTTTGGAACGTAGGCTGTATTGAGATACATTGTGATGTATTCAAAAGCTGTTCAGTGACAATTAGCATATGGTGAAGGAACATCATTGTGATGAGTGTAATGTAATCCTCCTAAAATGTAGTGTGAGGCAAGAGACATATAGGCCACATTTGAAGTAGCAATAGGTGGTATACGGTGATACCCTATCATTTGGGGAAGGGTTAAACATTGGTACCAAAAATGTAATACTGCCCAACTCTAATTTCAAATGATTCCCAGGCCTATAGACAGACAAGAGGTGGGGAAACGTATGTATAAAAGTGCATTACTTTGCCTTCTTTAACTTACAGTGGGCCTGTGGGACAATGAAAATCAGTGGGGAGAGTCATTATTATGACCATTCACCATTACAACGGGAAAGATGAATGAATGTGCTAGAGTCCTATGAATTTCAAGCATTCATGACATGGCGGTTAAATGTCTATTGACAGGATGGAGGGTCGGTGGTTGGACTTACTGTGTCTGTAAATGTAGGTGAATTTCCTACATTTTCCCTCTGTAAATTCATGCAAACAATATAAACAATTTTAGATCCACTATTGGTCTTTCATTTCTGGTACACTCAGTTTAAAACTGGATTTGGAATGTTCTATTTCTGTCAAATATAGCACTTACAATCGCAAATACCAAAGAAAGCTAGATATGCAATTTAAAACAAACAAAACCAGCCATCGTTGACTCAATTGACTTCACTGCAAAGGTTATCAAGACAAGTTTGAATTTTTCTGTACACTACGTCAGTAACATTTTAGGAGTACTTACCTCCGGAGGTGGAGGTGGTGCTGGTGGTTCCTCTTTAGGGGGCGGTGGAGGAGGTGCGCCTTTTGGTGGTTCAGATGGAGGAGGAGGAGGAACCCCTTGGCCCGAGGGCATTACAGTCACGGAACCACCACCCCCTTTTTGATTCTGTTTGGCCTTCTCTAGTTTTAACTTCTGTAGATTTTGAAGATGTTGTTTGTACCAAAGTTGCTGCTGGTCCTGCATTTAAAAAAGACATGTCAAACAATACACATTGTTCCAAGTTTTTTTTAATTCACCCACACATAGTATTTAGGGGAAAAAAAAACGTCATGGACCAAGGTGCCATCACCAGATAGCATACACTAAATAGTACAAACAGTTTCAGAACCGTTAGTTCCGTTTAAACATTTTTACACATGGCCTTTAGGCCATAAACTGGTACCCGTTAGTTGAACTAAAAAATCTCTAATCTCAATTTCAAAAATCCAGTGTTTGTGGAATCTTGCTTTCCCCTCATCAGCTGCTTTCTCCTTGCTCAATGTGACAGGGTGTGGATTGGAATATAATCATAAGTATAGGATTACATTTTTAAACTGTATGTAAAAGGCACAAAAAAAAAAAAAAACACTATCATCATCACATTTATTGTAATCTAATACCCGAATCCTCTGTGTACTCAAATACTCAATATGATATTGTACCTGTTCACATTTAACTTTTCTAAAAACATAAAAATATAGTAACTAGATATTGGGGAAAACACTACTAATTTACTCATTACATTTCTTTACAGAACTAAGCTTTATTTTCCTTTTTAACATGCTTGACATTTCATATTGACCACACTGGGCATCTAAAATACAATTCCAGGTTATACTATTATATTATAGAGTAACTATTTTCTCTAATTACTTGGTAGCTTGTATAAAAAATTCTAGTTATATTAAGTCATATGTTTCTGTGTATGTTTCTGCAATCAAAACATATATATATGTTTTTGATTGATTGCAAAACATCATAATAGTTAAAAGTTCAGCCTGTATATTCGAGATCTTTTCAGGCCTGTATCAGTGTAATGATTGTTAATATATTAGTTTCCCAAACTTTCTTTCAAAATAAGAAACATTACTGCGTAAATCTGATTTGTGAACAATAGACTCTATTCAGCATTAGCAGGATGTAAACTGATTACATGGTTAAGACTAGAAAATGACATTAAATAACTCCAACACTCCCAAAATGTGGGTAATTAACACTAGTCTCCTTAAGCTGTAAATGCAGGTAGAGCAAAGGGCGGGGAAATAAAAACAAAACATGTCAACACGAACAGAAACCTTACCTGCAAGACTGCTTTCTCGTCTTGTGTGGTGGCTGGATCTTTCTTGTTAGCCTCCGGGGCTTTGGGAACACCGTTGTTTTCCGGGATCTTTAATGAAGGGGGCTCTGGAGGAGGAGGAGGCACCGGTTGGGGCTCGCTGGGTTTCGGTTGCGGTGGAGGCGGAGGAGGCTGCGGGTGAGCCTGCTGAGGAGGGGCAGGGGGAGCTCTCGGCGGCTGACTCGGAGTCTCGTCTTGTGTAAAGTAAGACTGTTCTCCAACACCGCTGTCTGGATGTCCAGACCCTTCTGAAGCCCATGACTGCCCTGGGAATCCACCAGAAGGTCCGCCACCGTACGCGTTAGCATTGGTTCCGTGGTGTAACACAGTCTGGAGCTGTTTCTGGTGCAGCATCTGTAGCTGCTGCAGCTGCTGAAGGTGCTGCTCCTGCAGACTGGAGAACATTGAGCCGCTGTTTGGTGCCTCGAAGCCGCCGAAACCCGGAGTCTGGCCGCTACCAGGCTGCTTACGGGGTGGCGCAGACCCACCATAGTTTTGCTGGGACTGGGATCCACCAAAGTTTCCCCCCCAGGAAGGATACATTATCTAAAAAATAAAGCGAGGCGATGTGCACGGCCTTTGTGCTCACGTACAGCCCGAAAGGGCTAAATAGCTAACAGCTAACGTCGACCCACCTTTAGGAAATAGATATCTACATTTTCATTTCCCGACTTGGCCAGTCCGTGTCAAATATTCATTATAGTTACCAACCATGCAGTAAGATACAGCTATCCGTTAGCGAGAGAAAATTGCAAGTTTTATCCTTCTGAAAAATGTGGTACAAAAACGTTTAACAACGGGGATGTTGTGAACGGCGAGGGCCAGAGCCGTTGAAAGAAATGTATGCGATGCCCACAGTGATGACGGAAACACAACACGTCATCAGGGGACGACTTCCGGTTGCACTCAATTTCCGATTTTAATATTTTTTTATATAGCCTACTATCTATGGATTTTTCTTTATAATTCCATGAGATTTACAAGTACCACATATTATATAAAATAGAGATTAAACATTGCAAAATAAAAACAGCCCTACACTTAAAGGTGCTGTAAGCGGAATGGTTCTTTTAGCTAACTTCCTGTCCGTTACTGCAGATAGCAGTCACCTCGCTCGTCCCTGGCTTTCAATTATTATTTGGTTTGATTATCTTTTTTAAAGGGCACTTGATTTGGCCAGGGGGCAAAGGGCAGGTGCTATAGGTGGGTCTACCTGTGCATGCCTATAGCTCTATGGATTTATATTAGAAAATGCTATGATTTTGATTTATATTATTAAGTGTTATGGTTTATATTATTGAATGCATTGGTTCATATTTATATATTTTAATAATAAATGTTATGATTATAGGCTATTATTGAATATGATTTAAATTAGGCCATTTAATGTTAGGATTTATTTAATTAGCCTACATGTGTTGGTTTATAGTTAAATTACGATTTATAACTGAGACATAACAGACTCTACTTTTTGAAGAAGCTTATGTGTGCAACAAGATGTTGCTTATCTTCTACCAGTCGTGAAAAGTGTAATACTAGTGGTATGTATGTATGAATGTTTCTCTCTCTCTCTCTCTCTCTCTCCAGCAGAGCATGTCTCAGGTTAGATAATATGCTGTAGCCTACCTACGGATTCATTGTGATACCATTAATTTGCACTCAACTCTCCAAGCATACCAAGAGACAAAGAACCAAATAAAAAATAAAGAAATTGGAATGTTTGATGTAAAAATGCATGACATTAAAATAAATAACAAATCTTTTGTCAAAGCGAGATCAGAGGTGAATTCGATAGTAAAAATACAGTATGACGACGAACAGCTGATACTGCATGCTGTGACCACAAGATGGAGACATTTACACAGACATTTCTGCTCAACAAGGCTTGTTAAAAAAAAGAAAAAAAAGTGACACAAAAAACAGTTCATGCCTAATAAATAACAATAATAATTTGAATAAAAATACAAATAATAATAATTAAAGTGCAACTGCTCTAATATCAGTTCACATATAAATTTGCTAATTTAAGTATAACATGATATAAATGAACAACAAAAATATATGTAACCACTTTGGAGACAGTTGAGTCCAAATAAAACAACAAATCAAATTGTCCAGAAAAACTTTGAGGATAGGCCGACAGCAAGTGTGTTCAGACAGTCTACAGTAGTTTGTTGTGGGCCAACTGAGTTCAGACTGTGTTTACAACAGAGAGGGCCGGGTGGGAGGGACAGCAGCAGGAGGTAAAAGACCAGTGACTTTAGGTTGCCCTTGAGGTCGGATACACATAAGAGTATTTTTTTCCTTAAGATCACCAGTAAATCTGTATTAATTTTGACCAGAACCACTTAAAAAGAATCGTTAAAGCGGATTAATCAAGCCCGCCCTGTTTAATGTCTCCCGTTAATTAGTTTGTCAGCAGTGTTTTAATATCGCCTAATGACTTCATATTTCACTGATGACATTAAAGGGGTGTTAAAAGAGGGGAAATGGCCCATTCAGGATTCAGTTCTTTCGCTTAAGACGCCCTCGATGAATAAGACAAGGTCATGGAGGCCTAGCCTTTAGGGAGAGATACATTATCAGGGGATGGGGCTGGGAGAAATCCCATAGAGGAAGCTCTCTCCCCTCCAAAACAGCATGACGGGCACAATGTGATACAGTTCTGCCTTAGAACAATACACTGCACAGGGAATACAGCTTAGGGAAGCCACGCTGTATAGGATAGCAGGATAGCCCCCACAGTGTACAATAACACTGATACTGGGGACTAATGCCTGATGCTATTCAGATGGTAGGAAATTGATTTTCACATGGTTAATTTGTTTGGTGTATTAATAACAACACCATTTTACTTGTTTTTGATGAACACATGCGAGACAACAACAGCCCCAATATTTTCAAATGCATCCGAAGTTCAATGCTTTTTTAATCACCCTCAGCACTTTAAACTTTCTGACCAAGAACAAAGAAATCAGAAATCGTAAAGTTGTAGCTCACAGTATTGAGGACACTGCATTTTCTCTGTGATGAAAATCCTATGTTAAACAAAATGCTCAATGGAGGCTAATGGATCCCGAACAAGTCTATGCGCTGCTTCCAAAATGCTTTGTTTGACAAATCAATTTTCCCATAACCCGGTGAGGAGAAAAGTGATGCGGATTGATCGCTCCCCCCCTCCCTCCCTGACTTTGTTTCCAGAATATTGTTTGATGGCTGGATAGATTAATTGGTATGACATTTGAAAGCCTTCTCTTGACTGTCAGCATCCAAGCCTCTATACGCCAATCGAAGCTCGGTCTAATTGTCTCCTCTATAATACCTCACTTCACAAATTAGAGACGGTGCCTCCATAAACTATTCCCAATGTAAGACCCAAACAACATCAACCCAGCTCAATCAGACACTGGTTTGAAAAGGGGGTGATGCTGGGCTGATAAGATAGAGCGCATTAAAGGGCATCACCCAGAGCGCTGCGCCAGCACATCTTATTTTCAGCGCAGTAGATCTGGAATATACAAATAAATATTACTGCAGCGGCTTCAAATAAATGTTGTCTCTGGACACCTGAATCTAGCAGTTTGTACTATTTGAATCTTACTTAGATGCCTAATTTGTATAATGATGAAAACAGCTAGGAACACCAAGGAAAGATAATCTAAATCAGTGACCTTGAAAACGCGGGGGGATGTTGTCCAACATGTATGTACTGTATAGAATATATATTCAATTGTGTGTTTTTCTATGTGTCATGACATAATCAACAGCCCTCTTTATATTGTGACATGTTACAGTAGGGAAATCAGAGGTATTAATACTGAAATGAAAAATGGCTGAATTCCATTTAGCTTCTTCAGTTTCACGGTCCTGTTTTAGTCGTGTGCTCCACTGTCACACTGTCATGACTTACTAGGACCCTTGAATTGGACAGAGCCATCGTTCATGTTATAAGAAACACCGTTTCCTACAATGACTAATCAAAATATCTGCTGTGAGAAAATGCCATCACATTATAAGCAGTGCTCCATGACAATATACTGTATGAGACACATACAACCATGCCTTTTATTAAACCATTCAATTGATTGTCCAAACAAAATTACCTAATTTAAATACCTCTAATTCAAAGTAACACACTTTATCTCTCTTGGATCAAATATGGAAACACATGAGGGACACTGACCTAAACAACAACTTCTCTACAAGAACTAAACACGACTACAACATTATCAACTGCATACACCACACAGTACATTTATAGCAGTAATCTCCATTACTATTAAAGAGAGAGAGAGAGAGAGAGAGAGAGAGAGAGAGAGAGAAAAAAGTGAATCTAGAGAATGTTTTTCAGTTATCTGTGCACATATAGTAAAGACAGTTCTGCATTTAATCATATCTAAAAATAATTTTTTGTCCTTTAGGGCAAACAATATTTTGGCATCGTTCTGGTACTAAACACAAATATGTTTAGGGTAAAATATGCACATAGTCTGAAAAATAATAAAACAGCCAATAATCTATGGTGTGTACATTATTTTTCAGCATATAAAAGGACCATATTTCACTGAATCAAATCAGACTGTTAGAAGGGTATCTGCCCACCACAATTCATCACCATTTATTTATCATTCACAATGACTAATTGCCTGACTTGACTTCAATTTTGTGGGCTGGCTTCCTCACAGAGCAAGCTGCTCGGCTACCCGCCTCCCTTCACACGCCGCACCTCCCTATCACCCCAACACACCCACTTGCCTTTGAAAAACTGTAATTGAATGAGTTTATGTCGTCAAATTGATTAATCATATTAATTTGTACTTATTAGTGGGATGGTTGAAAGCGATGACAATTAGATTAATGAAATTAGTTAATTCTTTCTACCCACACCATACTCCTAACTATAACAAACCCCCCCAATCAAAAAAAAAAAAAAAAAAGGCATAGAAAGGGAAACTGTTATGACAAAATTGGCAATCAAGATTTGGCTGCTAATTGAATGTCTGCTTTTATTAATGACGAGGTTTATAAAAAGACCTTGAGAAAGGAATATTAATTGATTAATCAAAGTGCTCCAAATGAAAAGGGGAGTATACAAAGCAGAGGTCTGAATATCTCCCTCGTTTGATTGTGAAGAATGCTGCTGTGTCTTACACCTCTCTGATAAACAATAACAACTACTTACTGACATCTGACAATAGGTGTTTGAATGAAATTACCTTGTTGACTGAAATCTTTGTGAAATGTGCTTTGGAACTATTTGCTGTGCTGACAATTTTCATAAAATGTCCTTTTAGTGTTTTGTGATAAAAAACATTTTCATGTCTTGACTAAATTTATTGCTTTTTGCAAAGAGATTGGTGCAACAATGCAGTCCTTACATTGCTCTGAGGATCAGATTGAGTCTTTATTTGTCGGTAAAATATGTTAAGATGATGAAGAGGCTCACACATTGGTTGCACAGACTGAGGCTCTCCAGACTTCTCAGTAGCTGGAAGTTGCCTGACCACAGATCAGGTCTTCAGGGAGCCACATGTCCCCGTGGGACCACAGCCATACATTCATCATGCCTGTTTGCCTGTAGTGGGAGAAAGAAATCCACATAAATATATGTAAATATAAGTAAACAGAGTGTGAGATCCCTCGAGCCGATAGACTGCTTTGAATTGCATTACGCAACAAGCTGTCCGGCAGTTATAAACGATGCTCATGAAAAAGAAGTGATGGTTCGATATGATAGAGATGAAATGTAATAGTTTACGCCACCATGAATCTGATTGTAACGTCCACACTATTAGAAAGGCCGATAAGAGCATTTATGACTATTTGCTTTGTGTCATAAAGGGAAGTGGGCTGTTTGATTAATATGAGCGCAGCTGGCTGGCTGCATGTTCAACGGATTGTGTTGTGGCTAGAACTTACAGAGGCAGTAATGGTCTGGTTTATATACCAAAATGTGAGCTGTCACACATGGAAGATAAGCAGAATTATGGCTAACACATTCTGCATTTTACAAAGTATAATTTCTTATATGCATGCTGTGTAAATGTAGGTGAGTAATGTTTTTGTTTTCACTCTAGAAATTTTCACATAGATGGCAAGATGCTATCTGCCTGTATGGACTTAAAGTAAATATGCTGGTTTACACAGTTAAAAAACATATAAATCTTGCTCATAATAATGCCGCAGGATTGGATACACCATGACTTCCTCCATTCAATCAATTTACTCGGTCTGCCTTTATTTATTTTTTTACACACACATGTAGCCTACATTATATTTAGCCTATTCTTTTATATGCAGGGAATGTGACAATTCCAAAACCCTAAAAAATAAAATTAATTGAAAATGAGAAGAGAGAAAAGCAGAAATTCCTGGATGGAAAACTGGATGGAAGAAAACGATTCCATCAGTTATCTATAATAAATAAGTTAAACAATGAATAATTCATCAAAATAGTTGCAGATTCATTTTCTGTTAATTGATAAATCCTCATCATTGTTGCAGCTCTAGTTGTGATTAATGTTGGCTTTATTTTATTTAAAAGAAGCATTTTAACAAGAATAACGCACACTTCAGCAAGTCTGTACTGAACAAGGTTGAATGTGCACAATGGACACCAACGGGCTGCTGTTATTGGATGTCCATTTTCCAATACCTGCCTGCAACTTCAGATCCCCAATGGCCCCAGATCATCCTCGATTGTAGCACACAAACAGAAAATTATCTAGAAATTGACCACCCATCTCACGACCCGACACCCGTATACATTTCACAGTCTCGATGTCCCACTGACAGGGTCCAAACCTCGCTGTGCCCAATGTATTGACAGCCATCAATGTTAGACTTGATCAAATGCTACCGCACCCGTCAGAGGCCATCAGTGGTCAAGGCATCCTCCTCGGCAGGATCTATCGTCTCTATTTACACAGTCCATCCTCTTTAAACTATGCTATTGATCTCGGCCTAGGTCATGGAGGTTTGGCATCAAGGTAGGGGAGAGGTGGAGGGGTGGTGGATGGGAGAGTGAGGACAGAGGAGGAAGAGAATAAGGACACAGAGGGAGAGGTTTCCCATGGGTGTCTCCAGTGCCAGTTTCCTCTTATTTAGCATTTGACCCTGGTCTTGGCTTTACCGCTCAATGGGCCTGCCTTATTTTCAGCATATAGTCAATGGCTGCCGATATTTTGAATGAAGACTTGTCACTGCTCTTCAACAAAAGCTTAAAGATGCTCTAAACAAACAGACTTGATTTATGTGAGGTCAAAGGTTCCATTTCTTGGCCATTCTCTTTGACCAAATTCCTTTTCTGATCTTTGTCAGGTAAATGTTTGAGTGAGAGACGAAGTCAAGCAACAAGCTGCTTTTTTCTGCCTTTTCCCAATGGGACAAGTGCGCTGTATGTCCACACTTGCTGTTCAGTTATGGGCATTTCTTGTTGCAGCCTGTTGCTCTCGTTATTTAACAGCCCTGCGCTTCAGTCCATTGCAACATCGCTGCCAGAGCGGAGCCGATAAACCATCTGGCCGGGCTCCTGAAACAGATAGCAGCCTCTTAATGGAGTGAAAAAGTAAAAGCAATTAATGTCACATTAGCACATCACTAATAAGGCTTGCCCTCCAATATGCTGTAGCGAGAATAATGGGTTGGTTTGGGCTGAGATGCATCCCAACAACCCATAGCTTTTAGCGTCAAGTCAGGAACAAGGCTGTGTTAGGAGAATTCATTACCACGAATAAATTAAAAACACTTTGAAGTCAACTGATCATCGTTCATCAACACTTACAGTATATTATGTCAGTGTCAAATTCTTTTGACAATATTATTTAAACCTTCAATAATAGATTTTTGGCCCTCGGGGCAGTGCAACAAGCCATAATAAAACACTGACAAATTATCACCTTGTGAAATTGATATGGCGAATGTGTTAGCAACATTTACATTTATTTGCGGCCGTATGTCCTTGTCGAATGAAAGTCCAATGGTTACTCTCCTTTTACCTCTGTCTTTGGTCCCCACCAACTGGGGAAAAATATCTTGATCTTGAGCTGCTTAAATCTCCACTATATTCACCAGCCAGAATCTGCCAGATGCCTGGTGTTTGGTGGAGTGCAGGTGCGTTGAGTGTACCACTTTCAAACTAATAATGTATTAATTATATATATAATATATTGTTATGATAATAACAATGATACATCTAATTTCTATGGAACCTTTCAAAATTAAAGCTTCACAAAATACAATATTATACAATATAGGTAATAGCATGCTAGCATTGGCTAATTAGCACCAAACACAAAAATACAGTTTAAATACTAAACTGACCAGTTAGCGCAGTTCATCGTGAGGGGAACATTAATGTCTTTACAAATATTTTATGGCAAAACTTTCAATCGTTTTGGGACATTTCACTCAAAACCTCAAATGTTGGCTAGAAGAGAGGTCAAGAGATCACCAAAGTAATGGACAAACTCTCATAACAATCCAGTCAGTAGTTCTCAAAATATTTTAGTCTTGGTCAAAGTGATGGAGCAACATTACCATCCTTAGAGCCACACCGCTAAGATAAAAATACAAACAAATTAATTCTGGAATTACAGGAGCACATGGCTGCAAAAATAAGAAATATAAAATATGTCGTAAAAACTAGATTTTAGTCTCCTCGTCAACCAACTTTTTAAATCAGATAAATTATTTTTGGTAAACAAGAAAATATTTTGTTTACCAAAATAAATATTGTGTTGGTATTTGGTTATGGTGGCAGCAATATGATGCCATATGGAACAATAATCTGTTATGAAAATGCGTCCAAATGAGATCCTAGCCCTCATGTTTACTTTGGAGCACCAAAGGCAGAAACACTGTGTTGAACACTCTAGCGGCTGTGCGCGAGTCTTCCGACCTCCCTGAATCCCACACATTGTTGTTGTGACCTCCCTCACTTTCAGCTCTTGTCTTTGAACTGTAATTCAAACTTCACACAACGGCTGCCGCGTCTCAAGAGCTTTCCCAGAGACAATACACGTCCTCTCTGGCTCGAAAGAGATTTGAAGGTTTTTTTAGATCTGGCTTAATTGTTGTGTTTTCCTGCGTTTAATTATAAAAACACCAAAGCAGCATCATCGCTGCTGTCTAATTCCACCATGTTCCGCTAATTATGTTGTGTTAATAGAGTTTTTTTCTGTCACGGTGTCACACTCATTAACTCAGCGGTGACACTGCCCTTAATTGGATAAGAGGCCATTAAGTCACTTTTCTTTGGTTAAAATTATTGCTTCCTTATAAACATCGACCCTGACAATCACTTGTGAAACTATATATCACAAGATTCTGTATTCTGACTTTTTTGCACGTCCTACCTTTTTGAAAGACATGGTAACAGTTTCTTTCAAATTGTAATATCTCAAAATTAAGACCACATTCCAAAACCTTACCTTCCAAGCTGCAACACTAACTGCTGCATGCTGCATACAACACAACACAGCTCTGTAGGTTTAATAAGGATCCGTCTGGAAAGAGAAGCTCTACAATCCTCCAAAATGTCAGCCACTGCGGTATCATCACTCACACTATATGTGCTTGTTCGTCCATTGTGTCCCTTTGTTTTTTTGTTGTTGTTGTTGTGATCCTCGAAGCAGCTTGTAAAATACAAACTTTCAGGTCAGCAAGAGGAGCATCAAACTGGTGTGTCTCACGGAGGTCAGCGATTATGTCGATTTCATCCTATGAAAGGCAGAGGCTAAAAAAAGCCACCAGAGTTGACTGTGTTGTCAAATCAACAGCGCTGCCTGCCACCATGTTTAAACATCTTACAGTTAATATCGAGTGGACCTCAGTTTAACATTAGGCCCAGCAGAGACAGAAAACAGACTTGACACCACCACTGCTTTCCAATCCCCAGTACCCCCCCTCTTCCCATACCCACACATGCCCTCAATTACCCTATGAGCACCACATGTGCAACATCATTAATAAGATCCACTAATAATGGTGGCGAGCTCCATTGGCCGTGAGTGAGATTTGACTAATTACTGTAATTGTATTGGAGTCATGCTCATTAAATATGAAAATTGTATTCTGTGAAATGAATGGGGTTTCATGATCACTCTTGTATGGACAGGCAAGAAATAAATTAGAGAACAGTTTCTCGTTGCGCAATTAACTACAGCACACACAGCTTCCCGCCACACCCCCCGGTCTGCTGCTATAATGTATGTGTGTGTGTGTGTGTGTGTGTGTGTGTGTGTGTGTGTGTGTGTGTGTGGGGGGGGGGGGGGGGGGGGGGGGGGGGGTTTGTGTGTGGTATTTTTTGGGATGTTTGCCAGTTTGCTATTACTTGTTGCTTATGATTCTCTTAACACACATCATATGCACGACCTGTTTACCCATGAAACGTGGAAATGCTTATATTGCACAGAGCATATAATTGCAATTGTAATTATCTTTCTCTTTTTAAGAGGTTTTTCAGCTACATTTAATTCATTGTTTCACTTGATTTGATATCACTTGCACTTTATATCAAGCGTGTTTGCTTCTTGTGCTATGGTTGCACTGTATAAATGAACATTGGACATGACAAGAAACTCAACAACACATTTTACACAGACCTCAATCCCTTTAATTAAAGCAACATTTTAATTATTCTTATTACATTAATTATTATTGGTTGAACCACTTATGCAAAAATGCTAAATCATTGTTCTTAAAATGTCTCCGCAACCACATTGTGCGATCACTGTTGTGAAATTGAATACAAAATAAGCTGTTTGCCAGCACAAATGATTTAATTCACACACCTTAAATCCTTGTTATAGCAGACATTTCTGACCACAAGCAATTAGTGGTGAACAACATCCAATGCAAACACCTCACACAGTCTCTTCCCTTCAAACATCAGCCTGTGCCTGTGCCTATTTACTGTAACTTTTGTTCATACTTGTTTCCATCATCTCTGGGGATTAAAGCAGCTGTCAGGACTCCAGAGCCTAGACGACAGCGTCTGGGAGTGGCCCAGTCCCAGAGGAGCAGAGCCCCCCTTTGCCCCCTTCCTCACAGCCCCCCCCCACCCCCCTGTATCTGCATGCTCAAGTTGTTTGAGAAATCTTGCAAATGCAAATGCAAATGCGCTACTTACCTTTACCCACCCAATAACAAAACTGTGTCACACTTTCCGTGAGAGCCCCCGATTTTGTCTGAGGAGATATAGAGGTGAGGAGAGGCAGGTAAACAAAGCATAATGTGGAGGTCAAATGCTAATGAGCGCTCCATTTGTTATGTCTGGCTCCCTCCAAAGGCAAAGTAACAATGTCAGAGGCGCCCAGACATAATAAATCATCCAAATAAATAATAAAACTTTAAGATTCAGAAAAAAAATGCATGGCATTCATTGTGCCACCTCAAATGAATTTACGGCCTGATTTCTCTCATGTGGCCTTATTTGAATTGTCCCCATTTTGAGCTGCGCGTGTGAGACAGCAAGATGGTTGCAAGTCCATTTTCAGGCCTAACGCCCCACCATATAATTTCCATCTGCTCACTGGTTAATAGGGTAAGACCAGAAAGAACTCTCACTATGAACCGTGATCTAGCTTGCTTTGGTTTGCGATAGAGGCGGTAATGCTGCGAGACTTGAACAGATGCAATACCATGCGGGGTTTGCAGCTGTTGCGAGGCCTTAGAAAACCCACAGCTGTCCCCTCTCTGTCTGAGTTCCCCACAAGTAAAAGGAGACTGACTGAAAGACGGACGTAACTGATGAGGTGATGAAAAATCCAAAGAGGCAGGTGGATGAGGAGGATCTCAGGTAGCAGAGAGTGTGTCGTTTGAATGCGTAAGTGGTCGTTTGTCCCTCCACCGCACTCTCTCTGTGCACCAGAGCATCCTGTCGCTCAGTCACGGTAGCCACCTATAGATGGCGCTCAATTCATTTTGAAAAACCCCAGGCCTTCCTCAGGGCTGTCCATTACACAGTGCCACAGACTGCATGGTGCTGGGGATGAGCTGTGGAGAAAGGCACCCTTACCTGTCCTTGAGCCAGGCGACGGAGAGAAAAAAAAGGAAAAAAAAAGAGTAGATTCAGCATGTATGTAGGCTGTAGCCGTGAGCCATAAATCATGACCTTCTTCAATTTACACAGGGAGCATATTGATGGTTTCCTATCTCCTTCACTCACTTTCACCTAGTTACATTGTCTAAGACAACACCACTCCGGGTAACCATGACTGACACTTTACAGCCTATTCTCAGTGGACTTTCACCTCAGCAGCTGAATAATCCTCACACGAGGCAAAGGAAAGGAAAGGAGTATGAGCCTACGGTAGAGGAGCAGAAGCCGGTGGTGACAAGGTACAAGGTTGCCCTAACAGTGTGATCATAGATTTTCTGAAAGAGGTAAGCAACAAGGTTGTCTGATTAACACACTCCAGTGTGACAATGTCAATGCCCCTTCTTAAGCACAGACAGGCCTGACGATTTAAGGAGAATAAAACATGGTTTACCAGATGGAAAGTCACTGTGAGGACAGTGGGCCATGCCCTAATTCCCTTCTACAAGACTGAAAACAGAGGAAAGGCCTACACTCACAATCCTGCTAGAGAAGAGCTGCAGTGATGAGAAGTTCATGAGACGAGTGGTTGTGTGTTTTCTTCTGCAGTTTTTTGTTGTTTTAAATATAGTTAGCTATCAATGGATACAACCTATACATTTAATACACTAACACACTGATAATACTTACACACCGCAGAACAGCCCACAAGTAAATACACAGTTGTTATTTCCAGCAATAATATGGAGTGGCGGGCGGAGCCGTGCCAAGAGAATAAATAAAAAATGAAAAAGTGACAAGCCCATTTATATGTTTAATTCAATCTTCTGTTGAGAGATCTTTTCGCTGGACATCGTAGTTGATTTTGTTTAGGGGAATGGTTTGTGGCAGGCTGATTAAACACAGACTTGCTCACCCTCCCCACCCCCCATATTGGCTGAAGTTGAAAGCCCAGTAAATGAAATGACTTCCACAGGATTGCACCACAAAGGAAGGGAGTGTGTCAGATGTGCATTCAGCCGGTGTTGTAGCCAACACAAGGTCAAACGGGACACTGTGTAGACAGCTAACCAACTGACAGTCTGGGCTGGAGGATGCCGTTACACCCCAAAGCTCCGTCTTGCTAAACGTCCAAGTGCACACATGGACAAACGCACACACACGATTGGTCATGTTATGGGCTCATATCTTATGCCGAGATCAGGACAACGCTGTGCCATAACACTGGATATAGAGGCTTCGAATGAGAGCATGACATTTTTTTTTACTCTATTATTATATGATTATTATTTTGACAAAAGACATTCCGATGATATGTATTAGCTAAACACAACAGCGCTTTTAAAAAAAACATACTTTATATTACAGGTGGACAATTTAAACAACAGTGCTTTGGAGAGAATAATATAATGAGTAAAGGAAAGACAAGAAACCACTATTAGAAATTTAGAGGAATATTATTTAGATGTTCCTTTAATTTTATCCTTTAACTCTGTAGGTATTGTCAAGCCTTTATTAATTTGTTACGGATGAATAAGAATAAGATTGTGTTTAGCAATTTAATGTTATTGTTAAAAACACAACACCAGTCCTATCGTGCATCCTCATGTACAGTATTTAAGAATTGAACAAACCCTTAACAATGTTTTTTAAACCTTATGATAGTGTTTTTGAGGGTATCCAGGCAATCATCAAGAGGTGCAGTATATGCATCCAATACTCTTAGCAGGTGCTGGGGTCAATCTGCACCAGAAAATCAAAAAAATACTCCCTCTGCTATCGTGTTCCCAATTTGTTGTATGTTCTTCGATGGTGTGTCAACATTTAGATCACAAATGGTCTTCCTCCGGTCCTAGGGTTTGGGTTACGGACTAATGAAGGCATCTGTGGTCCAAACGTTGTAAAGTTGATGTAGAACAAAAACGATAGCAGTGTGTGTGTATGTAATTTCTCTATTTTTGGACCTTGTAATCCTAAGAAAATATGGGTGATATTTAGGTAAGTAAATATGGTAAGGTAACCCTCTATAGATTGTTTCTCTCTGTGTTCATTGACTTGAAGATATCATTAAAAGAAAATCATTTGCAGTGATTACATAAACCATGTGATTTTATTGTGACTGTACATTCAGTGCACTGTTATATCTGACTCACTCCAAAAAGAAAAAAAGCGTATATTTACACATGGGTACATTAGGCATGAACACAACAAACAAAACACAAGAAAATGCCACACAATACTGTCCAGTGAAACCCAGCTTTGGTTGGCTTTTTGCTTCCAACATTTTACCCTTTTTGTCTCACCAGGACTGTGAATGTGTGTGCATAGTTATACCCTGTCCTTTCCCCGAGCATATAGGGTACAGTTTCTAATTAAAATGCACCTTAGCTCCCTTTTAAGTTGATTCATATATCACAATTGCTAACATATTGCTTTTGAGGGGAGTAAACCTCTTGGGTAATCACATGTCTACGGTACATACACCTAGCAGGGTCCTTTACACACTGCAGACCAGAACGGCCAGCGAGATTCCTGCTTGTTTTATGTAAATCTCGTCAGAGTTCACAGAGATAAGATAAGTCCGCAATTGGAACAGCGAATAAGCAGCTTTCTCCTCGGAGGAATGTGCTCCCCAATTGCAGTAGGTTCATCTACATTTTTTTTAATACCCAGTCAGTGATGTCACTTTATTTCTGTGCCACTGATTCCCAGGAGGAACCCATGGCCCGTTTCCAAACCCAGTGTCATTTTCAAAAAATATGAATTGAGGTATAGGGTCTAGACTACTTCACTCGCTATACTGTACGTCCTGCTGTGTTGATAACTAAAAATCAATGATAACAAAGAGTGTTTCAGCAGAGAGACAAAAAAGAACCTACGACTAAATATAACCGCCCTATTCTCACTTGACTCAATACAGTGATTTATATTTTACAGCTACTCAGGTGGGCTTTAAACATGTCTCGAGGTTGCAAACAAATCATGAGTAATTCATTGAATGGGCAACTCAAACAAATGATCATAGTTATATCAATGCACAGCAGTTACAGTATAGTATGGTGAAATATGCACAATACATTTGCAGTACAGCACTGTACAGTATGTCCACGTTGTAAACAAAGCTCAACAAAATGTCAGTCTGCTCCACACAACACAAGGAACATAGGTGGCCATATTTGCCTTGCATAGCCCAGTGATCGCTTGGTTTTTAAACTATTACAGACATCCATGAAATCGCCTTTGTAAAGGTTTTTGACAAACCCTCCCCACAGTCAGCCGAAATAAAAACGTCCCTTGTCCCAAAGGTAGAGCCAAAGCAGAAATTTAATTGCTCCATTTCTATTGAGAATTTCGGCTTAGGAGACAATTAGAATTAATTGGATGCAAGTAGAACCGTTTTTAGTACTCTGAAAATAAATTAAGCATTTTTCTTTTATTTTCTTAGATTCATTTGAGAAGAAGGGGGAAGTTGGTTAACAATTATCAGCAATACGTTTTTTTTTCAAATATTGGTTTAATTTCTTTCTCTACAAGGTGATACTTCACACAGTATCAAATTGACAAAGCGACTGGTGTTTAATCAATTAATGTATTGACTGACCAAAAAAACATGAAAGTATTTCATCTTGTTGAGCGGTTCTCTCCACCATTGTAGGTTTAGAGGATGCTCAAAATTAATAGCAGAATAAAGTTATAGTCGGTAATTATCCACTTTAAATAACATCCATATTCAGCACATTCCTAAAACAATCACGATCAATGGCCGGCTCAAAATGCAGTTTTACTAGTTACGCGTTTCATTTTAAAGTATTTGAAGACTTTACGCTTTGGTTTGCTACTGTACAGAGGTGGTACATCCCTCACATTTACTGAGGATGGATTAGCTGGTTACACATTTAGGGAAGTGCATCATGGGAATTGTATTATCTACTGTACTGGGTTATAATTATCTATGCATTGCATTACAGTGAATCAATAGTGTCTCTGGCCTATGACTGTATTAACTGGTCGCTCTGCTTAAGGTTTTCTTCTCAAAGCGAATGGCACTTGACACTTGGAAGAAACTACTTCTTTAAAGTGTTCATACGGAACAACATTTGGCTCACTAAAAACCCTAAGAGCAGCTGATTACTCTTGTACTATTGTGATCTCATAACATGATAACTGCATCACATTATTCTGATTGCTTTCTTTGAATAATTTGGCAACAGGTTCACAATGGGTAGATATAGCACTATAACATTCTACCATCACTTCTGGAATATACAGATTTATTAACTTAAGTTAGTACAGTGTCAGTGTCAGTGTTTGTAAAAGTGTACAAACAGCACCAGTCTGAATGCATACGTTAAAGATGCACCAAAATATTATCCAGGATACAGAACATCAGTGATACGTATGCTGGGCTCTGATGTACTCTGCCATTATTGTTGTTGAGGTTTAGTTCAGAGGGTAATTCAAGTTTGTCTCGGATACACAAGCGTCAATATATCGTTATACTGTTACAACTAATCAACTTATAGCAATCTTTATTTAGTTCCAGTGTTTAACATTTTTAAAAGGCTGCCGTCTTATAATGAAACAGCTATGTGAAATCGTCTCCATTCGCTGTTTTGGCCTCGGTGATATAGTTTGGAAAATGTTTCAAATGTGGCACTGCCGTACAAGGGTAGAAATAATTCCCACAGACAATATTTTAACCTATAGTCCACACTGGGAACAAAATATGATCATATGATATATCATCATACAGATTGTAAGATCATTCAGATGCGTGAGGCTCGCGCACAGACTTTGGCATCGCATGGCTTTGACCAGAAACCAAAAAGAAAAACTAAATTGGAATGAATGCTATCAATACAGTGACACTTGATGTTTGTTTGAGAATACAACCTAAACAAAGGCGGGTGGATAAAAGAAAAGGCAAAACCTATACAATATATTGCAATCTAATACAGCACCAACACAAACTATGGACTCAAGAAATGACCAGAGTTGAATCAGCACCTATCCACCACAAACTGAACGCTATGAACTTCACAAAGGTAGTGTTTATTGCAGGGCCATCAGGGTTGCATTCAAGAGCAGATTAGATTGCATTAAATTGAATAGATGTTGTTATTGCTTCCTTTACCTGTATTTCAAATTAAAATATATATTTTTTTAACAAGCCATAGTTCCCTTTGAATAACAAATTCTCAGCACAGAATATAGCTTATCATGTGTATTTTTCACAGTATGCGTAGTTGCCAATATTTGCGTATGACACTGAACACAGAGAGGAGTGAGGAGAGGATTTAGTCACTATGAGCAAAAACACACTGAGACTCAGGCGCTACGGGCCAGAGTTCGCTAGCACAGTACCCATTATTGCCGCGTTATTCACAGATGCTTAGTGCAAACTCTTTGTGAACTCTGATCACAGGCCAACCATCGTCCTTCTGAAAGCACCAAGTTGACTATAACCGCTGAGTCGATGAAGCTACTACGAGGTAAATATATATTACGAGGAAATCGAGAATCTTACATACCCGTGGCGGGTACCCCTTTCTTTGATGATGAATATAAGAATATGTCTTACAACCCCCCCTCCCCCTCCCCCTCCCCCCGCCCAGTGCAATTTCACATAATATACAGTACACATATTATATGTCGACCAGTTAGAGACTATTGCTTGAACAACTCATATTACAAAATATGAAAGAAAAAAAAAACACAGAATATGGCTACGTAGCCGTACAGTTGTTTAGGACATTTATATTAACACCGTTCCATTTGGAGAAGAAAATAAGATAAGAAAGAAATTCACAGAAGCTTCAGGTGATATAGAGCAACTGGTCTCTGGTTATAACAAGACCTCGGTTGCCTGATCTCTGTACACAACATCTTTATATATACACATCAGCATGATCCCATGTCAGGTTGATATTCACCCTTTTTTAAAACCATAAAAGTCCCTTTTACGTTTATCACCATTTAAAAGTGTTAAATTGATTCAGGAGTCCAAGCTTCATTCTTTCACAGTCAATTGGCACACCATCTTTAATATCATAATTAGATTTTTTTATTTTATTGGGCTGTCCCTCGTCTCCCATTGGGTGATGCAGCTGTCTGTCAAACATCTGGCCCGGGTGTCAAGCCTTGGCCTCCAGCATCTCCAGGAATAGTTTGTGCATAGGGACTTTGCCCTGCATTTTGATGCTGTAGAAGTGCTGAACGGCCTTGGTGGCGGTCTGACGGAGCAGAGGCAGGGTCATGAGCAGCTTGCCCGCCCGCCGAGGGTCCTCCGGGTGCTGGGGGCCCTCAAAGTCCTGCAGTGCCTCGTGGAGAGAATCCTGGAGCCTCTGGACCGCCTCAATATTCTCTATGTGCATGGAGTCTGGAGCCAGGATGGTGATGGGGGAAGGATTATGGGAAGTAGAAAAGAAAATATATATATTTTTATTCTTCATGCTTTAAAAACATTAAATGAAACATAATTTTTTTTCTATTGAACTGCAGTTTAACCAAATACATATCTGCAGCTGCAACAACAACAGCTATAGGTGTTTTGCGGCTTTAGGTTCCACAGCAGGTCTTTGAAAACATGCAATTTTGGAGAGAGGTTTTTCTATTGTTAGTGGTTAATGACGCTCCTTAAATAAATGCCTACCCGTAGCCCGGACTCTGGGGAGAAGGGGAGAGGTACTGTAGGTCTGTATAAATATATGGTGGGCCAGGAAAAAAAGATTCATCTCTTTCGGTATCATGGAGCACATACACCCCCCCTCCCCCTGCTAATGAATTCAGATGGCTGCATTACTAGGATATCGTTCAGCTGAATGATGGCGGCAGATGGCCTTCATTTCCATAAGAAAGAGCAGTCGGCCCCCTTATGTATAGGCACTAAAATAAAACCAGTTGAGACTTATTAAAAACTGCTCTGTATGTGGAAGTCCACCAGTCAGAAAAAAACAGGCCTGTCCTCCAAAAGGACGAGCTGACAGAGTGTTTTAGTGGAGGAGTGGTTCAGCCAGTTTCACCAAACAGACTCACTGTGTCAGGTCTACTCTGTGGATGCATCATATCCACAATTCATCAACTGATAGATAAAAAAAATTCAATTCAATATTACAATTGAATCCAAACAATTCATTTTGGTATATCTTACAGAATAGGATGTACTCGTCTCATCCTAAACGCACTTTATCAGTAAAGCTAAACCAGACGAGGCTGCTGATTGAAGCGAGTGAGTGAATTAGATCAGCTCTGCTCTGCTATGTGTCGTGAAAGTTGTGGAGTGAAGTAAGACCGTGTACAAACATGTAAATGAGGCAGAAAAAAAGGAAAGTACAAGGCTAATTATGTTCCTAACTGACTGATTAAGTCTCTTTTACCAGTCGCCTTCTGTGTAAATTGCGTTTCTATCTTGGGAAATTAACTAGGCTATGTGGACCGCACATGTGTTCCAGCACTCTCCATTTGAAACCTTCATGTTAATACTGATCTGATCCTCGTTTGGCGGTGCGGGCATGTGTGTGTGTGTGTGTAGTGGGTGTTTGAAGCAGAGAGAGGAGGGGAGAGGGGAAAAAAGGAATATGTTTTCAAATGTGTGTCAGTGTGTGTAAATGCACAGGGAGGGCGTTTGTGTGTGTGTGTGTGTGTGTGTGTGTGTGTGTGTGCTGAAGGAGGGTAGGGGCGGAATGCAAAACTAACTTTGAAGAAACAATTTCCATGTAATCCGTCAGCAGCCTGGCGTCAATCCCGTCGATACTCCGCTAATTACAAAATCAATGGCCATGAATTTCCACAGCTGTCACACCCACAGGACCCCCGGAGCCGAAGCTCTCCGAGACTGTGTTCAAACGAGCCGAAGCTGCCCTTTCGCCCTCCATGAGCCTCCCTCTCAACCCCTGCTTTCCTCTCTCACACTTCTCCCTTTACCTTTACACCCCTGTCTTTCCATCCACTCCCTCCCTTTCTCCCTCCCTCCCTCTCTCTCTCTCTCTTTGCTTATCTCCACTGGAGAGTTTGTCATCAGAAGACTAAAGCTCTGGGCTCAGCATTTTTCATTTTTTTTCAGTCAGGCAGGAGAAAAGACTCCTAACAGGCATTGATTAGTGGGGGACAGGCCCAGCCACATGAAAAGCAAACTGTCGATACGAACGCGGCATCTTCACATTGGAACAAACGAGGCCCGTCGCTCCCCAACGCTCATTCCACTCCACTTAACACATTTTATTGACAGCCCCTGTTTTCCTAATGAAATGCTAAATATATCTCCCTCGGCTGTGGCGCTGGCAGCTACTGTTATGGAGATGGAGAGAATGAGAGCGCAATGTGACAGTCATACACACACACACACGCACACACACACACACACACACACACACACACACACACACACACACACACACACACACACACACACACACACACACACACACACACACACACACACACACACACACACACACACACACACGTTCACACAAATGAAAATATAGACACACACACACCCACACACACATGGAGTGGTAAATTAAACAACCATGCCTCTGACCTTTTTGTCCCTTCTTATCAGGTATCCTTCTGTGTGGAGGTGATCGGCCCACCAGATATGGACAATCACTTGACATTTTTTGTTTTATTTCTTTGTTTGCTTTAATTAAATGCCAACTTTGGAGATCTATTTAAGATTTAACATAGAGATGTGCCTCCCTGTCAAGCTTGTGACACCGTCACCTTCCTTATTTCACCAAATATATATATATATATATATATATATAGTGTATCATCTTATTCCACCTTCCTATCGACTCTATAGTGTTTACACACAACCAAAAAACCAAACAATCAAATGAAAAATATTCTATTCATTCCCTAAAACGTATCCTTCAATTTAACTTTAGTATCATTTGTACAATTTAAAATTCAGTTCTGTGGGTTGAACAATGTTTGGCTGCACTGCATCATTCATACCGACTAACAGCGAGATTGAGGAGGAGGTCAACTATATACCTGAGTTGGCAAGGGCGATGGCTTTGAGCGTGACAAACTCCTCCTTCTCCATGCGCAGCTTCTTGTATCGTCGGACCAGCGGCAGGATGGCCACGTGCAGGTCCAGCAGGCCTGAGATCCTGGCCTGCTCCTCGTCCACCACGTAGTCCTCGGCGTACACAATCTCATCCTCGCAGGGCAGCGAGCGGAACACAATGCTCAGCACTAGGATCTCCATCCAGGCGCTCTGCAGTAGACTCATCTGGTCTGCCAGCGAGAGAGTGGAAAATCCTACAGAAAAAATAAATAAATAAAAAGAAATAGCTTATTTTTTGGGACTTTCATTGCTGGACACTGGGACCGTATAACCACATGACAAATCATGACATCAACCCATTAACCTCACTGCACCGTAATTGGCCGTCTCGGGTCCTCCATATGTTTTATGGCCTGTTTATACAACGCTCTATAATCCCCCGGAGAAGCCCAACATGAAACAGAGGCCGATGACTGTATGTGGTGGCTTAAGGGAAGAATATAAATCAGTCAAGAGCAGAGTCCTTTGAAACATGAGCCAGGAGCTGTTTCAACCATCAACCGTCACCAGTCAGTCCTGCTGCAGCCAGTGAGCACATGAGACACACCACCGCTTATAGTGGGGACAAATCCACTCCTAAACATAACATCCTCCTGTTCACGCCATCGCAAATAAGATATATATCTAAATTAATTCTAATACGTTACAAAAAAATTATGTATCATTAAAGTGGCCGCAGTCCACCATTATTTGGTTTGAGACAACATCTGTCATATTATGAAACTGACTTCTTTCCGTATTTTATGCCTATTGACCCTTCATCAGGGTAGTGAAAATGAAGGCACGTTTGATTTATAATTAGGCATTTACACCTGAAAATGGGCGTAATATCTGAAGCCCTTTGGGAGTGGACTACATTTGCTCTAAAATAACAAGAACATCTGAAAAAGGATGGATATGCAAAGGTCCGACTGTACATTTACTGAGAAACTATTAAGGGACATCCATAACTGTATACAGTAAATGTATAGATTCACCAGTTTAAATACTTAATTTGTGAAAAACTAATTATGAAAAAATTGTTGTAATTTGACCAAAAATAAATAATAAAACAGATAAATACATCCTAATATTAAGGTCCACTTATCAACTTTTTAGCAAAGCGCTACAATACCTGCATCTGTGGAGAGGTTGCTTTGGGTAAGCTATTGGTAGTAATGTTATTTCATGTTATGTACCTATATTATTTGTGTTCATTCATACTTTTCTTGTAAAGTCACATGACTAATTGACAGAGTAAGGAATTGAAAGCAACTTCAGATATTGCTCTCATGAAAACAAGTTCACCTTTGGGTTATAAAGTATCTGCAGAAAAGTTGTATTGTTTGCTCACACTGATCTGAATGTCCATGTTATTCGTAAACACTATTACTGAATATCTCTTCTGTGCCTAGAGGTATTATACTAAAGGTGAGGTCCAGGACAAACATATTATACTCGATAAACACCTTGATTCTTTTGTCTCTTGTTTTCATTCGTCTGAACCCGGCGTAACAATTTATCCAAGATCTTGAGGTCGAACCGTCAACTCTCTTCACTATCAGACACACACGCACGCACACACACACACACACACACACACACACACACACACACACACACACACACACACACACACACACACACACACACACACACACACACACACACACACACACACACACACACACACACACACACACACACACACACACACACACACACACACACACACACACACACACACACACATCAAACAGACGGACATCTGAAAGGACCCTCAAGCGCCACAATACCTTTCACTACTCTATAGTGAATAGAGAGGTGATTGAGGGTATTGACCAGGGCCTTGAACCCACCACTCTGCTTACTTAAATCTGAGGTTGTATGGATGGGAACGGGGCAGGTTGACTTAAAAGGAGGTCCTCGGGATGGTTCTTATCAAGCAAATAGAGAAGCGACGGGGAGAGAGGGAATGAGGGAGAGAGAAAAGAGTGCTGGGGGTGTCATTGATTAGTAGATTGTAATCAGTCCACCAAATGCGAAAGGGGGATCGATCGAAGCCTCAGATCTGACAAACAGACAGCTGATTGAGGACATCCGGTACAAGTTTAGTGGGTGTGGGGTGGGGGGTGGGGGGGGGACTGCGGGTCAACTGGATGTAGATACTGTAGGCAGCATCCGGGACTCATGAATTCACTCTTCAGGCAATACATTTTTAAAAGAAAATGAAGAGGTCTAATCCTGTAAGATATATTTAGCATAATAGAGGATCACTGACCGTACTTGTGTCTAAAGCCAAATGGAAAAACTGTAAAAGGAGCAATGTTTGACATAAAAGTGTGCCCAAAATGATTGTTTAATTCATCAAAACCTCTCATACATATAACCAAAAGGCATTAATAAACTGTTTTATATTACCTTGTTTGCTTGTGGCGCCATTTCTACTCTCATGTTTTCCCATCTGTTTGCAATACTTCTTTTCTTAACAATTTTGTAAAAAAGCCCTGTCACCTGCTCCAGCTATCTCATCCTTTTCGTCATCATTCCTTTCTTTTACCCTGACTGTATTTTTTTTCTTCTTCCACTCAATTTACTGAAGCGATAGAGTGACTTCCTGGCTCCCCGGGGGTCGGCCCTGGAGCTTCAGGTGCGTAGCCCGGAGGTGGCTGAGTTAAGTGTCGCTGTGGAGGGCCATTCCCCCTGATGAAATATCAATATTTCACCCTTCTGATTTACTGCCGTTTGACCAAACATGACACAATATTGAGCAAACTCGATAATGTCTCTACGTCTCTGTAGTTTTCATGCCTCTTTGATGGCATGAACAGAAACAAGAAAAAAAAACACAGGTTAACACTTTGTATCTATCTTCTGTCGTCCAGTATAAATGCAGAAAGCAGTAAAGGAGACATCCTAAGTTTATATGCTGGCAGTCAAACTGCGTAAAAGATGGAAAGGTTGTAACCTTATGCCTTCATTTTATGGGTTATCCTATGTAAAATGAAATAAAAATCAATGTACAGTTTTTAATGTGTGATTTAAAGGCAACTTAAGTGCATAAAATATGTACATTTAAGAGATTATCTAACCCAATATAAAAACACAAACAATGCACCACAGATCTGAATTCAACCCTGTTGGTCTGTAGCCTGTGTGTCAATCAACAAATATGTTATTGCCGAACAAAAAGTCTATCTTTTCTTAAGAGCTCCAGGAGGCCTCCGCACACAGGTCAGGATGTGTTAACTTTATTAACATCTAACTAAAACCACATCACTCACAAAACTTAAGCAAAGTGTTTCTGTTGCTGAAAAAAAAACTGTTTATGGTTGTAAACTTCTACTGTACATCTCCATGTTACACTTTCTGCTCCATATAAATTAACATTAAACCATTGTCTATTTCTATAAACAGGTATACAGGCAGATGTTAGTGATTGTTTGTAGAGAAGAAAGGTGATGTGACTCTACAACAGCACAGGTACAGATCAGATAAGTACTTGAATCCCTATTTAGTACATTGAAGAGACTGAGTGGTTGGCAGTGAAGCTTGAAGCTGTCATTGAGAGCTAGGTCTAAAACAGACAGCAGTTCACTCTCTATTCATTTAGTATCATTACAGGCCTCCTAAGAGCCCTAATGGGCCTAATAAAAAGACAGAGGTAATAATGAGACTAGAGGGCCCTATATGAGCAGGAGGAGTAGGAGGGGGGGAGCCAGGGGAACAAGAGAACAAGGAAGCCAGAGTGTGTGTGTGTGTGTGTGTGTGTGTGTGTGTGTGTGTGTGTGAAAGATATGATGTTAGAGAGTCTGTGTGTGAGTGGCAGGAAAAAAGAAGAAGAAGAAAGCGATGAGCTAAACTGAAGTGAACACCAAATACCAGAGGGCGCCGAACGCTTTGCCTGGAATATAAATCTACATGTTATTTGCAGTTACATGTCGGTGGTGATGGCGGGTGTGTGTTAACAGCTGCACAAATTAGGGGGCCACCTCTGACCCGTGAAAACCGGCCTACGAATCTATTTCAAAACATACACTCAATGGCCGTCTGGTGATGAGCAGCAGCCATCCTCTCCAACAATGCTCTGCTAAATGGGTGCCCCATGTGGTGTAGTGGGTAGAGTGCGTAAAACATAGGCTCAGTCTTTGTCGCAGCGTACCTGGGTTCGGATCCGACCTGGGCAGTTTTTTACTGCAGGTCATCCCCCCTCTCTCTCTCACCCATTTCCACCATGCACTCTCTGCCCTTCAACTGCCAAATAAAGGTAACTTAAAACACCTACAAGATATATTAAAAAAACAAAAAACAAAAAAACATGCTCTGATACAAACACAGAGGAAAAAACATGTTTTTATTTTATATTTGGTAAAAATATTTGTGGTCACATTTAAAGTCAAACGTATGCACATTTGAGTAATTCATAGTTAGTTGCCCAGCCATTCACCATATTTAAGCCTTTAAAATGACAACAGAAAAGCTATTGCATGTTTCCCTCACGGCTCTCCACATCTGGATGTTGAAGGACTTTCCCATTAATGGTGCGATGTGCAGTAATGACTCTTATTACCTCATCGTTAAGGCCATTTGCTCAGTGGGCTATGAGTGTAATGGTGGGAGTGGACTGTTAAACTGTAGGGACCCCTTTTGTCTTAATCGTTACTTGGTGACATTCTGACCCGGTAGCCTAGAGTAAAATGTCTCCAGAGTGTCACATGCCCCTTTAATAACACTGGCAGGCTTGGATTTACATCTTCACAGCAAGATCAATAGGTATACTTAGATAATGTAACATATGAAGGGCCAAAAAAATATGGCTGCATGTACATTTTTTGAATTAATTTCTGCGGCCTTGTAGCTATGATTCAATTAAAAGGATTTGATTGTAGCTATCACCTCATATGCATCGTATCAGGGCAGTGATGCCCCCCTGTGCAGCATCCACTCCTCATACCCCCAGCGCTTCAGCTCCACTGTGGCTGTGCAAATGTCAACGCATGCAAGATATCGAATTACAGTAGATTTTTTTTTATTATTTTGATATTTGCCAAACATTTTCCATTCTAAATTGTGAGGATTTGCTGCTTTGTTTTGTTATTGTAAATGTAATATATGAGTTTAGCACTGTTGGCGATAAATAAAAAAGCCTCTTTGAGACATTATTGTGTTCTGAGAGTTTCTGTTGGTCTTTGAACTGACTAATTATGTTGAATTTAATTTAAAACAATTGAGAAGAAATAATTAAAAAGTGAATTAATAATACGATATTATTTGTTGCGGCGCTACACTGAAAGCAAATCTGTTGAATTGATCACATGTGCACATTTGTTCATACTACACTCGACTGGATCAATGATATGTATCTACTTTGACTTCGACCTGCAGGCTCCCTTTAAACATACTGTGGCCCAGAGTGTCTGTTTCAACTGATAGAGATGAAAAGAAAATAAGATCTCAAGAACATTTACATAACAACTCTTATTTAAGAATTTGTCAACAAGGACGGGGGAAATCCATCAGTATCTCCCTAAATAAATCAATTTTACAATAGGCCCTGTGTAGTCTACTTAAGTAAGTAAGAGGATTGCTTTCTTTAAGTCTGGGATTGAAATGGAATACATTGACATAGGGGCGGATACCCCCAACCCCCCCCCACAGACTCTCCCACCCTACCCAGTCAAATCAAAGGTTTCAGCTGCTCTTTATTGATTAGATTTTAGAATATGGGACTAGCTTCTCCCTTATGTGCAGATGAGTAGCAGATGTTAATTATCCTGTGTGTGTGTGTGTGTGTGTGTGTGTGTGTGTGTGTGTGCGCGCGCGTGTGCATGTGTGTGTGCGTAGGGGTAGGGGGGTGTTTATGTGTGTTCAACAGTCAGTGAACTACTTCAGTAATCTCATGCTGTATTCACTCGAGCAAATTAAAGTACAAGGTATCAACATGATTTTGCAACAAAAACAACAAGTTCGATAATCCTACACTTGTAACAGTTAATTTTCTAACAATTGAAAAAATGAAGTCAATTTTGACGTTTCAAGGGCTTGAAATTGTCCAAATGTCAAATCTAAAAAAATAACCGATTCTGAAAAATTCCAGACAACACAGCCATTAATAAGCAGTCACATCATGTGTCTCTACCTGGGATATGTTTTGCCCAGCCGATGATGACCACCAGTTCGCGATCGGCCAAGTCGCACAGCGTGGTCAGGGCCTTGATGTCTCCGTCGGGCATGGTGGGGTCAGGCATGGCGTAGATCTTCTCTGGCTCCACCACCAACAGATGGGAAACGATCTTTGTCACTGAAAGGAAGAAGGGACGGACCCATGCAGAAATGGAGAGTTAGAAGAGAGGACAGAGTGAAAAAGGGGTTCAGGTGACCAGGGCCGCTGCTACGCTTTTGGGTGCCCTAAGCAGAAATTGTCAGTGATGCCCCCCCCCCCCCCCCCCCACCCCACCAAAAAAAAAAAACACCCGGGCGCGAGCGAATTTTTTTTGCCCTTGCAAGATCTCTGCGACTGCTTTTTGGCACATTTGCCAGCATTTACTAACAGAAAGAACAGCTTAACTTGTGAAAAAACTGCCTTTGCAAAGGAATTGAGTGATAGGATCATAGACTGATTATGAGATAATGGGCCCCTGGGCTTACACTCTTAAAGGGCCCCCCACTTGTCCCTATCCAGTCAGGTACACTGAATTTTCTACACGGATACATACAATTAATGGCAAAAACATATTAAGGAAGTCAGTGTTTCCCACAGGATTTTGTGGTATTGTTGGGGGGTGGGTGGAATTTTGTTTACCTTTTTAAAGTAAAATGCATCAATCTGGTGCACTTTGTGAGGAAATTTTAGAGACTAGAGAGATATCAAATCCTGAGATGCAGAAGGAACATTATTTTTCAGATTTTTCTTAAACAGGTAGCACTCTTTACTCTGCAACTGTAAAAACAGTAGATTGGTCTGCAGACCCATGTTCTATGATGGAGGGGCCCATTTCAACAAATAAAGGGTGGATATGAACAATTTAGAATTCACACATATAAAGTTTATTTGTGTATGTGTGAGGGGGCCTTCAACCCCCTTAGACAGAGCTACTAATGCTGTTGTTTTTAACTTTCTTTTGTATTTCTCCCCTACTAGTTGAGGGGCCCATGATGATTTCTATCTTGTTACATTTTAATGAGTATTTATATTTAGGCTATTCCTTTTTGGACCCTGTTATTGACATGAGTGACTGAGCTCTTTGACTATGCAACATGAAAAGTTACTATCAGTATCTCTGGCTAAGGGCCCCCCTGAGCCCTTGGGCCCCTGGGCCTGTGCCCGGTGTGCCTGTGCAGTAATCCACCCCTGGATAGGTTACACAATTAAGAAAAAACAACGATGGGCCTGTTCATAACTAATTTATATATTTTTTGTAATGTAATGATTATCATGAACTTTGAAAAAAAAAAACTATTTTGGGGGGGCCCCGGACCATCTCTTTTTCCTTTTTAATTAAAAAAAAAAAAAAAAATAAATAAAAAAATTATAATTTCTTTTTTTTTTGGGGTGCCCCCCCCAGGAACTTGGTGCCCTACGCAGTCTGCGTACTCTGCGTATAGGGAGCGGCGGCCCTGCAGGTGACCGCATTAAAGACCTACTTCACCGGTGGGAATATGAAGGTGTATTGAACTCTGAGATCCTATGCAGTATAAATGTGCAATTTTTTTAAAAAAATGCCTGAGAAAAGGCAGAAAGAGTGTTTTATGGTCTCACTGTCTAACCCTACATTTTACTAGTGTGACATCACATTAGTAAAAATGTAGGGTTAGGATTAACAGGACAGCTGGGCCAAGGGAAGACTGAGGAAAGACTGACGGAAGAAAAACCTCATTCATTATATTATAATAGCGATTTTATAATGATAGAATGCCGGTTCCGTATTGGTGAAGTATTTCTTTAGCTAATGTATTAAAAAAGCAGATTATAAGAAATATACGGTGTATTACACAATGCTACGATGAGGACTGAGCCACAAGCAATCCCCCAAATGAACACATTTCTTATAGCAATATTTCATGTCCCGGACGTTTCTTTAAATGTCCCAATATGTGACTTGGCTGCCTATATTCAGCTAAGTTGGAAATAAAAAACAAAAGCAAACTGTGGGACTCACATGGCTTTTTGGCTGGAGGGGGAATGGAGAGGCCGAGGTAGCCGCCATTCTCTGCGTCCAGCCTCCGTTTGTACTTCTGTCTCCCCCCTCTCACCCGGTCCAGACGCACACCTGCAAAAATATCACAAGTGTGTAAATGGCATATGATCAAAAGGCACTTTAAACAGTGCATGCCACCTATTGATTATTTAGCAGAATAGAATGTAACAGAATTTATTTGAGAAAAGAGCCCCATCTCCTCCCAGTTGCAACATTTATAGCAACGTAAAAGTCACATTAGATGTGGTTCAAATGCCACATAGCCAATTGTATGCTATTACATCTACAGTTAATATTACTTCTAATGATAATAGCGCTTTTATCTATTCAGATTCATAAATCCTAAAAATCAATTATTTCAAAGTGTTGAACTGAAGACATAAAAATACAAACATATCTTTGACCAATACAGGGCTTCTTCTGATTCAGAATTTTAAATGGGACACCAAGGATACTAAGGAAGAAGCCTTTTTAAAATAATTTAGTCATATGAATTCCTGTATCATATTTGCAAATACCATGGGACTACTGAGTTTCCTCCATTTTTTAGACCTTTTAACTGAAAGAGGCCTTGTTCAATACCTCCTCGTTACAGATGGGAGAGAGTAAGTATGTAGTTAGTATACAAACGGAGGTATCTGGGATTATCTTGAAAGGCATCTCAGAGGACACAGGCTACATCACATGCACCTTATGTGCTGGATTTACACTCCCGTATTAAAAGTTGTTTGAGCATTGAGGGAGAGCAAACAGGTTTTACATGGTCAAGTGGAATTGAGTCGTGTGAGATTTCCAAGTGACTCGTATAAATTCCTTTGATTCCCCTGGAAACAAAAGAATCCGATTAGGATGGTCTTTCAATTTCCTGACACCGACTATCCACTAACCTAATTACCCAGCGTGCCCAGAGGGAGCTCATTCTTCCCAGCAAACACAGTGAGATCATTTTATGCCTGGCAGATTGAAGCTAAATCGAGAGCCCCTCTCCTAACACAGCTTTCCATTTGTACGCCTTAAAGTAATCAATAAGCCTTGCAAATAGACTTCTTGTTCTTTGAACACATGTGGATGCGGTTTTAATTAGTCAGTTAGGCGGCTAGGAAGTGGGTTTGTGACAGCCTTAGTAGTTATTCATACCATTACTCTTGGTTAAGGTAAATTTAAAATTATAAATAGTGCTTCAGGAAGCTGTGCGCCTGAACTCCAGATATTAAATCAATTCAATAGCTTCTATCTAATCAATAGCAGACATAGGCCTAACACAGGGATATGCAGTTAGTGAAGGCTTTCACAACAAGAAGCTTTTTTTAAAATCGCAAACACATATTAGCAGATGTATAGCCTACTCTAAATTTACGAACTTCAGACTAAGTGACAGAATTGATGCAGCCACCACACACGCACGCACGCACGCACACACGCAAACAAGCACGCACACACACACACACACACACACACACACACACACACACACACACACACACACACACACACACACACACGCACAGGGTCATGTGCATGGCTGCGAAAAGCGACAAGTGACCAAACAGCCGGAGTTAGAATTCCAAAATCTGCGGGGGCTGTTTGAACTGGAACATCCAACTGGCCCATAATTAATAGACGCTGACAAGAATTAAGAGCTCAGCGCTAACCAGTTTCAGTTTACAGCTTAGCTGCGCTGCAAACGGCAGAGACCCAAAAGCAGGAGGGCAGAGAGAATGACAGGGGGGGGGGGGAATACAGGGTTAGATCATGCTGAAGAGCAGCAGGGTCGGGGGAATAAGAAGGGACAAGCTGCTTCTTTTTGGCTGAATGTATCAGTTTTCTGCAAGATCTCTGTTTTTCTTTCCCCTCACTTTCTCTCTCTCTTTCAGCATCGGGTGTACATCTCCTCCCTGTCAGCCCCTGTCTGTCTGTCTGTGTCCCAGCCTGAGCCTGATCCCACCAGTGCCGGATTATCTCCTCTCCCATGTGATACGGCACAGTACTGAGAATCTGACCACAACAAGACAGCTGGATGAGGCCCCTTGTGGAGGACTTGGAGGGGGGGGGGGGGTGATTGGTGTCATCGTCAGCACCGCATTCCACACCTCAGGCCCAAAACCACAGCAGCCTCTATACTTCAAGACAATCGGGGTCCAGAGGCGACCTCGTGTCTCGGTGGTGAGAGAGCCTATAACTGGTGGTAGTGGTGGGGGGGGGGGGGGGGGAGGAGTGCTCAGGCGGCTCGGAGATCCTCTTTAAGGCATCCAGATCCTTTTTGTTTACTTTTTATTTTTTTACGGTGACTGGACCTTTATAAACTGTGTCTGCCCAAATATGGATGCAGGAGAGTGAGGTTATGGGGCAGAAGAGTGTGGAGAATGAGAGAGGTGGTATGAGTGTGTGTGCTGAATGTTATGAGCTTGGTAAGATCAAACAGCACAGTACAGTGTGCTCATAACTTGCAATGCAGACTATGAGAGAGCTGGCCTGGGACACAAAGATACTGTCTGACAGTCCATCCTCTCTCCCTCTCCCTCTCTCTGAATGTGTGTGTGTGTGTACATTGGTGTGGAAAGACGATGAGGCATGTTTGCATAGGAGCAATCTTTACGGCCACCTGACCCCGGCTTTCCTTTCACATTCAATATCTTTATTGACTTGTGCAACCTTAAAGCACGTTCCTGCCTGAAGTGACTGCATTTTCCTTTATGTTGCGGCCACTGTGTGTATGTGTAGTATGTATTTATTTTTATACTTTCATGTTTGTATTTATTTACTTATGTATTAAAGTCCTTGCCCCCATCTCCCTATAAAACAACAATTTCAAAATCATACAGCCGGGGTTGTAGCCAGTCACACCACACAATTCAAATAATGTTTTGTTACTGCTTGAATTTATTCATTCTTAAGACTGTTATCAAAATCAGAAAATGTAATTAATTGCAAACACCCAAAATGGAGTAAATGTGCCTTCTTCATGCCGTGGGGGAAATTTTGGTGGGGAAATAATGAATCCTTTTTTTATTTCATCAATTGGTTTGCCTAAAATATACAATTTATTAAACAATGAATACATCTAAAAAGATACCACTCTATAAAATACCCACCATGCGTTAGTTTTGTTATAATAGCATGTAACTATTGTAACCCAACAAAGTACTGACTCCATGAATGAATTCAGCTAGGACGTTGACAAAATGAAGTGGAAAGTAGGAAATTGGAGCAAAAACTATCAAAAATAAAATAATTATTAGAATGAATATTATTTAAAAAAAAGTCCCAAACAAAAGGCTTTACAAAGTGTATCAATATACGCAAGACTCATCCATTCTATTCTGAAGAAGCTCTAAAGGAAACGAGTTTCATCACACAAATGTGCACGTGGCTCATGCAGTGTGTATCAAGCTTGTGTGTTACTATATGCACATGTGCGTGTGTATGTATCTCACGCAACTATTTTCAGCCCCTCACCTGTCAGAGGCGCTTCTTTCTAGAGAATGTGTCAGAACTGGCTGGCTGGCTAACGCTGCCAAAGAGAGATTAGGCGCTCCCTATTTGAGCTGGGAAGAATCAGAGGGATGCGAGCGTGCGCCCCCTCCCTGTCGCTCACCCTTTACAAGGCACGGGGACCTTGCCCTTCTACTGCTATACTCCTGAGGGCCTGAAGCTACAGGCATTGGACAGCATTGGTTTGCCACTACAGTACAGACTCTTGGTGGGCTGGATAGACAGACAGAGGGTGGGTAGAGGAAAATGGGCAAGGGACACAGAGAGGAGGAGGAGGGGGGGCGGTTGGGGGGTGTATCACGATGGCGTCGCACCTGCTCTAGCCCCCAATGGGCTGACAAGACAAAGCTGAAGTTGTTCTCCCATAACCGCACACACTGTCATCCCTCTCTTTATCATGTTTTACACTTTTCATAATTCTGAGCCGGCGTGTCCACGAGGGGTATTACTGTGCATTACAGAACCACGCTGACCACAAGATGTGCCTGTAATCGAAAACATCTGTACAGCCCGAAGAAGATGGCTCCCGGGTCGATTCAGGATCCCCGGGTGTATTGGCCTTGTTCAAGCAGGCGTTCCCGTTTGTGTTATTTTTTTTTCATGCACGGAAATTCTTGCGTGTTGTGGGGTGAATTTGAAAGGGATGAAGAAGAAGGGTGTGGGCAAGCAAAACGTGGTGTACCTCAAGGTCCGATTCCCCGTCACTTGTCAGTGGGTGATATACATTTGTGGCATGTGTGTGTACATGAATGTGAGCGCTGTGAGTCGAGTGCGTGTAGCCGAGGGTCGTAAAGAGGTCAGCACTTCGCTAAATCCCCCCTTCTTCAGAGGAACACATGTTAGCCTCCGTGTCTGATCTATCACCTGCCAGACAGCGAGGACAAGCCAGTGCAGAGGCGCTGGGTGGGCGCTCACTCTCAAGCCGCAGTCTGTCAAGACACTCTGACACCCTCAAAAGCAAACAAGGCACAGTACAACATTGCAAGTACAGGGCAAAATCAGGTGGCGGGGAGACGTTGGGCGTTATTTCTTCACAGTTTAACTCCCTTTGAATCCACAGATGTAAAAGCCAAACAGGCTAAACTGAACCTGGTTTTGTTGACGTAGCTGTTCAAATGTACCAGCGGCTGAGGCTTTAAAAAAGGGCACCAATACAGTGAATACTTTTGCTATATATTAATTTTGATGATGTAATCTTAGCGTATGGATTGGTTTCCGATATGAGTCTATTGATTGGTAAAGGGACCTGACAGTGTGTGATATTGGATAGGGCTTTACTAATCTTTTGTGTATGTGCCTGAGGAAAATAAGGCCGTAACGTAACCCCCCCCCCCCGGTAGCCAGGTCTCGCTCAGGAAAGACTGCTGATCTCTATCTCTGTGGTCGGGCGAAGGGGCGAGACAGCGGTGTGGGTTGCCAAAATAGTCTGGCAGCTTGAATTCGTCCACAACATTACAGCGGTGTCAGAAAATACCCCACAAGCAAAGGAATACGCAACAGAAAAAAAACACCAATACCGGCACAGGCACTGACTTCAGAAGAGCAAAGGCTGAAGCATCTTCAATAATTTGACAATAATCTTCGCTGTGACAGAAATTCAGTATAGGCCTACAGGCTTCTGTTTCAGCAGGACATACTTTTGCTAATTTGTGAACACAGCGATTTGATTACTTGATCAAAGACCTACGCAGATTTTGTTGCAGCACAGAAACTACAAAAAAAAGAAGCTAAAAATAAATCTTCCATGTCTCATGTCACAAAGAAGAAGCTAATTCAGTCCCCCTGAACTCTTGCATCATTTAACACCATACAGTAATGCTATGGGGTTATTAGCGCTGCCATTAGCTGCGGGCACTGACTCCTGGCAGTAGGGACTGACACCATACCTTCCACGAGTTGTAATTACGTAAGAGTTTTTTCCACTCGACCTGTGACCTTTTATCAGCCCTCAGCTGGACATTTAAGGGGTCACAGAGCGAGGCTGGTTTCCTCAAACGGTCGCCCTGGCTGCCGCTATACCTTCCACTCCACCCAGCTCGTCCACTCGCTCTCAGCTGTGGCAAATCAAACAAAGCCAGATCTGGAAAGAAGCCCCATCATCTACAATATTTCCCCCCATGAGTCTATTTGATTTGCCCTCTCAGATACAAGATATAAAAAATTACTTTCTTCAAAAACTGGTCGCTCACATCTCAACTCTCCTAAGGTGTATCAAGACACATGACCAAAAGCACACCCTTTATTTTAGTCTAATCCTAAAAAAAGTATAAAGTGCACAATTTTAGTTTTATTTAAAAACATATTTTGATTCCCCTGCTTTTTGCTAACGTTTGTTGAGCTGCTTCTTCAGGTGTTGAGTTATTTGTACCTGATCTGGTAAAAAAACACACACCTGAAGCCACCGACCCCGGGGCTTGAAGAACTGAAGTCAGCTGATTAGCGGCAGGTGTTACAGGGAGGAGGGGTTTCCCCATGCACACCAATGCTACTGGTCTATAACTGTGGCAGCTGGCACTTTATCACTCAGGATGGCATGCTCAGAGTGGAGGCTTAGAGGGTCCTGGTGGAAATATTATACACTTTTAGAACGGCGCATCGTATAAGTTCTCTCAACATCTACTGCAGGGGCGAGGCATTACTTATGATAGTGCCGCACTGTATCAAGTCAATAGATAACTTTGTGATGTCATGCACAGGGAATGTTTGTATGTGAGCTCTGGTGAAAATAATTCTTGGAGAAAATAATAATGATTGATTGTTAATATTGTGAACAATATTTGTATAGTTATAAGCTGTTGAATACATTTTAAAATAGAAAAAATATCTCAAGAAAAAACAACTTGCTTTGTACATGACACCTGCGTTCACATGACACTATGTGATTATTCCTTTTCCATGACCGGCCCATGGCCACTTGTTATACAGTGATCTCATTACATAAAGTAGGGCAAGCCGCAGTCCCCCCACTGATTCCATGATCAAAGCCCCTCCAAGTCTGTGAGAGGCCACGGCACGGTGCTACGCCACGATTAAATGTCCTTTTTCCTTTTAATTGAATGCCATCACTTTCAGAGAATCACCCACTGTGCCACATGTCGAGGTGGCTGTGATGCTGCGTCTCAAGAGCGGCAGGGCGGACACACACACACACACACACACACACACACACACACACACACACACACACACACACACACACACACACACACACACACACACACACACACACACACACGCACACACACACACACACACACACACACACACTGTCCACATGGAGAGGGCTTAGCTCGGCCCGCCACAGACAATACCCCGCTGTTTCGCCTCTAAGCACACGCTAATAGTTTCAGCTTTATTTCTAAAGCAACGTTGTTTTCTCTGGCTGAGGGTCAAAGCCGCGGCGAGAGATATTTGGGCCAGGATGAAGACATCAAGAGTGGGGCGCATGTATAAATAGTATTGTAATGGCAATACAACAGATGACCCATCATTCTGAGATGAACAAACACAGCTACATCAGTACATAGTGAAGCTGTTTAGGTGGAAGACAACCAAGAGCCTGACATACAATCATGTGTTGCAACCAAAGATCGCAGTTAACTGCTGCTGCCTGCTATTATGAGAGGTGTTTGGTGCTAGCGGAACACAACAAACTGTATAACCATGATTGTATTTTAGGAGATGTATCCCTGTAGTGTCTCTAAGTGGAGCTTATAAACAAATAATTTACGTGCAACCTTTTAAATTGGGCTTTATATTATACAATCGGTGATGATGGCAGCGGGATTGAATCCAGCACTCAACCTGGTGTAATTTGTCTCCAAACTGGGATACAATACATTGTTGTATTTGAATTATAGGCTATTGCAATATGATACAAATTATAATATTTAGATTTTGTCACACTTATTATTTTTTCTTATTTAATTTGGTAGATACTTGTGCTCCAAGTTCTGGAACTACAGTTTCCATCATGCTTTGGGAGAATGTCAGTGAGGAATTAGCCAGTTAGTTAAATGTGGCCTACAACTCGCCCCTTTTTAGCGCACATATTTGTTCACATTTTGGCAAATTGGCACCATTAAAAGTATGCCACATTAGACATTAGCAGATTCTGTCTGGAATGTACCCATGGGTGTACAGAACACTATCACTGGAGCACTTTTGGCACAGAGGAAAACTTGTGATAATTCTCAGGAAAGCTCTAGAGTTATAGGGATCTATAATACGTTTTGTTTCTTTGATTTTCGAGCAGATGTATGAATGTTGACTTGCAAAAGGCGTCCCGGGATGAAAGAAATCGTTGGAGACTTTTAGTCACACACCCTATCCCAAAATATGTGAATCATGTCGGTGTGTATAGGTTTGATTGAGTTATGACTCGGGGAAGGAGTAGCTAACAATAGCTAACCTCCAGTTGTTTTGTGAAGAATAGCATTCACCTGTCACTTTCACCTCATATAATATATTTGCCTCACATATCTCCCTGTGCACCTCACAGTTTGAGAACCCCCTGATTTAAAAGGATCTGAAACTCCAGTAAAATAAATGGTGTCAGTGAAGAACATGACACGTACTGTAGTTCAACAACAAAATAAAAAACACTGGTGTTTAAGAGATGGTAAGTTAGAGCCAAAATAAGACGTATGCATCAAATAATTTATGCAAAATAAAAAAAGGGCAACATTGTGAATGGAAAGGTTCCTATTGTACAAGTCTATGTGCCATCTCTGATTTTATTTAAATGGTTTCACCAACTAGTAGAACAACTGTAAATATTCAGATACACCCCACATTACTGTTATTTCCGCCCGTCGTGTTACAAACAAAATATATAAAGAAAGGCAAGAAATATAATGACAATGGGGGTCATATTAGGAACAAATGGCACAAGGCATTTTGGAGGTCTGGTTTTACTGTGAAGTCCCACTTCAGAACTTGGTATTATAATATTCCCTAAAAAAGGCTTCACTTGGAGCTAGACTCTATGCACTATTGTGGAATATGTATTCAATCTAAACCTACAAATGCAAAATAAACAAAACAAAAAGAACCTTTCCTTGAAGAAAAAATAAATAAAAAAATCTATGGGCTAGATTTTCCCTCTGTAGTCCCAGAGGTCTCTCTCGCTGGAGGAGAAACAACACATGCAGGAAGTGAGGTGGGATGTTCGGAAAGCATTTAGTGGATCAATATGCCAGGCAAGAGAGGGGAAGAGAGACAGACAGACAGAGAGGGAGAGAGAGAGAGAGCGAGAGTGTGTGTGTGTGCAGCAGAGAGACACCCAAAGCCCAGGGGAGAGGGAAAGTCTCGGGGGGGAACAGCCTGTGCTTTTCAAGAGTACTGTTACACTTCTCAGTCAGTCTTGGTAGGAACATTCAACTCAGCAGCTTTTTCCTACTCGTCTGAATTAAACACACTGAGAGGCTCAGCGGGCCAGGAGAGGTGAGTAAGGCTTGCGGGTGATGTCCCCGGGGCCACAGACGCCCTTTAATATCTGATCACTGGCCGTTTTTCTAGCCCCCATTTACACTGTCAAACAGCTATCTTGTGCCAGCTGATCTAAGTCTGCCTATACATATGTTCAAAATTCTGACATTTTACACCTGAGCATAAGAGAGAGATAGCCGTTTTCTTTAAAAAAAAACCTATTTAATATGCCTTTATGCGTTAGCTTTTAGATCAACACTAAACTTAGATACAAAATATTGAATACTTTTTAGTCACATTGTAAAGTATTTAAATTATATTATACATAGCAATCAGAAAATATTAGCTATTGACAGCAATCTTTTTCTTTTTATTACCATCATTATTTCGTTGAATAAGAACGATTATTGATAAATGTATCTATCAAATGTCACAAAATACTGAAATATTCCTCCCACGTTTCGAAGCGGGATGACCAAGGTGAACTATTGAAAATGCTTGTACGAACGAAGATCAGCGCTCACCTTCTTTCAACATGCCAACTTTAAGACATTTCATGAAGCGGCAGGCCTGGCACGACTTGCGTCTCCTCTTAGTGATCTCACACTCATTGGTGGCCGGACAGCTGTACTCAATATTACCTGCAGAGGATAAAAAACAAAACAAAAAGCATGTAATTTATTATGGAAGCGCAAAGGGTACACATCAGCAATTAGGAGGAATTAGTTATGGAATGACACACACACACACACACACACACACACACACACACACACACACACACACACACACACACACACACACACACACACACACACACACACACACACACACACACACACACACACACACACACACACACACACACACACACCTGTCCCAAGGTGACCTCGTGTGACACTCCTGCAGAAGAGGAGGGTTTAGTGGCATTTTGATGGGACATGTAAAAGGCACCTCCCCGCCCTGGAGCCCCACCCCCAGATAAATTAGCTTCATTAATGCAGAGCGTCCTCTCTGCTATGCTCACCATGACCCCATCCAGCCCATCCTTCTTCACCTAGAGGATGATGGGAAGGCTGCCCTCTCTCTCAACAACACAAGGGCTACGAGATGGACGCATAATGTCCTCCAGTAAAGACCAAGAGCTTCTGTGAGACTCGCTAATCTAAGGCTCCCATATCATGTAGCAAAAGCTCAATGTATTATTCAAGCCTGTCTCGACGCTGCATGGTTGGCTCACTATGGAAATATTTCCTATGCAATTTAATCACTCGGGTCCAAAAAAAGCCAGAAATGCAGACTTATTGAGTCTGCTGCCATGTAGCCACTGCCTGTCTTTCTCACCCGACACCCGGTTCCGGTTAGCACATTTTTTAGTTTTTGGGATCATTACGCTATCAATTCAAAAAGTTGACATGACCCAAAGAATCCAATGACAAATCCTCTTTCCTAGTATCTCAATCCCTTGATTGAGTGTTTAAACAATGTACCGTAAGTCCGGAGATGTATTAATGGTACCTAAAAACAGCAAGCCAGGTGTTGTCTGTTGCATATCTGCCAGAGTTGCCCCCCCTCCCAAACACACACACACACACACACACACACACACACACACACACACACACACACACACACACACACACACACACACACACACACACACACACACACACACACACACACACACACACACACACACACACACACACACACACACACATAGACACACACACACACAATCCCCTGTTGGTCAAGGAGAAGGTGCCAACATTTGTCAGGATCCCTGGCATGGATGGTGCCAGCAGGGTCACATGCACAGTGAGGGGCCGTGAGGCACCATGCCAGGATGTTGGCACAGGCTGCTGCTGCTACCTTCAGGGTGGGTGAAGTATTTTAAACTGAGAAGCATTAGCAGAGGGAACTACGGCAGAGTGCAGCTCATGTGCAGAGACACATGCTGTGTATTTCCATTTCCTTTCAGAGGTGAATAAAGTATGCTCTCTATCTATTCATCTATCTATCTATTCATCTATCTATCTATCAAATGTTATACTACAAACTAATTGTATACAGCATGTACAGTATATCAACTGTCATAGTGTACTGTTTATGCAGTTGAATGTTAAAACTTCCTGTCAGTAAAGAACATGTATATGTTCTATATTACAAACAGCAAATATAAACCGCAAAAATGGAACTCAGACAAGTACTGTTTTGTGCACAATGTCAGAGCAGAAAATAATCTACAAAGAAAAATGAATTGCTCTCTTAAAGATCAATAAATCACTCCCTCTTAACTACAAAGTGCACTTTATCTAGTGTACACAAATGTTAAGTGTCCGAATTCTGTGTGGAAATAGGTAGAAATCTACCCACTATGAAGTGGAATGAAAAAAGTACACTACTTTCTGCTATGCATCTACTGCAGTGCAACAGTGATGTAAACCTGTCAGCGATGTTGCAAACATGATGATACATGAGTGCCCGAAATGTACAATCTAGTCACTAGAATAAACTACTGTGGCTATTATACACAGAATAGAGTGAACAGAATGTGTGTTTTTTAATATGTATGCTGACTTTTCTTGGTATTTCTTGTCACCTTGGTTACCTCATCTTTATCATGTTTCTTTTAATCAATAAACACACAACGCAATATTAATAAATACAAATACAGAGGATTTCCATCTATTTAGAAAAGGTCACAGCTGTTTATAATTTTTTATGAATATCAAAAGAAACATTTTGTACTCGAATGGAGCAAAAATAACCCCTGTGTGCGTGAGTGTGTTCATGATTTTGTGTGGGAGTACTGGAATGTGTGTGTGTATGTGTGTGTGAGGGTGGGGGGGGGGGGGGGGCGTGGGGGGGTTGCATTAGGGACCACAATAGTCTTAAATTGCCTACCTCTAAAAGCTCACTGTCGGCATACCCTCTTAGTTAATCAGGTCCTGTGTCCACCTTTATTTCTCAAAGGACATTTCAACCACTCTAATATCCTTCCTTAACCTCTCTTATTTTCCCTCTAAATTTTGATATATTGTTATGCTATGCTATTATCCACGTGCTCATCTCCACTCAAGCTGGACCTCTCCTTGTCCTCCTCCTTTACCAAGGCCGGGACCCCCCTTCCCTGATTACCATTCCATTAAAGCGGCCTCTCCTTTCAGTGAGTGACCACGTCCCCTGTCCCATGTCCATCTGCCTTTTATTTGGAGGACTTCTCAGCGTCTCTCTCTCTCTCTCTCTCTCTCTCCCTCTCTCTCTTCTGATATTCCCCTGATCACACGTGCCTGAGCTTCTAATTGGGACGCCCCTCCAGCCCCCCCCCCCTCCCATCCCCCTCCCCTTGGGTGTGGGCTGGAGGGGCCCGGGGGCAAAGAACCGATCCACACCTCCCTCCCACCCTCCCTCCTTCCTCGACTTTCTCCCAATGAAATGCCTGCTCCTTAATTACAGTCACCCAACACTGATTGTTATTGACTGAAACTCCTGTGGCTCAGGACGAATGGCGGACAGATTAGGTTCATTATGGGGCCTGTCCTCCACAAAGAAGAGAGCGAAGAAGAGGGGGGGGGGGGGGGAGTCTGTGTCAGATTAATTTAGATGTGTTGGCCATATACGAAGAAGTTTGGCTAAAATACCAAAATGAGGTAGAAAAAAATACTTTGCATTTTATTTTATTTTATTTAAGAGATTCTGAATGGCTCGTGTCAGTTTTCCCCCACTACATTTTGAATAAACCCCTTCAACAAACCAAAGCTTGAAATAACAAAAAAGGGACTGAGGATTACAATATTCATTATGAGTATTAATATTACATTTTTATCAAAAGTTGTCTTTGTTGTGTGCCATCCGCTTGTCAACCTTTTGTAAACGTCCTCTGAGCAGCAATGTTAATAAGGACACACATTTATTTGTCACTGCTCTCTACTTTGCGATTGCTCACTTCATGTGTCAATACAGCTGTCACACAACATTGGAGATGTATAACCACTGACTGTTTCTGCAGTAGTACGAACTATTGAGTTGATCAAGACTATTGGTAGACACAAAGCACTGTGACGGCCAATTAGGTCACCGTTTTATATTTTAGATTTAGATTTCAAACACCGGTAAAGTGTTTTTTGCTACAGTGAAAGACAAAAAGTGACCACAGAGAGCATTGTTGACTTAATCATAATACCTGTTGTTGGCAGTAATGACAGTGAATTCAGATCTTCGACTGTTTTGTATTGCTTTAGTTATTTTAGAAGGTTTTGGAAACGTACCTGCGTGAATATGCCCAAGGCCTCACTAACACTGTCTACAAACACAAACCCGTCAGATAAAAATCATAAATTCTGCATTTCGAGTTTGAGTCACATTATCTCTGTCCAAGTGATTATTCTGGAACCGCTCCCACACATGGCACGGTCGATGCCAGATGTACGATTCACATGCAAACACATCAAAAACATAAAAAAAAAACCCAGAGCAGATTTACAGTCTGGGCCTAATGCCTGCAGTAGAGTCTCGTAATAATCACTGCCTTGCATTAGTCCCATAAGAGCACAGGGTCCGATACCAGCACTTAGGAACATGTGGAACACATGACAATGGATTGCTCACCGGGTCAATATGTTTTCCTGGCAATCACAACTGTCACGGTAAAGCTAGTAAAAAGTATTTAGGATCATCACAACAACAAAAAAAAACTTTTGTATGGTGACAAAAGTTACAGTTCACCTGAATTTAAGACAATCTTTGGAGAATAAAAAAAACACCTGGTAAAAATGTGTGAGATGATTATTCTCAGGATTAAAAGGTGGAGTCAGCAATTCTGGAGAACGTGTTGTTTTAACACTTTCTGTCAAAGTCTGAAAATATCTCCTCTGTGTGTGAGCTGAAAAAAAAATCCAGTGTTAATCCACAGCCTAGGCTCTGTAAACTGGTATGTGGATAAAAGGGTATGCAAACAAAGGAGCCCACAGTAGCCAGCAACACGCATGTTTACAGAGCCTAGGCTGTGTAGCCACACTGGATATTTTTTTCAGCACATAGACACACAGAACGGACAGGTAATGGATCGTGAGGTGACATTCACAGTTTTGTCAAAAAGTGATTCTCCAGAAGCTCTCTCCAGAATCACTGACTCCACCTTTAAGAGAAAGTGTACCGACATTGGGGAATAAGCTCCAGTTAAGTGAGCCAGTGATAGTAGTTGTAAGAAGAAGTGGAAAATATATACCTTGTATCGTCCTTTTGAAAAAGGCTTTGCACGCCTCACAGGAGGCCACGCCGTAGTGGTACCCTGAGGCAATGTCGCCACACACCAGGCACACTCTCTTGGGAATAGAGTTGAGCATGTACTCGCATTTGATTGGCGAGTCGTCCACCACACCCACGGAGCACTCCTCGTAGCGCCGTAGGCAGGCCGCTGCGCCTCCTCCCAGCATGCCCGGGTTGAACATTGGCGGGGAGTCCAGGGCGTGCGAGTGTCGGCCGTGAATGTAGCCGCCGCTGGCGTCAGAGTTGCAGCTGGGACTGTGGTGACTGCCGGTGTCTACTAGTGAGGAGGAAGGACTGGAAGGCTCGGTTTTGACGTATGAACCACAGCTGGAGGACAGGTGTCGGTCTTCAGAGGGCATTCTGGTTAGCAACCTGGTTAAAAACATACACACACAGGGAGAGGGCAGCGGTCAGGTCAGTTTGAGCACCTAATATACAGTAGGCCTATATATTGTGAAAACATCAAACATTCCCATATTTCTAAACTTGTTGTGGATAATGCCATCTTTCAATTGCAGTGAAGAAACAAACAAAATCAGCGATATGGACATTTGGCCTATTTACCTCACATTCAATAAGCACTGATTTTCTAGATACACAAAGAGCCTGAGATGGAAGTAAATATTCATCGGAAAGCTGCATTATCAAAGAAATGATGACAACTAAAAGTCTGACACCCAAATGTACTGCATGTTGCTTTCTTCCATCATCGCCTGATCATTCTGCGAGAGATTTCGTCGGCTGTGATGGAGCGAGCCGGGGCCATCAGAGTTTGATAGATTGTGTTACAGACACAACCATTTATGTGTTGGAATGCCAAGTGATATACTACAGTGGCTTATTTCTCTCCAGCAAAATGGTAACTAACGACCGTGTCAACAGATGCCCCATACATCTTGCAAACAATGCCCACAATTGGTCGGCTGCCAGAAGTAAATGAATGAATGAAACTTCAGAAGGCTGTTAATGGACAGAGAGAGAGGTGTTACACTCAGCATATGGAGGATCATGGGTAATACATGACCCAATCAATAGTCCCGGTTAGTTTGCCAAAGGACGGTGCCGGGTTACGGTGGACTGGAGTAAAAGGTTGGAGAGGCTGAGGAAGTGGCACTGACCCGGGATTGAGTTCCCTAATCCTAAATTTCATCACACAATTTGGGAAAGGAAAATGTTGCTTATGCACACACTACAGCTATATCATGTCTATACCACCACCAGGGACCCCTCCTCTTCTGCTCTTCCTGAGGTTTTGTTCCTTTTTCCCTCCATTAAAGAGCTCGTTGGGAGTTCTTCCTTATCCGAATCGATGGTCTAGGGATAGAAAGGTATCCTATGATGTACAGATTGTAATGGTTTTCAAGGTAAATTTGTGAATTCGGGGCTGAAATCAAATAAATAAAATTGACTAAGTTGACTTTGAGATGTGGTAAAACAAAAAGGTTCCTTAAGGAGTTATTTGCATTGCTGCGTGTGGCTAAAACACCTTGACTTATATCAAAAAAAAGGATGGATTTCTTTTCATGGTAGATTTCCTTTGTAGGGCTTAAAGAGAACACAGTTCTTTATTTGCTGTCCAGTTTTATGTAAGAAATTCAGTACTTTGCTGACGTTTGTCCTGAGTCCATGTCGGCTATAGGAACTTGCATGTGAAACAATGAATTGTGGGGGAATCCTTTCTCCTCAGTGCAGTATGTGGTTGTAAATACTGCATTGAGGTATGCTTTACTTGCAGTAGCTTCCATGATATCCTCTCAAACAAAGCATGAAATGAGGCCTGGGCTAGAACTGCTGCCTCTGTCTGTCAGAGTCGGTGGCGATCTCACACAACTTTAGCCTGTGATGCGCTGCGAGTTGTAAATGTTGGCTGAGACCCGTGAAAAGCCGTGTTAATAATCTCTGAAACTAACAGAAAGCTAATGCCGACCAGATTCCTCTTGACCTCCTGTCCTTTTCGCTGCCGGGGGCTTGCCGCTGCTTTCATATTTGGTGTTGTGGTTGGGAATGTATTTTCCCTTGGATGCCTCTTTGCATAAGTGTTTATATTAAGCCATGAAGTCATCAAGCACTGACAACACGAAACCTCCCTTTTAACTGCTAACGGGTAGCGGGGTGGAGGGAGGAGGAGATAGCCTCTACCCCTGGGCCCAGATCAGATCTATTGATCCTCTGCTTCCTTCCTGTTCAAGACGAGGCATGAAAAAATAAACCCTCCTTTTACGGGTCCCAGACACTCCTTATGCATTTTTAATCAGTCGGGACTGTTAACATAGTGCGAGATGGAGCGATACAACATTATGTTTAGTCTTTATTCTGAGGCTATTGCGGTTTATAATAGATTCACAGGGCTCATGTTAAATCTCCGTGGCAATCAGCATGCACCTTTAGTCAATTGGAAGGTATATTTTCTCCCAACTGAGGGAATTGGAGAGAGCGTGGCATGGTAACAGTTAATACATCATCGCAGGCAGATAGGGGGGATTCCCTATGGAATAGTACATTGTGGCATATGTAAAAAGTAGTTCATTCCACACTTAGCACACAGTAACGCAGGGGAGATGTTTTTTGTTAGGTTTAATGGAAATTTCTAATGGGTCCCTTCAAATCTGTCGAAATGAAATAATGGCACAAACCACCAATTCGCGCAGACAGAAATAGCTTCATAGTTTCATAATTTGGTTCCCCCCCTCTTCTTGTAAAGAGTTTTCTTAGGCAGCCTGACTCTCCTCAAACCCCCCACACACGCAAATGCCTTGCACCTTATATTTAATGGGGTAGTGTTTGCTCCGCCGCGCAGAAAAATGGTACACAACGAACAGACAAGCAAGACACATCAGACAGACGTGAAGGTCACCTGCCTTCTGTACTCTGCTGTTCTCGAGAGTCCCACACGGCCCCCCAAAAGGATGTTGCTTCGGAGCAGCACACACACACACACACATTTCAGTCAGTCCGCCACGTTGAAGGAAAGATTAGGTCTGGACATGACACTATACAAGAAAAAAAACTAGAACGCTGTCCATGATGGTTCATATGACCAAGACCCTGCCTGACATGCTGGACACGTTCATATCAGGGACCACTGTTTGTTTTTTTGATTTTTTTTCTGAATTTTTTTTTAGGTTTTGGAGCCAAAGTGTGATGGGTGTGAAAATGTCCCACCAGAGCTTAAGATCTAAAATGTGTGTGTGTGTGTGTGTGTGTGTGTGTGTGTATATTTTGGCACGCCTCCTAACGCTGGCAGTGTTACATATCCCCTGCTTTCCTACATAAATCCTGAATCCATCCACCTCTTCCCTAAACCATGAAATATTTTTGCTAGCCTTCGAAATTCTGCACAATACATTTTTACCGGAAAAAAATAAAACTGACAAATCTAAAATGCTTTAAATGACCTTATGCTATCCTTCTATCGACAATGAAAGGTCAAATATCTGGTTATCCATATTTTACTATGTATTTTCCCAGCTGAGGGGAAATATTATTGTTGAGCTTGGGGTTAAGCTTGTAGCAATGAACACAGCGTAAATCATGGTGCCGAACACAGCCGAACATGGACGCGCAGAAGGACAGAGGCAAGGAGCCATGCATGAAATTAGTTCATTAATCTTTCTATGATAGGCTGTCCTTGTTTGGGGCAAACTCTATCAGCTTTAAACTGAGTGGCCCTTCCTGCCTGACACATAGATTACACCGTTAGTCCGCGGCCGGGGTGTCTGGAAAATGAATGGTCATGCGAGCGGGAAAATGGGGTAGCGTGTGTCGCCCAAGTGTTAAGTACTAAAAACAACAAGCGCACGCTATGGTGTTGGCACAAATGAAGGTCATCAAAAAATGTATACATTTAAAAAATTAAATGTAAGTCGTCTTTTTTATTTATTTTTTATTTTACGTTGAAGACATTACTCATAATACATTTCAAGCAGCTTTTAAAGGTAATTCATTTGGAATAGAAACAGCAAAGTGTTTTAAATTCCACAATGCTACCCATGTCTTCATTATACGTTTGGCTGTCAGCTTCAGTTACGCGCAAACACACATAAATCCCAGCCTTTCAGCTGTTAGACTTAGACATTACATATAAGATCATAGTAACTACCTATCAAGTCTTACTTTTCGGGATGCTTTTGTCCATAAAGCACCTTTTCATCCTTTAAGATCTGCTAATCACTGGATGAGATGATGCACTTTCTGTCTTTGCCCCTTAAACTGTGTATTATTTTACCTCCATCAATAGCCGCAAAATAACATTACAAGACTCATTTACTTGAATATTTTGGACTGAGGTGATTACTTTTTATATATAAATTATATATATAAAAAAAAAAATCATTCATAGTCTTCTTTCTATTTAATTTATGTTATTTTAGGCCTGTCAATATCTTGCCTCTTTGAGGATGGTTGAAGCATATGTTTTATATATTGATATATATATATTTGTTTGGGGCTTCATATATCTTATGTTGAAGTTTGAGTGCATTCTATGTGTTTTACGGGCCGGAGGGACAAATGTCCCTAAAGTTTAGGGCTGGAATTGAAGACTATTTTCATCATCTCACAATTTGTCGATTATTGTCTTGATTGATCTACTTATCGTTTGCTTTAGAAAATGTAAGACAATGGTGAAATGATCCATCACGAGCTCACGGAGACCAAGGTGACGTCTTTGCATGTATTGTTTTGTCCAACCAACAGTCGAAATTTCTTAAACGATAAATCAAAGCTGACGTTTTCTGAAGGTGAAGTATTGATCAGTACCCCTTGTTTATTTGATTTCACAATTAAATGTTTACTTGCGTACAAAAATCTTTACTTTACGGATACCACCTGACCAAGTCAGTATCTCCGTTTTATACTGCATGGCAGATCACACACACACACACACACACACACACACACACACACACACACACACACACACACACACACACACACACACACACACACACACACACACACACACACACACACACACACACACACACACACACACACACACACACACACACACACACACACACACACACACACACACACACACACACACACACACACACACACAATCCAGCATATGGCCTCTTCAATGTCACTGCCACGAGGAGAGATTGCATAGATTTCCCACATGGATGATGTCTCCTTACCTGGAGTATCAACCCCCCATCTACATACACGTCCACCACCTCCAGGAAATTGCTCTCCTTGCAAAGTCAAACACACCCCTAACTGCCTTTAAAAGCAGACAGAAGAAGGAGGTTACGGGGGAGAAAGAATAAACGAGCAGAGACTTAAGCCGTCATTGGGAATCAGAGGGGGACTCATGAGGGACAGTTACGATATTGATTTCATAAATAAACACAGAGATGGCCATCGATCCTAATGTTATTTTGCATTTCAATTACTGCCCAGAAACATATAACCTTCAAATGTCTGCCTCTCCACAGTCATACCATCCACTGATAATCACAAGCGAGTCTTGTCCGGCGCAAATTGGCTTTTCTCTCTCTCTCTCTCTCTATCTCTCTCTCTCTTTTTTTTCTCCAAATGTGTAAATGACACAACTTTGCATTTGCCTAATGGTATTAGGGCATGGGCTGAATTTCAAGTGAGGCTGATACAGTAGGAGAGCTCCGGTCAATTGACACAATGCAAATTAACGTGGCGAAGGAGAGGAATTAAGTTCACAATGTGAGACCTTGTGAAGCTACGACGAGGGCCCATTAAATTAAAGATGCCGGCAGACCCACACACACACACACACACACGCCTTGATTAGACGCGCTGCTCCTTCAGCGTGTGTGTTCATTTCTCTTGATCAATAAAACAAACTCATTCTAAAATAAGTTCCCCTCTGCTGCCTGCACTCAACCCTGAGAAACATGGGAGCCACATTCACGTTTTGATTAAACAGCGGCTGCAAAAAAAAAAAAAAAAAAAAAGGCCATGTCCATCTACATCCTGATGAATTCAGAGTCCTTGACAGGCTGCCTAAAGGATATATCTATATCAAGGAGGGGTCGTGACATGTAATGAAGTTACTTCTCCCTTCATGCCGTCACACCAGCCCCACTCTACCTCCACTGCAGCAGCCATTAATAAACAGGGCGGTCTGAACACTTGGAAAAACAGTATCATGAGGCCACTACAGCGGCAGGCCTTTCAATTGTTTTTGGTTATCCGTGGTCATTTTTCCTGAACTATGTCATGAAAACTCGATGCTGGCGGTAAGAGAAAAGTTGGATGGATGCAGCATTTTTTCCACCCCTCCACAATGGGGAACACAACACAGCATTGTCCCACCACCTGCTCCCTCCGTCCGTCACTGAAGCTCGCAGACTCGTTTGGCTGATTTGGGACCACTGTATTACTCGACTGGGAAGCCAACTATCCAACTACGAGATGGGGCAGATCATACTGTGGGAGCGATGTTTTGATAATTGTCATCCCTTTTGGCATAAAAAAACAATAGTGATAGTGTTACTCAAAGTGCAGTGATGGCTGTTTCCCTGCAGTGCAGTGAGGTGCGCTGGAAGCAGCCAACTTTGTCCACTCACTAGAGTGATTAAGCAGCCTGTCACACAGCCGGCTTCACAAGTAACAAAACATTTCGACAAATGATCGAAAAAATTCTATTTACCATTCTGACATACAAGAAATAGAAGGTAGGATCTGAATGAATCAGTAACATTAAACATCATTTCATAAATCTGTTTCCACTTTGAAATAACCACCACCATTATATATTAGCGTTCTTTCTGTATGGCAGGTAATTGAGTTTCTTTATAACATTCTTTTTGTTTCATATCGTTGCAGTTGAGTAAAAAAAAACTCACATTTCGTGTCCCCACAAATTCTGCTGTAATTTTGATTACATACATTTATAAAAATATAGCCCTTGATTTAATTTTAAATGTGTCACTCATTTGCAATAAAATAAAAATTAATAAATAGCCTAAATGAAATCAAAGATATTTTATGGATTTAATAACAGCTGAACTTTTTTGTAATCTCTTCTTTATAAAATGTAACAAAACAAACAGTTGGACCACTGTGTTTTTATGTTAATATTTATATACAGCTATAAATGACACTGAATAATGTGAATGTTTCACACCCTATTAACCCTCTATACCATTCCCTAGTGTAACAAATGCAGATGCAAAGCACGATAAGATGTATTTCTCTTAACAGACATAGTCAGGTGTTTCCATGATATGGCACCGCTAAAATTAGACCCCAGGTCAGTGTGTGATTCTTTGGTCTCATCCACGCACATGTGTGTGTGTGTGTGTGTGTCTATGATTCGGTTTGTGTGTGTGTGTGTGTGTGTGTGTGTGTGTGTGTGTGCATACAATTCGACCGCATGTGCTTATGCATTCCTTGTTTATTTGCTTGTGAAGGGCACATTTGGGAACAGCAGGTGGAAAAAGATATAAATGGACATGATTTATTGGATAAAACTGAACATAAAACATTAACACTTAAAGTGTAAATGATGCAATTGTCAAAATTGTAATGGTTAATTGTACTAAAACCACGGCTGACCACAGAGACATAAGGTTGAGCTTAGTAAAACATTTAAAGAATTGGAAGATATACAATTAAAGATATAAATAATATTTTTTTATAAAAATCTTTCAGATATGAATTGTTGTGTAGAAGAAAGCTTTGAAAAAAGTGTCTCTGAAAATGAGTGTCTACCATAAAAAAAAAAACAATGTTGAAACGCATAACTTGGGAATTTCAAACGACTGAAAAAGTGCTAACGAGGAAGCAGATTTAGATAATGCATTACAATAGTTTGTGTGTTGTACACACCAATTCATATCTGAAAAATGTGGTTAAAAAAACACCAAAATGGTTCCGGGGAATATTTTCATAAAGATTAAAGCCTAAATTCCAACAATGAAACATCTTAGCATATATCTGTATAAACAAATATATTAAATATATTTACAATATGTATATATATAAAAAAAATGTGCAAAGGAAACAGTGGCATAAAACAATCTTATCAAAAAGGGATAAACCTATTCATATAGACGCATGACTTCTAGCAATACTGTGAGGTGCTGGATAAGCTAATATTAGTTGTGTAATGTTACTAGAAGAACAGATTTGTCTCTTCAGCAGAGACGTGGCCTGACAGTTGGACACTACATTCGTGAGACCTCTAACCTCGGGCCAATAGGTTGATCATTGGGCCAAAGCTCCTCAAGGGATTATTAATAGCCCTGAAGACAAACCTAACTAAGCATAGCTTTATGTGACACTAACACCATTTCATTATGCACAAAACATAAGCAACTACAATGCTTTGACTGAATAAGATATTGCACCATTAAACCCAGAGAGAAGTCAGCTGTTACCAGTGGACTTTGTTGGGGGGAAGCCAGTTCGCCATAAAACGTGGCGTGCTGTTAAAAGTGACCCAACGATTCTGGCAGACCCGATTCCTGAAATACTGTATATACGTATGGAGAACCGGCCCCTAACTCGCCAAAACATACAGTCCCGCAAAGACAGCGAGAGCAAGTACACACACACACACACACACACACACACACACACACACACACACACACACACACACACACACAGACAGAGAGAGCCCAGGGTCACTTTAGGTTAATAGCATCATTAGATTGAAATTTATTGTCATTGAACTGTACTGTCACATAATGTTGCCTCTTATTTATAATTTAAATTCAGCAGAAAATGTTTTCAACGTGCACTTAAGATAAAATAAGTCAAGCACACATTTCATTGAATAGATATGTACCAAGTGTAGTTTTGCTGATTCTGAAAATTGACGATAGTGCAAAAAGAAGAGCTCAGGGTTGTGGTTTTATGTCAACTACACTGCAACGTGCACAGGAATTGCAATATTATAAAATGACAATACACAAAACGGAAACGCTTAATTAAAACCTAAATGAAAACCATATCTGTTACTTTCATGGGAGATTTTCAAAACCACTGACAATTTCTCTAAAGACCTGTGGTCAAACATTACACACCTGGTACAATTAATATTTATTCGATGACAAATTAGTGTGAGTAATTTGTTTGTGGTCATTTTTTTTCTTACAATATATGAACTGAACATTTTACTGCACTGGTCAATCTTTCACTCTTTTACTTGAGTGCAAAACTAAAGTAAAACATAATACAATAAATGTAAATTCAACAAGATGTACATTTTTTAATGTAGCATAAGATTCTTGCAGAGTGTGAACTTGCTGTTATTAATACTTTCTTATAAGAGTAGTTACTTTTGAATGCAACAATGATTTATCATTTCTCTTGCTGGACAAATACAGGTTGCTGTTCTTTCACTTTTAGCAGCTTGTTCTGCCTCTGTTTGAATCTACCTGAAGTTGCAGCTTTTATGCAGACTGCAATTTACACTTACTCGTGGAGTCCTAACCACAGTCCCATAAAAAGTTTGACATTTCCAATCCCATCTCCAGTTTAAGATTGAGAGGATCCCTGTCTAGCCAAATACAGCCAAAAAACAAGAGCAACTTTCTAAGTATGCCAGGAGTGTATTGTATTAATGAAATGGCAACGGCTGGCGCTTTGAGATTTTCTGACTCATTTCCTGAGGCCCTGTAAAACAAGCTGCACTTACGAACCAAATTCACAGTAATGTGTGCGCATCTGCAAAGTGGGCAGCATTTTAATCTTATTTAAATAGAGTGAGTTGCCATTTCCTTTACATAGTTTGCCACTTTGGAGACCAATGAAATCCCTCCCTTTCAATATTATTTCAGCATAATTTAAATCATAACCAACCAAAAATTAAGTGTAATCACAAACCCCCAAAAAAGTGATAAAGAGCTTTAACAAAACACATGCATTCAGTTATCTGCCCCCCCTCCCCTCTTGTATTTTTCTTATATCTGTGTGTCTCAAGAACACACACACACACACACACACACACACACACACACAGACACAGACTCTCACACACTCACAGACTGGGCGACAGTACAGTCACAGTTTTCTTTTCCCTGGGATATGGCCGGACCCTGGCTGCTGCTACTAGGACAGTCTTCTGGATATCGTCTGCATTAATCTTCCCCTGGCTCTTAAACCCTGGATCCTGATGCAGAACTGGACAGCTGTAGGGCAACGGTCCGACCTGGACTCCCCGCGGGCTAGTACACACTGCTGCAACCTCGCTCACTCTAAACTGAGCTCTGCTGTCCCATACATGAGGAGTAGTTGGGATAACGCGAGGAACTACCCTGGTTTTTTGAAAATAGTTTAACTTCATAGAGGAGATTTTTTTTTTAAATATATTAATTATTTTAAAAACATTTCAAGATTTTTCCTTGAGATGTTCCTCTCCTTTTTTGGCATAAAGAAGCAATCGAAGAAAGTAAATTAAATTCCGTGAACTAAAATGGAAAACAATATGTACAGATGAATAACAAAAGGAAGATGTGGGGGAAAAAGAGATGCACCTACTGGCTGTGGTAGCAGAGAGGGTCAGGGATGCACAGTTCGGAAACATCCATCAGTCCACGTTAAGCATTCCAGGTGTTGCAATTAAAAAAAAAAAGAAGCAGATAAACAAACAGCTGGAGGAGGAAAGATCAGTTCCTAAGTCTCCACATATCTTGATGAAATGTTGGTCAGGTGTTCCTGGGTGTTGTCTCCCCTCCCTCCCCTGTTCAAACACACACACACACTTAACACACACACACACACACACACACACACCAAAACCCTTCTTCCTCGGCCGGACAAACTCCAGTCTGCACAGGTGCTGCCCACTCAGGCTCAGGAGTACGTGTGGAGAGAAAGAGAGAGAGAAAGAGAGGAAAAGTAGTGATGATACAGAAAGAGGACAGAGGAGGAAGAAAGTGAGGTAGAGATGAGGAGAGAAAACAAGGAGAGAAATAATTGAGTCTGGCGGAGTGGTGGGAAGAGAAAGAGAATAAATAGAGATAGAGAGATGGATGGAGAGCAGCAGTGGTGAGAGCGCACTCAGGCTGAGTAAGTCAGTGAGGGGGGATTGAGTCTCCATTGAAGACACGGGGGCTCTTTAAGAGCAGAGGGGAGTGGCCTGGCGCATATGGAGCGGCTGCCATTGGCTGCCTAAAGGAAGGCTGTCCTGAGAACAGCCAATGGGGATGAAAGATTACGGAGATGGGACGAGCCAATAGGAGGGCCCAGTGTGTGTCCAGTCATTCACATGGGAGCAGTGCAAAACACAGAGGCACAGGCAGAACCCCCCCCCCCCCTCCCCGCCCAGAAAGACAGACAAGCAGACAGATAAATAGATGGACAGATAGACATATGGATAAGGACTGGAGATTCTTTCTGGTCAGTAGTTGGTGTTTGTTGAAGTAAACTCAAGTGGACAGTATAGTAACAGGAGCATCAGCACGTTCACTGAATGCAATTTAAAAAAACAGGTCTGTTGTTTACCGTGCTTTGAAAAGGCTCAGTGCCATGGCTTATGGAGCTAAACTGTTCCCTTTACTCTTTCATCCTCTCTCCACCATTGATCTGGTTTCCACACAGCCCTGTCCTCCTTTAAAGTAATGGGCAGCTGCTTTTCACCCACAGCATTTCAACATTCACAATGCAAGAGGCAGGATGTAAGAAAAACTGAGAGTGATAATGGCCTCGACAGGGAGAATGATAATAACGATGACGGCGACAGACAAGTTTGAGTGGATCTTTACCGCGTCTGTGTAATGTGGCAGCCATCAGAGGAAACCCAAAGCCCCCCCTCCCCTCCGAACACACACACACACACGCGCCCCCTCCAACCCACTTCATCAACCCACATTTTCCTGATCGATGCAAAACCCATCACACACTCTTATTGATCACAGCGTTGCCGTGTCGCCAGAAGCCTCGGGACAGACTCTGTTTCCCCAACTGTCTTTTAAATAAAAAAAGGGAATTATAAATTTGAAATTTTCTTTTCATGTCAGTCCATATCAAAGTCACGGGAGCAAAAGGACGATTGCTTTAATAAAAGGAGCTCTGCATTCTCAATTAAATTCTTTGATCAATATTTTGGCATTAATGTACTTTCCTTACGGAGGAAAAACCAGGATATTCCCACTGATCAGATTAAGACATCCAGACATAATCAATAAGGAGGGATATGTTTATGTTTTTAATGAGGCCGGGAGAGAAGGCAGACTTGTGTTCAGATGACATGTATAATTGCACATTATAGGCTGAAATACTGGGAGAAGTTAATTCAATAGAAAAATAAATTTGGAAAAGTTGTCTCTTGTGTTTTTTTAGTAGAAGATTGTGTGAAAACGTAATGTAAATGACAAATGTTTTCATAAAGGTAAACCAGTTGATGTTGTCAATTAAACATTTAACAGGAGAAAGATCAACATGTCTACATCAGTCTCACATTTATTTACAATTTCGCAGCTTCACTCCTGTGTTAGTGTGGATGTTTTTCTGAGGTGGGCCATATTGTAAGTGCAAGGCTCATCTGCCTGCCTGCCTCCCTTCTCAGCGAGGCCAGCTTACACAGCGAGGGGACACCTGGCGTCATGGCATCTGACAGCAAATCTATTGAGCGCACAGTCTGTAATCCCACCGTCACGCTACCACCACCAAACCAAGAAAACAGTAATCCAATCATTAAGTCTGTATTTAAGCAAAACTAATTTTTCAGCCTTACAAACAAGAGAGTGTCGCCTCAATAGATCACAAGCATTTACAGGGTCTAAAACACAGTACATTGAATTGAATTCAATTAAAACACACTTTATTGTTAACTATTATTGCCAGGCAGAAGTTTTTATGTTTTCATATTAGTTTTGCTCTCTTTGGCTGTGTCTCATTCTCAGTAATGTCTTTTTTTTTGTCTCCATTGCCTCCGACTGATATAATATGGCTCATACAGTATGAACAAGTGAAAATGTGGGAACTGGTAAACAAATCCTATACAAACCTGAATTGTAATTGACCTAAACACTAAAAAAAAGCACATTTAAACACTGAGATTTAAAAGTCTATGCATTGAATCAGCAGCAAAAAAAAAGAACCAATCGTTATCTGTCAATAAATAGTAATAACATATTGTGTTGAGTTGAGGGACACAACCTCACTGTCAAACTGGCTGTATGTAATTAAACTCCTGATTCATGAGCGAACTGCTCTTTTTACGTCTGACCTTCTAACCTCTCCACACAGACACTGTACCAAATTGCATAAAAATCCAGTGTTACACAGCCTAGGCTCTGTAAACTGGTATGTAAACAAAGGGCATGTAAACAAAAGGGCCCACCGTAGCTAGCAACATGCCAGTTTACAGAGCCTAGGCTGTATATTAACACTTAATTACTTAAAATGTACAAGTACTCAATGAAATTGAAAAAAAAGCTATATTAGGAAAGAATTGAACCAACAAGTAAGTCTCTTTGATATATTCAGTTGGAGATAGTTTTCTTTAAAAAATAATCAGTTATAGAATTCAATGTAATTTTTTTTCTCCAAGATTTGATCAACTTTTTATCATTGAGAAAAAAAGAAAAAGGCTTGTCATTCGGATGAGAATTTCCCCATTATTTCAGAAAAAATTGTTTTCAGAAATAACCAGAGATTGATATTTATCATGAACTCCTCTTGTGAAATAGCATTAGCTTGCTTGGGACAGTCGAGTAGCCTACATTTCTTAATAATATATTTACACTGAGGAAACTGGAGCAATCCGAGGTGCACAACTCCATCACCAGTGGAAATAATGACATCATAGAAACAAAATACTTGTTGAAATAACAAAAACAAAAGAAAGGGTATTGAGAAACTGAGGTTTCTGAATGTGCATCTTTCAAGAAGTTGTTTAATTACAAATAAGCAAAAGTAATACAGCAGTGGTATATACAAAGCTGGCAAAAACGAGAGGCTTTCAGAAGTATAGGTGAAAGGATATGAATTAAATTAGACTTTTACTGTTTTTAATCTTCATACATGTAAACACCCTTACCATTAAAGTGAAGGATATTGCAAACCAGGCCAACATACTATAGACCTTTAATATGGAAAATCCATAATCTTTAACTCTACCTCCAGAGTGAATTAAATCAACACAAATGCTTCTTTATCCCACCACTCACACCACAACCAGATCTGTCATTTGCAGACTTCTCTCTCTCTCTCTCTCTGCCACACACTTGTTTGGCTCGTCTGCTGGTGGAGTGTGGAGAGGGATAATTACTATAGCCACAGGGCTGCATTAATCTGCTGGGTGCATTTGTTGGTTTTTATTATGTTCCACTCCCCTCTCTCTGGGCCTCGCTGACCGAGCCACCAGAACTAGACGCGACTGGTGCAAGGACTGTGGTCGCCCCGCTGCCCGTTCACGCTGGGTTAATAAATGCTATTAGCCTCTATTCTCTTGCCTCTTAATTTTCTCATTTTCACTAAGGGACAGTTCAAAACAAAACCATCTACTGTACGTGCAGGGGTGTTAATCAGAGAGACTCCTAGCAGGACTGGGATAGCTTGATTGAGAGCTCTGGACTCACACAATGAGGGACAGAAATGTACGCTGGGATATCTTGTATTGAGAGTGGACCTATTTTTACTGTGACACTGGCTTTATTGTGTGAAATATCCATGCGGGCAATTCACACTTCTATTACTGTATTTATTATAGCCGGTTTTAGATTTGGTATCAGTGATAGTAAGCAACAGGCAGTGAAAGTACAAACGGTTATGTGAAAGGACGCTTATTTGATAATTGTCTAGTGTCCATAGATATGCAGTGGGTTTGCACTTGCACTGAAGTGTGAGCATATGTCACTGTATTATAATTATATTTAGAGAAGATGACACTGATAACAGGTAAGCAGCTTTCCTAAGACCAGACTTTCAGTGCAGCAACTGCAATATTTAAATTCTTTTATCATCATCATTAAATAAACAATTTTTTTTATAAAGTCTTAAATTACAGTCTACTTGCATTAGTGCTGTTGTGTATTGTGGCAGCAACACTATTACAGTTGTTCTCAGTGCACCATTCATTATTAAAATGTTTTCAATCTTGATAAGACACTTTGGTTGAATGTAATCGCCAAATGGCATATATTATCTTGAGGACATTTTTCTAACCTGCGCTGTGAAAGCCACAATTGCGATTCCAGCGACAGCAAGTGGTCCCCACTGCGTTTAATCACATCACATATAAACAAAATCAATTGCGCCCACTGTGCTCTAATTTTAAATAGCACCTTGACGGCCGTTCGAAATCCTCGGCGGCTCGTTTACATCACCTGCATAACACAAGAGGGTCTGGATGGAGTCACCTCTAAAGAGAAGCCAGGTTGTGTCATTGCCAACCAGAAACAGGATCAATACATTCCTCTCAAGTTCATTCCAATAAGGCAGCTGGCAAAAAACGGCCCTCGTGGTGTCAGCTTTTTACAGCTTTATGACGCTTATGCGTACGTAGCAAGCCTGCTGTGTTTTAGACCCTGCAGAGAAAAAAACGCTAGCGCCAAGAGAAGTGCGTAACTTTACACGGTTGCTCTGAGCGTCTGTTTGACAAACAGACTGATAAAACAAAAACACAAAACTATCTATCTGTAAATAAGACAATACATTTTATTATTGTATATTGACTCCTATTTTTGAAATAAAAATGCATTCATAATAGTTGGATTGTGTTTAAAAGTGTGGTAAAGAGATACTGAGAAATATGCACTTACATTTACATGTGTATGTATGTCGATCCATGTAAAACAGTCAACCAAAAATGTGAGAGAAAAAACAAAGTATGTTCATTGAATTGGAGTCATGGAGCTGTGGGTTGGACTCATGCTGACTTCAACGTTTTAGAACACCCGCAGGGCACGCGTAACTCTTCAATCCTCAGTCTCACTCAGAGGAACGCTTAAGTTGAGCACTAAACTTTCCATTTCAAACTACATAGTGTGTTTGATAAAGAAAATGACCCTCTTTGCCTGTCCCAATCCCACGGTGAAAAGAAGCCGTCTCTGTATGAATGACTTCCATGGACGAGAGGATCGTCACAATACTAAGAGAGTCTGTGGTGCATCCTGTAATACAGTCATTTATGAAGGGTTTTCAGCTGCTGAGAAATCATCTCATTATTTAAATGCATTTTCTAAATAGCCAGTGACCCCCCCCCCCCCCCCCAACCAACGCGCGCACACACACACACACACACGTGTGTATAGTCTTGTATGAAAAGTAAGGAAGGATTGTGTCCAGTGGATTTTTAACTGCAGGATTTGCAGCTTGTTTTTCACACTGCTGATGAATATAATACTAAAAACAAACATTTATGTAAAACAGCGTCCCGTTGGCAGTAAATCTCATTTTCAAGAGAGGCTTGGTATTCCAGACTTGGCTCCCCCTAAGATCCAGGGATGACTTTCATTTAGTCTCACCTCTCCATCCAACTGGGGTCACCCCTGTTGGTATAGCAAGCACAGCAGTCACATTGCTCCGCCATGCGCGCAGATTGCTTACTAGAACCGCCTGGAACCTTTCATATTTCTCAGTCAGCATTTTTACAGGATAATTTTGGCAGCCTTTAAGGATATCGCTGCCTTAATAGAGGATAAAAATAAACGGGTGGTGGAAGGGCTATATCAGGCCGGTATAATCTTGTATTCTATACTGTGTAGCTAAACGTCTGGCTTCGGCTCCATTCAATGAGATTAAACTTCTCCCCAGTTGAGTCCAAAAGACCATTTGTCCTATTTTTAAAACAAGAAAGAGTATTTGAGCCAAGTATATCTATAAAAAAAAAGGAAAAGCGCTGGTTAAACTGATTACAATACGATGGTGTAAATGGCATTATAGAACAGCTTCTAAGAATGTCTTTGGTCTATATCCCATTGAGCCAGACTGGTCAGCAGATTTCTATAGATAGTTTGTCAGATGCCGGTTGCACACGTGTGTGCACCTTAATGTGTGCTGTATGTGTAAATCTGGGCATGTGCATAAATATATGAGCAGTGTGTGTGTGTGTGTGTGTGTGTGTGTGTGTGTGTGTGTGTGTGTGTGTGTGTGTGTGTGTGTGTGTGTGTGCACGTGCTGTGTGAGCATAATGGTATGTGGTATGGGTCTGTGTAGTTATAGCAGTGACTGACTTCTTCATAAGAAAGCTTGTCAAAATGTCTCAAAGAAGGAAAACCACTTAATTCAATCATAGCTAGCGCTTTCAAGACCACGAGGGAGCCAGCTAATGGTGTTAGAAACTTGAAAAGTCGGAAAAATAAGCTTGAGGAAGTTCTCACTACCTGGGAAAGGAGTCTGTTCCTTGAGGCTTTCCTACACTGAATGATAGTAAAAGCTCCACTCTTCTGGGCCTTGTTGCTTCTCTGTGAGCTCAAATGCTGGATTTTAGTTTGTGCTCCTCCCATGAGGGGCAAAGCTTTGCAGAAGTTAGAGGAGGGTTATATGAAGTTCAGTAAAAAAATTTTTTTTTTTTAAACATTTTCTCTGAGTACTCAGCCAACTTTTTAATAAAAGACAGGGATATGGATCGAGATGTTCTGCAGAAGCATGTTTGGAAGTGAGAGAATGGGGAGTTGGGAGAATATACAGGTTTAGTTAAATGAGAGAAAAAGAAAGCCCTCTTCTAAATAGGCATCCTGTGGGCATTCCCCCTTTCAGAATTACGAGCAGGAGACAAACGCTGTGCCGGGAAATCTCGAGAAAAACACGACAGTCTGTGTCTATACGGCTGTGCCACTAGTATCAGGCGTGCACCTCGTTTGTTTTATGCGCCCTTCCCCCCCGTCTGCGACATTCACTCGCATTAATTCCATGATTGTGTCTTCCTCTCATTTTCTCCCTCGTTATGCATTTAATGTTTCCAATTTGCCGTCATCACAGAAAAACGCCACAAGAAGCTATAAATTCTTTTCTAATTCCAAATAATTAGGATTACACGGACCAGTGGTTTTCAATCAGCGAGATCATCTCAGTGATAGATGGTAGGATAACTGGTCATTGCCGAGACATAAATATTGTGTCGTTCAATTAATCTGGTCTAATGAGGTGTCAAAGCTGCCACTCATCCATCAAATACAATTAGGAATAAACACATATGCATGGAGATGGGTAATTAATAATTAGCAAAGCAAAGAAAACAGTATTGGTTTCAGCAGCCATATTCGCAGAGCAAATTACCACAGCTCGCTCTCCATTCAATTTTTCAAGTGAGTGAGACAATGTCACATCCACGGAATTTAAATCCATTTTTTGGTGTCTATTGTTTGCTACGCTCGCTGGTTCGGCTAAGATGTTTGTCATTTAGGAAAACCTTAAAGAGGAAAGATCACAGTTTGACATAATAAAAAACATAATCTAGGTGGCTTTTATCCAAATGAACTACACCTGGTAAAAAGAGCACCAAAAAAAGAGCAAAACATTTATTCTAGATCTAGGGAATTGGGGGCTGTCAACAGTTTGTCTTAATCTCTCTCTAAAGCCCACAAGGCTCATTGTCCTAAAAAAAGACATTTAACACAGGTCGTCACTGTCATCCATTTTTAGAAGGCAGTCAAGTATCCTTATAAGTGCGCATGGGTTGGATGAGACCTTTCGGTATAAAAAAAAAATCAGACCTTATTTGGCCAAACTCAAAACATCATGTTCAAGCTTTTAAAAACTTCTATCAGAATCAGCCAATTTTTGGGGCATTTATGAACACTGTTTGTGCCTCTATAAACCATGCTTTATAAATTGAAATAGGCAATGGGTTTCTTATTTGAGATGTCTGGCTCATCTGACTGAGCAGTGGAGACTATTCACATGTCACTAGAGGGTCAGGGTCACAATGTAGTAGCTATATAAAGATGATTTCTGAGACACTGGATTTAATTCAAAATGTATGGGGAGTAGTTAATCACTTTAAATATATTTAAACACAAAATCAACATATTATCTGCGGATTACTCAGTAAACTCATGTATTGACTCTTCAGATCTATCTTGTGACCCTTTGGAGGGCACCTGACCCATATGTTGGGAACCACTGGACAAAACTGTATATAGGAGTAGATAACTGGCCTCCTCAACTAGTTACAAAAGTAAAATGATTCTTAAACATTGATACATCAGTACTACCAATCTACTAAGATGGGGACATTATACTGTAGAAGAAGGCTACAATTACTTTGAAAACGTCAGAACTTGCCCTGGATACATTTTGACTGGATGCATGTTTCAGATAGCCAAAGTTAGGTCCAAAAGAATTATGGATGTCACCGATATATTTACTGAACAATATCTATATGTTAAGGCGCCTGATGTGCATTTACATATTGACAAAATGACTTCAATTAAAAGTTTGGAGATTTGAAGATAGAGGGAAAACGTGATGCAACAGAAGTGGTGGGTGTTGTCCTCCTGATGTAAGAGTCATAACGGTCCGGAGACAGACACCTCAATGGTTCAGTTCAGCTGTAGCAGCAGCAAAGAGGCAATTACCCAGAGGCATCGGTGCGAAAGACAGGAGGAAAATCAATACATAATTTCAGCATTTCAGAGGGTGTTTCCTTCAACCGAGTCAACGTCTCAATTCACCATTGGGGAGCTGTTTGAGTTAATCTGCTTTTGTGTTTCATAAAGAATGAAAATGTTAATAAATAATGATTTACCTATACTTCCTTTACCTGCTGGGGGACATATAAGACAGTTTTCAAGTGGATGAATGCAAAATCCAGTTGAAATTTGAATCCACTCTATGTGAGGTCTGGCATCAATAAGAATTGACAGTACACAGCCGTGAACTTTTCAGTCTGAAAAAGCTGTTTCTGAATTCACAAAAAAAAGGTTACACAGATGCCTCTGTGCATCCTATGAGTGGCATATTTGGGGCTAAATTCACTTTCACGTGACCCTGGGTTAAGTGTCTGAGAAGAATTTCATCCAGTCCTAACGGCACAGGAGTGGGGAGTAAGTTCACACAAAGTTTACAGCTACCACACAAAACCAGTACGTACCATGTCACCTCTTATGGAGCGCGGGCAGATGGGCAACCCCTGACCTTACCCAGCACCAAGATGCCATGGTTAAGTGACAGCAGCCAGACGCAAAAAATGAAACAAATCAATAGTGGCGTCTATTATGGGGTAGACCAAACCACAGCACAACACCATAATGACCACAGATCCACTCAAGCGTTGAGGTTACCCCAGGAGAGGCGCTTCTTCAAATGAATGTAGGTTAGTGTGATTGACTAATCGCCTAAATTAGAAGAGACAATATCATACGGCTTTGTGCTGCTTCCAAGAGCTTTGTGCGCTCTTGACTCATGGGAGCACCTATTGCTCATGATGATTGTTCAACATATAATGGTACACCTTCTTCCATAACCTGGCAATTATATCGCCTGCAAAAAACTTCAGGCATTATCTCCTTACAAAATAGTAAAAGACCCATTTTTCCGGATTAGATGTGGCTAACTTTTATGTTGTGGATTTAAATATGAAAAGGAGAGACTGGTGGGGAGTGCAGGGAGCCCAAGGGACCCAAACAGACTTCCTCTAAAATGTTAATCGTTTGGCTAATTGAAGGTGTGTTCTTTGTCGGCTCTGCTTTTTGGAGGGTCTCTTCTATATGGGCCGAGCGAGCACAAGGTAGCAGGGCTTTCAGATGTTATTGTATTTGACTGCTGCTGCACCGGTGTGCCAGTGGATTTAGGTGCTTTTAAGATAAGTTACGGGGACAGGCGTGCACGCCCACAGACGTGCATTGGAGGCACACACAAACCTGCATGTATACCCACCCACCCTCTCAACAACACACGCACACACGCACTCACACACTGACACATGTACATGCCAACCATTTACATTTCAAAAGAGCATAATTGCCCAGGGCGGTGGCAGGGGGAGTGTGGCCTCAGGATTCCCCGAGAGTGCCTGTGAAGTTAACGAATCATGAGTCTAGACTCAGCCGAAGCTCCTCTTTCATAGCAGCATATTCACACCAACATCCTCCTGAGAAATATGCAGGTAGACTAGTCATACACCTCTACACAGACGAGCCGTTTACTCCTTGTTGCAGTTCATGATTTTTTTTTTTAAATAATTAAAAGATCGTTTTAGTAAAAAGATTTTCCCTTTACCCTTGTTCAAGGATACTTTTTTATGGTTTAAAATGTTGAGCTCAGTCTTCACCTATTGTACATCCACACAGGAGTTAACAACTCTGGAAGGTTGTCACTGCAACAATAATACGTTCATCTGTGCAGGTACTTGATTACCAAAGTGCTTTATGGTAATGCTCCATTTCCATTGTAGTCTAACAAGAATGTACACACATTCTCTAACCCTTTTATCCAAAGCGACTTCCAATAAGTGCATTCAACCATGAAAGGTACAAACTCAAAATGGCAAGAATCACTTAAGTACATAAGCTTGTATGCCACATGTATAGGTGCTACATGTAATCTTTTTTATATTTAATTTTTTAGTAACCATCATTTTCCTAGCAAGGTGCTATCCGAAGAGATGTGTTTTTAGCTTAGACTTAGACTTTCAGCTGTCCTGATGTCAGAGGGGAGAACATTCCAAGACCCATGTCATAAACTACCATTGGCTTAGAAATATCACAGATAAGTCAACTGAGGTAAGAAAAAAGGATAAGCACAAAAATGCTAAATATGTGTTTAAGGTCATTAGAAAACACTGACACCATTGCATGGTTTCTCCACCAGAGAGCGCCGACTGTTGATATTTATTTTTAACTGTAAAATGTTCCGGCCATTAAATATCTTCACAATTTTTTAATAATCAAATAAATGGCTCTGGATGGATATAGTATATGGATGGAAGTAGACATAACCAGAAACAAACAGCATGTATGGTTTTGACTGAATATGTAGCGATGTTTTTCATACATCAGGTTTCTATCCAGACTCATGCCAGTCCAGTGGGGGACGGTCGGTCAGGAAAGGAGAGAGGAGGTTTGCGGTTGATGCTGAGTGTGGTGCTACATGGACAACACAGTCCACTGAAAGGAAAGCTGCCTCGTTGCTGCAAAGAGTGATGGTCTGGCAGAAGTGGTATTTGTCTTGTATTGCTGGGTTGAGCCCTCACGTCCACTCAGGAAAAGATGAAAGAGGGACGGACGGTCTGTCTGGGAGAAGTGCTACCAATGTGGTGGAGGACAATCTGTCACCAGCAGTCATCACTTAACTGAGCCCAGAGCTGCACCACTCACTCAATGAGAGAACCTCAACCGACTTAAATGGGAGCGCTGGGCAGAGCCAGAAAGAGACAAGATGATTAAAAATATGCATGAAATGGAATGAAATGCAAATCCTTCTCTCTTCTACTTTAGTATTGAGCTCAAAATGTATGTATACTTCTGAATGTATAGTTTGTCCAAAATGTAATTACTTTTGTACAACATTAAAACAAACAAACAACAATAGGAATATGTAATATGACTCAACTATAGTTGACTCTTGTTTTACCTTTTAAACAAATAAAGCACAAACAGTGGCTTCCCTATCTTATAGAAGCTGGCACTGCACGTGGAGGTGAAGGACGTGCAGAGGGGCCGTCCTGTCTCATGACACAATAAATGACTGTGATCCAGGTTCCAGCAAAAACAAGGACTGCTTTTCAATTCCACCTCTTTTACCCGGATGAATGATGAACCCCCGGGTAAGAGGTGCAGTGTTGTGGTATTAATATACATCAGGGGCCAGAGCGCCACACTACATAAAGAGCCACAGTGCATTTGTTATTCTGAAGAAAAGCAAAAGCCGAGATCGGGCTGTTGCAAAAAATTTGGAGATCCTAAATTGCAAGATGACAAAAGTGAAAAGGGCTAACAGTTAAAACAAGGAAAGATTTTAAGGAGAAAATTGCAGACTGAAATGTTGCTATTTTACTCATAAAACTGTGTGGTGTGGATGTGTGGACGTGGGTTTTCAAAACAATATTATTTTAACTTTAAGCACTGACACGGTCAACTAAAAGAGGAAAGGATTGCAGATAAGGGCCTATATAGCATGCTGCGATACAATGTTCTCTACACAAATCTTATACAAAAGCAATCTCTTTGAGTGCTGAAAGAAAAAAATACAACCCAAACAAAGCCACATTTCAAATCGGGGCCAAACCACTTTTTTAAAATCACATTAAAGGCTCTTTACCTCAAATCACTTTCATTCATCTCCGAGGTGTTTTAACCAACAGCTGCTCATCTGACCCACCGGATCATAAATCAGCGTTCAAAAGAAAGATGGAGCGAAAAGGAGAAGAGAAGACGGACGATTCTGGTGAACTCTCCGGATTGAATAATCAATACTGACAAAAATAAATGGCGGAACTATTTTTCAGAGTCTGTGGTCAGGGAAGAGCAGAATTCCTGTAATGTATATTTCATACACTTTTATGCTCATTGATTACCTGCCCTGTAGTTTGTAGATTACGTGTATATCGATCTGCTCATCATACAGTTGTGGCTTTTTACTGTCGGCCATTTGTGCCACTGACAGAGAGATCAGGATTAAGCTCTGCGATATAAATCCTGGGCCGTTTTCTACCAATATCACAAGGTATTATCAGTTAAGAAATATAATATAATAAAAAAATAGATATTTATGTTTAGAAAATGAACATTTATTTCTGGTGTAGATTATCAATGGTACATTTACATTACTTAAGAAAATAAAATCTGAAATTAAAAAAGGTCAAATTGCAAAGAACCGTTCATTAGTTATAAGAAAAAAACAGATAGAAAGTCAGGATTGTTGCATGTTAATGAAGGTTTAGGCTTCTTTCTACCAGTATTTGATTTTTTTTCTTTTTTCCACAATTTGTAGGGACTAAAACGATCACTCTCCGAGGTACTTTCCGCAGGATTCACAAGGTGATCCTTTACCAGAAATCCAAAATATTGATTTAAAAAGGCGATAAATCAAAACATGAAGAGATATAGCAGTGGCAGTCAGAAGCGCCATTTATTCTCATTATCAGAGCTTTATGTTTATATTCCGTAGGGAGAATGAAGTCAAAAGATGAACAGGAGTGTCCTCGTGAATTCTGAAAAGATTGCACACTCCTACAGCCTGTGATGGACAGAGAAAGAGTTAGAGTGGGAGTGAGAGAGAGAGAGAGAGAGGCACGGTCTTGGATCGATGGCGCCAGATCAATGATCAATAGGCCGCTCTCACCAATACACTTCCTGCTGACACTCAGGGCTCCGGTTACACAGATGAAAATGGGTGGGCAGGGCCGGAGTGTGATGATGATTTATGTCAGCGGGGCAGATGTTTCACTTTGGAGAGAGACTGATAGAGAATCCTGGATGTTGTCGCCTCGCCAGTCACCGACAGTTTGAATGTTCAAAACATCGGAAAGTGCAACAAACTGACCAGGAATTAATGAGTGATGATAAGTCAACAGTTGAGGACCAACAAAAAAGTAAAAATAAGTCTTTATAGACTTCAGTGCTGCTGTGTAAGTAAAAGGTATTAGATACTATGGACATCTGGATGCCCAAACAATATACAGGACATTTTCCATCCAGCTTAATGTATAATTTTAGCGTAGAATTGGGCCCGGATGACAAAGAAGAAGAAGAAGTAGAAGTACCTAAGAGGCTTAATTTGGTCTCTCTCAACAGTAATGGCAAGTCATTTGTAATATATAAGCTAGTTTGCTGTTACAGGCCACATTCTTTTCTCTGCCGACACCCGGTTAAGAGAAATCAGTGTCTATAGGCATCATTCATGGAAGGGAAAATGTCTCTGTATGATATAATATTAAATACTTTGAAAAATCTAAAACAGAACTTCTCACTCTTCTCCTAAATCATTTTTATCATCTTTCAAACTTAATCAAAATCCACATCCACATGACAAACATCACGTAATCACGCACTTCTGTAAAGTATAGCTTATGTCGCCTAATGTGTCTTTGAACAAAACATAAGGTTTATAGATTACACAAACAGCGATTGACAGAAGTAACAGTGACAAAAGTCACAATTACTATGAGCATACTCACATCTTTGCAACCAACACACTTTCATGTGCACATACGGTACACAGAGGTGAACATGTATCACATGTGCACACACACGGACACACAAATGTGGACCTCGTAACAACCTGTCAGTCACCCATGCCTCTCACAGCCAAGGTCTAGTGACAACTGTTAAATCAGAGCACGCCATAATTTCTGCCATGGCTAATGCTGTTAACTGTAGAGCAGCGTCTCGCTTAACACATCCTGGCTAACTCCAATTACCCCCGATAGAGTTCCGCTCATCCCCCTGCCCACATGCTGCCCAAATGCACATCCTGGTGGGGCGAAAAGGCCAGACAGGAGCGTAAAAAAGAACCAGACACACTTTAACAGAACTGCTTTTTTTTCAATTTCGTAGTTAAGTGCTGAACTTATCCTCCTGAGCTCTAGTCCATGTCTTTAGCCTCTGTGCATCTGTAACAGGGATGAAGCTCGATAAAGATGGGACCCCACCCCCCATCCTCCAGAACCCACCTTAAGACACCCCTTGCAACTGTGTCCACCCGACTCTTAGTCGTGGTAAATTGGGTTAACGCTCACTAAGTGTCCCATCGTTAGCGTTGTTAATTGACTACTGCGTATGATAATTAACAGGGAGCGGACTGCCTACCTCGCTAATCTTATTTAGGTCATTTGCATTTAAAATGGTTTTGGTCTCTATGGCAAGTTGGGGGAAAAACACTCAGCTCTTGAAAATATTGATGAGCGAGTCGGACTGAAGCCAATTAACATTAAAGCCTGTGAAATTAGGGTTGATGCATTTTGAGTGAAATGTCGTAGTTCAAAACTGTACTTTTGAAACTACATTCTACATCGGAATGATACTTGTTATTTTCAATGCTAAAAAAGAAAACATAAGTAACAACTTTAAAATGATAACTGCATCAAAATAACACCATGCCTCGATGATTTGAAGTTCTGTAAACTGGACCTGTATGGCTGCATTCCGCGAAGGCACATCGTCCCATAAAAAGTTCATCACATCCCATTTCTCTTACTAACTATAGTGTTGTGAACTCCTAATGTATGAAGGTGGATTCTGTTGTTGTGCTGTAATACCTCCGGATGAATGTTTCCTTTGTTGAAGCACCTTCTGTCCTATTTTGGCAATGACATGAGCGCGCGGTAGCTACGGGGGAGACACTCGACTGAGCACTCCTCCTGATTCACACAAGCATTAACACAGCACATTAGCTCGCTGGAGTAGTGGGAAATGAAAGATGGGCTAACACCGCTGCCCCAGGCAAAGTGAAGACATACACTAAAGCCAGCTGCCATCTATTATGGATAGCCAGTGCCGACCCCCACTGTTGGTGTTACAGGGGTGGCAGTGCTGTCCTTGCCGAGGCGTTGACCTTCCTTGGTGGGGAGAGGGCGCTGGGCAGATTAAAAGTGGACTGGCTCACCGTGCAGTCCAGGCGTGCCCCTGATGTTCTGCCCAGATGGTAACCACACACACTCCAGAACACACACAAGTAAATACACACACACACATTCTGCTGCATCCTGGGATGGCAGATGTGGGGTATGAACACAGCCACTCCTCAGGGCGTTCAGCCTTCAGAGTCTATACACTCTACGTCTACATTTTTTTCCTCAACACACACTGACAGAGCAACATGTGCGCACACACACACACACACACACACACACACACACACCCCTCAGAGGTCTAACCAACCCTCACCTCCTCCACTCTCCTTCTGAGTGTTTCTCCATCACTTAATTCTGGCTGTATGTATGTGAATCATCCATCACTCACTCAATCAGTCCATTGAATTTCATTTAGTGCGGTGTTACACAGGGCATGTGATTGATTCAGTGGTACCTTTTCACTGAAGCTTGAATGACACACAATGCTGGTTTGTAGACGCTCGCACACATACACACACATACACACACATACACACACATACACTTATACGCCCCTGCACTGGGTCTGCAATGCCAGGGGGGAGTGCTGGGTGCCCATGCTGCCAAAGAAGACCCCTTTGAGATTTGCTCAAGGTCGCCATGTCCAGCTGGCTGTGCCAACATCTGTTCAGAATGGCCTCAAGACTGGCATGAGAGGGGCCCGTCTACGCTGCTTGACCTTGGATTGGCGGCCACATTTGGGCCGACAATTTTGGTTATTGGTAGTTAACGTTATAAAGTCGCTACCACGCAAATACAGTTTTTCCTCTGTTATTTAAAATTGACTGTAGTCAAAGCCTAACTTTGGTGATGACCAAGTCGGGGAATTAATAGCATATGAATTAATTGTAGAGCTAGACCGATAAATTGTCCAGAATGCTAATCAGCTGATACTAGCTTAATGCATCGGTGTCTGTGGATATGTATTGTTGCTATCTGATGTGGAAGTGTCTCATTACATAATATATCCACCAGAGAGATAATAAGTGGAGTTATACACCATACAAAGTCCTGCACTCTGTTATCGGTCACAATTCTTCAAAAAGAGTGTGGAAGGAAACCAAAAAATAAATAAAAAGAGTCTGGGACAGTAAAGTGTTTTTGGAATATATCATCAGCTTCTAAATCGATCAGTATCGGTCAGCCTTTCATTCATAAGGCACATTTCAGTGTGCATGGTATATTAAACTGTACAAGACTAAATAAGAGAGGTGAGCAACTGATGGCTGAGTAAAATTGCAGTAGTTCCAACATGAGAGCGCTAAAGCATGGATTCCATTTTCCAGACCATAGATATAAGTTTCATTTTCGTTGTATTTCTGACTCAACTACAGTTCACCTAAGCCCAACTCAGAGTCTGATGTCAAATCTGATGTCATTTTTTTTTGACATTTAGGACGAGATAACCAAGTTATTTTGAAGTTGAGAGATGACGGATGGAGAGAGGAGGAAATTACAAACATCTATAACCACCAGTATCAAAGATGTATCATCTGCATAACAAGAGATTTTTGTAACTAAATGCTTTAAGTCTTAAATTACAGGTCTTAATTTTTACTTTATATCACTGATTTTGAATTGAAACTCTGGAATGAACCAGACATACATTTGAGTTTCACAAAAATGTCAAGTTTGTGAAAGATAAACAACATATGTACGTCGCCGCAACAGTGGTGTTAGTGGACAGAAAAATGATTGACCGCTACCAACACTTTCCTTGTTTTAATTCTTCATGGAGGTTGTTCTCTGCCAGCAAGGCTATCGATTTTTCTATCAAATACGAAAACAGGCATTGTGGAGAGGCCGTAGAGGTCAGTGTGAATTAGAGCAGAGGTGTGTGTGTGTGTGTGTGTGTATGTGTGTGTGTGTGTGTGTGTGTGTGTGTGTGTGTGTGTGTGTGTGTGTGTGTGTGTGTGAGGGCGTCCCCTCCTCCTCCCCTACATCCTCATTGTCACTCCCCAAAGGCCTCTCTGTTAAATTGGCTGACAGATAATAAGATCATACAGGAGAGTACAGACACACAGACCTTTGTCCCACAATCCAACAGTCTTACGTCTGGTAAAGCTCATGTTCTGCATCACAAACATCGCACAGCGAGTCCAGCACGGACAAATCTTAGAGCAATTTCTTCTCTTCGATTTTAAAATGAAAATCCCCTGTTATGAGCCTTTTTTTTCTTTTGAAGAGGCAAAAAAGGTCACCAAGTCAAAAAACAACAAGTATTTATAATAATCTAACTGTACAATTATATATCAAGCCACATTTCATGACTTAGCTGTCCTTGTTTTATTTTTCATGACCCCTTTACAGCAAACCATTTGACAATTCAAATTTGTTTTTAAACAGCATTCTAAAAGCAAATAATTGATGTAAATATATGACTTACATACATAGTAAAGTATACAAGATTAGGACGTAAAAATCAAACAAACTTTTTCAGTTGATCATTTGATTGACATTTGACTTCTAAATAGCAATTTCAACATTGTCTCCATAACATAATTTAAATAGTAGCTCATCTACATGTCCCAGTAGCTTATTCTGTTTTTTCCTTGTTATTATGATTATCTTTTAATCTCTCTGCTAAAGTCCCAAATGGACCAATTCTATTCAACCGCTATCTGCATTACATTTATCTATAGTATTCATATTGACATTTGCAGCTCTCCTCCCCTCCCCAACACCCCTCAATACATCCCATATAGCGTGTCCTCGGGCCTTATGCCCCAAGGGCTCATGGGATACGAATACTCCCTGGGGCTGCTGTTTCCACAGCCTGAGAGGGAAGCACACGAGAGAGAGAGGAGGAGAGAGATGAGGAGAAAGGCGGCAGCAGCATTTCTCTGCTTGCTTGATGTCACTAAAATGGAAATATGCATAAGTGAGAAAAGGCATGGGCCTTTGGGGCCCGAGAAGTACAAATATTTTATTAACAAACACTTTCACTGTTTGCCTCCTGTAACGGCACCTGGGTATTGTTTCACATCGAATGCAGTCAGTCAGTGCCGAACTCTGTGTGCATAAAGATATAGATGTTTTCTTTTTTTTATACTGGAAGTGATTTTCATGCTGTGAAAAGTTTTCCTGGTGATATGTCCTTTGGAGAACTGTCATTAATCAAAAGTCAAAGTCACGTCAGATCTCACATTAGAATAGACCAGTTTAGCTACGGCTGAAATTGCAGCTGACCCCTCTTGCCCTGAGCACTTATTCAAAATCAGCAACACGGCCATAGGGGACTAAAACAACTAAATTGAGTAAGGTTGCAAGAAGCTAGTAAAAGTACTGAGGGAAAACACCCAATAAAGCAATGCCAACTGGCAATCTCAGGGGTTTCCTTGAGCTTTCTAATGTCCCGATGAGTGACTTATAGCTTTGTATACGCTATAAGTAAATGACAAAGAGGGTATACTCTAAAGACTGAGGAGAAAAATTCACTAAAAATAGGGGTGTCATGCCAAAATAGTAACCTACAGTATGTCCACTGCAACAGTGCCTGTGGTCAAAAATACAGAATAGAGAAACATCTGAAAAAGGTGACAACATCCAGCTTTAAACAGTACAGTTGCTCCTGCCATTGAAACAACTACAAACTCCTACAACTACAGATGAAATAACAAAATGATGCCAAGTACATAATTGTCTCTAGAAAACTACACTAATACTTAAGGAGTAGATGCAAATTGTGTGTGCTTTCTAAAACCTATTTCATTGACAAATAAAAAAAAAACAGTACTTGATTTGTATTACAGAAAGGTTTGGACCAAACACCTTTTCAACAGCCACAGTGTATCCACGAAATATTCATAAAGAGTGCTGTTGGTTTCATAAATAGCAAATAAATGATATAAAATACCAGATAAACACTGTATATAGCTTAAATGAATGAATTAGTTTTGCAGCCTGAATTCGCAAATGTATCTGTTATTGTCTTGAATCTTCTTAACTTTTTGTTATTCTTGCATTTTTAATGTCACTCTCTCTCTTAGCAGCGGAGATGATGCACTGACTATTGAAGGACCCCAATGTTAGTGACCATTTCTGTCCGTATTCAGTGGGTTTGAGATTGGCAAAAAGAGAAAAGGCAGAAAAATGCAGAAAACGGTTCGGCTGAACAACTTAGACTCCCCTCTCTCGGATTTTCATAATGAGCTGTCAGTCATTTTTCAGTGCCCAACAACTTTCATCTGCCCTGATTCCTCCCAACCTCCCCCCATTTATCACTTGGCTTTCTCTCTTCTGCGACACACTCCTCCGACGCCCCGTGTCGTTTATCACGTCCGGTGGAATAGAGTTTCTCCAGCTGTCAATTTAGGAAATGGAGTGACGAGCAGGACCCCTGGGACCCCACACTAATCTCAGACTGCAATGTTACGGAAAATGATGTACATCTCCAGTAGCCGGTCACACTGGTATCCGCGGGAGCACATGTGTACATCAATTACCTGCTGTCCTCACCCAAAACTCATCCTGCCAGTAAACAAACAACTGATCAAACACTGCGGCAGGGCAAAAGTCAACATGACATATTTATCTCTTATACTGCTGTGTGACAACGAGATCAAACATAGTACCTGCATATAACTCTTAAAACTAATCCTAAAAATCAAACCGAAATACTGGAAAAATCTACGTATATTTCTGTTCTCTACTTCACACGACTGCTTCTACACCTCAGTGCCGTTCAATAAACTACTAGTACCTGCCCCAGGGTTTTGCCGGTCAGTGCTGCTGTTGCTGTCAGAGCCCGCGGTGAAAAATGCCAGTGTCACACAGTTATGCGTCCCATGGGGAAGAGATATCATAGAGGGTTACATGACAGGTGAGGCGGGTTGAGCAGTGAGTGAGACCTCTGCTCATCACTCTGCAGTCTCCAGTCAGTAACCGGTCAGCAGACAGTTCGCGATGCGTGCTGCTCTACTGCTGAACACAAACACACCAGGTCCACTGATATATCAGAAATGATCTTGTTAGTCTTGTTGGTTTAGTAGACTTGAGGTAGAGGCCTGTGGATAATGGCTGTAAAATCTGTCTTCTCACCATCTATAATTTCACTGCCTGTCATTTTAATATGATGCACAAATTTGTCTGCCGCAATTTTTTTCCTCTTTTTCAAGTTAATGTACCAATGAGGCAAAGACTATAACTCAGCACCAAGTAATGATCTGCTCCACCACAGTGAAAGGTTTTGTGAAACAGTAGTCTTCCGGCCATAGTGCAGCAGTTATTCCATTGGCCGGCCACTTGTAATCACCCTTGTGGTTTAAAAGGTCGAGGGGTCAGGGGTTATGGGAGATAAGGACCCTAGGGACCGTCATAAAACACTTGCGACACTTCAGCCCTCGTTTGTCATGCCAGGGCTCGATATCACTCATTCATCTTGGTTAGGAAAGTATTTTCCTTTAATAGACATCTTACGTCATAATCCTGCATTGTGACCACAGTCTGCAATCTCGAAGAACAGTTTACGGATCATATTTTTAACAGTTATATTTAGAGCAAGTTGGTGTATTTTTGGAAGGGAAAAAAAAGTGACATTTCAGACCAACGGGTCTGTTTATATATCTGTGTACCAAGAAAGATCCTGTATAAATCTACAGAGACTTTAAAAATATATTTCTTCCTTCTCCATTTTTTACAGCAACATGAGTTTATGTTTGGGGGCATTGTGGTGTAGTGGTTAGAGCGTCACACCCATAGAGGCTCAGTCTTCACAGCAGACCCGGTTTGAATCCGACCCGTGGTCAGTTCTCTGCACGTCATTCCCCTCTCTACCCCATTTCATCTCTGTCTCTCTGCAGTATAAATAAAGCATTAAAAATGCAAAAACATTACCTTAAAAAAACAACAACAACATGAGTTTGATGTTTTCAAAGTCAAAACACACTTTACTGAGATTGGGTGGTAACAGTGACTGCTCTGCATATATTTTTTTTCAAAATTTGCCAGCGCAGAAAAGAACAATCAAACGGCCGACAAAACAAATGAGATTCCCTTACATTAGGCAACTGTGTAATCACATTTCCCATGTTGTCTCTTTCCCTATATGCTACGTCCTGACGGCATTGGAGCCAGAAGGTAGGAGCTGCTTGAGGAGGGTCACAGTGCAGCCTGGTGCAGGCCTCCCTCCCCTTAGCTCTGCATACAGAGACGTTCGCTCCCACTGAGACATCTCATTTAGTGCGTCTGCAAACAACATTACAGGTGGAAACGCTTTAGGAGATGTCTTGCAAGCATTAATCCCATTTGTGTCCTAACCCATTTCAAATGTGCATGCCGCTGCACTCATGAAATGAGAGAGACGCTGCGGCGATCAAATGGATGCAACACAAAACATTTCCAAGGACTTCAGTGGACACACAAAGGAAATGTCATCACTAAGAGGATCTGCATTCAACGGCAAGAAAAAAAGACATGGTGGTTTAAAAATGTTAAAGCAATGAGAGGTTGATGTAATAAACCATTTATATGGAAATCAAACGTTGAATACAATTCAAAAGGCTCTTGTGTCATTTAAGTTTAAGAAGACAGAAATACCATCCATTTAATCATAAAGTAATTATTAAAACAATAAGCCTATAATGGCCATGGCATTTTTCCAAAAGTGTAACCACACAACATGTCCAAAAACACTAACAGCAGCAGGTAGTGACACAAATAGGTGTGTCATACTTCAAATTAATTACTTGTCCTAATGAAGGAAATATTTCCAAATCTATGCAATTCATTTGGTAATGGCAGTAATCTTTTTCAATGCTGCAACATTTTGAATTGTGTAGGTTTAAAAATGGGAGAGTTAACAAGAAAAATTGACTGTTTGGTGGTGTGTTGTATCATCATGATTTGAAGGAAAACTAGAATCACCAGAATCATGAGAATGAAAAAGTGCACATTCCTCAGCGGGTGCTGGTTTGGGGGAATACAATAGAGTCAACTACAATGCACACTCTCTGCTACACCCCTTGTTTACTCAGCATTGTTTCAGTTCAGGGGCCACAATGCTTAAAAGAAATGCGGGGAAACAAGTTGAGTTTCTTATGTTTATTAAATCATGACTAAACAAATCATGACCACACCCATATTAAGTTTTTAAATCCAGGAGTGAATGTTTTACGTGACGATTACAACTTAACACAATTGTACCGATGGACTTGCAAGCGTTAGATACAGCAAGCATAGCAGAAAGCATGAATACATATCACATGCTGCCTGTAGTTAAATACTACCCTCTAGTGGGCGTAATAACTTTTGCTGGATGTCTATGTCATGACCCAACTTGTGGGAAGCAGGAGCATTTCACGACCTGCACGGAAAGACTGTTATTTTTCTACAGTTTTTTCTTTGTGACTTCCCTCTGCTCTTTACCTCAAATTCAAATGAACAGCAGACAGCGGAATCAGAAGTATGACCATTGCGAAGATTTAAGAGAGTCTCTAATCTGAATAGTATCTGAATGCCCTCAAACCTTCAGAAAGCCTCCAGAAAACACACAAACAATCTGTGTGGAATTTCAAAATGATCATATAAGTGACTTGGTGAATTAGTTGTGATGAATTCAAAACAGCCACACATGGAACAACAGTCAAATATCAAATATGTGCTGGTCTGGAAATCTTAGGTACAAATTTAAAGTTCAGCTGTTTATAAGTAACTGAACGTTTTAATACAAAACAATTTAATTTTGTCCATGTTTTATACAGAAGTTTTATACTCCTACTTTCCTGGACAAAATGAGTATTCTAAGATCCTGGACAGTAATTTGTGGATTAATCGATCATCAAATTGCAGCACAACACACTCTGTCCTCTTTTTCTCTCCCACACTGCTCCATCCACTGTTTCCCTTCCACACTTTGACTATAAACTACTGGCAGAGGAATGGCATACGCTCTACCCAGTCCCCATCTCTGCCTGCTCTTAGCATTCCCCTCCTTGGTCACGTCCAATTAGCTATCCCTTAAACACTCTCTCTCATTAGACTAGCCATAATCCAGTCATCGTGCCTTGATTTAGCAAATAAATCACACTGAGTTTTTTTCAGACTCTTTTCCCTCCCTTCTTCCACCACCACCACTGCTGCTGCTGCTGCTGCTCGCTGCTGTCTTTTTAAGCTCCGTCTCTCCCTCAGCCTCGTTAACCCTGTCCAGAGTTTCTACGGTGACAATCTCCGCCAGGCCTCCTCATTGGACATGGCAGCCGGCAATTTGCATGCCAGACTATTTCTCTTCATCATTGGGCCTCTTTTTTCTCGCTCTCTCATTCTCTCTCTCCCTTTCTCCCTCTCTCTCTCCCTTTCCCTATGCTAGAAGAATAGAGAATAACTCAGCAACTGACGGCAGACGGCATGCACGTCCTTGTCCTACAAGGTTACGAATCCATTTCATCTGTGCAGGAGGGGAGTGAATTAAAATAAATGATAGCCGGACATTTATTGCATTCTGGGGGTGAAGGAGGGATTGGGGAGGAGAGGCACAAGTTGTGTGGAGTGAGACTTGTGTCTCATACTGAAACAGACTGGCAGACAGTGTGAAATTGACTGGCATACAGCGTTGGCACAAAGAATGAAAACAATACAAAAACAAAGAAAATCATCAGCCACATATTTAAGTTGGAATCTGTTTGTCTCTGAGGCGAGCATGCTTCAGACGGAGCTGTTGAGATCACACAACCCTTGACTTAATGTCAATGTAACCAGCATTGAACGTTATATGTTACTAGTGTCAGGACAAGTCCAATTTGACCTGCTACACACTCTATACTTGCTGTCAAACCTGTGGGAGAAGAATTCATATTTTACAGTTGAATTTCATTCATCTGTTGTTCTTCTCTGAAAGTACATGTTGTTGCTTTTGTGTTAAATGATAATTCAATTGGAAATACCTGTCCCCCATTTACAGATTTAAGTGCTTATAGTTGTTTGCATAGTTTTCTCTTTGAGATTGCTTCCATTTTTTTCTTCTTGAAGTAATCCTTATGTGAATATGCCATAGATGTAGAGCCTCCGTAGGCAAATTGCGATTTGTGACATTGAGCTTAATAAATAAAATTGACACGGAGAATGTTTTACGCTTATGACATATATAGAAACTAGAACTACAGCCTGGCGGTTATATGCCTCCTCCGCGAGGCATAAAACCACAACCTTTTGTTGTTGACCTGCTGTTTGTCTATTAAGGTGTTGGTGTGTCGACTAGAGAAAATAAAAAAGAGGGTGTTCACATGCTTAACCAAACCCAAAAAGCACTTTTTGGTAAAAGACAATGCTTCAAAGAAGCTACAACATGGTACAAATCACTGCAACCTCAAAATATGAAAGTTTTTCAAAGTAACCTTTGACCTCCAAAATCTAATCAGTTCATCCTCGAGTCCAATTGTAAGTTTGTGCTAAAAATCCCTCAGAGCATTATTGAAATATTTTGCACACAAGATTTGAGGTCAGTGACCTTGACCTTTGACCTCCAAAACCTAATCAGTTCATCCCGAGTCAGAATCGATGATTGCGCAAAGTTTGAGGAAAGTCCCTCAAAGCGTTTTTGAGATTTCACAAAAATGGCCCAGACGTACAAACGGACAACCCAAACACATGATGCCTTCTGCCCTGGCACGGAGGCATAAAAAGGGGCTTCTGTTGGAATATATTTTGATGTTATCAAGGGAGCAAAGGAGGTAGCTTAGCATAAGAAACCCATAGTCAACAAAGGTCTACACTCACTACCAAGTTTCGGAAACTAACAAAATCTGTAAATAAAACAATTAGGTATTACTGATTAGACCTGCTTTACTGTTTTATTTACAGTTGAATGCTAACACATTGGTTTCTTCACTGTGAATCTTGATTAATGAGGTCTGTTATAACATTTATTATCCAATACAACACTTTTTGTGTCCCTGGCAGTAATGCTGCAATAGTCTACTTTGGACAGTTTCACTGTTTATAATATTTTTACCCTTGAAATTCCTGCTTTCATTTAAAACTCAGCACTTTGATGTTGTAAATGGACGAGGGTAGTGTTTATGGATGTCACTGGAGAACCACTGTGCATCACTCCAAACTGCTCCTTGTTTCCGTCTGCATGTTCCAGAAATACATCCTTGGACCCAAAGGATCCCGGGCTAAGTGACTTTTTTCCTGTTGACCACAAAGCTATCAATATGTCTGCCTCTTGACACTGCCCTATCCCTCTCTGGACACGGAGGCCAAACTCTGAATGCTGACTACTGCTCGCTGCACAACTCTCCTGGACCTCTTCCAGGACACTCTATTGTAATACAGTTATTTTTAGACAAGCCGACGCAAATAAATATTTATAGTTGTTTGCAGGTCAGGGGTCTCAATGAACCGCAGGGTGGATGGCAGTGAATAAACCCCCGCATGTAACTACGTAAGCACGAATATGTTTAATAAAGCAGGGGGCAAGAATAGACTGATGGGGTTTAAACTGAGATATTTTAGTCTTGGCACTTGTTCATAATTTAAAAAACCTAATAAAAATACATGAGAATTATGATCTATGGGGCAAAATTAAGGTTGAGATCATATCCATCAATTGTTATACTGGTGAGGCTTCAAAATAAGCTAAGTGGAGAGCTCTGTGGTGCCTTGTGGGGTTATTCATTGCAGTTTGGTGGTAGACTTTTACTCACACTTTCCCTGAATGCTGCTTTCTCATTTTCCCTGACATCTGGATGCCTGTGATAATAGCCCCGGCGATGATCACTTTTACATTAAACTTCGGTCTGAATGGAGATGTGTGTCATTGGAAATTATTACACTTGTCACTTCACTCCACTTCCTATCAAATTTATACTTTGAGGAGGATATTTCTATGCTAAGAGATTGGAATGACCTAGACAAAGCCTTGGCTTGGGCGATGAAGGCAAAGCACAAGAAGGGAAAATGTAGGGTTCAAGGAAATAAAGAAATGCTGAAGAAGCCAAAATGGTGATTGAATGGTAACATTTTCCTGTGGTCTCCCCCCCACCCCGACCAGAATTTGGACAGAATATGGGGGAATATTGTGTTACTGTCATTGTTCATCTCGCAAAACCGGGTCTAAATATAGGTTGTGTTAGAAAGGCTCAGGCCACACATGCAAACACACGCACACACACACACACACACACACACACACACACACACACACACACACACACACACACACACACACACACACACACACACACACACACACACACACACACACACACACACACACACACACACACACACACACACACACACACACACACACACACACACACAGTAAATGAGTCTGTGTGTGCTTTTACTTTGTAATGAAGCCATTTCTATCCTAACCTTTCATAATAATTCATTACAACTTCAAATGCTTTTAAGTAAAATTACTACAGTGACATGACGTATTAGTATTCTGCTTTTATTTGATGTTTAATAATTATATCACAATATGAAAGAAAATGACCATATGTGAAAAACAATCTTAGAAGTAGTAAAACACTACACTATCTCGATGTTAACCTTCACTTCGGGTAAATACAACATGTGTAAAAGTCAAAGCCCGACATGAGCAAGACGAATCTATTGATACAAAAGTTGAGTCTGTTCTGTTTCTTTCTCAGTTATTCATCATATAAGACATTGTCGTCAGAGTGTGCAAGCGGTCAGACAATACAGAGAATACAAAGAAGTCGATTTTAATTTCTGAAAGTGATGGCGTACACCTTCGTCCGTTGGACCACGTGTACCTATAATGGATCAGATTCCGCCAGAACATTTTGTCCTGAGCCTTTCTCAATTTTCTGACCGTTTCAATAAAGAATAATAACAATAATAATAATAATACGGTGGACTGTCCAATCTGCTTTTCCAAACCACATCAATATTTGCTATTACGGTAAAATGTTTCACAACAATTACCGACCTCTATAGTTTCCACAGCCGGCAGTCTAAACAGAGGCATATTTTGACCTTCCTGGCGACCACCTGACCAAGCGTCTGTCAGTCAAGGCTGCACAAATAACCGAGCTACTCAAACACTTGTCATCATCCCTCATCAGCATCTTGATTGTTGAGGAGGGCAGATCAGAGGGAATGTCCACATACATCCAGCGGCCTCTGATGTGACAGCAAGGGTTTATGGGACGGCAATGCGAGAGCACCACCCGCGTCACCTTGACCCCTCCGCCCCGCTTCCACCGCCACCACTCCTCTCGTCTCAGGCTCTTCGGCCTGACCTCGTCATCCCGGGCCTCTGGCCTCGCCTCTGACGGCTGAGTTATTACCATAATTACCCAAAAGGCATTGCAGGGAGCGGCCACATGGCAGAGGCCGCACATGTTTAACAGAATATTTGGGTGTTTTATCGACTTTAACTCAGGCTCCGGGGCAGGCCTGGATGATAAGAAAACCACTCATGTGGGAAATGAACAGGACCATTTCACAGACGGAACCAAGAAGGGGATGAAATATACTGTTAATACAGCAGTGGCCAGTGCACATACGTCATATATTCTCTAAGACAAGGCGTAAATATGCTCATATATTCAGGCAGTGTCAAACAGTACTTGGATGGAGATGACAACCATCTAAGAATAGCACTTTCAGCTTTACATTATGAAAAAAGCATTTGGATTGCTTTATGTCAAGAAGTTTTCCATTTATTGAGGTAGAATGCATTATATACGTACTGTGTGTATATTTACATGCATACATACAGACATTTTCACAGCAAGGATTTTTGTAATTGACACACAGAAGGGAAAAAATGTACCGATTGTTTTTCTGTTTCTTATTCAGAATAAGACAACTCGCAGAAACCGTTTTTCATAAATGTGCTCATTGCAGTCCCAGAAACCTAAGGGATCAAACAGCAACTCCCCATAAAAGAAGTTCAACATACATTTAAACTGAGTACAGGGTCATTAAAAAGTATCTGAGAAAAACAAAGTTCACCCCAAACTGAACTTATTCTGAAAAGAATAGTGAAGAAATTCATTTGACAATGACACATTTTGGAGGCTATGTGTACTTTTTCCATCAAATCTAACAGTTTCAGCAAAATGTAAAAAAAATTAAGAAAACTCTTTATAAATCCTATCTATACTGCCATGCCAGGAGGCCATGCATATTCATTCAGTTAGAGTGAAAAGTACAGCCCAGCCTGCCATACACAGGGCACAGGGGCCATTGGCCTCAGGCCAGCAACACACAGAGACAAAGATTGTGTACAGAGAGCACACTCTTCTATTAGTATTTACACTTAAAAGCTCAGTCAAACTCACACAGAGAAATATAGAAACACACACATTCACACAAGCCCTCACCTGCTCAGAAAGGTCAGCACATTAGCATTCCAATGCATACAGTAGTCAGACGTTCCTAGTCCTATATAGCTACCCATCAAACATGTCCAAGATGGCACTTAGCCGTGTGTGCCCGTGTCTTATTATGCAGACCCATCTGTGTGGGTTCAGAGGTCGTAGCCGGGCCTGGCAGGGGCTACAGGTGAGCAGATGAGAACAGTAGGGGCTCGCTTTAATTTACCTAAGCACTACAGGATGTGGTGCGCCCCTGTACCTGGGAAGGACAAGTTGAACTTTTCACACTGTGCCTCAGATTCGTCATTCCAATGGGTGGAAAGTCGAGAAAGAAATTAGTAATAGAGTAAAAAAAAGCATTTTACACGGATTCTGTTTCTTTGTGGCTTCGTGGTGGAGTAATGTTTCATTGTGTGTTAGATTTAGTCTTTAAACAAAGACAGACAAGCATATAAATACACAAATAGACGTGCACACAGGACTCTGTCACCAAGTCTCTGTTTTTACCTCCTTTCCTTTCTCTTTTCCCCTTAGTGATACACATCCAAGCACACAATACACACACTGAAAGAAGATGACTGTCAGTACTCAGTGTAATCCTGTGTGTGTGTGTGTGTGTGTGTGTGTGTGTGTGTGTGTGTGTGTGTGTGTGTGTGTGTGTGTGTGTGTGTGTGTGTGTGTGTGTGTGTGTTTGTGTGTGTGTGTGTGTGTGTGTGTGAGGGTGTGAGGGAGAAAATCCCAAATCTGGCATGGACTTGCTTCCTGTCTAGACTCTGCATGAGGAGGCCAGAACTAACCTGGCCAATGCTCTGTGTGTGTGTGTGTGTGTGTGTGTGTGTGTGTGTGTGTGTGTGTGTGCGCACATGTGTGTGAGTGTGTGTGCACGCGCACACGTGTGTGTGAGTGTGTGAATGCATACACTATGTATTGTCTTTGCGTTCATGCTACTTGTGTGAACACAACCCTGCATTATTTCTGAAAAGTAGTTGCAAACTATCATTGCCCTGGTACAAACCAGAAAACAGACATTAACCTCTGGCCTTTCACCGTCCAATGTCTGTTTTTAATTGGAATGCTTCCAGTAAAGCTCCTTTTTTGTTTTCTCTGTTATTTTGACACTTTCTCTGCCATGCGTGCCAATGCTGCTGCCATTCCAAGGGCCAATTTCCTCATTATCCAACTTGCAGCACTTACGGGAATACAGAGGTGGGGGAGGGTGTGGAGGGTTAAAGTTGGAGGGAAATGGTAAAAGGCCTGATGTGGTTTTCTCTGAAATTCCAAACGTAGAGCTAGGATGAGCTAGGAGTTTTTCCCCTTTCCTATTTCTTCGTCTTTCCTGAACACAGCTGATCAGCTCAACAACAATGTGCTAGTGAAAGCTGAACACTTAAGCCCAAACAGCCTGAAAAAAACCCTGAAAATGTAGTCACTGAAAAATAATTCCTCATTGTTTGCGGTAACACGATTAAACCGCGCTGAATCATAACTGGAATCGCTGACAGCCTCTTGCCGTCAATCACTGGCACAAATCCCCGTCATTAGTAATCTCAACAAACATCACAGAGCACAGCAACTTTCTGCCGTCTTACTCACACTGAGTGCTAATCAAAAAATGCTAAGTGTGTTTATAGCCTGGGCTCTGACAGTATTTGTCTGGAGTGTGAATCAACATCATGGGCGTTGCTATTTCATATTCATGCAGAGGCCCAATGACATCTTGTCCTCTGCTTTCCAAAAGGCCTGAACTCAGCAGATCAGCACCCCTTTAGACCCAGATGTAAAGTGAACAGTCTTCACCTCTGTGACATCAGACCGCCACAATATGCCGTCTTATGGGAGCAAGCCGTCACAGGGGCATGCCAAACACCACGGCGACGACCACGGCAGAAAGTCCGGTAGAACAAATGACTAAGGTGTTTTTTTGGGGAAAAAGGAAACAACTAAAAGTAAATATTTGGGGGCTTTGCACCTTTTTTTAAACTTCATTAATAAAAGCGTATATATATTTCAATATAATTAAGGAAGTAACTATGTATAATGATCATGTACAGTAGCTCTAAAGAGCTTTTTAGCGTGTTCTACTGTTAGCTCATTATTTTAGTTTCACAGCTGACAAACTAACGATTTAATTGTGTTGTTTTCCTCCTATCGACCCTGTTTCCAGTAGACTAACTCTGATTTCCACAGCAGCAACAACTGACAGACAAACAGAAACAAGGAGCTGGTGTAAAAATGTCAAACAAAAAGGATGCTAAAAAGACTCAAATAATTCCCAAATGGAATCAAAAGAGGATCTAAAACAAGTTAAAATTGGACTTACATTCATCAGCTAGCCAGAAACAGGTATCAATTGGGACGTTGATGTCCCCCCATCGCTTCTGTAATTCTTCCAACACGTTAGTCATGACAGGAATGTGCATAGCTCATCTGGTTTGAAGGTCTTCTGCGCCCTAGTGGACAAAAAACATTTTTGTTTAAAGAGCACCATAATATGCTTTTTTCATCTTTTCTGACATATAAATGCTGTTATAATGTTATAATACAGCCATGCTAAATGATACCAAAGTGTCAGATAATGATGTACATGCATTTTAGACAAATTCCCTGCTTACTGTCTGCGGTGGCTGCAGGTGGCTGTGCACAGCCTCAACACTCCGATGCCGTTCGCGGCACCATAGTGTCTAGTTTGCTGGATTGTGTGATGTCACACAAAGCCGTTTCTTACCATAGATAGTATATAAAATATACATTATATTAATTATTATATAAATATTTTTCCATGTATGGTCATGCTGCTACACGCTCAGACATGTCACTGTCCCGCGCTCCCCTGCCTGTTCAAATTCTAGTTTAGTTTTAAGTTACGTAGTCTTGCTTTACTGTTTTGTGTTTTAATCAGAGGTCAGTACATTCTAACATGGTATGTCTTGTGTAGTCTGAGAAGGTTGGTTTTGGTCATGCAGCAGATGATGAGCAGTAATGCTATTTTGATTTAAGAAGAGTTTGGCTAACACTACCACTGAGATTAGTCCACAAACTGCCCGGGGGAGCAGCTGTCCAGAAAGTACAGGATTCTTGCTATAACTAGGGGCCAGATTAGGGAATGGAGACGTGTCAATCCAAGCCTGAAGTACAAGCTGCGCACACTCGTGAGTAGGCCTATAACAACATTCAAATTTTGCCAACACTAATCATTTGAAGCGAAATGTAGCTGCCAACAAGAAAAGGCACCCACTGCCTCAAACGTAGGCACAACACAGAGATAAGCCATTGGCTCTGCGGATCATTTCCATGTACTGAATTTGATACTGCAGAAAGATGAAAACATACACCTCAGACACCACACAACAATACCAGAGTGGCAGACAAGCTTTTGCTGCTGAATGCATGTGATCTCACTTTAAGTCATCGTCTAGCCAGCTCGATATTCCTTTCCGATGTACAAGTATTAAGACAACCGATGACAAACACATATGGTGGACCAATCAAATGAGTCATTTGAGTTGTATGGCTATGACATATACACATCATTGTCTCCGCTGGTGTTGGTTTTAGGGGTCTCCTGTTAGCATTCCTATCCTACTGACTCCCAAGTATGACTCATAATAGTCTTGTTACCCCCAGACGAAGCAGACTTTACTGTGCTGGCTTGTCAGTGTGCTGTAGTAGGGGAATCTGGCAGGCCGCTGCTTAGTATTTGGGGTTTGTCTGACTCCGTCTAGCCACTCTTAAGCAGTCTGACTGAGTGTACGTGTCTCTCTGTGGTCAAGTGTGTCTACTCCACGTAATCAAGATAAAATCTTCAAAACCAAAAGAAAGAAGTTTTATATTTTGTAAAAAAAACACAAAGGTGTCCTGAACAGCGCTGCTAGAAAAGGGCCTACAGGTGAGCAGATGCAAACAGTGTAGGTCAAGAACTACAGTTGCAGTAATTACTCAGGACAAATACAGTCAGCAGAAATTGAACCCACAATCCAGGAGAAAGACATATTCCACCGTATGGCTACCAGCATGTGTTTTTGTTTTCATCCTCTGGTCTGAAAGCTGCATTCCTTTTCCGTGTGTTGTGCGAGACAGAGAGATTGCCGGAGAATGACTCACTCAAACCTGACCCAACAGTGAGGTAATCACTGGAGGACGCTTGGAGTAAAAGTGAACTTTGATGGTGATGTCTGGGATCATGTCTAGGAATCCCCAGACACGTTGGAATAGTACAGTGTGTGTGAGTGTGTGTGTGTGTGTGTGTGTGTGTGTGTGTGTGTGTGTGTGTGATGAAATAATGTTTGTGCTCCAGAGTCCATGTGATGGAGTGTGTGTGCAGCCACCTGATGAAAACCACAAACCATTACAAAATCTCTCCACATAAACCTGATTCCACAAACAGAAATTCCTGTTTTTTGTTTTGTTTTGTTTTTTAAGTTTCCGATACGACCAGGGACAAATTAAAGAATGAGTACTGTAGTGATAATGATGGTGTAATGACAAAATAAGTTCATATGTAGGTTTTCTATTTAATTTTACAATATGTCAGCTGGTGTAGATTCACACAACACTCGGTATAATTAGAAATGACATGACTCATACTGTATATGCATGCGATTGCAGAAATAATATTCCATCTAAAAGACATTCTATATATTATCTTTATATTTTCCCTTTGTAATTATGTATAGACACATGTAGTTATTTTTCTCTCTGTCTATCTGACTCTTTTCTATTAGCTTTGCTTTACTCTCTGTCGGTCTTCTTCTCAGGTCTCTATGGTGGTGAGGAGACGGTGGCAATTTGCTACGGTATTTGTGATATTGGATTATATAAATAAATAACGCATATGATTTGGATTTGCGTTCACTTACTAAAACTGTAGAATCATTTCTGGACTGTTGAATGTAGAACATTTTATTTAAACATTAAATAAACACTACCTGGCCACTTTACTATGTAGGTAATACTGCAAGCTCAAAAATAAACATAGTTCAATAAATACCCCTCCACTGTCAATATAAAAAAAATATTATCTTTGTTAAGGTAGAATTGATGGCTGAGCTGTTGTATTGGATTGCATTAGACTTCAGACGTACCAAATCAAAGTGCCACTTATTGTACCATTAACAACAGGATGATGTGAAAATATTTAAGATGTGGAGTTTCTCGGCTCAATGTACAGGCACAGACAGCAGACATTGTTTGTTATGCAGCATCACCTGCTGGCTTAATGGAGAACTGCCAACATTACAGCAAATGCCAAAGGTGGAGAAGGAAAGATAGGCAACTCAGATACAGACCAAGGGGACATCGTTTTTGCCATCAAAACAACCACATGTTCAGTTTAAATTGTGATCATTTGGATTTGTAATGTTGCAGGGACATTTAAATAAACCCCATGAACTTGAAAATGATTTACTAAAAGAAGATCATCCTCATGAACAAAGATACAAACTATATGACACACTTTTTAAGAAATAAAAATATAAGAAATTACTTTTAGTGTCACAATTTCACTTCAAATTATTTCAAACTTTTTAGATGAGCTTCAGTGCAATGCAACACATTATATACAGGGAGGACTGTGGGGGAACTGGCTGAACGATCTGGACCTTGGTGCTTGTCCCAAAATACTTTCACAATGGCTATGAAGACATCTCATTCATTTTTGGATCATGCATGAAGCCAAAGCACCCATTTAGGATTTGGATCGGTCACACATCACCGTGCCAAAGCTCTGAATGAAGACATTTCAGCCAGAGCTTGGAGTGCAGTACCGGAAACCACTTTACCAAACAATAAATAGAGAAGAAGCACCGCCCCTATGAACAAAAGGGGTTTAAGACAACAGATGCTCAGGAGTTGGAGTATTAACAAACAACGTTTTACTGTTGGCCTTAACAGCACAATGGAGCTTTAATGCAAACTGTATGTGGGGCAATACAATTACTGATTCAACCCCAGGTTTAGGCATCTGCGAATGAAACAGTGAAACCTGCTAAATGGAGAAACAATGTCGTAATTATAACGCTGTTCACAGATAAATTAATGTTGAAAAATAAATCATCACATTACACACTCAGGCACCTGGGCTTATGATTTAATACTGAAATATTCACCAAGTTTGGACATTCTACAGAAATCATTCTTGCTATGCACACTGGTGGGCAAAAGAAACATATAAATACCAGCCCCCATGTTTGGGTACGGGGCCTCCAGTGGTTGAGTGAGCTTTGACCTAAAACAGGCCTGAGAATGTGGATATGCTCTATGAATAGAGATAAAACAGACTGTGAAGGGGGAATCAAAAAGATAAAATAACTTAAGGTCCTCCAAATAAACCTTCAGACATCAGTGCAGAAATATTGCTTTGGTGTGGAAGGTGTTTTTTGCAGAGGGCATGGGAAAATCTGCAGGGTCAGAGGAGAAACTTTTGGTTCTTCTGAAAGAGTCTGAAAGGATTTCTGTCATTTGAGTGCAGCGTCTGACAACCGGATACGAATTGTGGGGGTCTTTGTGAGATGACCCCGGCAAAAGAAAAAGCAGACTCAAAGGAATTATAAGAAATAGTTTACGGGTTTGGTGCACGTGAGGAAGTCTATAAACTCATTAACTGCCTTTATGGTTGCTACCACAGAAATGGCATCTTTTTAGACAGATTGCCTTTTGCCAAGGGTTCTTCTTTATATTTGAACAGCTAGATTGTACTGCTGTGTTGCTCTACAGTTACCTTTAAGCTTTATGTTCCAGAAATTTCATTCATTTTTTCATTTAACTTTTATATATCCTCGAGAGACCAATTGAGGGGTGACCCTCATTTTCAATGGTGTCGAGTTCAAACAAATTCCAAGGAAAAACAACAATGCATACACAATATTCAATGCAAATAGGTGAAGAGAAGAAAAAACAAAAAACAAAAAAACAATTGAAACATTTACATAGTGGTGAAGAGTGGCAGCAATTAAAATGAAATTAAATGGGTGAAAGTACAATATAGCCTAATTAAAACAGTTACAGGTAGAGTTTGGCAGATTTAAGATAGTTTGTTTAAATTGATTAAAGGATATGAAGGTATTTAGTTTAATTTGTTGGTGTAAGTTGTTCCAGGAGTTGGGGGCACTGAAGCTAAAAGCTGTCTTTCCCAGCTCAGACCGGGCTTGTGGGACATAAAGCATGAGCATGTCAGTGGAGCGGGTCTGATAAAGCCCATCTGAAATTTGCAACATTTCTGTTAAATAACGAGGAAGCTTCCCGGTCAAGGCTTTGTAAATAAAAATATGCCAATGTGCATCACGTCTCTCTTTAAGGGAGCACCACCCAACCTTTTCATATAAAAGACAATGGTGTGTGTCATAAGCATCTCCTGTGATGAACCTTAAAGCAGAGTGAAAAACAGAGTCTAGGAGTTTAAGACATGAATGAGATGCATGCCGGTAAACCACATCACCGTAATCAAGGACAGACATAAAAACTGCCTCAATAATAATAATACTATTAATAATAATAATAATAATAATAATAATAATAATAATAATAATAATAATAATAATAATAATAATAATAATAATAATAATAATAATAATAATAAATGACAAATAGGCTACGTGATTATAATATTTAAACGAAATGTGCACTATTCTTAGACTCATAGGAATATAAAAGAGGAAAATGAGAATTTATTTTACTTAAATAGGCAACTGCAAGTACCACAACCTACCACTAGAGGGTAGGATACACGACCCAGTCAAGTATGCTTACTGTGCAGTAGAAACATAATCTGAGACCGCTGTAAAATAAAGAAAATAATATAAACAATGTATACATTTTAACTAATAATAAAAAAATAATAAACACCAAAAGAGGACCACAAAAAAACTTCGAGAATATAAGATCGTATCTAATAGTTTCCAAATTTAAATAAATGCTATATATATATGATTGACGTGGTCAGGAAACACACCAGAAGCGTATTCTATATGTTTTATTGGTCACAGTTGATGTCTGTTGATGTCAGTGAGCAGCACTGCTAAGATTTGGGCTCTCCCGGGTGCCGGCGGTCCCTCCTCCATCAAACGTCAGAAACCAGTGGTATAAAAAACATGTGGGACCATATCGACCGCTCAAAGTCGCGTATACCTCGTTAACCTGACAGTCTGCGGTCTGCCTCCTCAGAGACAATAAAGAGGCAGCAGATTTTAATGAGAAAGAAAAGAGGAGAAATATGCAGAGCTGTGGGACGATTTAAATATACTGGATTGAGCACAGGAATGCAAAAGAAAAGTCAGTTTGTTCCTAGCCTAAATCTTTTTTTTTTGTGCCGGATAAATGTCATATGCGGGAGACTTTCTTGTTGTTCGGACTTTGAATCGAGTAATGTCTAATGGGCGAACACACACTTGGATTTCGGCTGATAACCAAAAGGACTGCCACCAGTAAACGAATTAAGCGAGGAGTCTGTCATTAGTTCCCCAAGGAAGTGAAAGGAAACGACAGCAGTGCACATCAGTGTGATTCGAAGTCATATTGACACTGACCTGGGCAGACGCCTGTGAATCTACCCATTTTTTTCCCACTACCGAGCGAACCAAATGCAGAGAGAAAGATGCATTTGGGCAAAGCTTTACTGTTTGTCCTCCTGCTCAACTGCGCAACTTTGAGCTCATCTCTGTCAACCTGCGCCACCGTGGATATCGACCATGTGAAAAGGAAAAGGGTCGAGGCGATACGAGGTCAGATTCTGAGCAAACTCCGATTGACGAGTCCTCCGCACTCCCTCGGACCGAGTAAAGTCCCGTATCAAATCCAAGCATTGTATAACAGCACCAAGGAGCTACTGGAGGAGCTTAGGAGGGATCGGCAGCAAAGTTGCGGTCAGGACAACACAGAGACAGAGTACTATGCCAAGGAGATATACAAATTCAACATGGTCTACGGACCGCCAGAGAGCAGTAAGTATTACAATTCTTGCGGCTTTACAAATTTTCTATCACTTTATCGTTTGAATGCCATGCAGTCAACGGGGTCCGTGCGCAATTACGCACCAAACGATGAGCCCGAGCCAGCAATACGCACCAATCTCAAAACTATACAGCTATAGGTCCCTATGTCATTGATAGTATTCTGTGGTATTTGAACTTCTGTGACTCTCTGACTACGAGTTCCTGATCTGCTGCATTTTTAAGATCACCTAAAGACATGTTTAATTTAAAAAAAATGTGTTAAGCCTGCTACGGTTTTTCCACAGAAAAAGTTCAAATACCTAGATTAAAATCATTAAAGTATGACCAATTTCTTCTCTTTTATTGCAAAATCCAGAATACATAATCTAGCATGCCAATATTCTTAATTTCAAAAGTTTAACTGATGGACTCAATATCATTTAAAAGTATATTCTCAGTGTATGTGTGCTGGTGGCTTCAAGTTTCCACATCCCACGCTTGTTTAAAGTTGAAGACTGGATCACGACTGACTTTCAGACTAGTTGTGATGTCACATAACCATCTTGTATGTAAGTGAAGTCACAGTGTTCTAGCCGGCACATTCATCATTCTGCACAGTGAAGCTTAATCATCCAAGTGAAGCAAAAATAAGCAAAACTCATTTCACACAAGTGGAAGGGGACTTGGAACAGAAATAAATAGATCGGAACTAACGAGGAGTCATTCTCTCCTTAAAAAAACCATGTCTGAGCTCTTCTAGGTTTTTGTCAAACCGGAAGGTGAACTTGCTGTGCACTGAAGAGGATGTGCTTTGTTACTGTGGTGCACACCAACCTGTTGCACCAGTGATCACTCTCCTCCTACTCCTGACTCCACTGTTCCTCCTCTTGTTGTTTTTTCCTCCTCCATGGATCCCTGTCCTTGTCCCCAGATGTTCCCACTTCCTTTGCAGTCAGGCCCAAATGAGAGGGACATCTGCCCAGGCGGATGGGGATGCCTTTATGAGAAGGAGTAGGAAAAGTTAACGGAGGTGGACAGAGAAAGTTAGATGATGGAAGGACCTCCCCGTTAAGTCCGCATACAGGGATCTCTCTGTCGCGGTCCCATGAAGTAGTCACATACAATGATACATCACTGACTGACACCCACCTCTTATTTGAGATGGAGCCTAAAGTGACACCAGTGCCTGTCGTGGCCGGTGAGTTACCCACATGGGTGGCCTATGAGCATGACATCACCGACTGCACTGCTCAGGTTTTAACTTTGTTAAATTGGCTGTGAAACTGAGCCGGCATTCATCCCCTTCTTAAACCTGAATGATTCCACTGTGTCGTCATTTTAATCGCCACAAGTTAAACAATAAGGTAATATCTCACTGCCTGTTCAATAACAAGTTTTAAAAAATGTTATATACAATTTTCAGTAACACATTTATTTACTCCACATGATTTGTGTCATCATGCCTCCATTGGCACTATAGAATTAACAGCTATGAACTGGAAGTGGAAAACCTTCGCTGAGAGGGACATGTGTCAGCACTTGAGGGGAGATTCATACAGCATGTGGTTCGACTGAGTCTGGATTACTGAGAAAGTAAAATAGGATAAATGCTGTGCGTGTGGAGGAGCCAAAAAGGGCCTCATGGTCTAAAGCACAGCCAAGACTATTGCCTCACAGTCCCTTTGAAATCAACAGGTGTTTCTCAAAAGACCTATTTTCCCTCAGCAATGTTCTGTTTTTAATCTCACAAAACGCTTTTGACAAAAACGCCAGGCAGTAGGTGCCTCAAGTTGGTAGAAACAAAAGATGGAAGACAGATTTACAGACATGAACTTTTTTTTTTATAACAGAAGGGTGAAGACCACAGTTTCTTTGACTGTAATCTTATGGTCTTTGTATGGCAGATTTGTATGTGATTAGATGAAAAACAAAAATGGAAAAGTAGCAGAGAAAGTAAATATAACAACTTAATTGCTGAACTGACATGTAAGTACATGCATGTGTGTGCCCTAGTCACCATCTCTACTTATCAGATACTTAAAATGTCAACAGGCTAGTAATATTCTCCAATTTTTCCTTTGTCAATTCTAAAACTGTGGTATTGGCATGGAGGAGACTATTTTGTGTCCAAGATGATCTCATACTTGGAAAATATGCATTTTGTCAATACTCTGTATACCCACATGCATACACTTAGCATGAGACTGGTTAATGTGATTATCATATGTTGGATCAGGAGAGACGAACACTTACACTTGTATAGCTGTGTTGTGCTGACTCATATTCTATAAGATTCTATATATTCTATAACTACTGTTTTCTTCAGTTAAATTAAAATATCCAGCAAAATACCACATTATGGAAAAAATACAGAAATGATTTGAATTTCTAATCATTCTGTATCTTTATCAAGTTAATAGTTTCGTAAAGTTACTTCGGTTTTGGATCAAAACTCAAAGCTTGAATGAATTGTATTAAAATGAGTCTGGTTGGAAGGCGCCTCTATTGTAAACCCTCTTTACAATTTCTAATGGCAGTTGTTTTTACGTACAAATGTTCTATAGTGAGACTTTCCGTCCTCTTATCAACAGCTCAGGACACAAAGTAAAACGATAGACATGTCGCCACAAATTAAGCACTTTCTTCATCCTTTTATCAAAATCTATTTCGTATTGTCTGAGATGGACAGAGGGTGACTTCCCAAACCCCCTTCAGTATTTTTCTAGAAGATGAAGAAACAACTGAATATGGAACAGCTTTCTGATCTGTTGTAATGATGATGATGATGATGATGAACTGTCAGTGGCAATTCACAGTAGAATAAATTCCTTTATGATCCGACACCGCAAAAGTTAAGGTTTAGGCACAAACACAACTTGTAAGACTTGGGCAAAGATAATTAATCCGGTTAGGGTTAGGTAAACTTTGTTGTCATGATGATAATAAATACTTGGTTAAAGTTAGAAATTATTGTGGTCATGCTTTAAAAAAAATTAAAATTAAAAGCATGACCAAAGGCATTACTTTTGCCTTTGCTCATCATTTCCATGGCCACCAGAGGGCTTTGTCAGTAGAACTTGGAACTAAAACATTTGTGTGGCGCTTTCTGAAAGGTCTGATTCAGTCGTTCTTCTTGGGAGAACAGTGTCCAAACTTTAGGCCCAGAAATGGCTTTCGAATAAGCAGCTTAATAATCAGGATCTTAAAGCATGTTTTGATTAGTTTCTACTTGCCGTTAAATATGCTGATTCAATTTTGGTTAAAGAGTTGTGCTCATGTAGCCAAAGTCTTTCTGTGCCAAGTTAGGCTACAAAAAATGTTTTGACAAAAACTTCAAGGCATTCAACCCTACCAGGTGCTGTTATGCTGATATGGTTACTATTAGTCAGAGCCAGGCCAACTGTTTTCTGATGCCCTAAAGTTTCTTTGTGCTATGCTATAGTGGCTACAGATTCATATTCATCCTTCAGACGTAGGAGTGATATCAATGTTCTCATCTAACTCCCTGCAAGAAGCGAATCAGTCTCAAACAATTCCTTTAACATCAGATAGAAACAGTTGACTGAATAAAGTCAGTGTTATGAAGACCCATTCATCTTTGCTTAGGGTGCTACTGTGGTATACAGTAGAGCAGAAATGTGACTTTATGGAAAAAAATGCTGTGACTCTTAGGCCAGTGATGTCAATTTCTTATTGTGGGCAAACACACACTCACTTTTGGTCTGTTTTTGCAGGTAAACTGTTGACCTTATGTGTATCTTAAGTCAGCTCTGTGAACCAACATAAATCTGTGACAGGTGCAAATGAAGCAGAAAGCTGCTGGAAGACTGGCAAATTGCTGCACCGAGAGGCTGGACTGCAAACATCGGAAAAATGTCCTTTTATAGCATAGTGCGCGTACAGAATCTGGCATCTGTCAATGACTGAGGTTGGGTTGTGGGGAAGTCATCATGGTCAGAGTGGGGTTTAGGGCCAAAAAGTTGTCAATGGGACCAAGGATAGCAGGGTTTTTGATATGCAGATACCGGGGAGGTGAAGTCATACTAAGCACAATAATATTGCTATTTCAATTACAGCATTTTTATTTCCACCAAATATAGACAAAATGTGTTAAAGAAACACCAAGGAATTTTGATAAGGCAGGCAACCACACTAATCATTTACTGTGGGCTGATAAACTTAGTGCCAGCCCACAGTCAGTAAGCCCAAGCTCATATTTCAGTTGTAGAAGGGCAGTATAGCCATTGCCTGATTTTTTTTATAATAAAGTGTAATATTTTTTTTTACAATTCTCAACCTTCCTCTCTTTGGACCATGACTAAAATTACCGGCATGAAGGGGAAGAAAGTTTGAACCAAAGACACACCTCCTCCAACCCACTCCTCCCTCGCTAAGACACCAAGCCAGAAAAGTATTTTTCAAAGCTGTGTTGCGGATCGAGACAGCTATAAGTGTTTGTTTAAAATCTTTATTTATACAGGTAATCTCTTGAGACAATTACTAGATTGACCTGTTCACAATTTTTTACTGCATAAGAGCTGAAAGTTGTATGAAATAACTGCAGATAGTGTTCATAGCTAGAGCTTTTAATTGCACAACCCTACTTTTCCATGTAAATAACTGTGATATGGCAAAATGAGAAGACAGACATTTGGACTATTAGGAAAAGCACGAGTTTGAATAATGAAATGAATGATGGCTGAATTCTATTTAGCTGCTTCAGTTTCAGGGTCCTTTATCCACACTAGCGATGTCTCACACACTATTAACACATTAATAGTATGGGCTTTCTTTCTATGAAAAGCCCAAATGTCTGTTGAACTCATATGAAGGAGATCACAAAGCAAGTAGCAGTGATTATGCTGTTGCAGCAGTCAAGGTCTGTTTTTGGACACACGCCGCTTGTATTGCATCAAATCGCGATAAGAATTCTAAACTTCGTGTTCTCTCCAAAAACTTTTATTTTGTTCTCTCTGTTCCAGACGATCTGTTCTACTGCCCAAAAGGCATCACCTCTAAGGTTTTCCGCTTCAATGTCTCCGCCATGGAGAGGAACTCCACCAACCTCTTCAGAGCAGAGTTTCGAGCTCTGAGGGTGCCAAACTCCAGCGCCAAGAGGAATGAACAGCGGATTGAGCTCTACCAGGTGCGTAAAGGTACCGTTTCCATCGTCCTTCTACCAAGATCAAAAGGCAAAGCTCACAGTCAAGGCAACGACGAGTTTTTTTTCTTTCATGGAATCTTTGTAATTTGATATTTCAATTCTTGTCTGTCAAGAATGTTATCTTACATAAGCTGGTTAGTTGTTCTCTCCGCTGCATGATTTCAAGCTGTAATTGACAAAGAGAGCCAATGATAATCAGATTGTGGTTTCAGGCGTGGGTAACAGCCAGACCATAAGCCAAAAAGCTCAGCAGGCCTGCAGAACATTTGCAGAACCAGGACAGTGCTGGCAGCCCAGATATAATATGGTCCTCATTTTGGTTATGTTGAGGTCTTTAACATTTAGTCCTTAAAACAGTATGCAATTTAATAAGCATTCTGGTCTGCTTACCGATGAAACGGTGCCAATGATCTTTTAGAGGTTCTAGAAAATGTGATCAGATCCCACTCCCTGTCCAATCAATGTCATCCTATCCCAACAGATATAAGCATAACATAATACAAAATACTATTATTTGCAGATACTCCGGTCAGGAATGACTTCCTGACAAACCCAAAAGGACAATATTTCCATCACCAAACATTTAGGCCTATTTGTATTTTCCAATAAAAGTGGAGCATAAATCCACTAACATGATATACAGGTCAGGAGCTACGCAAACACTACTTTTATATGGAAAGTAGCCTACTTCCATTGAACAAACAGTACAACCACATTACAGATCCTCTAGTTAGGCTTTTTAACCAAAAGCTATGACAAGACACAGGCTGTTTTCGAAAAGCCCTACTAACGTCCTACTCATACTAATTTTGACGTTAATTTGAGTATGTTGTGGTTGTGTATGCGAGTTTGTGTAGGCGAGAAATGCCCGGATGAGTACTCACTCTCAGGAAGAATTTGTGTATGGATCGATAGGTTACTTTTCCTACTCAACCGCCCCACAATGCATTGCAGCTTTTCAATCGACACGGAAGTTAAAAAAAAAAAAACTGTATACTTCAGTGTAAATCTCGCATACACAATTGTTGTTAAAAAGACAGTATGTAGTATACAGTATATATTGAGTATTTAGGAGGAAGGATGTTAGTAAGGCTTTTTTAACATAGCCACAATGTCAATACATCAGTACTTTTAAATGAATGTGGAATTTGCTTGCCATGATAAATCCACAAATAATTAGTTCTCTAATAAGCAGTTCTACATAGCCTTTTTTATCCTTTAGCTTGTTGCTTTCGTATTATGGCACATACATGTACTTTAAGGTTGAATATTACTGCCCTCAAAAACGTTGTTTTCCTAAAACAGCAGGCAGCTAACATGCTTTGATAAGCTAACATTGCCCTACTGGTCAAGAAATGACAACCAAAGAAGGCTTTAAACAAAGCTAGCAATGAGCTAGCTGGCTAATAAAGTAGAGCAGTTAGCAAGCTAAGAAGAAGCTGGACATTTTACAAAGGAGAAAAAAAAACAGAACAAAAAGATGTATGAATATTAGACTTACATTCACCAGGTGGCCAAAAACATGCCCAAGAGCTAATGTTGATCCATTTCTGCTGCTGTTTCCTAACATGTCTCTAAAATTAGCCCCTTAAGGAAGGGGAGGGGGGGATCCTTCAGATATAAAGGCCGTGCATACACATTGTTTGACTAATTAGTGCTCTGCTGAGGTTGAAGGTAGGTGGAGTTTGTGATGTCATTGGACTCAATGGATGATGATATACATTTCCAAGAGACCCAGAAACTAAAGCTTAATTAAATGTAATCACTTTAGTTATCCCCTATCTTTTCATTTAGTGCCACCACAGGGTCAACATTTCTAAATGTCCAATATTCTGGTTTATGACCAAATATCTAAAAAACTTCTGAATGGCACTTTGTGTTCAGTGTTAATTAGCTAATATTAGCACGCTAACATACTTAGAGTGAACATTGTAAACATTATACCTGCTTAACACCCTTTGGACTCCAATGTTACTCATGCTGCAATAGTATTTTTTGTTTTCCATCTGTCTGCATGCTCCAGAAATCACATTATCTGAGCTAATGGCGTGCATCATTACAAGACTTTAAAACTCTTAATGGATCATTAGAAAAACAAAAACGGACAGCTTCCTCTTACTTTGTACATGTTGTTATGTTAAAGCTATTTTAGCATTGACTTTCTTAGAGCGACCATTTGTAACTACTTTGCAGATTGTGAGGCCAAACGAACACATTAGGAAACAACGCTACATTGCAGCCAAGAACGTGCTGACCAGAGGTACTCCAGAGTGGGTCTCCTTCGATGTAACAGAGACTGTGCGAGAATGGCTGATGAACAGAGGTGAGACTGAGGTTACCGTCATTAGTTGTGTCTAAAAGCTGTCATTAATACTAATGATTGTCCCATGTTTCAACTCGAAAACGTGACCTTGAGTTCTATTACACAATTTAATTTGTAAAGCATGGGACAAGACTGTTGATTTCTCTAAAAAGAAAAACAATGTAAACAATCCTTTTTTTCCTTAATTGTTTCCATAAGGAACTAATCTGGGTTTGGAAATCAGTGTGCACTGTCCCTGCCACACTCTCAACCCAAATGGTGACATCAATGAGAATGAGAATGAGGTGCTGGAGGTGAAGTTTAAAGGTGGGTGTCAACAACATTTAGTCATATAGTTATTTATGCCAGGTGTTAATTGATCTTTGTCTTCTTACCATAAATTTACAATATACAATATTTATTCTTAATCATTAAAAATCCCTTAATTCTGGTAAATAATCCCAGATTATTTATACAATTCCCATTTTAGGGATGTATGGGCTCATCAGAGGTAGTGCTGCTGATTATCCTTATTTATATTGGAAGTGAACTGTTGCCGGAGAGGACTCAAAGTCATATCCTTGCTTTAAGAAGCAATGTTGCAGACAACGAGGCATTTCTTTCTTTGGTTTTTCTTTTCTTTATTGCTTCCTTTCTGCATTGTGTAATTACAGCGATGACATTTTCATAGTCAATCATTATGCAAATTGTATGCTAAGATTGAGCGGAAATTACTTACTAGAAAAGCCACTAAATAGTTGGTTAAAGTGCATCTCAATCATGTCTATAATTAAGGCGTGGATGGAGACGATGAGATCAAACGCTTGGATCTGGATCACCTGAGCAAGAAAAAGGGCGAGTACCTGCCCCACCTCATCCTCATGATGATTCCACCCCACCGCCTGGACACTCAGTCCACACGACGACGCAAGAGAGCGCTGGACACAAACTACTGTTTCTCGTAAGGGACGCATGAATCATCACTTATACATTTAGTTTTTGGGTCAGTTCATCAAATTCAACATACTGTAGATGGTACAATATGTTCAATTTGATGATATATCCCCTCCATGTGACCAAGAAGTTGCTGAATATGAGGGGATCTATTACAACACTTTATTTGGAGCCTGATTACTTTATTGTTGTGCATCCTCATTCTCAGAAACACGGAGGAAAGCTGCTGTGTTCGCCGGCTCCACATCGATTTCCGCCGTGACTTGGATTGGAAGTGGATCCACGAGCCCAGTGGTTACGATGCCAACTACTGCTCCGGGCCCTGCCCTTACCTGAGGAGCTCAGATACAACACACAGCTCGGTAAGAAGGCCCCAAAAAGGAAAAGGGAGAGTCTGTGAAAGACAAACAGATATTTCTTGTTTCATTCAGCATAGATTGTTAAGATATCCACCTCTGAGACCTCCACTCAGGGGTCTTGACTGGACCAAAACATATTAAGAGAAACCAGAGTGAATGGATCCAAATGCTGTCAACTCAATACAGAACACCGACACTGGCAGATTTGCATAACATTGTAATTCCTCTTATAAGCATGTCCGCTTGAATCCATTTGGGTATAAAAAACATATTGGCATAAGATCTATGTCTATCCATGAACAAAGTCCTGTTATACTTGAGTGAGTTTGTATCTCTCCTGTGTGCTTTTCCATAGCTGCTGAGCCTGTACAACACTCTGAACCCGGAGGCCTCGGCTTCCCCCTGCTGTGTCCCTCAAGATCTGGAACCCCTCACTATACTCTACTACTCTGGACGGACCCCCAAAGTGGAGCAGCTCTCCAACATGATCGTCAAGTCTTGCAAATGTAGCTGAGAAGACATGAAAGATGAGGTAGAATGGCAGGATTTGACTAGGTACTGACGAAAAAATAAATAAACTATGCTCTTTGACTTTTAGCTGTGACAAATACTTTACCTGACCCTGTGGCCTCATGGCTCTGAACCACTCCAGATTTCACAAATTTTTCTAAGGATGCAGATTTTCTTCAAAACTTGAGATCTTTTTTTTTTTTTCTTTCGTATTTTGTTCCTCCAACTCAGTCACTTCTGGATGAATAATTGATTTTCATCTTTAAAAAGGCCAACCCATTCCAAACTTCATTTTACAATAAAAGTTAATTTTACTAAAAATTTCCTTCTAGATTTGTGAAGGCGGACAACACACTCTTAAAGCTGGATTGAAGATTGAGAGTCCTGCATTGATCTATCTGTGACTAAAATAAATAAAAGCCTGGCGCTGCTTCATGGAAAATGAACGATAAAGACTTACTTTGTGGTATGTTTTCTGCAAATTTTTCACAAAGATATTGTCTTTCCATTGTCAGTAGAGCAGCTTTTCTGTTTCTAGACTTGGGATGATATTCTTAATAATATAGTCACAAGTTTAGACTGTGTATAGACTCTGCACTCCTAAAGAAAAGTCCTTTCAGGCTGGATTTTTACCTTGAATCTTCCTTCAAACAGTGGACATTATCTTCAAACACTAAAGGAGAAAGGACAGACTTGCTGCTGTATCCAAAGCCATAGCTGTGGTCAGGGAAAAGGAGAGCTGAGAGAATGCCTGATGGATTTGCAATGGAAAGTAAATGAACAAAGAAGTTGAGCCAACTTTTTCGTTTTTAGGCCAGCCAGCAGCAATGGCCTTTTTTTTGTTCTTTTTTTATTGCGGTGCATCTATTAAAAATGAAAGAAGAAGAGGAAGAAGTAGAAGAGGAGGAAGAGGAAGAGGGGACCTGTATGGGAGAGAAGAACTGTGATGGAAACTAGCCATGAGCACACTGCCATTCACTGGAAGTCCTCATCCCTAACAGGTTCAAATTATTTTTTGAACATCAAAGATTATACTGGAAAAGAACACGTGTTACGCAACAGTTTTTTTATGAGATTTCTTTGACATTAATAGCATATTTTTGTCTCTTACGCAACTTGTCATATAGTGATCGTGTCACTCACTGGGACAAAAAAACATAGACTTGTATCTCTGTTATCCGTGTTGGAATCCCTTTTATATTTAACTATGGATACTGTTACATTTTTCTGGTGTTTTAGAAAAAACTGAATATGCTACTTCTGTGTCCGTGCACAATTTAGTTTGTCCTGTTGTTTGATCCAGCATATGTTTGACTTATTGAATTTTTAAGGTGACTATCCCAAGAAAGATAAATCTGAGCAATTTTCCCTCCAGCAATAACAGGAAATGTCATGTCATTTAAAATGCAGCTGTTTTCTTCTTCTTGTTTTTCCTTTTTTCATCCCACTTTCCTATCAGCTCACCTGTCACCCTTAGCTCCAGCCAGCTGACTTAAGGATCACATGTGTAGTCAGGACTCTTGTGTTCCCAAAACACTGCAGTCTTTCATCCACTCTGCTCTGCCTCTGTTTGTTTTGGTGCTCTTTTAACAGTGTGAAGCCTTAATGGAACAGAAAAATGAAGTGTGTGTGTGTGTGTGTGGGGGGGGGGGGGGGGGGAGTTATAACATGACGGTGGCTGGAGTCAGCAGGATTCTGAATCCCTGTACTGTTTGACATTTGCCCATTCAGAGTCATTTTGCCTTTAGATGAGATTAAGTTGACATTTTATTGCAGTTATATTGTTGGATTAATCTTGATCGTGATTATTGTTATTATTAAAAAAAACATAACATGAAAAACCTGTGCAAGCCCTTTTTAAAAACGTAGGAATCACAGCATGTATTAAAGAATCAAATGTAATAGATCTGTTAAACATTTAACTATACAAATTAGGAAATTAGGATTTTACCCACTGGTTTTGTCTGCCATGCTGAAATTCCATTTCAAATGCTATTTTCTCATAATGTTTTGGTTCCATATGAACATAATTTCTCTTACTTGAATCTCACCAGTCCCACCTGTTTCCTGCAGGCGCATGCAGCAGCTTTTTTTCCCCTTCTAGCAGAGTAATAAATTCGACTTCTCTTTCTCAGGGATTCTTGCTTAACATCTTTCCCAGGCAATAAGCAATTACTCTTATTCTGAGTGAATATGAATGTGCAGACATTTCTGTATTCTCTTTTTTTTGCATGAAATGGATGGTATGAATCACACTTAAACCTGAGAAACGTATTATACATCTGGTACCAACATGTACATATTCATGCCCAGCACAGCTTTTTTTTTAAATAATCTTTTTAATTCATAAGAAAGATAACTCCAATGGATCTGTTGCCCTTTGACCCTCTGTAAACGGAATTGCAGATGCACATCTGGACTGAAATAAATGTATTATTTTCTCTTTACAAACACCTGAGACTGAATTCATGGCTTACTAGAAAGTTGAAATCCCTGTACTATCTCCATAAATTACTAACATAGAAAATACAAACTTGTTGACCTATTTTGAAAGTGAGACACACATTAACATTTGATCAATATTCTTACGTTTTATGCATTTACCATTATTAATGAAAAAGTAAAAACTATCTGTTTCTGCCCAAACTCAACCCAAAAGTTGCATTAACATCTCTTTACTGATACAGCATAAGTAATTATTTTTACTAAGCCTATATTTTCATGTTCTAAATGCTTTTTTAAGGCTGTGAATTCAAACTTGGTGGCATGCATTCTAGGTCATCTTCGCTACTGGGAAGGCAATCAGTCGCACAGATTTGGGGTGGGGTGTGGGAGGGGGGGTTGGGTTGATCTAATATATACTGACAAGTAGCCGGAGAGAATTCCTTTTCTCTGTGTGCCGGCTATTGTTCCCTGTCACAATCAATCAGAAATGAACCATGATGGACACACAAAGACCAGAGGGCATGACGAGGTCTACAAACAGGGTTCGGAGCTTTAATGGCTTTGCAGACAGCCCTGTACCAACAAACACACATTACTGGTAAAGAGCAGCCGTGCCCCCATGCATGATCGACTTTCAAACTTCAGCAGAGGCCAGCAGAAGTCATGCCACAGTTACTTTTAAGTCCATCTTTTGTCCCTGCTATAGAAGGATTCACTAAAAACAATCTAGCAAAAGGCTCTCATTTCACTGTTTACTTCTTCTTCAAGTCTGTAAATGCAACCAAAACCAGGTAATTGTTCACTGGGTGGACTCCCAGTAAGAGTAAGACAATATAGCGGATCCTTCCAGAGTATCTTTTCCCATGTCGGTGTAATGGAAGCAGGCTGAGGGGATAGGGGATGGTGAGGCCTTTTCTAAAAGAGCTGTAGCTTGGTTTTGGGTATTTTCTTTTCATGCAAAGAGTCATTCTGGCTCATATAGCAGCTAGCCACACATTGAACAGCCAAACAACCTCACAGACTGAGTGAATCGCTCAGTGAGATACATACAGGGATGCTTGCACTGCAGTGATGGGACGCACTCAACGAGATCCAGTGGTTTTTCCAATCATCTGTATTTGTCACCATCAAGGTCAACATTATCTTGATTCTGCTGAGCCTTGACTTTCATTTTTAGTATGAAGGAAGGACACTCAAATATGGTTTGAAGATTCAGATAAGAACATTATTTGCTGCTATCTTGCAGCAAGCTGACCACCTCATCCCCAGACCGGCAATAAACCTATGTCCAGCTCCCGGCTACTGGATGAGCAAAACCATAATCAGATTTGGGTTCAGGGTCCATTTCTGGGTTTAAAGTCTGACTTTCTCAGAACTTGTGCTCTTCCAAGACTTACCAATGATGAATTGCATGACACGTAAATGCACAGAGGTTTGGAAAACTCTGTCTGCTGCTATTCCCTGAGCAGACTAACAGATGTTGAGGGAGAAAAAAAAATGTAGAGGGGGGAGTGAGAGACGAAGAGGGAAAGTAAGTTTGTGTTAGTGAGAGAGAAAGAGAGAGAGAGGGTCCTCAAAAGGACTGTTGCTGCAATAAAATCATCAGGTCACATCAGACCAGTTCTCAGGACCCAGGGTGGAAAGAGTTGTGTAATTCAGCAATGAGAAGAACACACACACACACACACACACACACACACACACACACACATACAAGTCAAGCCAGTGGCCATAGTTACTGGAAAAGAGTGGAGGGGTGAACAAATATGTAAACACATATCAACTTCATAGACCTTTATAGCTAAACAAATGAATGGGAGGTCTGGATCAAACTACAGCATTATGTTACAGCGGAGTGTGTGTTTTCGTGACAGTATTCCAATAATAGAGGGATGGTGTGCGCATGTGGAGGGAGGGAGGGGAAATAGAGACCATGTGAGAAAGGGAGAGAGACAGAGACAGTGTGAGATTATAATTTGCACACCCTTGAAAGGTGCGTGTAAAACCTATGTATGAAGGAAAAAAGACTATGGAGAAATGTGTAAAAATCCGGTATCTAGGCCTCAGTATTTATTTGAGTAGATTGACAAGGCATGTTGACAGGACAGTAAAGCAGGAAAAAGACAAAGTAGAAGTGAGTCCCTCTCTCACCAACATGGGGTTTTATTATCTCTCTAACATCATGACAGTGTCTACTGATTGGTTGAAGCTTGTTGTCAGGCAGATTTCAGAGTCCGTCCTCTGTTCTCTGACCGAAACCAGACCATGGATGTCGTCCTCCCCCAGCCTGGAGAAAGTTACCAAGTCTTTGTTCTACCTTAGGAATGTTGCTTATCAGTTGAAGAATCAGCTTCAGTTTTATGGCTTAGTGTCTTACTATTGGTCTCAAGCACCCAGACTGGAGAGAGAGCTTAAAATGTGAAGAATATACACTTATTTAAATGACTATATATTGGTAAATTTCAGTTAAAGAGGGGGGGGCATATTTATCATTAAAATCAGATTTATTTTTCTAACAGACCCTCAATAAATACATTTCCAATGTATTTCTTAACTAGGAAAAATATAGTTTGGGACCAAGCACTAGACGCTCAGTCTGCTTGTAAATCATCTACATTCCATTGGGTAAACACTAAAAACCAGACCCTCAATTAACATAGACAACAATGAAAAGAAAATCCATGAGTGAAACATTAAACTCAGTTTTACATTTAGAAGAGTAAAAACAACACAGAACATTTCAATTACACATTCTAATCCTTCTTAACTAGTGGCATTAGTTAATTGAAATGGCACACTACTTAAAATGAAAACAGATGAAAATATCCACACTAGGCATTAGTAATTTATCATTTCATCTAGTTTCAATTTGTTCACTAAAATCATACAACTCCATGGTAGGTGTTGACAGTAAGTAATCTCATTCTGGAATTAAAAAGGGAAACAAAACATCGAATTTCAAATGATTAACACAAAAACACATAGAAGCTTTCACTTCAGGGGTTTAGAGTCAAATACAAAGGGTTTACATTTCTAAATTCACATACTAAGGGTGATTTATTCGTCAATTTCAAAAACCCATATAGGTGATCAGTCTCGAATGGCCCTGATACATTTACTCTAAGATTGGGGCATTATTAAAACAGGGCAGAACACTTGTGCAGTTATAACATTTCTTAACAAATAAAATTGGTTTTGGCTTTTGTCTTTGTAGACAATTAGTTTTAACTTATCCGTTTTTAAAGCCAATACTTGGTTGCAATTTATTTAACTATCTATTCTCTTCAAAGGAGAGACTCAGTGGAGAGAAAGTGCACAATATGAGTGGTGTCTTAATGCTCCAGACTTAATTTATTACTTTATTACTTTATTACTTATAAGTACGTACAATTTACTGCGTACTTGTTCCACCACTTGGGTCTAAGCCCACCTTCTCTGAGAATGTGAACTTTGACCCTGCACTTACTATCCTCTGGGGGTCTGGAGTCTTGCTAGGAGTTGATCCGGGACAGCAGGCTGTACCTAGATCAACACAAAGCTTGAGACAAACAATTAGTACAGACAAACAATTAGCACATTCAACATATAACAGTTAATTTGCCAGACTTCAGAAGAAGGCACGTGACCTCCCTCTTCTCATGTCCTTGGCTTTAGCAATTCATGTGTGTGAAGTGTGAGAGTCTGTATGTGTATTTGTATGTATGTGTCGCTCCTGGAGATGTTGTCATTGGTTAGCTTACTTAACCTATTGAAGTCCCTCAATAGGAACAGACTAAAGTCCCTCAATATGGACAAACGTAAAACCTTAATGATACCAAAAAAGAATGAAAGTTAAACAACCTGTGGATTTATTCAAAAACCCAAAACCTAAGGAAAGATGCTCATCCTTCTGTAAAGGGTAAAACAAAAACAGTCCGTTATTAAAGTCAAAAGTATCCTAATGTGCTTTTAAGGGTCTACTAAGTTAACCTACAGCATCTACTTGTTATCTCATTTGTAATGGCACAAGGGCAATAACTAAGTAAGGTTCAAATAAAAATCATTGTCTAAATAAAACTGAATTCAAACTAAATTAAATTCAAAGTAAATTTCAAAGGGGATTGAGCGGTGGTTCTGCCTTTTGTGGGCAGAATCGGCCCACATCAGTCACTGGGTCTCCTCAGTACTGATTAGGCATCTTGGCAGGGAATTGGGACACTTGGCCAGGGGCATTGTTTGCAGGCATATTCCACTGTGGACCAGATCCTCCGTATTGTCCTCTTCCTTCTTGGTTGGGACCGTTAAAGCCTCCTTCTTGTTGTGGGTTTTGCCTCTGACGTTGCTGCTTAAACTCCTTGACGAGTGGGCAGTCCCTGAACCAATGTCCATCTTGTTGACAGGCAGCACAAGGGCGGGTTTGATTTCCATTTCCTCTTCTATTGTTGTTACGCCCCCTGCTATTATTATTCCGTTGATTCTGCTGGGGGTTCTGATGGGAGGGGGAAGTAGTTTGCTCAGTTTGAATCTGGGCCTCCAAATCTTCAGCAGGGGGAGGGGGCACTGCTGAGGTGGGAGGGGGTGGTGAAGCTGCGACCATTTGCTTAGCTTTGGGCTTGGCTTTATCATACTCCTCCACCTGTAGTTTCAGCAGGCGTTTAGACAGGGTCTTCAGTTCCTCTTCCTCCTTGTCTTCCTTTGTCTGATATCTTTTGTAGAAGTGGGAAACGGTACTCCTCCATCTTGGGTAGCTCTTTTGAGCGAATGGCTTTTCTGCTGCCAATGCTTCCTGAACGGGCTTAGGGAGGCCTTTGATACACTGCATCCTCCACAGAGCTTGCATGGCATTACTGGCATCGTGTCTTTCCCCTGTGTGTGTTTCCCACTCCTCAGCAGCCCTCAATAGGTACGGTAGGATCGCCTCGTCCTTGTTGATCTTAATTTCATCCACCTCAGTGACAGTTCTTTTTGTAGGGAACTGCTCACGTAGTGCTATCCACAGACGAACCCTAAACGTATTCAGGGGAGTGTTGTCAGGTGTGTGGGGAAGTACTCCTGCTTTGAAAAGTAGGCGGCTTGTCATGTTTGAGCCCTCCATTCGACCTAGTACGGCTTTCAGATCACCCGCACAGAGACTGTCTCCCATTGATAGGTTCTCAAATTGTCTGATCCACGGTGTTGCTCCTTTTGAGAGTTCGGGAAGCTTTTCAATGAACAGCTCTATGTCTCTATGGGCAAAGGGCTGGTAGACGTGTGCTCCATTGGCTGCTACACGTAAAGGCATTTGGTGTTTAGTGGGGACTCCAGGTGTTGATGTAGATCTAGCCATGCTTCTGGTTCGCATTTCACAGGGGAGTGTAGGCATAGGGGACATGTGAATGTCAGTGTCTGTAGTGTTTATGAGTCTGAGCCATGGAGGCAGCACAGACATATAGTATTCCAATATCTGGTTGTACACATAGGCTTCAGTCGTGTCCACATGGAGGGGGCCATTCGGGTCATCCTTGGTGCTTGCGGGGGCTGTATCGGTGGTTAGGCTCCCAGTCGATTTTCCCATCCTGTTCAGGGTAGTTTGAGCACAGCTAGGAATGTTCGGGGGAAGGGATGAGGTCAGGTCATCCTCCTGCTTGTCCTTCTCCATTCTTGAGGACTGTGTATCTTTGTGGCAGGTCAATAAAAATAAAAGTGTTCCCCCTATAAATGTTAATCCTTAAGTACTATAGCAGCCTAAAAGTAAGTTATCCTGCCTTTGCAGTGTAACTAGCTCTAAGAACCACAGCTGAAACTAGAGAGGGAGAAAAGAAAAAAATTAATAAAACCTACAATACACAGTAACTTTAATTACTTTGCAAGTGCTCCATAAGGGAATAGAGTGAGTGTGTCTACTATCCCTCTTTTTATTTTTTCTAAAAGAAAATAAACAAAATTCCTGAACACACCTTTAGTTTTTAAACATCAAAAGTTAGCCTATATCAAGACACCAATGCGTCTGTGGGGTACCTTTAATTTGAGATATTAGAAAGGCCTAAAGGAAAACAAAAAATAAACAAAAACAAAACAAAAACAAAAAATCCAGTACACCTTTAATTTTGTCAATTGTGATTATCAACTATTAGGGCGCTATTGCCTGAAACACCACAAAGGGTGTATTTAACTTTATGAAAAAACAAAAGGGAACCGTAAATTAGACTTGGTTTCCACACCAAAACATAGCTGAGTACACCTTTAATCTTGCATAAAGTTAGGGCAGATTCAATTTTCTGAAAGAGAAACCTCAGAGTGTGTAAGAGTGAACTCAACTACATCAGTATTATATTTAAATGAGAGACAATTGCAATACTACGTACGATTATATGTACATTTAACCTTTTTAATCTGACTATAGAAATCCACCATGAAAACAGTCCCTCTTACGTGTAGGCTATGTCAATAAGAACAACTCGCAGGCTCCGTGTGTGTGTGTGTGTGTGTGTGTGTGTATGTGTAGTTAGTTATTCAAGGTATTTACATGCAGTTATAGAGACATACAGTTAGTGGATATAGAGACGTACAGTTAGTGAAATGTGGCATAGAGAAAGACGAGTGTGTCAAGACGTTTTCCATATGTAAAATCACTGAAATAGCAGCACTTTTAAAAATGGAAAGCTACACTCAAATACAGAGATCACATCCAAAAAAAAATATTCCCTAAAACGAACTAAAAACTAATCTGCCAACGTTTGTACCCAAGACAATTACTTTTTTAAACACAAAGGCCACGTGCAATTTACTTAACGTATCTGCCACCATCGTGACGTGCAACTTGAACACAAATTTAAATTTACTAGATCTTTAAAACACAAAGCCAATCCCACCATGCAAAACACGCTCTCTCAGCTCTCCCTTCTTCATTGACAAATAAGGCTACCACATTTAAGGTCTCATCCCGTATAAGTCTACCGGACTCAATATGAAAGCTAGGATCTTGCCTCCTATAAGTCTACCGGACTCAATAAACGAAAGCTAGGATCTTGCCTCCTATAAGTCTAACGGACTCAATAAACGAAAGCTAGGATCTTGCCTAATGTACTCACTTACCTATGAAAAAAAAATATAGGTTTTGTCAAGGGGGAGAAGGTCTGATAGGCCGCACCAGAGATTCTTATAGCTTCGCTCAGGCTGCTAATAACAGCCTTCGGCAATCGAAATATATGCTATGAGTTTCAGTCACGCCAACAATGCGGAGTAGAGACCCATAGTTAAATCAAGTTTCCAATCATCTATCGTTATCACCTTATGGTGTGATAACAGTAAGGCAGTTTATCGTACTTAAAAATGATATACAATTTAATCATTTATCAAAAACGTACTATAATGGACCTCTGCATTTAGGGAAAATTTAATAAGCCAACATTTCACACGGGAAAGGAAGAAAACACAAATAGAGTATGAGAAAAGAGTTAGTCAGTTAGATGCCTTGTCAATGTACCCAGACAAAAATAAAGAGTCTATACTTACAAAACATAAACAAAAATCTACAGAATTCGAGGTCTTGAAAACAGAACAAACAATCACTCAATAAAATTTAAAATAGCCAATTCAGAAACTTAGGTTTATACAACAGGCGTCTCTGCTTACCTTATTATTTTTCCCCGGAGATTGAGTGACCGGTTCTGCGTCAAGACAGACTACTGACCGTTCAAAACCTTCTAAAGGCCCACTTCGTTTTGTTATAAATAAAATTAACCCCTTCAAGGCATCACGTCGGGGTCACCATTTGAAAGGTGCGTGTAAAACCTATGTATGAAGGAAAAAAGACTATGGAGAAATGTGTAAAAATCCGGTATCTAGGCCTCAGTATTTATTTGAGTAGATTGACAAGGCATGTTGACAGGACAGTAAAGCAGGAAAAAGACAAAGTAGAAGTGAGTCCCTCTCTCACCAACATGGGGTTTTATTATCTCTCTAACATCATGACAGTGTCTACTGATTGGTTGAAGCTTGTTGTCAGGCAGATTTCAGAGTCCGTCCTCTGTTCTCTGACCGAAACCAGACCATGGATGTCGTCCTCCCCCAGCCTGGAGAAAGTTACCAAGTCTTTGTTCTACCTTAGGAATGTTGCTTATCAGTTGAAGAATCAGCTTCAGTTTTATGGCTTAGTGTCTTACTATTGGTCTCAAGCACCCAGACTGGAGAGAGAGCTTAAAATGTGAAGAATATACACTTATTTAAATGACTATATATTGGTAAATTTCAGTTAAAGAGGGGGGGGCATATTTATCATTAAAATCAGATTTATTTTTCTAACACCCTTTAAATCAGGATACAACATGACGTATATTGTATTACTATGGGAAAAATCAGCCAAGTTTTAATTTGCATAAAGGACCGCTGGTTTAGGGATGGAGACTTGTACAAAAAATAAATAATAATAAGGTGTTGTGTTGGCCAATCAAACAACTGCAAGGGACCGTTTCTGGTGGATTACTTGTGTAATGTGAAGCCTAATTTCATTCATTCATCATTCATTCATCATTTATTAAGGCTCACGGCCATAGCACATGGCATGGAGCACACTCAACAGTTAACCTAACCGATTTTCGTGACAATTCACTTTATTTTTGTTTAATTCCTGAGATTAAAAACCACTGTGCTGTATTTTTTAAATATATTTTTTGGGCATTTTTATGCTTTATTGATAGTGTAAAGACAGAGTTGAAATGGGGCAGAGAGAGGAGTGACATGCAGAGATAGACCGCGGGCTGGAATCGAACCCAGGTCGGCTGCTGGCCGAGGCCCATGGGGGGGACGCCCTACCAACTGAGCTAAGGGTGCCCCCGACTTTGTTGTCATGTTAGCTAATAAAAAAAGAAAACCCTTAGAGAGACATTTAGCTATTTAAGTCAGGGCTGTTTAGAGGAAATACAAATTTTATGTTAAAACTCCATCTTTTCTCAACTTTCTAACAATTGTTTTGTGTTACATATGGTCTCCGGTGTCGCTGTCCTGTATTTTGTAAGTTTAGCAGTATATTCGTGTAATTTTTGGTAGTCAGGGTTGTGTGACGTCACATAGTTTTAATTTGATCTTTCATGATCAAAATACAACTTTGTCCTTTAACAGCTTTTCAAACTTTAAGTAATGCTAAAGAAATAAACGAACATTGGTACTCACATCATGTGACACACAGGAAGACGCACACAAATTATCCCTTTGTGTAAAGAGTCGGTGTAATACCGCCAGCAGTGGGGTATAGGTTTCCTCTAACTCATTTATTTTGTCTCTCTGTAGCTGTAAACAAGTTCTCCATTTACATCAAGTTATAGGCCCTGAATATTTACCTTCTATAATCTACTAAACAGTGTACACTCTCAGAGAAACACGAGGCCTCAGGATAAAGCAGGACGTCTGTGTGGCATTTCAAACTTCCCATATGAACAGTATGTGTGTAGAGTTGGGATGGCGTCTCTATGTGCTCATACATGAACATGTGTGGGCTGTTAGAATAAGAGAATATTAAATCACAAAGACATCTGGGCGGTCAGTCTGGTTAGTTTACCCTCTAGGTAATGGTAAAACTGGATTTCTCCCCAGAACTCATCCCAAAAGTGCAAAGCTGATTGATGAGGGAGGTCATATCCTTATACAAGGCTTATAAACTTGCCTCCACTCAAACAGGTACTGGAGGCAGCATAGGCAGGACGGTAAGTGGTTTGGCGAAATGTATTATCTTTCTGCCTGTCTGGGCATATTGTATGTGTTCTAAAAGTTACTGGGAATCAAACTGGTGAAAAATGCTACAGTATTTCCACAAATAAGAGGTTAATACCACTTGGATATACATTTAGGAACACAAAGCTCAATGTCACAGAGTCAATGAGCTGCAAGAGGGGGCCCCAGCATAATAAAGGCCCTTTATGGCCTAACTTACAGACAGTCCAAACACAGGTACAGTGATTTGCTGAACTGTCTTCCGTGTAGTTTTGGGTCATTAAATGGATTACACTTGATGTTGGTCCATGGAAAGGAAAATCTGCAGGTGTTTCATATTCTGTAGATTTTGGAATATGATTGAACAAATGGAAACCATGTATTTAGAAAAAAAAAATGAAAGAGGTCTCTCCAGCACCACTGTTATAGTCACCCAATTAAATTGGTCTCCTTTTAAATTTGGAGCTGCATGTACATTAAGCTACATTGGCTGTTCAATCAAGGATCTTTAAACAATGGGTGGTGAACAGTAGTATGTTGTTAACCACTGATGATGAGTACCTTTGGTCTGGTACAGTTTTTTTTGACAAATGTTCAGCTTCTTCAAAATGTGACATTACCCTTTGTTACTCGTTGATACAGGATACTTCAGTGTTGGACTGTGTGTACCATTAACATACACAACGTCAAGACAACATTACTCCACACAAGTGGAAAATGTCAAATTTGTACATCTCTAATAGTGCTGTAATTACTCCTCTATTAGTAACAAGATATTTAGACCTCGGTGTTGCCGAGGAACCAGCAGAAGCAAAGTCATGCCGTTCGTCCACAAAGTCAATGAGAAACATGTTTGCTTTGTGCCTCCCCATTAATCTGCACGAGACCTCATGACTCCTTCAGCTGGCAGCGCTCCATAGGCGAGTGGCTGCTCTACATCTCCCAAAGTGTGTGTGTGTGTGTGTGTGTGTGTGTGTGCGTGCGTGCGTGTGCGCGTGTGTGTTCGTGTGCGTGTGGTAATGTACAGCAGGCCTGGAGAAAGAAATATCCCCCCATGGAGGTTTACACTTTATATGTGTGCACATACGTTGTTTTACTGTTTGGGCCTTTTATGCATAGAGATTCGGTCTCATTTAAAGGGCTCACATCTAAACCAAGGCTATAACTACACTACAAAAGTATAGCGATTTCTACAAGAACAACAATTTTCTTCATGTAAAAATCCTATGGAATTGGTATCAAACATAATGAGGACTGGAGACCGGACAGAACACTTTTTCACAAACAGAGGAAGAAGAGATGTTTGGATCAATGTGGAAGTTATTCAGTCTCCAAAACGCTGGTCTGAAATGAATTACAACACAGGCTTTGGGAAAACCAACAATAAAGTACCACATCTGTCCGGCCTCCACACTCTGATGTGAATTGCTGTGTGGAGTAGCTAATACAGTAGCAGGTATTACTCTCTGGCCTGTGATTGGCGCTAATCATCAAAATCCACAATTCCTTGATTTGTATTTAGAAAAATGAGGAGCATTTCATCAAAATAAGTAAACAAATCAAACCAGGAGAGGATATTTGAGAAAGTCTCATTTAGGCCTATTTCATGGAGCAGATGTTTGTGGCTTGTGCTGTTGTGCTATTGTTTTCTCCAAAGTTGAAAAGTGTATTGTTGGAGCAGCACAGCCCTGCCGCCAGAAAGCATGTTTTTTAGATTATATCCTTAACTTGAATGTCATTTGATGACTGTATTTTCAACATATAATCATTTCTACAGGTTCTGCTGGCCAGATTTTCTTGGCAGAGGCACTTCAAAAGTGGAATAATTTACATACGTTACAGTTTTACAGCCGTGGATGGATATACGTACAAGTGCAGTCCCACCGCAGTAAAATGAGTTTGTCTCCTTCCGCCGATACAATCCCCGGTTGGTCTCTATAATTTACACCTTGACACTTGAACAGTGTGACTGCTGACTTTTTTTTTCTTTTTCTTTGTGGAAGTCGTGTAGTTGCAAAGTCATACAAAATTGCCCCAGAGTGATCCATTGGCTCACTCATGTAGGATTTATAATCTGTAAATCACTATGATACCTAAACAAACACTGCATAGTTTTTCAAGCCACATCCTGTCGTCACTCTAAACAAAAACTAATATGGGCAGTCCCCCTCTCACATTCCCACTACATGCTCCAACACACCACAATAAGATTTGGATTTGGCAAGCTGCCCTCTTAGATTTACAGTCACTACTGGTGTGTCCTGATGAAACATGACCTCACAAGGAGCCATACTGTGTTCTTCAGTCCTGTCCTGTGAAGTTGTTTCTGGTGAAATGAAATGCCTCCCAAACAAACTGGTTGCCGGTTCATTTTCCTCTGTTCTCTATACGCTCACATAATCTCATTTGTCCAAATTCAAGCCGAAACGGATCCGTCAACATACAAAATGAGATGTCTTCTTCCTCTGTCACCGCTGCCCCTCCATCTCCAGACCCCAACCCTATTTCCCTTTGTGCTCCCTTCCAAATGAAATAGTGCTTTTCTGTGCAGCTGTAAACCAAGACGATCAGCTGTGTTTTGTTATGTTGACGAAATAAAGGGGCAAATAACAAACATCCCCGTAGTCAAGCAGCGGGTCGTCCAACAGTCCACGTCTCCGGCGCACTTACTGACATGTTTCTTTTATTACACAAATTAAGATCTAAATTCAGTTTTATCTTTAAGGCACCGCAAACATAATCAGTGTAATGGGAAACAGAAACCCAACCTGCTCTAAAAAGCATCGTTTTGACTGTTCAAATTTCCACTTGAGTGAATCCGCTCTTTTCAATAATTTCTCAAGTCGGTATTTTTTTATTTATGGCACCATGTTTTCACTTACTCTCTGGCACATTTACACATGAGCCATTAACCTCAGACAGAGAAGACTACATATTTTTGTAAATGCAAACCTGCTATGCATTTTGATGAGGCAGTTTTTCTTCTAGTAGTGTGACATCATGCTCAAATCCATCTGTGGGGGTAACAAAACAGCAAGGGGGTCAAACTTCCATTTGTCAAGCAGACAGACATTTCTCTTTGTAGTATGTGTCTGTTTGTTAGCATTGTTAGCTAGCTGGATAGCTGTTTTGATTTAAAGCTGTCTCACACCAATAATTAGTTCTTAACAGGGGCCTGCACAGGCTCTCTAATGCCTCGTTTCCACCGAGTAGAGCAGGTCTAGAGAGAGGGAGGGGGTAATGAAAAAAAGGGCACCGTCTACATGTAGAATTGTGGGGCCTAACTGGTGTTGAGAAGCTCCTGGATGCTGACAGGCAGCCCCCAGATATTGGGATGAATATTATTTTTGGCTAGTAGATGAAACAATCACCTGAACCGCAAAAACGCCTCTCTGGTGTGACTTTAGGACAAAGACAGCATGGAGGTTTCCCAACAGGGTGCCCTTTCAGATGGAAAAAAGGTAGAGCCTCATATGCTACTAGGTTGCCCTCATTCTATGAAAATAAATCTTTATTTTTGAGCAGCTTAAAAGGTGGAGTCAGCGATTCTGGAGAACACTTGTCAAAATATTTTTTGTCCAGATCAGTGAATATCTCCTCACAATCCACTACCTGTCCGTACTGTGTGTGCGCGCGTAAAACAAACCTGGTGTAGATACACAGCCTAAACTCTGTAAACTGGTATGTAAACAAACAGTACGTAAACAAAGGGGGCACACTGTAACTAGGAACATGATGCCAGTTTACAGAGCGTAGGCTGTGTATTAACACCAGATGTATTTTCATCGCGAAAACAGAGTACAGACAGTAAGTAAAAAACAAGCATTCTCCAGAATCACTTACTCCACCTTAAAATGCCCCGTGTATGACCTTAGGGCAATTGTGGAAGTCCCATTAAACGACAGGTTAAATAAACTGTTTCAAATAAATATTTTAAAAAGGGCATTAAGGCACTGCACGCCACTGAATGATACTGTATATTCAGTTTTGTGACCTGCCTTTTTCCTTTATCCCAGCCTTACAAAACTATCGTGAGATAAGTATTTCATGGGTTTATTCCATTTACTGTATTTTCAATTCCTGAATAAATCACTTAAACACAGACTGCATTCAGATTACACACCAGCAGCCTCTCTACTCCGTCTCTGCTCCCTCTCTTCTTTTCCACTGTGTATAGCCTCAGCACAGCTAATTTGAGTTTGTATGCCAGGCGTCCGAGAGAAAATATACGCAGCCAGAGCATACACTGCTAAAGATAAGCAGCACTTTGTCATAGTAAGTCAAACAGCAGAGGGGAAGTTGCAGAGACTCCATTGTTAACTACTGACAGTTTGTTGACAGAAGTCTTACAGCAAATATATTTGAATACTGTATGTTTGCATACTTGGTATATTTCACACTTAAAGCCACTACGAGTAACATGGCACGTTGGCGTCCCCTTTGGACAAAAGCGGTAGTATTTTTACGACGCCCGCTGTCGCAAAGCTGTTTTCTAGCTCGTGCCAGGCGTGCGAGTGTGAACTGAGAAGGGCGCAATATAGTGCATGTCCGTATGTTGAAAGTGTGAGGACTCTTTTCGGCTCCGTGAGAGTGGTTTTGACACTGCATCAACTAATGCCAGTCAGTGCTACACACACCTGATTGCAATGAGTTGATGCAGCAGCGTCACCTAACTACTCTCTCTCGCTGCAAGATTACGTGTCCTCACAGAAAGCGAATGAACGAGAGACGGGAGTTAGTATGGATCACGATGAGGTAATGTGTTTGTGTTGTTGATGTAAATAATGACTATTTCAGATAATGATTATCTGATGATGGTGAAGCAAAGCCAACTTTGTGTTAGTACCAACCGCTCATTCATTTAGGAGTAAACACTGCAGTCTAGTTTCGCTCTCGTGAAATTGTATACACGTTGCTTGGCAACGCCCTCGTCCCGCCCGTAGCCTATATCACTCTCCCTTTTAGCTTTTCTTCATTGCATTCTCTTTTTTTTCTTTGATGGTTCAGCCCCCAGTCATTATGACGACAAATAACTGTCTCAAACAAGGCTCCCGCTCCCCTTCCCTCACCTGGAGGGATAGGCTTCTCAAATCGTGTTGCTGCGCCACACTGAAATCTGCGACCAATACGAATATGTGACCATAGAGCCTGCACGAGCGAACCGAAAATCGGACTGGGTGTGCGACCAGACCAAACGCAGTAATAAAAACTATATAAAAACGTCTTTCTTTGCACTGATGGTCTCGTTTGCTGTTAAAGGTAATTTATGATTATCAGAGGAAACATGAGGCTGTTTAAAAGATATTTAAATGTTACTTGTAGCCGCTTTAAATAGATTTTGTTCACTTACTTTCAGACGCCACACACCTGAGTTTAAATACAGATCATATTAAGTGTAAATCCCAAGAATATTTTTTTTAAACATGCTGAGCACCATCTACGAAACATTTGCAAATTTGCATTTTGATAGAGTCAGAAATGATAGAAGTTACAGGATGAGGCTTAAACCTCTGCAATCTTCATAACTCAGCACATAACCTGCCATTACCCGCCACAGTTGCACTTGGCCTTAATTAACTTTCCACCATTATGCAAGGTTTACTGTACACTTGCTGTTTTATGTGCCCAAAGCTTCCTCTTTAAGGTGTTTTTTCTTTCTTTCTTTTTGACAGTTTGTATAATTATGACTTTGCCACTAAAAGGTTTCCATGAATACATTTTAAAGACTCTACTTTCCATTCACCAACAACATTTCAGCAACATTCTTTGACTTGAGCATGCTTTTTTTTCAGGCTTTTCAGCCTTTACAATTACACCTCGTCTCCCTTGATTACATCAGATCGACTATACAGACAAAGTTCTTTCATCAGCACTGTAAATGTAGGCAGAAAACCCCAGGGTCTGACTATTGTAATGTCCCATGATGGCCATAATCTCCATTTCTGGCTTAGATTTCACTCCATCTATTACAATCTGATAAGAATTTGTGGCTACTAAACAAGAGATGGAGATCTAAGAGCAATCCTCCCTCTTTTCAGGAAATAAAACTGTCCAGAGACACTTAAAGAAAAACATCAGTTCATGGTGAAATGTATCAGGGAATTTCCAGAGAAGAATCCCCCCTACCCCTTTAGCTTATCCTAAAATCGTTTGTCCTTTGCCAAGACATGCTTTCAGATAAGATGTTCACATCTTATTATTTTTCCAAAACATTATTGGAGGACATAATGTCAAAAACACCTTGCCACTGAAGTCTGCTATTTCTCCACTCTGGAGAAACCAACACACACTTTACTGATTCACAATGTACTTTTTACAATTGAGCCTGGAGGTCAACCATCAAAACAGCAAGAAAATTACAATCTTATTGAAAAATATGAATTTTATGAGCTTAGCTGGTATTTCATGAATGATAAACGCGTTCCCCTTCTTGAGGAAACACAATAAATATTTATTTTAACCCTTTAATCTATAAATGTAGGCAACCAAACAGTGCCCTGAAAACCAGGCCGAACACCCACCTCACACATAGTGTTAGTCATAAAGTAAACAATATATCCATCATAAATTTCCCAGCAGTGGTAGGTGTCCCACACATGCTGGGTGGCTGTGACATTGAGGCGTCTGCTGCTCCACTGATAGTTTGCTTACTACAGCTATCAAACAACATTTATCAGATGTACTTGATAAATTAATCCCAAGGCACCACTTCCCTTCCAAGCGTTAGGGCCTCACACAGAGAGCTCTGCACTGGGAGGCAAATCAAAAGCAAGCATGTTGTGGTTTTCACTGATATGTCGGAGTCAAAAATGTGTCATCTTGCTAATACGAGATAAAATATCAAAAGGAAATAAAAACCAGTGTGTTGCATAATCAGAGCCCCCTCAACTCTGATCAATCACAGCTTTTTCAAATGCAACAGGGAGTGGATCCCACATAAAGATCGTAACTTCAGACTCAAACATTGAGAATTACAGAGCACAGTGCCAGAGCTGCTGGGAGAGAAGAAGAAGAAGAAAAAAAGACAGCACAATCTGGCAAAGTTGTTGCCCAGCTAGGCTGAGAGGGCGGTGAATGTGGCGGTGCAGGTTTATCTCTGGCCCAGAATAATGGCCCCTGGAGGTTGGCCTGCAGTGTCACCAGGCTCTCATTAGCACGTAGTTGCTTCACTACTGTGAGTGGAGTTGTCCGACCTCAGGGGATCAGGGGTGCATAGCCCTCTCATATGGCTCTGATTTATGAGAATAAAAGGTGGACGAGAGTGTTTTTTCCTCCCTTCTTTTTTAAGGAGGGGACAAAAAAAACTTAATTTCAACACTCCTTCTCCTTTAAGCTTCTCATTAGCTTCTTTGGATTGTCAGCGCTTTGGATGCTTTCACTTAAAAGGGAGGTTACATGAAGCCAGCCGTGCAATTGCCAATTTAATCACCGCTTACAGCCAAGAATTTACAACAAAGAAAAGCAAAAAGGAATTCAATTTCATGTCCAGCTTTCTTCTTCAGAAAAGATCTATTACTGTATATAAAAAGTCAACTGTACTGGATTATGTGACAGGACACATGATTAATGTATTGCTTTGAGGAACTAAGAATAACCTTATGAGAAACTACGTATTTTTCTCTCCTGTTTCTTCTTTCCATCATCATTTGAGTCCTTCACTCAGTGTCTCGAGACTTATTAATAACTTGTTTTTTTTTGTCATCTGAACCGTTGATGGACAAAAAAAAAAGAGTTTAGCTTTGAGATTAAAACTGAATCTGAAAGTATTTGATGCAAACTACAGACAAGGTTTCTGGTCTTATGATCCCAATTGTAAATTGTACCATATGTCCCAAAATGTACTTATTGCAAAAGCACATCCAGCAAGACCTAGAGTTAAAAATAGACACCAGGGAAATTTGGAGGTTGTTCAGGTATGTTGTTGGTTAGCTCCATATGGTGGATCCATTGAAGCCTCTCTATTATTATCAAGTATATCTACAGATGTGGTTGGAGAACAGATTTATAACAGACTTGTGTTGGGATTCTTTTTGACTGAAATCAGATTAGATGTTAATCTTAAACTCGGCCTTTACCCTGAGAAATGTAGCATGCTTTAAATATATATAATAAATATACACACATTTGGGGAAAAAGTGGGATTTGTGTCATGAATCAATGTCTGAAAATATGGGAGGATGGGGTTCAAGTGGCTGTGTAAAGCTTCATATGCACATGTCAAATGTATATACAGTAGACTTTTAATTATGAACCAAACCATATATTCACTTGTGAAGGAATAGATCGACATTCTAGTTCAAGCTCCTATCAGTGCATTAAATGCAAAGCTAGAGCCGACAGTTGGTCAGGTTATCTATAGTTTAGCATAGAGACTGGCAGAAGGGGGAAACATTCCAAAATCTGTATTAACCCATTGATGACGGCTGCTGCGCGATGCCACATTGGCTCTCCTGCCTGATGCTGCGTCGCGCAGCATTATTGCTTTATCTAATTTTCATGGCATTCGCAGCATAGAATGCACTGTCATTGGTTCAAATACACATGAGGTGGGTTTTGTTGATTTTTTTAAGACCACGTGACCACCCAAAAGTTGTGTGGTTTGCCGAAAATCATGTCAATCAAAAAAAAATCAAAAATCAAAATAAAAGAAAATAATGAAAAAAATGCGCCAGCTATGTCGGCGACAGAACAGTTAGTGGCGTTTGTTGCGCAGAATCAAGGTCTACTATAGGCTACTGACGAAAATCACACAACACATTGCATCTATTTATTAACAATATTTAATATTTTTCTAATTCATCTAATTTTGACGATTTTTAGAAATATGTGTTGGTTTGTAAGCGCTAAGGGAGCATGTTTAAATAAAACCTGTGAACCTTAACTTTTAAATGTATTTTATTTCATGTTTCTATGTGCTACACAGGCTTAGATATTAAGGTTTTGTTAGACTTTACAATTCATACTATTTTTTCAGAAAACCCTCAGGCATTAAGGACATGCATCCTAGATTGCCATAGTCATCAATGGGTTAAAACAGAAATGTAAAAAAAAAAAGGTCTATAAGGAGCTGGCAGGTGGATTTTGGGTGTAACCAGGTAAACCAGCTGTTTCCCCCTGATTCCACTTGCTGGGTTTATCTTCATATTTATAATCCAGACACAGGAGCGGTAGGCCAATGTTTTTCAGAATAAATTTGATTTTCCTACAGCTGCAGTGTAGAGCTCAGTCTGCAAAAGCAACTTTTGCTTAGTACAGTAGACCTTTTTATTACTAGCAGGATCATAGGCCAATCTACAAAGTCTAATACCTACAAAGCTCTTAAATGTAAGAACTGTGTAGGTCCAACCTTAACACAACTTGAGCAATACCTTTTCCTGCTACTCATTGAAAGTAAAGATTACACATTCAATAAAGGCCCTGAAACAAATACTGATCATAGACAGTTTCTGGGGAAAGGAAAACTGAAATTGGACTAATTCATTCTATTGGACGGATTATTCTTGATTCCTGGGACTTTACCAGACATCTCATGGTATTTTAGATTTGCCACATTATCGACTGCAGCACAACCCTGAATATTTGACATTGTCATGCTAATACTTTCCTAACAATACCCACAAATACCAAGGTGGTCACATCCCATATTTACTGTTTTCCTGTCTCTTTGCTCTGATTTGTATTGCCTTCTCTTGCACTAATCTAATATTCATTTTGGGACCATGTAGTGTGTTATATCTATTATGGTCACTGTGACTTTAAGCATTACAATGCATGCCATTTACAGTGTGTAATACCCTGCAATCTACAAGTTGGAGCTTATTATGCCCATTGCGAGTTGTGGTAGATAGAATGACGAGATAAATACCTAAAATACAAATGTAAATACGGGTTCAGAGTCCAGAGAAAAAAAAAGCTCTTTTGAGGGAAAGTTAAAAAAAAAAGAAAAAAAAGAAGCTGTGCAACATTTTAAAGACTTTCCATTTCCAAAGATTCTATCAGTTTTTTCCCCCCTCTCTAAAATACCCCTCTGAGACTGTAACACTTACCTTTAAGTATTACTAACTGTGACCCAATACCCCAAAGTAAGTGCCCATAAAAATGCCACAGAAATTAATTACAAGGAAAGTTGATCTTCCCATTGTTAATTTGCCAGTTAAATGCTGGCGTCCCTGCGGGAGTATAAAGATCTCAGAAAAAGCTCACTGGGAGAGGTCATTATTGTGGCTAGGTCTGTAAAGATACAATTTCAGTCCAGGAAGCTGCAGGGTTATGGCCATAACCACAAACACACCGAAACACACACTAGTTCAACCTTATTTCACATGTAGAAGATACAACGTAGAAGGCTCTTCTACTTTAATTCTTCTCCTTTCTTTTCTCAAGAATGAATACCATTATTGATGCCTGCCTAGCAACCCGCTGGCATCAGACTACATTCTGTTGGCTGCAAACCGGGAAAAGCAAAGAAAACATTGGCCCAAGTGATGATCAGGGCTTGGCTGAAGGAGCAGAGTAGATATATTTTCAGCAACATGACATCAATAAAAGCAGTGTGCCCCTGTGTTGAATCATATCTTATCTGAGTCAGCCTGAATAACTTTTTCATTTAACTGCATCATACCAGAGGGGTGTTTTCCTTTACCACAACTGCTGATACGATCAGCTTCACAAAGAAAAATGGATCATAATACCACGGCCTTGCAAATGTGCTGCAGCTACAAGTCTGCATTTCACAAAGCTGGACTTTAGACTAAGAAAATATCTTTATGGCTCATGAGCTAATCCAAACAGGATATATAGCACTGTGGGAATGGCAGGCCATTGTAGACTGGGGGTATAAGATTAGGAGCCATGGTTCTTAAAACGTCTTCCTTCAGGCAATCTTCCCTAACCAGCCGTAAAATTGTCTTTGTATCTCTCTCTCTCTCTCTCAAACCCTCTCTTCCCTGTTGGCTTCGGCAGCGAGTTTCCATGGGATCGCAAATGCCTTCGTCGCTCTCAAGAGCCCCTAAGATACCACACAGTAAATGTAAAGCGATAATTCGCTGGGGGAAAAAATGACTGCACGGCTAACTGGTAAAGACATGGTTGGGCTGGAGGACAATGAGAGGTGGATGACAGATTGATAACAGAAGAGACGGAGCATGTACTTCTGTTCTCCCCATTATCGTTTTACTGCAGATACACACTGTGTTACTTCTAAAGCCATACAATATTTTGAACGAACAGCATTCAAACCGCCAACTTTTTACAGAAGCTGCAGGGGTTTAGTGTCTAGCCACTTTGGATTCATTGTGCATCTGAGAATGAATGACTCAAATCAAAGGCTATTCACTGATCCCATGGCCAATATTTACATTTTAATAAATCCAATAGTGCAGGTGGAACATACTGTAAAGGCATAATGTATGAAAATGGCAAATAATTGCATAAATATTAATATAGATATATATATAGTATATAATGAAGTATGAGACAGCATTTAACTAGAAAGGAAAGCTCAGTCTAACTTGGTTCAAAAGACTACGGAAAAATCCGTAATTCTGAGCTGCACTTAAACGAGGGCCGGCTTTACAGTGAATATCGTTGCAGCACTCTGTCAGTAGGTATTATACAACACTGGTAGCATGACAATTACTCCCTTGGCCTATTTACTGGTGAATTGGAGGGCTTCTCACAGGTGCAAGCAGCCATCTGGGAAATATCAGAGAAAAGGAATGCTGAGGAGGTAGCTAACATGGCTTTCTTGCACCGCTATGATGCTTAAGTCCTACAGAGAGACTAGAACAAACTGACAAGAACTGAATAAAAGCAGGGTCTGGTTAAATGCTTTGAGGACTGATGAGGGTAGTGAGGACAGGTGAGCAGAGGAAAAAAAGGAAAGTCCAATGCACAGATAAAAATCGGCAATGGAATGGCCGACAAACTATAGTGACAGAGTGCAACTCCATAAATAACTAGAAACTTCCCAAAAGCACCCTGCATCATCCACATTAGTAAGATTCAATGGATGGAGCCCAGAAAGACAAAAATATGGGGTTATTGGAGAGGGACAGAGGAAGAGCTATACAAACTCCTTAAAACATCAGATGACATGTCCTATGGCCTAGTTTGTTTCAAACATACTAAACCCTTAAAGCTATAGCTAAGAAAAACTCAAGAAGCACTCAAAAAATGTTTGTGTTCATTTTACTGCTAAGAAAAAAACCTGGACTTGGAGCACAGGGTGTAAAATACACGCACAATCACCAAAGGCTTACCTCATGTAGATGCACAGACAGTGTTGTTAAATTACTCAGAATTCCTCATGGGGGCAAACTCAGTTACACACTATAGCTTTAAACCCTAGAATTATTTCATCATCCCTTTTTAAAATGATGTGAGAAGGTCATGTGTTTGACAAATCGTTACATTATGTCTGTTCAGTGATTTTCTGAGCCACAAACTCCTAGTCTTCAGTGTCTTGTTGTTCCGACGGAGTCTTTCTGATGAGGTGTTATTAGACACTAGGGATGACTGCCATAAGCAATCTGCTCTATTTCTAACCTCATTCATGCACAAGGAAATTCCCAGCGTCTTATCTACGACTGAAGACTGAACAAATACAAAATGCTTGCCCCTCTGGACTGCGAGAGTCAATGATTGTGTTACTTGGCATCACAGACGCTACCTTGGGAGCTATTATTGGGCTGAAATTTTGCAGTGAGGGGACAATTATCTGGCCCTCAAGGATGATGTAATTAATTGCAGTTTTAGCCTTGTGTCCAGCTCCGCAAACATCTGCGTCATCAAGCAGCAGCAGCATTTGTAGGTCATGGACACATATTGTATGGATGGGTGATAAAGACAGAAGACAGTTGGAAAGGGACCTTGGAAACGAAAGACAGGTCTTTCCAGCGTATTTAGCTGGTTTTCACGGATTAGATGACCTTGAGGACCACTAATTTCAGGGTTGCAGCATTCAGAAGAATGAGAAGTATGTGGAAAATATATCCTCCCTGATGGTTATGATAGCCATTGTTTGTTTTTGCACCTGTGTGCAGGGAAAGAACATAAAAATCTTGGTTAGAAAGAAGAATGCGCAAGAACTTAGAATAGTTGTTCTCAGTAAGTCAATGCTTCATGTTTGGAGAGGAAACATCTCCATCTGTTAATGGAAATACTTACAGCATGAATTATAGGTATTTCACTGTACAGAGTTTCAATTTCTGTACTTTCATTTATCTTTTCTTTAATATAATATCTATGATATTCTTGTATTGGTTCATATTGAGAACAGTAAGATGGTACATTTGAAGTTTGACTTTTCATTCTTATAACCCTGACTTTAGTCCATATGACTGTAGAAGCAATTATTTCAACTAGAGTGAAATATGATGGTACTTCCCTCCCCATCTGTGCCTTCATTATTCAACCCACATCTTAAAATGTCCACTCTCAAATGAAACTGTCACACATCTGCTCAGTCATCCAGAACCACAAAAACACTAAAAGGAAGTTTCCAATGATTATCAGAAACGAGAGTTGCTGAATTGATGCCTGTCCAGTACCTGACTTGATTTTGCTTGTCGGCGAGGTTTCAGTTTTTCAGTTCAGCTGTCATCCCTGACGTGTACAAAGATGAATTGCGCTTTGCAGACACGGACATCCGACAATGCGGGATAAAATAAAAAACCCATGTGCCGCAGTCATCCAGCTGTTCACTGTGCCGAGGTTGGAATGTGAAGCCCCAGAAGAAGACATTCATTAAAGGATTAGGGCGCACACTTTGTACTGACACAAGAATGAGGGCAGCTGAAAGGAGAAGAATGATTTGATCAAAACGATATTCAAGCACCATTTTGTGCATGAGAGGAGATGCTGGCGGTGTAAGTAGCGACAATGAAAACAAAGTGCAAAGATCCTCCCTTTTCTGAAGCATCGCCATGCTGGCAAAGATAACAGCTGAGGTGGAATCCGGCCATGTCTAAGCCTCTTTTGTGCACTTTTTTCACATCGTGTTTTTAAGGTGTCAAAGAGGCTGAGATCAAAGGAGCCATGGCCACTTAGCACTTCTTTAAATGGAGCAGTGATCCACTAAGGGGCACTTTACACGACAACACGAAACGGTGCAAACGCGGAAAAATTCCCGCGGTTGCACTATATCATTTACAGGAAAACAGCAAACGCAGGCATGAAACCGCAGGTTTTTGAGATCACCTCCCAGGGACGATTTTTTGGAAAACTTAACGGTTTTGGTTTCCTGTAAACACCGAAACCATTTCCCCTGATAACGCTGACGTCACGGCTCCACCCTCACACATGCGTAGTCTATAACATTTGCTGTCAAAATACCCACAAGCGAGTTATAAAGTTAGAAGACAACATGAATGGTGTCTCCACGGCACCATCACTGTGATCAGCGGAGAGTGACGTGCAGCGCTAAAATATAGGCTAACACTCGCCAATTTAGTCCAAGCGATTACCGCAGGAAGTTATTGAGACCACCCGCCACTTTGGCTGGGGAAAGATTTGCGCTCTGTCTGTTTTTCTAGCTAAATAAACGTGTGTCACTTCTATATGCCAGGGACACGGCTCTCTCTACATTAAAAACACTATCAGCGTGCAGCGGTTAAGCTAGCGGCTACTGTTCAACAAAAGGAGCATTAAGGCTACGGCTTCAAAGTAAAAGCATGTCACTGGCTAAACATTAATAGCATTTCACTGGACACACGTGAGTTGACTTTTATTTTGAAGTACGCCTAACAGGAAGGTATCCGCTCACGAAGCCCCTTCACTATCAGCAAGTCTTCTGTTTTTACGAGTTCAATGCGTGAAATAAGAGGACAGAAAGCTTGTCTTTTACAATATTTGTAACCCCAAGCTTACACCAACCGCTTTATGAACGTTAGTGGCATTAATTTTCGGTTACAGTAAGGTTTTATGCATCAAATTGTACCGGAAGAGCTATCTACTAGGCTGTGTCACCGCTGACTATTGGCTTGGCACTGCTGCTACACTGCTGCTACAGCGATTTCGGCCCGTTTCCTCTGAAAACTTGTGTACGGGTGAAGATGTCAGATAAATTGTGTCTGAACGTTTTTTTTTTTAAAACCAAAAACTGGAAAACTGTCACGTTTTCACCGTGTAAAGTGCCCCTAACTCTCAATAGGCTCTGAAGACACTGCAGTAGCAGCAACAGCAGCAGCAGCAGAAGCGAGTATTTCAAAAGATAAATTCGGAAAGTAATTCGGTTAGGGAGGGTTCCATGGGAATGCGACTAATCTTCCAGGGCCTTCCAGTAAGAGCTCATATTTTCAATTTGAGATGTCTGCGCTCTGCTCAAATAGTTCATTCTTTGGTGTCCTAAAAACTGGTCCTGAAGTGTTTCAACGGTGGTTCCAAACCAAACAAAGGCATTACATTTCTTTGCTTGTTTATTGAAAAGTTTCAATAATAGGCAATTTGGCAGCGACAGTAGGAATCCTCAGCCGAAAACCATAAAAGTGGCAGTATGTGTGGTCTGGTGCTGCCATTGCAGTGAACTCCGGGGAAGCAGGAGGACCAGGGCCAGCGTATTTCCCGTAGCAGCAACACATGCCGACAGCAGGCAGACATGGCAAACTGGACTCTCCTTGTTCTCACACTCTGTGCCAAATTGGGGGAAATTCTTCCAGTGGCAAGTATCAATTACTCACTTTAAACAAACATCCGAGGCTTTTGAATATCAACATGGTGCGTGCATGTCTCCCTACAGGGCATCTGATACCGGGAGACCACACACACACACACACACACAGTCACCTTTTAGCATCACGTTTCTCTTCACACTGACCTTTTTTCCTAATTTGCATGGTCCATTCACTCATACTGTATCTGCTCTCTTGGCAACATCAGCCTACAGAAGGACATAAGGCAACATCTTTATTTACTGTCCTCTAAAAGTCAAGTGTAGTGAATTATAATATTGCCCAGAGCAATGTTGTGAAATTGCCTGACACCATAGCGCTGTATTCAGTCTTCTTTCTTTTTCTAAAACAGTTGTGTCACATTAAGTATCAGCGGGGGAAACACATCCATCATTCTTATTGTGAGACGTCTCACTCGCAAATTGCATGTAAGTGAAGTCTGCATCGCCTGACTCGGACCCCATCTGGTACAGATATACGGGTAACTTCAAATGGTCAGCTATAGCCCTAACACATATTACACAGCAGCCACGAGGCCACATGGTCCTTGTGAAGCTTGGGAGAGGTACAGTTTATATATTTAAGTGTGTAGTGGATGTGGGTAGAACACACTGTTTGTGGTGAGGAAAGTATGACACATTCAAATCTGATTAGGAGGGTGCAACTTGCAGCTAATTAGTTAATATTAAAACGTTTCTGCATGAGCCAATACCACAAGATAAAGATGTCTTATTGACTCTTTGTGTGGATATGTGTGTGTGTGCACAATAGAACAAACTGTGGTAAATAAGAAACAAATGTAGCATACTACCATCACTTAATGTGTATGTATTTTGATCCAAATATGGAAATAAGTTAAACATAAATTCTAATAAAGTGTTTATGATAACAGTTATTAGCGACATACTTTGCTATTTCTTCTTCCATCTGGAGCTTAGCTGTGGTGATTGTATTCCTGCAGATCCCTGGATACAGATGATTTCATGTCATGCAGAAGCTTTCCCAGAGTAAATTCGGTGGAACTGGGAGGTAGAATTATTTTTTCCTTGCTAAACATCAACTGTAAACATCAGGGCTTTTTCTGAATAAAAGAGCACAGAATGAGACCACAATGCAATGTAGTAAGCATTTTTGTGGATGAGGAGCTGCTTGCTCCAGCTGTTCACGATTCGAACACATTGACCACAGTTTGTGAAGATGAACTCATCACTAAAAAAATGGGTCACACCACATCAACCACATTCTTACATAGGAATCTGTCATTACTAAATTACTAAATATTTCAGTATCAGCCATAGCACAGCACCCCTGGAGCAGTTTGTGGTTACGTGCCTTGCTCAAGGACAGGATGGTAGATGGTGAGCACCGTGGATGATATACCAGCCACCACTAGCTTTTACAATCACCCTCCTGTCCGGTGTGCTGAGGATCGAACCAGAGACCTCATGGTCACTGATCATCCCCTCTTTCCTCTAGGCCATCCTACCACCGAAATAACATTGGTTTTATTTAGGTAATATATAATATACTGTATAATATAATATATTATAATATCTCCTAAAGGAGCACGGACCCATCTATGAAACAACTTTTATTTTAATGGATGCTTTGATTTTTCGTGCCATATCCAAGGTTTTTCTAATACATTTTCAGGTTTTCACAAGCTCTAAACAGGCAAGTTAGTGAAAGAACACAATGTGCATGCTCTATAGATCCATTAACCAAGAAGCATTTGCTTCAAATTGCACCATACACCACTAAGCAATTTGCCATAGATATTAATAGGACACAATTTTTTCTATTTCGCGCCCTTCTTATAATACCTCCATGTGTATTGTATTGTAACAGCCAATACATTTGAACTAAATTCCCCAAGTCTATCCGTGTAGTAATAAAAGAAACTTACTAACTAACTTTGAAACACACATGACAGATGTGCATATGTTAAGAAATATACATAAATCATTTAACGAGCAACCCCTTTGTTCAGTTACTAGACAATATCTATTTATTTACAATACTTTTTTGTTTGTTGCTGTCCTCAATCATTTTATATTCTGAATGACATCAGCCTCTAATTACCAACAGATATAATAACACAGAGAGGCAAACTACAGTGGTATGACACTCCCGCTGCTAAATAATCACCAGCGATGGCAGGATGACGTTAGCTTTTAAAGCCAAAGCCGGTGTACATGTCAAAAGTTCTGTGGGCTTAAACATAGCACATAAGACTCTTACACTGATACGTTTTTATTAGTGTGAAAACCATTGTGAAGAAAAGAGTCCAAAGTCCACCACTCGCTGCGAAAATTGGAAACATCAGGGCGTTTTCACAATGGAAGGGACACGGCAGCTTTGATCTTTTTGAGGTGCTGACAGTGCACCTTATCCAGAAAACCTCCATCCTCATGGCTACTTGAGCAGCTCCCAATACAACAAAGACTTCAAAAGAAAGTGCAGGTCACTCAGTTTAACGGCAGCACTATGAGAAACATTCAACGATAGTAACCTGCAATGCGATTGTGATTTCTGACCTAGAAGAAAAAGAGCAAATGGGCTGAATGTAAATTACCTCTGAAATCTCCATTTACAGTTGCAATTATAGACAGAAATCAGATCCAGGAGTCACACTAGAACTATCAAACGGGGGCTTCATTTGAACGTTGGGTTGTGCAAAACCACTACATCCAAAGCAAATAAGTCTTCTTCTTGTGGCCTGTCGGTCATGGACTGATTTCAGTCAGCGGAGACTACAGACGGGAGAGTTGAAATCACACACAGTGAGAATGGCTCCCAAACCATGAGAATGAAGATGAAGCCGGGGTTTTCATATCAAACTAATAAGAGTCATATGGAGGGAAAAAGGCACCGGCAGTCCACACTGGGGATTGATGTGGAGAGCAGATTGAGAGATCATGGCAGCTCAATGTTTTTCTTTTGCTGTTGCGAAAACACACACCAGGACTCAAGTGCAAGTAGCAGCCACTCCATAATGCGTGGTTTTTAGAAGCAAATGAGCAATATAACCACCAGTGACTTTGAACACTGACACCATGTATCAACATAAAAACCACAACAAATCTGCACTTTGGGATTCACATCTACTTTTAAAAAGGGCAAATAAATGATGTCTTAAAATCTATTATATTGTGATTACCATGGCATTTTACTTTAGGCGTATCCTTATGTCTAAACAAGCGAACTCTTCTTGGTGGGAAACAAACAAGAGTTCCTTATAAAGGACATGGAGATGATTGGAACCTGTATCAGATTACTTTTTCACCGGGAACAGCTTGCCATCCAGGCTTCAAGCGAAACCCTAATTTCCTTGCAAATCCCATACAACAATATTAGTTTTCAACCAGCAAAGCTGGTGGGACATGGAGTCAGGAAGTATTAACACTTGCCAAAAGACTGAGAAAACCGTAGGAATGTTTCATATTGAAGGCTCGAAAAACCTGTGTTGTGTTTATTGTGACATAGTGTTCTGTGACACTATTTTCTTCATCTGAATATCTAGCATGATAACTATAGTATAGGTACTGATGTAAGTGTGCATACATTGGTACTTGGTTAGTTAGAATGGCAAATAAATTACTTAAACTTGAACTCAGTAGAACTTGAACAAGAAGCGTGATAAAGGTCCCAATAAGAATAGCAATAGTGTAGATCTATAATGTTAATTCAAATAAGCAAATTTTGTAAATTAAAACAAAACACCTGTTTATATCCCTTTTAAGGAATATTTAAGAAGTCTTTATAATTGAAAGTTTACACAATAGCTTTCTTCCCTTCATTTTATGATGTACATTCAGATAACTTAGGTATGAAGTCATTTTTCCACATTTAGGTGACATACTGTTAGTTGTAGAGCAATATTTTTTTCTTGTTTACATTTTATTTTTATTTATTTATTATTATTTTTATTTTATTTTTACATATTATATAATTTTCATCTGCAGTCCAGAAGGTAAAGCAGGGCGTCCATTAGTATCAGGAGTTGTGGTTCAATCCCAGACTCCTCCTGACCACATGTCAAAATCTCCTTGACCAAAACACTGTCTAGATGGCTGAATGAGAAACATTGTGAAGGTCTTTGTCCAGCAAGAAAAAGTGCCATATAAGTGCAGACCATTCACATTCACTTTTTTCCCCCATTATATCCTTTTGCTATTTGCTGATAAAGCAACCAAAGTTCCCCTCATGGATCATTAAAGATTCATTTTAGCTTGTGATTAAGTTTTCTGCTTCCAGCGAGCTCAGCAATGAGTGGGGAGGGGGAAAACCCCGGCAACCAACTATAATGTGACGCATCATCAGCCTGTATTTCTCTAAGAAAGATATCTGTTGCATCACTCACATTACTTGGTGATGACTGATGTTTTGAAAGGAGTACAAAAAGGCCAAGACAAAATCGAGGGCTAATTGCTGTGTGGGATTAAAATAATAACTTTGGTAACTGAGGCAGAGGGTAAACTGGGATAAAGGGGGCTAACAGCCACAATAACTGACTTAATGTTTTAGCTGCCAGAGCCTGTTTGACCGTGTAAACTCGTATTCTATAATTAGTGGTGAATTTAAAAAAATCCAAGCATGCATGCAAACACAACATGTATTCTTACCCACAAGAAGAAAAAAAATCTTCATTTGACCAACAAACAATGCTGTTCAGCTCAACACAGATCCCAATGTGCATGTTAGCTAGCTAGCTAACAGAACACTGGGTGTGTTAAGAATATGTCTTATTTGATAAATTCTCAGAGTAAATCCAAGGCAGTAGAGGCGGTGGGTTTGGTAGTTGACTTCACCAAGCCAAATCCAGCTCTTGCCGTTGCTTCACATTCATTGGGCTTTGTGGAAGTCTTAGACTATGATTGATCATAATTCACTAACCTGGCTTATTGGAGGGCTGATGTAACTTCCCTTTTCCCCTCTCAGTGATCACATTCACAGTTGCCCTTTGCTTGCCAAGAGATCATTTCCAGAGGAATGGTGTTTTCTTACCTCACTAAAAATCCAAATATGAAGAGTTTACATGATATCCAGCCAGGAGGGCAGAAAGACAAACAGACGGACAGCTGATGCAGCAAATAAGAAATCTGCTCAGTGATTCACACACCTGCCGCGTCCAATAGTGAGACGAACAAACAAGAGGCTGCCAGAGGATCCTGGATCAAGTTTAGCCTAAGGGGGCCAGGCGATGACTCAATAGCAGGTTTGTGGGTAAATCAAGGAGGACAAAGAGTGTGCACCACGGACCATAAGAGCAGGTGCTTTACAGATTTAAATCAGTAAAAGCTGTTCGTGATCTACATACTGTTATTCAGATTTCTGTGCCAGAATAAATTAGCAGCTTATTCTGACAGCCTATTACATAGGCCTACATACTTATGCATTATAGTATATACTGTAAAGTTGTAGTTAAATTGGACTGATGTGCATTTTCATATTTACATAAACTTTTGTATTAATAGAATCTATAATACATTTTTTTCATCTCAGATTCAACATCATACACTTTTTTCACAGCAGACATTTAAACTTTTTCGGGGTTGAAACGCCACAGATGTTACCAATAACATTAACAATGGCCCTCAAGTATCCAAGTCAGCCATGAGAGTTTGACAGTGAGCCAGCATGCAACAACACCAGGAGCCTGAATCTGAAGCAGCATCAAATACAAGCATCATTGATATTATCATTAACACCTGTGCTTTTCCTACTGACAAAAATTCTCCTGAAAACACCTTAATAATCCTAGCCTGGCATAGCCCGCCTACCTAATTCCGCTCAATTTTCATTTCACTTCAGTAGTCAGTCTGGGGCTGGGGTGTGTTCGTGAAATTCTGCTCGTCGAGATTTTTGGTTATCCAATCAGCGAATAGAGCGAGTGGCTGAGAACGATGACGTCGCGCTCCAGTTGAATGCTGCGTTCCTTTATACTCTGAGCTAGGAAATTTCCGACTTGGTAGTTCCGAGTTCCAACCTGTCTGTGTTCCAGTGCATGTGCTCGCGAAATATGGACGCCTACAACCTTTCTCATCCAAATAACTAAACGTTAGGCTCTAGCAAGTTACCGTTGCCAGGTACCGGTAGATCCAAAGACTACAATATGTAGTGAAGTCGGAAATTTCCGAGTTCCCTGTAAAACTGAAACGCACCGTCAGAAGCCGGCTCATTACATACGTCTGACCAAACGTGATGCGATTGGTTGGCTAATCCAGAGTGGCACTGGGCAGATCCAATAGTTTTAAACTTCAACAGACACCCGCCTCCAAGTGAGTGAACGTTTGCCAATTACAGCACTTCCAGACCTTCTGTACAAATGAAATGAAGTACGATGGTCTGGTTGGACCAGGCTAGGTCCGCTGTATATTTGCCGGTTTTCTCCAGTAGGTTTCTTACCTGTCCAATCAGCGAACAGAGTGTAACGGTAAATGGTGCGGGTTATGGTTATGGTCCGATAGCAACAGCTCCGGTTAGCATGAAGACTCGGTAGGCAACTTGTGGGATTCTCCTCACTGTACTTTTATTACACATTGACCATATCAAGCCAGGTCTCTACGGCACTATATCTATTAAGCATACATGCATTCAGGAACATAATGTAGTCCGAGATTCCTGCCTACACCAACTCATTACAAAATAAAGAATATAAAACGGAGACTTCACTCGTAGACTGCATAGTTACTCGTAGCAGAGCGGAGGGAGTGGCTGAGAACAATGACGTGCGCACGTTTCAGTTGTAGTCAGAAGCCGGCGGATGACATACGTCACAACCAAAAGTTATGCGATTGGTTGGCTGATCCAGAGTGGCACTGGGAACATTCAATAGTTTTCAACTTCAAGAAACACCCACCTTCGAGTGAGTTTACGTTTGTCAATTGAGCGATTCTAGACCTTCTGTACAAATGAAATTAAGTACAATGATCTGGTAGGACCAGGCTATAATAATCCTGCATAATTTATATATTTTATGGCCACTTGTGGACAGCGTTAGAAGTTATTGAGTTTTTTAGAGGACTAATGTAAGTACAACATTCACTCTACTACATTCACCTCTGTTTTGGTCTCCACCTACTTCCGAGGCTCACTTTAACTGCTAAATGCTCCCCTGTGTTCGTTCAACAGCTCAAATTCTCTGCGTTTGGTCCTAGTCAGGTAAAATAACAATCAGGTATCAACGATTTTGTCTAAGAAAACAGCTCCCTTCTGCCGCTGCGAATGGGGATCAGTGCAGTGAAGGCAGACAGATTGAAGCAAAAAAGTAAAGTGTGGGGTGGTTAAACCAAAACCATAACTGTACACGCACTTTACTCTGCCCCAGTGTGGAGGCTAGATTGCTCCCTGAAATCCATTGGCCAACAGCAGCTGTGTTTGCTTCGTGAATCACAAAAAGGGTGTGTTTTGGGCAACATTCTCTCTGCCTTAACTTTCTAACATCTACATCCAGATGATGATTGTCAGTTGAAAAACTCAGTTTTCTTGTGATCTTAGTCCCTGTTCAATGGATCAAAGTGCATGTGGAGATGATGTACCAAAATGTTCCCTTTTTATAGCAGGGGATCGATCTCAGGAGTATTCGTCTATGAAGAGATCCTCTTTGAACAGATGTTGGTGGGTGCTGATGTCCAGCAGTGTTTTGGAACCCTGCAGCATGATGTAGTTATACCGAATTAATAGCATCATCTCTGGAATAGGTAATTGGATATGCAGTGTTTGAGACAATTGTCTGGTTTGCCACAGCCTTGTTTAGCCACTGTCTCTATCAGCCATTGTACTCAGCAAAGACATTGCTTAAACATAATCTGAGTCTGAAGTTAACAATCAGACCACTTGATCCATTGGTGTGGTGGGTGTCATTTATTTTTCGCTGCCCATTTGAGAGTCTTTGCACGCCACTGATATGATCATTCAAACAAATATTTTCCCAAAGGTTTAAGTTGTTTCTTTCGCAACTTCAGCTACGAAGCTCATAGAATGTAAAGGTATGTACCCACTTTTCTGTAACTGTGTTTGTTAAATCTCTTTGTTTGTTACAGACCATCCTCCCTAGTTCCCCTGCTACACGCCTGTAGCTACATAGGTGATTGCTAATACCTCCAAATGGATGACAAGCTCCTTTTGGAATTGTTGCCTTGTGATTCTCTTTCTACCATTATCGCTTTAGCTTGATGGCGTCAGCTTCATAGCAAGAATTTCCAAGGTTTCTGGCATAGGTACAGAGACACTCATGCTACCAAATGATAGCTGTGTAAATAATCTGCCAGAAAAGGTGAGAAGATAAAAAGGAGGTAAGTGATGAGTATCAGAGGCTCCTTTATTGGGTGGCTTGCTTCATCCAGCTCCACTGTGCAAATTTTCTGATTTAAAATGTCAGCCTCCTGTGCATGATAAAAATCAAGTATCCGGGTGTTTTTGCTCCAGGTCCCAGACACAGTTCAGACCCGTTGTTTCCCTCATACAGGCAAACTGAATCAAATAATGATGGGTGTGTGACACATTTGCTGAAGGACAAACCCAGGCACTTGCTGGTCTTCATTAGAACTGAGGTCATTGTCTCTGGCTTGTAGTCAGAGAGGCAGGCAACCTTGTCTTTTCTGGGCAGAAGACTGTTGGTGGATGATTTGAAACAGATAGGACTTGCCTGTGGGCAGGGTGTGAGAGAAAGATGTTAGAAAACAACAGAAACAGCTTGACAGTGCAGAGGCTGAGCATTTCCTTTGTCTGGTCTCGCATTTGTCCCGATGGTCTTCTGCCAAAAAATCTTAATACCTAAGTGATGATGTTATAAAGCATGGAAGTCTGTGTCTGATACAGTAGTTTTCATTCCAGGTAGAGGTTACTGGTTGTAAAAAAGACTTTATTTGCTCTAAAGTTTTGAGTTGATACCATTTTGAAATGGCTTTCAGATTTCCACACTTTGTCATGTATATTGTTTGACGTCTGAGGTGATAATGGATGGAATGAGTTGTGTAAATAATCAAAGTGAATGTCAGATGGACAACTGAAAGCACTGTGTGTGATGGTGATGAAGTTTCCATCAACAAGACCAACCCTCAAGCCCAACAAATGTAGCATTCATGGATTGATGCCATTTAGGCATCTATCGACTATTTTCTAGCTGTACAGGACCAGTTATATTGAAAGTTATAATATGAAAGGCCAAAGATCTGAGTACTTTGCCCAAAGCAAATGCTCTCGTATTCGATTTGTCTGAAAGCAAATGGGAACATTGATGGATCCACTGTGACTGAGAGCTTATATCTATGCAGGCTATTTTCAAATCATGTCCTTCTGGTCCTCACATTTAGACCCCAGTTTATAACAATGTGAAACTCTGCCATTTCTTAACCTGAGAGGAGAAAATGTAAAGATTACAATTTCTAGGCTAAATTTGTTGAGATTTCTCAGCATGCCATATGTTGTCTTTTGCAAGAGTCAGTTTTTCAGTTATAGTATACAATCATTATGGCACTGCATGAATGTGTATATTATCAATGGATGTGAAGTTAAGAGGTACTGTTTTATTTGAAATTGGAAGTAAAGGTTTGACTGTTTCTATTAACAGTTTTCAGTCATTTCTGGATTTTTGACCATAATTAAAATTGAGGGTTACTCTCATCATAGAGAATGTGTTTTTTTTTTATTATTGCTGTTAAAGGGATTGAGAGAGACACTGATGTAGATTGATTGTAACTTTATTTCTGCAGACTGTAGACAGACACCGTTGTGGGGGATTAAATCCAGGCCCATCGCTTGGACGCTTCTAGGGCGGATTTTCCGAGAGCAAGGGACTTGGCGCCGGTGATCCTGTGTATTTTCCGCACGGATCTGTGCTTGGCAGTGGCCTAAATAATAGAGCTCTTTTTACTGAGAATCCTGGGGTTCCCTGTGTACAAACACAAGACTTGCCCTCCCCCCACCCCATGCCTCTGCTGTTTTAACACGACCTGTCGCCATGGGGGTTTACCTCACAACCCACTAAGCTCCCGTCCTGCAGATGTCTGAGTGTGGTCCACCACTCACACACACACTGGTGTAAAGCCAATTTGGTCTTGAGGTCATTTTACTGGGAACAAAGTGCACAATGCAAGGCCTGATCTGTGAGCATGGGAAGCAGCTAACAACTTACAAAAGTCTACACCAAATCTTGAACAAAATAAAATAAGCTGCTAAAGTGAGGGAGCCGTTCAGCGAGTTATTACCTACACTTCTCTGCTCATCGATATTCCACATATGGTTTTGTGTTTTGCCTGTTATTTTTAATTGCATCATGGAGCGCAGTAGGGTGTGAGCCCAGTACGATCACGGAAATGTGGCAAGCGGTGATGAATGAAACGTCCATTCATGCGGCCACGCATGGATGTGTGTTTATTTAACTACTGTGCAGGTTAATCTGGGTCCTCAAAGCCTGGTGCTGTGTGTTGGTGCCAAGGCTCACAAACCTCCCGCGCTCTGATCCGCCTGCCAGCTTTGAAACCTGAAGCGGCCAGAGAAACCTCCTCCGAAAGCCCCGACCCAGGCCTCTCCCGGTCTAAGGAGAAAAAAATCCAAAGGTGAAAAAGACGTTTTATTTTCTGTGAATGATTGCATGAATACCTCGCTTGTCATTATGTCTGTGCTGTACAGTAGATACATGTTCCATATGTCCTAAAGGGCTGTCGGTCAGCACAATGTGTCGCTGACAAGTTTTGGGACCGCCTTTACCTCCCCACACCCATAAACATCAAGCATTTATTGGATATCCAGTCTCGTGTGGCTGAGTAGGTGGAGGACTTTACTCTAAAAGCCAAAACAGTAGCCTGGTATAGCGAAGGAAAAATTAAGTGATTTTTCCATTTTTACCAGCTGAGCCATTTTTCCCATGAACAATAAAAACGAAAACAACACATAAGTGTCGGGGAACACTGGAAGAAATTAGTCCAAGTCCAACTGCAGTAGCTACTCAACACATATCGCGACGCCCTGCTTTTGGTTGAGAGAATTAAAGGCAAATGCTAAGAGTTGCACCCTAAGGTTTTGTGCTGAAATCATGGTAAACCACATGAAACTCACCATGACATCAAGTTATTTAAAATTTCAGATCGTTAAAAAGGAGGGACGTGTAATGAGGTTGTTTCTATGTTGTTGGTTATGCTAAAAGAAAAAAAGAAAGAATTGGTCAATTTAAAACTAGTTTTGATGAGGGCAGCCTGCCTAAAAACTTAATTATATTGGTGAGACTGAGATGTAATACGGCAATGTGTACCGGGTTGTACATCACTGGTGGATGGATTCTGCCCCACCTGCATGCTCCAACCATTAGCAAATAGGGGAGAACGGGGTAAGTAGGCACACTTTTTACTCTAGTGAGAATTGCTTATCACCTAAACATCTTTCAATAGTCATTCCTACATTAAATTGAAGCTTAAGGTGTTGGCTTGAAATGTATCCCCTCACTTTTTCTATCTTATTGTAATAAAGAAGAAATTAATCATCAAAGACACCCTTACACATTGTGACAACCAACCCCATCAAGGGGTCGGTTGTCAAACACTATGGGGTTGTTTGTCACAATGTTATCTTAATGGGAATAATCTTAAAAAGAAGGCAAGAAAGTAGAACTAAATTTGAAAGTTTAATTGCATTGTCAAGTTGACAAATAGGCCTACATAACTTACTGTAGCCTTGGCAGCTGGTCTAGTTTGGGGTGCACTGGGTTGTTTTGATTTTGTTGCCCTTTTTTCTTTTGCATGCAAGCTGCCTTTTCCTGCTCTATTCTTTCCTTCTCTGGGGTGTCAGTGAGGATACAGCTTGACAATTTATTTCGTTATTGGGTTCCTTTTCTGGCTGCAGCCTTGAGATAACATGTGACAACCAACCCCCCAAAAAATTTGACGACCAACCCCAACTTGGATTTCTTGCTAGCATCAAGGCCAACAACCATCTGACAACTAATTAGCTTGCTAACCACAATCTAAACAATAGTTTACCCTTCACACTTTGTATGGGTAACAAGTGTTTTGTTATAAACCCATTGTGTAAAAGCCTAGAAGAAAAATACTGAGGAGCTAAATATTTTCAATTTGACATGAAAAACACAAACAGTCGTCTCACCTCAAATTCAGCAGTCTAACTCCAAGGAAGACTATGTAGGTGACCTCTGATCCCAATTCTGGATATTTACATACCAAAATTTCACAGACAGCACCTTCTGGTTCCGAGATATAACGATTGTGACAACCAACCCGTGTGACAAATTACCCCGTTCTCCCCTACCGAGCACACTAAAATAGATAAGTCTGTTTTTGTGTTTATAGTGTGTGCTATTTCAAGTATCCACTATCTCATTATTTAATGACTGAGGAGGCCACACACACACACACACACACACACACACACACACACACACACACACACACACACACACACACACAAACTGAAGTTTAGAGGAAGTCTTTATCTACTCTGACCAGTGAGGAAGGAAAAAAGCATTGGTACCCAGCACAGATGCTCTGGCACCCAGCCAGTGTTGGATATCAAGAAACAGTTTACAGTTTGACTTTATGGCAGTGCCCTCCCTTCTCTGCCTTCCATCTGTGAGTGAATTATGCTTCCCCAGAATGTGCAAGAATGAGGTGCTCGTTTAGCAGCCCCTCCAAATACACCGAGCGAGCAGCTGTGTATAACAAAGTCTTTCTTCAGTGCACCTACTTGTAATACACTTTCAGCCCTAGCATTACCCTCATGTCCTATCTTTCAAAAACATTTTTTTATCTATTTTTTCTCTTGCTATATATATTGCTATAATCTATACTAATGCTATATAGTTTGATCTACTCCTATTTTTCCCACCCGTGTATCTATGCTTGGATGCACACAGCTCACTCTTAACTACTGTATGTTGTACGTGGCCACCACCATCAATCTCAGTTGCTGTTTGAACAGGCAGCACAAACAGAAGCCGCTGCCTCATGCTGTGTCTGCTTGCAGCCTCCACCCTCCACATTTCTCCCTCTAATTTATGCTTTACAAGTCTGACGGCAATCTGCATCTCCTATGCTAACTAGCGCTGCTATCGGCAAATTGATGGTTTATTTCCAGTTTCTAACTATCTTCAAGAAAGCCTGCAATTTAGTGCTTGAACCTCATGTGACATAAACAACACAGGGCTGATTACACAATGCAGTTTTGCTCCCACCTTAACGGGCAAATTAAGTAGTGTGTTTGCAAATATAGCTGTGTATTTTAAGGTTTTGGGGTTTGCGGGTGCAGGATGGATCATGGCGTGGATAGTTGATAATATCTGTGAAGCACCAGCGGGCAGATAGGATCAGCCAGCCCCTGTGCAATGACGTACTGTACCATCATGCAACAGCATTACAGAATAAATCACCGGGCCGTGGATCCTCATACAGGAGCGTTCAGTATTTGTACTAAAGGGCTGCGCGCCATGGCAGTGAGGTACACCATCATCCATTATGTGGTAATGCTGGTGGAACTGGTAATCCGTCGCATTACCATTTCTGCAAGGTCATATGTACTCATGGGTAGAAGGGAGCGATGTAATGATATAAAGGGTTAGGTAATTCGCTGAAATACCATATACAGACTTAGCGGTCCTTTAAAAGAATAGTTTGACATGTCATGAAATACCCCTGGTGGATTTCTTTCCAAGAGCTAATTGAGAAGATTGATACCACTCTCATGCATCTTCATTACATTATAACATGTAATTTAGCTGACGCTACTATCCAAAGTGACTTCTAATAAATGCTTCTGTGTTGAGAATGCAATTTTTAAAATTAGGACACGATCAGCTTAGCATAGCATAAAGACTGGCAGCGATAAAATGTTAAAGCCAACTCGGACTTAAGTCACATAGGCTACTAAGGAGTGGTGCCTGTGTGTGTTTGTCTTTGTGACAATAAATAGTGAAAGAACGAAGACCTGTTGCTTCTCTACAAGCAATCTCCACTGAATCTTTTTAACAAATGTTAATTGCTTCCTGCTGCAACCTCCTTGAAAAAGAGATCTCCCTCTAGCTGAGTAAAAGAGACACACTTGTTTGGGCTTTCAGAGAAGAAAAATAAAGGAACCAGAAAAAGAGACAACAAACAAGTGAAAAAGCCCGTAGTAGGAACTGAGTGACCTAACTTTTTGCATGTGCGGTAAGTTCTTCCACGCAGCTCTGAAATGTCATATGCATACAAGGGGCCTTATTCAAACATCCACCTCTAGGTGTGGGTGGGCAGGCCGTCAGGAGTTTCCCCAGCGGGCCTCAGGTCACACCCTGCTTGTCCCCATTCCTCTGTGACCTTCCTGTCTGCAGTTTATTTATTCCACATTAATAAAGGTCATAAACAAAAGGAAACTCTGTTGTGTGGCACACAGCGTAAACAGCATTGACACAACAAATAGTTAAGAGGGGTATGGTTATGATGTGAACCGAGTAGCTTTTTCTTATTTCTCTTGGGAACTGAAGTGTTAAAATAAGAAGCATTTGATGATTGGCAGCTGCGTTAAAGCAAATTCATCAGAATGAAGTGAGTGAGATAAAAAAAAAACTGATAGTGTTTTTTTTTATGCCATGCTTTTGGCTGGATTTTCCATTAAAGGGATAGTTTGGTATATTTGAAGTGGGGTTGTATGGGGTACTTAGGCATAGTGAGTGTGTTGCCTTATGGAGCTAGCGGTTAGCGCAGTCATTTTAAGGAGTTTAAGGGAGATTTCGCTGTAGCAGAAGTCAGCCGTGTACTGTTACAAGGGGGGCCAGAAGAAAAACCTTTTTTTTCCTCCACATATATAAATGCTAACTTAAAACCAAAAGATTCCTTCAATTGTACACTAAACTGAGAATTTTTCCACAGCTTCAGTTTGCCGCCAGACAGCTGTTTGCTTTTGTTTTCTTGTGTCTCTTGAATAATCTGCAGGAGCTCTGAGTCAAGCAGCTGATTGGCGGAGTGATAGAAAAATAAACATCTGTCTGGTGGCAAATAAAAGCGGTGGAAAAAATCTCAGTATATCATACAATTGAAGGGATATTTAGGATTTAAGTTAGCATGTTATATATGTGGAGAACACATTTTTTTCTGCTGGCCCCGTCTGTAACAGTACAAGGCTGACTTCTGCTACAGAGACATCTCCCCCATACTCCCTAAAATGACTGCGCTGCACCGACAGCTCCGTAAGGTAACACATTAACTATGCCTGAGTAACACATACAACCTGACTTGAAAAATACTGAACTAGCCCTTTAATGGGTAGTATTTCCGCAGATCTGTGAACCTTAGCACCAGGAAAAAAACGCATGACAGAAACTTTAATAACCGGTCGATGCCAAGCATCAGTCATTAGCTAACTAGAGAACAATGAGATCATCAGAGAATCAGTGGAATGGGAGCTGCTCTTGAGCACTGGCCTAAAGTCAGGATGATCTCATAACTGAGCTGCTCGAAGGCAACTTTATCTCTGTTCGTGCCAATGAGAGGTTTAATGCAGTCATTCACTCACACCAACACTTTGGATCATCAGGATTCAGTTTTATTCAGTAGTCATTTTCAAAGTTGAATAAGTCACAGTGTAAATAATACAGTTTTCTCTCTTGCTCCTAGCTGGAATCCCTCTGGGCCTTCTGGTTCATTCAAGGAGTCAGCGCTGTTTTTACATAACAATACTACCACCATGTGGCCAAGAGGGGGTACACACAATCCATGTATTTATTTTAAATAATAGATGGACAGGCAGGGAGATGTTATTTATTGTAAGCAAGTCCATCTGTAGACCCCTTGATTTGGATAAGCAAATACTTCCACTGTCACACACTCTCTCTCTCTCTCTCTCTCTCTCTCTCTCTCTCTCTCTCTCTCACACACACACACACACACACACACACACTCACTACTGTGAAATACATCTCATTAAGAACAGAGGAGGGATTCCAGGATGAACAGGCATGCAGTAGATGTTTGTATAAAGCATCATATTGGTACTTTAAGTAAAAGTACCAATTTGACAATGTTAAAATACTTATTTACAAATAAAAGGGGTAGTGATTTTACTAATGTTACTTTTCACCACTGGTGTTTACAGTATAAACTATTGTTCATGCATCAGCACATCTGGTTTTGACTGGGTAATTTCTTTTTTACCATCATCTATGATTTTTGAATTAAGTAGTTTCCCCACATGATACAGTCATGCAAAAATGAAATTTTATCTTTTTTTAAACTTTATTTTCATTTCATGTCAAATAAGTAAACATGACAAACAGTCATGTGATAATATTACATGACTCTGTGTCAGCATATTTAATTCCTTATCCTTACTATAGACGGCCATTAGAAACCCTTTAACATATAGTATAAATTATTATTATTAACAACCTCAACGATTTTCAAATCACTTATAAACATAACATTAACACTGTTTATGCAATGACAAATTTAGTGTAAATTATTTGCGGAAAACGTACCAACGTATAATGTATACATAATCAACTGTACACTTAAAAATACTGGCAACACAGGTAAAATTGTCAAGGCACAAATACTCTTTTCACAGATTGGCTTTGCTGATATATCGTGAGAACATTTTACATGTACATTTACACTTAAATATAAAAAAATATTTCTGAATAGTAAATTTGAAAACCCAAAATTTTGCTTTAAATTGTCCGATTTCATTTAGCATTTGAGTAATTTATTTTTTATAAACAGTTAATACCACACTGTACATCTAACTCTTCTTAGAAGGGAATTGGGTCTAAAGACTTCCTGATTGTGTTGTTCTATCTCAGAATGTTACACTTCAATAGGATCGAGATCATGGTCATTTTCAAGGAAATGTATGTTAGTGTGTATGTGTTTGCATCTACAACTTGGCTTCTCCGATGGTAACAGGTTCAGCTGGGCTCCCAATGCTGCAGTCAGAAGATCCCTGTTAATCAAAACAGGTTTGTTAGTTCAACAGTTTTAGGGATTCAACATAGAAATGGTCTTTTCACAAAAAACTTCTAAACATGAAAGTTTCATAAGTAAATCTGCAGTGTCAAATGAGTTCAAAGGTTTTGTATCTACACCTTAAAAATGTCTTTGTACACCAATAAAGACCTGAAGTATCATACACAATAAGATATTTGATTTAAAATCAGCTTTAATTGCAATTGATGTAGTTGGAGAAAATCAAAGACAGAAAAAAAACTTTGTTAAAAAAGTGGCTGATTGTGTGGATAAACAGTGTGATTGTAAGACACGGAAAAAGAGAAAGAGAAAGAGAGAGAGACTGGAAAGGCAGGTGTAACAGTGACATAATTGGTGATTTTCGACAGTGGGTGCTGATTGCTCTCCTACCTTTGTGCATCTGCGTGTCGAGCTAAGATTTGAGCAGATTTTTTTTTGAGTGAAAGGTTTATTGATCAGGCTTGAGAAGGAGGAGTCTGCGGCTTGGAGATTAGCGCCGTGGCTCCGTAGTCTTGTCCCGACCTCTGCCCCTCCTCCTAAAACAACAGCTAATCATCACTTCTCGTTCAGTTGTTCATCATAGCGGTGTGTGAGTCTCCAGCCCGGGAAGTGAAGTTTCTGATACAAAATCCAGCTTGGATGTTCAAGGAATAGTTTAACATAAAATACAAAAAAACTCTAATTTGGGTTTATTTGGAGCTGATGTTTCCTCGATATATAACCGGGTTTGGATGTACATTTTTTTCAATTATTTAAAGTTTTAGTTGTTTCGCAGCTTTCAGGCCACAAAAAGCAGATAACACATGAAATCAGTGAGTGAAGGGTTTTATTCAATTCACTCACTGTGATAACTCTAACCCTAACCTGCACGAGTCAGCTCAAACAAACAAGTTACATTGTGTTAATTAGTGAGCTTGAAAGATGTTGAAAAATCTTGTATTTCTAAGCTAAGCTAATTGTCTCCTGGCTCCAGATGCATACGGAGAGTGGTATCAACTCTCCAAACAGAATTTTTGAATATATTATGAGCCATCCCTCAATGTGTGGAATTTCACTGCTGACGTCAGCCCTCATCAGTAACTTCACCGTAGAGCTTGGAGACCCACCCACGCATCAATAATGACGGCTTTGTCCACAGTCCTGTCACAAGGCAGCATAGCTTTTGTGTCAAATTGGATTTTTAGTGTTTACTAGAATTTGTGTCCATTTCGTCTGTCCTTGGTCTTTTTTTTTCAGACATGGATTTTAGGTTATTTCTCAAACAAGCTGCACAAAGCAATGCTACTAATGGTTGGCAAGCTACACAGTGGTGAAGTATAAAATAGTGTATTATGACAAAATCAAGACACTGTTGGTTAAGATCAGGGGTGGAAATCATAGAAATTAAGTATTAACTGATGGGACTATTTGGAAATAATCCTTAAACTCAGTACATTTATTCCAAAAATCATGCATAATGAAGCTGATTCATGCGCTGTTTTACAACATGCAGACATCCGAGAAAGATGAAAACAGCCCGACAAGCAGCACCGAGCCACCGACAGACAGTGTAGCAGTATCGGGCCATATTCAATAATATTATTATGAAGAATTTGTACAAACATGCAAGCCGACTAAAGACAGCAGCAAAATAGACAAAATATGGAACAACAGAGTAAAAACAGGACACACATACAGTATGACTTTGACTGCAAGCCTTCCATGCAACCTTCTGATAAGCCAACAAATAACACAGAGACATTTGGACTTGTCGCAGTAGGTAAAGCACAGATGCTTCGGATGACATTAACAATGGTTCAGTTCTATTCAAAGGTCTGGGGTTGAGCTGCGACACTGACAGTATACCAGTCTCTGGAACTCAAACAGCTAAATGGAATTCAGCCATCCCCCATTTCATTATTCACACCTGGGCTTTAACCTATTGTGACAAGTGAAAACGTCTATTCCACACTATACTACCACCAGCATTGTTCCCTTCCCGTACATCCCCAACAAACAAAACAACAAACAAACAAACAAACAAACAAAGCATAACCATGTTTGTTTAAGTTTTGTCACTTACTTTAGCTTTGGCCAATTGGTTTGCATTTTGTCTTTTCAGATCAGACTTGATTAAACCTGCATTGAAATAAAGACACAGGACATGTGAAGCCTGTGTGAGATAATAACACATACATCTTTATCACAAAGCAACAAAATAATGAAAATGTAACATCCTAGGTCCACCCCAGTGCTGTAATTACATCTCTAAGGTGTTTTGCTGATTAATGATTTAGAAAAAAGATAAGGTTAAAGGACATGGTGTAATACAGGTGACTATCCAGTAGGTGGCTCCTACGCACAGACTCATAAGAATCATACCAGTGGCTCTATTTGAGTAGAATCCACCTTTGACAGTATTTCCCAAGACTGTGTGGCCTTGGCAAATCTGAAGGAAATACAGTGTGTCTAACTCAAGAAGTCATTTTCTCAACTTTTCCTCAAATCTTGCATTGCACAATTATATAAACAGCTAGAAATCTTTAACCTAATTTTCCACAAAAGGAAGTTTCGCAACAAATTCTAACCCATGCAACTGAATACATTACACAGAGCCAACACTGTTAGTGCATTTTGTAGGGACCTTCACATGAGACTTTACATCAAAGAAGGGGATGTTCGGCTGTGGTTCTTTCACACAAAGCTGCTCTTTGCCTTTAAAAACTGGAACAAAGACCACAACAAGAATTCCAGTCATATGTTGAGAATGCTGAGTAAGGTCTGGTGACCTTTGCGAGCAGAAAAACAAAAGAGTTTTGCAGTAGGCTTTTCTAGTGTGTGCAAAGTTTAGCGCATTGGTGTCTTAATCACTTTGAAAATAGTAAATGAGCTTGAATGAGCTTCAATGGGCCATGCAAAAAAGACATAAGTGGCTTTGGGGCTACTGGAGTATGACATCTCACTTTAAAACACCCAGGGAAAAAAACTGCTACTATGTGTATGCAAGCATGCGTGTGTGCAGCATTTCTGACGGTATGTCCATTACCCTGCTAAATGTTTACTGCTACACCCTCGGAATAGTTTTTCTAGAAACTTCTGCTTAGAGCTGTGCTTGATAAAAAAAAAATTGCATAAGAATATGCCTGTGTGAGGGAATGTTGGGTCTTTAGTTGTAATATTAATGGGAAAGATTAATAGGCCATATATGCCTATCTTGTGTGTTTGTCTCTCAGACTCTAGGTCAGCCTTGGAGCCTGTTAGGAGACACTTAGGTCAGTTGTATAGATAAAGTCTCATCTCATTAGACTCCAGAATGTTGTGGTTCACTGTGTTCAGCTCTGAACCAAAACATTGGTATGCTTGGTGCCCGAGCCGGGGAGGTGGTAGAGATAGCGCGAGGTTAAAACACAGCTCTAAGCATGAGTTTTGGAGAATTGAAGTGCAAGTCACGAGAGTTGCAGTCCGGTTCTCCTTGGCCAAGTCTGTAATAAATATTGCTTCATAATTCATCCAAGTCTCCTGAAATATTCTTCCACCTGAGTTGACCTCCAACCTTAACAGAACTTCCATCACAGCCTGCAGTAACAAACTGTCTTTTACCCAAACTAAACTCTCTAACCCTAAGCCAGTCCCCGTTTCCAAATGCTTTCCTGTAAATAGGTGACAACAGTCTTTGTTCAGTATACAGTACAATAAAAACACATTTGTCACTTTGTTGGAAATGTACAGCGTGTATCATAACAAAACCCGAAGACAGTCCTTTAGGTTACACAGTTACCATCATTTCTATTCTTGGAATTCAACATTTTCCCACAGGAGCATTGGTATAGTCATTACAGAAACAGTGACAGACAAAAGGCAAAACCTTTTTGCAGTGCTGTATGTGACATAAAGGCAGTAGCTCGCTATGACTCCACACACGTTTGTTTCACACAAGAGTTGTTACCTGTAATTATTGTGCCGATTAGAAGAAAGACGCAGAGGAAGATGTTTCCAGCCAGTGTGCCGAAGCGGTCGATGATTTTCCCCTGGCAGATAGTGAATATAATGCCAAACACCTGTGCATGCAGAATGTGCAGTAGTTAGGAATAAAGCTGCTGTCTATAATACACACAACCACCCTGCAATTTAGCTTATCCTCACTTTGAGCACTCAGCAGCTTAGACCATAAGAAGCTAAGGCAGGTCAGAAGTGGCATTGATATCATTTCCTTGAGTTCCTTATTGCAGCTAAAAGAAGCTGCATTTAGCGGGAAAAGCTGCAGTAAGCAGTATATACTACAGAGTAAATGGTATTCTTGTCTCTTAAATTATTAATTGAAAAAAATGTGCCAGTCTTTCAGGGCTCTTACATGCTTGTGTGTTATTTGTAAGGAGGTGTTTTTACTATGTCGTGATGTAAATCACAGTTTGCCAAGTTTTTTTCCTGCTGATTTTTGTTGTTGTTGTTGTTGTTGTTGTTGCACTAATATGTTGAAAGTTACCGAACCTGTGCTGAACAGTTAAGGAGTCCAGATGAGGTTCCCTCTGACTCTGGGTACGTCAGCTCCACCGCAAACTCAAAGCCCAGCGGCAGGTAGCCCGTCATGAAGAACCTGGACACACACACACACACACACACACACACTCACACACACACACACACACACACACACACACACACACACACACACACACACACACACACACACACACACACATTAAACCTAACTGTTAAACAAAAAGAGGCACATGTTGCTTCAATATTCACTTTTTTTCTTCTAAATCAGGACAATACTCGTACTATTTTGATCTGAGTATCAATACGACAGCCTGGATTGTGCATGTACAGGATTAGGTACACATCATCAGGCCTCTGCATTCCAACAATAACGTCACAAGTGGATGAAAACTTTGAACCTATATGTTAATGTCCTCTCAGGAACTTAAGCACTAATTGTCTGCTGCTTCTCTTATGAGATACAAGAACAACAGGTTTGAGAAGCAGACCAATGACATCACATTATTTTTTCCCTCAGCGACACAAGGTTGTCCTTGCAGTAAAGTCACAACAAGTGACAAAAGGTTCTTAAACAGCAAACAGCAGCCAAACACATCAGCCTGTGTCAGCACATATTTTACAGAAACACTTCTTTGACATTTGTGCGTACTTCCTCTGCCAATAAATGTGCTTTGATAACAAGATCACAGAGCGCTAAAACACGATTCTTGCTTTTTACTTTAAAGGTAAAACATTACTTTGTTTTGTGATTCGCTGATGGTAAATAGAGAAGTACAAATTCTTGAACACACTGACAAAAACAAACGATTAAATAAACTTTAACTGTATCAATTGAATACCAGGGATTCCAGCAGGAACATAAAGCTAATTTAAGCTTATTTAGTCTCCATTAAACAATGCAGCTGTCTGTTAAATTATCTCAGCCAAAGTCACATAAGCATTTTTAACTGTCTGGCATGTGTGTGTGTGCAGGTATGGTATATTGTGTAGGCGTAGGCCTTCACGGAAAGGGCTGGCACAATCTGGAAGACCAATCTATATGTCTATGAAGAGTATAATAACTATGTGTAAAGATTTCCTACCAGATAGCACATAGGACTCCCTAGAAGGCAATGATAATAGAAAGGCGCATAATCGCATTGAAGTCAATTTAATTTGTCCTGTTGTTTCTATCCATGACTTCGCTCTTTTATTTTATTTCAACCGTTTGGTGAAGACCTATACTGAAATAACTATGTGATCTGCTTAAATGTTTTTATATTATATATACGTAAAATAACATCAATGTATATACGTATTACGTATATAAAATGATGTTATTTTTATTGCTCAGAGGAAACAGCTTTTTTTAGTTGGGACATTGAAAGGTTAACAAATCAAGTATCATCAAAACATTAAAATGATGTCAATCCTTAAATCCTATTATTTCTATAAAAGAAAGAAAGAACAGATCAAATGAAAGAATACCCAAGAGCCCCGGCGGTGATGAAGACCACCCAGAGGTGTCCCAGACTGAGTGTAGCTGCGTAGACAATCATCCCCACCAGAGACATGAAGTACACCGACAGGGTTGTCTGCCTGGAAAAAGCACACAGGATATATATATATACAACAACATTGTTATATCCATAAAATTAATTGTACTACCGCATTTTCAAATGGTGCTGATAATGTCCTGCCCTCTCACAAAATACCTAGAAGGAATAGGACCAGAACTGGTTTAATTTGATATTAATTTGATAATACAACTGTACAACCTGGCAGACATGTTATCATGTTATTATTTATTATGCACCTACAGTATGCACTCGTGGCACTTTATTCTGTGGGTTGTTTGATGTTGCCGCTTAACGCAACAACTACTAATGTTTGACCCATAGTCTGATTATGTGTTAAGTTTTTACTCTACTATTGTTTTATGCTTTTATGATTACTTACCTCTTAGATTATACAGTATCTATCTGTTTTGGACTTTCATTTGATCGTATGTGTTTATAAGGGAGTGGTTTTATTTGTGGTGATGAGCTCACCAATACAAATTCCAATCATGTTTCAAGACATCCATGAGCAAGAAAAAATGAATTTGACGCGTCTGTGAGATCTCATGTATAGCCTACAATTACAAACAATGTTTTTGAAAGAGAACAACACTGAATGTTAACGTCTGTTTATAAAGAAGAATCCACAGGGTTGCTTTAAAGCTCAATACACAATTTGCAGACAACAAAACTCTTGTAAATGAGTCAAGGGGGGCTGTAACCCCCTGCAGGGCAGACACTGCTGTCACTACACAGCCACACGGCTCACAGGGCAGGAGCCAGAGATCAGAGAGGACGTAAGAGCAGCACACTCCACCTGGATAAACAGAATAAGGGCCCCCACAGCCAACACAAAAACACTAAACAACATCTGAGGCCAAAAGATTCAAAAACAGGACTCGTGCAGTTGCCCAATGATTGAAAAAGATAGTTGCAAAAAAAGAGTTGTACATTTTGGACTGTTTCAATTTTTCAATCCTGTGAAATAAGACTTAAACTCCCTCCCTGTGCATCTTTTTTGATTCCCAAACACTTACTTGTAAGTTTTAGTTTTGTCCAACCAAATGCCACAGATCAAGGAGCCGACCATCCCCGCAATGACAATGGTGAGGCCAATCCTCCCAGCATTCACCTCTTCTCCCTAAAGGGTTCAAGGAAGATAAGGAATTAGCTGGGGACCTTACGGCCCAACATACCAAGGAAAGGCAGTCTCAGCATCCCCATACTCCTGTACGTCTAGTCAAATTGCCATATGTGAAATTGTGTCAGTGCGGACATTACAACACTTCCCATGTGAAATGGTAACCCTAAAAAAAACTTAGAATTAACAATCAATTCATAAGTCCATTCGGAATGCAAAATATAACAGCTTTGCTAAATTCTCAAGCCTTGAAGGGACAAACTGTTCAAAGTATAACAAAAATGTGTGGTACTAGATTGAGATATTATTGGAGGTCAGAACAGAGGAAACATTAAAGCATGACACTGATGCATAATGTCTATCTAGTCAATACTATCCATATACAGACACAGTAGGCAGAACTTACAGGGTAGTGCTCGATGATCATGCGGTTCAGCAGGGTGCCAACGGCGTAGAAACAACCCACGTTCAAACCTGTGAGTTGGGATATATTGTCAAACAAAGTCTGCTACACAATGGTACCACCACAAACCACGGGACAAATATATATTTCAGGAAACATTTCACAGGTTCTTTTACCTGCACTGAGCTCACTTCAGCAAATTACGAAATGTTGTGAGAGGACCAATATGTTTTTGTTTTATTTAGCTTAGTGAAATAAACCTAATCAGGCTGGTTCCCAAACAGAAAGTGATCCCAAACCAAGATTTCCTGTCAGAGGATGGTCCTGCACTGTTTTTTTCTTGAACAAAGGCTAAACATAAAAGTCATAAACATAGTTACAAACTATGCAGAACCAATATACACCTACATAAAAATATTTTATTATTACACTGGAAAAATGCCACGAGAACACATCTAGTGAGGATGTAAAACGCAATATATAATATGCTATTTGCAAATATGAGTGCTTAAATAATGTCACTTGAACAGAGCTGGGCGCTTAGGAATGGCAGCTACAGCTGAGTTACACAGACAGTGACAGGTGTAGCCTGAAGGACAGAGAGTGACGACCACAGGTTAAACCAAGTCGTATACCGTAAATAGTTATCTGGCCATACAGATCATATGCAGGGAGACTGAAGGACAGAAAGACAGAGGCACGCACACTCATAACACACCACTGATAGTGACGTGAACGGGAAGAAGAGGTTAAAGGGCTTCCTTGAACTGCTCACAACTGTTAGACTGTTAGCTTTGTGATTCGACAAACTTGACCGGACTGCAAATGAGCTCATTGAATATCCTAGAGTTACTGCCACGCCATACAACCTTCGACCTTTGGGTCACATCGACCGAACACAGCGGTTAAACATTGTCAGAAAATAAACACACTTTGAACCTGACCAGGAATAACTCTACGACCTTTAGAATAACTTGACTTAACTGAATTATAGGAGATTGGGTGATAAGATAAACCTTTAAGATAAACGTTTTGAAGGCTTTCCCCCCACAAACAAAATAGCTATTATCTTGGGAGAATCACTGACGGTGCAGTGCGAGTCAGTGCAGGCGTGAAGGCGTGTCTTATGAGACTAGTTTGGAGAGACAGAGATGAAATGGGGCAGAGAAGGGGGGAATGACATACAGAGTAACCACACACTTTAACCACTTCACTTAGAGGGCCCCCCTTATAATTTCAATTTCTAACATCAGCTTGTTTTCAAAGGATTTTTAAAAACATTGTTTGAGGTTTTAATTAATTCAACATTAAACAAATTCTGAACCTTGGAGGGTATAACGTTATGATGACCAACCATATGTGATGATGAGGAGGATGAAGGCCTTGTTGCGGAGCAGCCTGAGGATGGAGGAGATGTAGGAGTACTGCTCTGGTGGGATGCTACGGGCCGTGGCCTGGGCCTGAGTCGGAGGGAGTGTAGGATGCTCCTGGAAGACTGACAAAAGGAGAGACCAGACATGTTAAACACATGTATCAACAACAACAACAGAAAACACTATTTAAAGGTGCACTATGTAACTTTGGGTGTGTCAGAAAAGTGACATTTTCTAAAGGTAGGCTATATTCAAATAACTGAATGAACCCTTTCCTCACGGGAAAATTGGATCCCTGGATCACTGTTTGAAGTTAGAAAGCTTCCTGAAAAGTTACTGTGGTTGTTTTACAGCAGCAGGGCCCACAGTTGGGTTTACAAACATATTCTAGTCTTACGTTTGGTTCCAGGTTCCTCAAAATAATCTTGTTTTGATTTCGAATGATAGAATTATTCAATACTAAGAACTAAATGTAGAGAAATGTGTTTTGCAAACTAACTGCAGGCTCTGCAAATGTAAACAAATCCCACTCCTCTGAAACGGCATAGTGCACCTTTAAATCTGCTACGCGAAAAAGTGAGTTCAGTGAAAGGAGAGAGTGGACTATGGATGTACATAGTCACAAACACACTACTCATGTACAAAATAGTGAAATAGTACATTATAACATACATATGTGGTGTTGTTCTATGTCTTTGCAGTTATCGTCAAGAATATTGCATAGGGGAGAACGGGGTAATTTGTCACACGGGTTGGTTGTCACAATCGTTATATCTCGGAACCAGAAGGCGCTGTCTGTGAAATTGTGGTATGTAAATATCCAGAATTGGGATCAGAGGTCACCTACATAGTCTTCCTTGGAGTTAGACTGCTGAATTTGAGGTGAGACGACTGTTTGTGTTTTTCATGTCAAATTGAAAATATTTAGCTCCTCAGTATTTTTCTTATAGGCTTTTACACAATGGGTTTATAACAAAACACTTGTTACCCATACAACGTGTGAAGGGTAAACTATAGTTTAGATTGTGGTTAGCAAGTTAATTAGTTGTCAGATGGTTGTTGGCCTTGATGCTAGCAAGAAATTCAAGTTGGGGTTGGTCGTCACATTTTTTGGGGGGTTGGTTGTCACATGTTATCTCAAGGCTGCAGCCAGAAAAGGAACCCAATAACAAAATAAATTGTCAAGCTGTATCCTCACTGACACCCCAGAGAAGGAAAGAATAGAGCAGGAAAAGGCAGCTAGCATGCAAAAGAAAAAAGGACAACAAAATCAAAACAACCCAGTGCATCCCAAGCTAGACCAGCTGCCAAGGCTACAGTAAGATATGTAGGCCTATTTGTCAACTTGACAATGCAATTAAACTTTCAAATTTAGTTCTACTTTCTTGCCTTCTTTTTAAGATTATTTCCATTAAGATAACATTGTGACAAACAACCCCATAGTGTTTGACAACCGACCCCTTGATGGGGTTGGTTGTCACAATGTGTAAGGGTGTCTTTGATGATTAATTTCTTCTTTATTACAATAAGATAGAAAAAGTGAGGGGTACACATTTCAAGCCAACACCTTAAGCTTCAATTTAATGTAGGAATGACTATTGAAAGATGTTTAGGTGATGAGCAATTCTCACTAGAGTAAAAAGTGTGCCTACTTACCCCGTTCTCCCCTATGTGGTTCTCCTCTTTCATATGCCAACAAGACTGCAAACTGCATAAATGAGCACTTTTGCATATATTCCCACTGCACAGCAGCAGGGAATTCTTGTGGAGTGGTAGGATCCATTCCGAAAAAGTTGAACAGGTCCGAACACGCGTGATGCACACCCCCCTATATAGTCATTTTCAGACTGAAAAGATAAGTTAGCCGGTCTCTGATTCAAAGGACAGCCATGTATGTTTTATTTTAACTGTGAGGTGACCTGACACATATCTTCTTGGAGCTGAGCCAGCCTTTTCTCCTTTCAACCCCCCCCCCTCCACAGGCAAATGTGACCTGAGGGTTTGTGTCCAGTAACCAGTTTGCACTAATCCTTAGAACCATTACATGCTCTTTGAGACAGTTGTTTTGAGAATTCATCATGAAGGTTCTTCCTGATCTCAGCTGCATTTGTCAACCCTTGTGGTCATTTCTATTCAAATATTCTTTGGAGGGATCAAACTGATTTGTACTATTCTGAAAACAGTGCTGGTGTGCATGCTGATTTTGCACCCCCCGGGGATTCCCCTTATTCAGTCAACCAGGTCCACTTATGATATGGTTGGCTTAATGCAGACCTTCTCTCCGTGGTTAACTTTAGAGGAGAGCAGCAGGCAAACTTCTTCCCTCACCTCTCTCTTTACACACACGTTATGCAAATCTCTGAATCCTGGGACTTTGACTGCCCGGCTGAGTCACAGCAGGCCTGTTGCAGGGCTACAGATGGCCCTGCCAGCAGGACAACGCTCACACATGGCATCCTGCATGTATGTGTGAGAGTGTGCTAAGTGTGTGAGTATGTGTCATATCATGAAACTACAGTGGCCAACTAGTGTGACTAATCACAATGGAGTAAACATTTTCAGAATCATTTCTCAAATTTGTTTGAGTGTTCACTAAAAAAATGCAGTGGGCAAAAATTAAATAAACATAAGTTTCAAAAACGCTCGTGGCACAATGTCAAACTTGACAAACAAGCAGAGGATAAACATTTGAAGACCTGCTTTAAAGAGCAGGAAACTAATAGTAAATATGCTAATGACACTGCCAGTTTAGTCAGTCTGAATTTAGTACATGGCGCTACTATTGAAGGCCCCCACAAGCATCCTATTGTATTTCTGAATGCAGAACTACGATCGCCCCCTTTCTCCCACAGACCCGACAGGACAACAGCTTTTTTCATGCAAACCGTTCCTCCTCCATGACGACTACTAACCAAGCCCAGTGTTCTCTATGGACGAGAATCACACACTTACAACATTGTCAATACAAATATAAAGTATACTACAACTAAGCATTTTTTTTCTAACAACTCATATCCTGTTTCTCGTGTCAAGTCACCCAAAGATCAATTCTTCTATTTCTGATATTTTCCATAATTAACATATACTTTACAAGATAAAACTCTTTTTCCCCCAGCGTGCTGAAACACTTCTGTCTTGTGACATTTCTCCCGGCCTTACTTTTGCCACAATAGTATCTTTTTTTTCTTCACTTCAGGGAGGGTTTGTGTCGGCGAAAACGGGCAAGTCAGCAGTTTTCTTGGATCCTGAATGGCACCTTTTGTCACAGAGTAAAAGTGCTGTTATAAACCATCATCAGGTAGATCCACTGAATAAGAAAACCCCATTGTCCCAGACAATACACATACAAAAAAAACTGAGTAAGTGGAGAAGTGGAAAAGCTAGAGCGACTGAGGTGATGAAAAGATGTCCCTTATTTGAGGGCTTCATTGAGGACTTCACGTCTTTATCAATTCACAACAGACAACTGGTTACATAGTTTATTAATCACATTTAAACCCAGCACAAACTGCTGAAACTGCAAAAAAACAGATAAGCCTTCTCTGTGTCTGTCTAGCCAAGCAGGAAGTTTCAGTTTTATGTGCAGAGGGTTTTAACATGTTTGGCTCCGAAAATACTGCAAACACTCCAACCTGAAGGAGGTGAGTGCTAAAGCATTGAGAAATTACACCAACATTAACTCCAGAAACAAGGCTATGGTTAGTCTCTGAATAATCCAGACCTTAATATGAAATGGTTACATTGGAACAATTTTGTGCTGAGGAAACCAATGCTTTGAGCAGCACAGACAAAATCTATTCACTTCTATTAAAGCAGATATTTCAGAGATGCCCGTCTCAACACTATAATAATATTTGTTAAATGAACAGAATACCGGTTTTGTGATATGGTTGGACTGACCCTTTTAGTGCTACATGAAAAATCTTACCAAAGACAACAAGGATGAAGAGGAAGGTAGCCACTCCCGCTGTGATGTAGAACATAATGCTGATGTGGTGAGCCAGCTCGTCTATGTCGTCAACATTAGGCACCAGGATCGGAGGCACAAGGAACCCGATGGCAATACCAAGCTAGAAGACAATGAACACATGTAACACCAATTAGAGAAAAACACACACACAATCTCACACATACTGACCGAATGGTACCACAACTTGTGCTTTTAGAGACTATAACTACTTGTTTTGAGACCACTTAAAGTGTGTATTATAGTAAAGTAATATTAGTTATTGGTTTTTAATGTAAATTTTACAACTTTAAGACCAAATTGATATTTAATAGTAAGGTAGTTTATATTAAAAAACATTGGCCACACATTTTGATTTTTAAATATTAATTATCAAAATTAATTCTTTCAAATTATTTAAGCATCCATCCCAGCTAAACTAGTTTTGATTTAACAAGCTCTGCTAAAATATCACTCATCTGTGTGATTACATTTTTTTTAAACTTTAAAACAGCGTAACACACAAAGGATGACGAGAAGCTTTCAGTAAAGCGTTGAAGCAATTTTCTCAGGACTCTCGCACCGAGACACCAGAAGTCGTATGGGGCTCTCTGGCATCCAGTGTGCAGCCTCACGTATTCTACAGACAGCTGCCCGACGGCCTCGCTGTGTGTGTGGACCCTGCTGCGGTTGTCGAAAGTGAAACAGGGATTAAATAAGATATTTTGGACGAACCTGGTTCCCCAGAACACCTATGGAACACGCGGTGGAAACCTCTTCCTCTCCGAACCACACTGAGGCGAGGTAAGAGGGAATACCAAGGACAAACACAGTGGCCACGGAGCACACAAACTGGCCAAAAAAGGTGATTGGGAACAGGTCGGGACCGGCGCTACCGATTTTGATCCAAGCGCCGATGCAGTTGAAGGCCGACCCGACGAGGACAACTTCCCTCAAGCCCCTGTTGTCCAGGAGCCACAGGACGGGCAGAATGAGTGGGACGTAAGTGAGCAGGTAGATCAGGGACAACCAGTCGATGGCCAGAGAGTCGATGTTGTAGAAGCGCATGAATATGTTGCTGATGATGCCGTACTGGAGCCACATGAAGGCGTTGCTGGCTGAGACGGCGCTGAAGATAAACAGCATGACCCAGCGACGGTGGTATAGTTTGATCTCAGACTTAGGGACCAGCTGTGCCCGGTCACCGCTTGAAGCCTCAACAACATCTAACCGGGAACCAATGGAGATGGATTTGCCCAAGTTGGGTCCTGGACTCCACTGCGGCAGAGAAACATTCTTTGGAGCATCGGAACACGGCCCTTCTTCACTACCGAGTTCAGGAATTGCATTGTTGCACTTCGAGATTTTGTTTAGTGTCATTTTGACCGTCCTAAACTGGGCCCCCCTCCCCAACAATAAGATTCCAAGGTAAGAGGAGAGAAGTCACAGCTTGTGTCCTGTCCTGCATGCACACTGCCTTGTGTGGAAAGATGTTTCTCTCAAGAGGCAAACCCAGCTGGACTTACTGGGGTCCATTCACAACCCCTTGCACATGTCTTCAGTCCTGTCATGTGATGTTAATATAGGAAATCAGCCAATTGTACCTAAACCACTCCTACTAACCCGGACCATGCATTCCCATTTAACAGCCATACATATGCAGACAGACTTATTCTTCTGTTGACCTTCAATGACATCTCTTGTGAAGGGTAAGTCATTTGAATGTGGGGAGACATTGCTACAACAGGTTATTGTTTTCAAGTCTATTGATTATAGATCATGTACAGATTGATCCCTATTCTGCTAAGGACAACACATATCTAGAATATTCCTTTCTCTTATCTTTTTATCGGAAAGCTGTTTAAAAAATATGTTTCACCACAGACTTTGGCAAAGACTTAATGTTGTGTGTGCCCATGCTTTAAACGATCTGCTATTCAAGCCTTTGAAGACGCTGCACATCAGAAGACACTGATGCATCAATAAACAGACAGCAACAGGATGTCTATGTGATCATTGACTTGGTACGATAAAGATGTGCTGATAAAAAGGAAGTTTAGATGCAATAAAATAAGACATGACACCACCCAAATGTAGGCATAATTTGTAAAGACACACCAGATAGCTAGTCAGGTCAAGTATGTGAAAGTTGTTTGTCATACACAAACAACGACAAAAAAAGGGTTTTCTGATGTTGTCAAAATACACTATGAGTTCTCGTCTGGCTCTGTGCAGGTGTAAAGGGACAAATGTTTGTCACAGACAGCAAATTTCCCAGCTCCAAGTGATGACTTTTCAGTGACATTTGAGTTGATGTTGAGTAAATCGACTTTTTTTGCATTTCTTAGTTAACCCACTAGTGCAGGGGTGTCAAAAATGATTGATTGGCCCGTGGCACATTTTAAAAATATAATGTAATATGGCCCTTTTAATTTTTAAATAATTTAAATGCACTCATTATATTACAGAGAAATATGTCCCATAAAAGAAAAAGATCACCAAGCCCATCCCAGAGGACCCTGCATAATATTTTATTTTAAATTAATATTATTATGGAAAATCCATGTGTCCTTCTCCAATAGCTTCTAATTCATCTGACACAGTGTCCCCATTTTTTTTCATACAAAATTCTTCAGATTTAGCCTCTTAATTTCCCTCTCAAAGTGCACCAGATTCATGCATTTCACTTTAAATACTTAACAAAATCTCCCGGGGGGGCATACCCCCGGACCCTCCTAGGAGGGTCGGGATCTCGGTTGGCTACTATTTTCACCCAGCTGGACATTGGTCGCAAAAGCAGAAAACACTGGGTGTATCAATGGCATTTAAAAAGAGGGGAAATGTGTCTGTTTAATATGCAAGGAAAGTGTTGCCGTGAAGAAGGATTACAATTTACGAAGACACTATGAAACTAACCATCAGAGCAGCTACATGTCCTGATAAATGTGTTATTTTTGCAAAGTGGCCCGGCCCTTCGTAGATTTTTCTGTATGTGGCCCTCAGTGAAAAAAGTTTGGACACCCCTGATTTAGATGAACAGCATATGATAGCATTACACTAAAAGTCGTTGGGAGTGTGGATGTTTGATTGTTTTTTTTTTTTTTCAAATATTATATTGTATTATATTATAGTATATTATATTGCATTGTATTGTATTATATTATAGTATAGTATATTGTGTTGAATTGTATTATATTGTATTGATTGTATTATGTTTGTTATGTTGTATTGTATTGTGTTATGTTATGTTATGTTATATTTTATTTTTGTGATACATTGTACATTTTATAGCGGTATGTAAAGAGGGTAGGCATAATAAGCCTCGGCTTCGTCCTATACCCTTTTTCGGCCATTGATACTTTTAAGGAAAGTTGTTTGTTTATCTTCTTTGTGTTGTGTCTTGTGGTCATGGACCGAAAATAAAAACATTTACTACTACTACTACTACTTACTACTATGTGCTTTCATTAAAGCAAAGTCAGATTGATCAAAGGTGTAGAAAATGTATGTGGCGTTTATATGAAGAAGCAAACGCGAGCTACAGTCAGAAACGTTCAATGGTTAATGCCCTATAACCCAGCATGTTTAACAGGTAACATATCAAGTCTAACACAATACCATTCTGTATGTGCTTAAAGCTTTGATCTGATGTTTCGGGGTCCTATAGTACTGTATCACTTTCAATGTAATGTAGTCTTCTCTGAAAACGCATTATGCCACTAAGTACAACCAAAAGCTACTGTTTATTGTTTGGACTGACACACTGGTACAAGATTACCATTCATTAGTCCTCACTCACAGCCATGCTACATTGAGGAATGCCCGATTCCGCCTAAATTCTACTATTCTCTTCCATTTCTTGAGGAGGGACTAGTTTGAATGAAAAAAAAATCAGTTTTTTAGCAACCTCTTAGCTTTAACTGTTGTATTGGTTATTTTGTATCACCCTAAGAGACAGTACTGTTCATAAAGGTTTATTAAAGAAATATAAAGACATAATGAAAAGACAGGTTTTTTTCTTCAAATATGAGCAATTGAGGAAGGTAGTGTTCATCCAATTGTTTTACGCTAATGAATAATACAATATGTGTTGCACTGACGCACAGGAGATGCCAATATGTAGTCGGCTGACAGTGCGTAATTACGCAAACGTGCCAAATGGATGTGGTAATGTCCAGGAGGTGGTGGTCAGTGGAGATATTTATTTAAATCAATATTAAAACTGATCAAAAGGTGAAGATCCTAACCTGCCCGAGTTGTAACTGATTAGTGGACACAGTATGTATGATCACAGCCTACCTGATTGCCAAACACACCGATGGAGCAGGCGGTGGACACTTCCTCCGAACCAAACCACACCGACGCGATTCTCGACGGCATGCCGAGGATGAACACCTGCGCGCACGAGCAGCAGAACTGTCCCAGGAAGGTGACGGCGAACAGGTTTGGTTTGACGCTGGCCACTTTGATCCACGTCCCTGCACAGTTGAGCGCAGTGGCCACCAGCGCGATGACCCGGAGTCCCTTTTTGTCCAGCAGCCAGGTCACCGGGAAGATGAAGGGAATGTATGTGAGCATGTAGATCATGGACATCCAGTCTATGGTGAAGGCGTCCACGTTGTAGAACTTCATGAAAATGTTGCCTATGATGCCGTACTGTATCCATTGGTAGGAGTTGCACAGTGAATATGCACTGAACATGAAGACCATTATCCAGCGCCGCTTGTACAGGCGGGTGGGTGACAGCTCCTCATGACCGCTCAGCTGACCCTGATCGTCGGCGCGCTGCACCTCATCTCCTGCCACCAGCTCGACATGGTTCTCCAAGTCCGCCTTGGTTTGATTCTCGATTAGTTTGATATCTCCTAGCGCTTCTTTTTCGTTCATATTGAAGCAGTCTCTTCAATAAACACATGGAGTAAAGTTCCCACTTAACCACGGTGGGTTATAGGCTAACACCGCAAACAAAACTGGAGGTGGTTGAGAGACGCCCAGTTTCCTGGGTAAACACAGAACACCCGGCGCTTTCCGAACGTGTCAATTCAACCACAGACAAACAACTGTAGGCTATGTTTCAATGAGCGAAAATATAACGTTCAAATCTCTCTTTATCTGAATGGTGGCTAAACCAGCAGTGCAGGCTCTTCTACTTTCAGTTTGTGTGTCACCTCCAAGTCCATAACATTCGCTTCCTCTGCGGGCTGAAGTTAGTAGGCCTATAGTCGAGTCGACAATGCGCCCGAAGCTGGTGCGAGTGAATTAAGAGTAACGGGTCAGTTTATGAATGAATATTGCTTCCAGATAGAGGTTTTCCGAGTGTTAACACGTGTGGTGAGCCTGGCTTGACCCTCTACCCGGACCTGAAAAACCGCTTTGGGAACTTGAAATAAGTTGTTGGACTTGCAGGCAGGCAGGCTCATGGGCGGAGTTTCATGCACCGATCACTGTATTATCAGACTGTATTAACACACACTTTAGCTGTCATCGTCTGTCACCTCGCCTATATGCGATTTCTTCTCCGATATATTTGATCTGTTGTGTGATTTGTCAAATACTACAGCCATTATAACTACTTCATTACAAGTTATACTTATACCATACATAAATAAAGTAAGGTTAAATAATGAAAAATACACTTTTCCGAAGAAAATACTCCTCTATTTGCTCACTAAGCCTTATAATAATGTTTACAAAATATTAAACGTCTAAGTTGTGTTCAAGGACACAAATGAATTCGTGCCCTCACAGGGAATGAGCTATTAATGGATTTGTGTTTTTTATTTTTTTGAACCACATGAAGTTACTTCTAACTTTATATGTCATGCTGGTGAACAGCGTCATCTAGAGACTCACTCTAAAAATGAAAACATCGAAGGTGGTTTGACACGTGGAGCGCACCATTGCATACTTGACACGCTGCACGGAGTCATGAATAACAAGCCAGTGGAGGTCAGAAGCGATCACTTAAAAGTAATCACATTTAATAAATATCTCTGCAGGGTCTTATTCTGACACACCCGAAGCAGTAGGCCTACAACAAGTCAAGACCCCTTTGAATGCCCATTCTTCAATGCCATTTCTTTTAGGTATTTTTTTTCTTCTTATTTAGGATCTTGACTTTACATTCTGTTTGTCCACAATCAAATCTGTCAAAAGGTCCTGAGCATTATCAATCCACATTTACACTCTAGAAAAACACCTCGAAAAATACATGACAAACTAAACTCAAACCCAAAACATCACAGGGTGACAACAGGTGCTCTCCAGGGACATTAAAAAAATAAGCAATTTACAAAAAATACTATATAAGCCCGAGTCACCTCAACATATATAGTCAAATGTTTGTCTTTTTTCCTTCCAATGTAAACAAAGACTGGTGGATGGACTGGTTCTACTCAGTTGAGCCACTTAAGTTCACACACACGCACACACGCACACACACACACACACACACAAACAAATTAATTTATATCAATCAGATTTTTAGAAAAAGAGAGCAAAGAGGCGAGCATAAGCAAAAAATAAATAATTTAGAAAATACTGCATGGTACAGTTTCAGTTCCATGCTGTCACTGTTTTTTTTGTTTTGTTGCAGACGCGTTAGGCCCGTCCGTCACTGTCGCTTTCTGAAGAACAATGATAAACATTTATAGACACATAAATCATCCCCACTCAAGTCTTTTCTTCTCCAGTTGAGGTCAGTCGTCTTGTTTTCAGCAGCACGTCTTGTATCATCATCATCATCATCAGTAGTAGTCGGTCTGATGGATTGAATCAGTGCTGGTAGTGTGGTACGGCGATGTGCTGGTGGTGGTAGCTGCTGGGGTGTGGCGGGTAGAGCAGGTCTGGGGTCTGAGGGGACAGGCCATTGCACAGGGGCTCGTGGCTGCTCAGCACAGAGGACAGGTACTTGGCCTCCTCCGTCAGCTGCTTCACCTCCTTCCTCAGGGCCGCGTTCTCCTTCTCCAGGTTCTCACTCTCCTGGGGGGAAAAAAACAACACACACAGGAGGGATGGGATGATTAAGCAGAAAAGGTCATTCCATAAGCAACGGAAGTGGTTTTAGATTGGATTGGTTGACATAAATGTAATACTGTACACTTCAATTCTTATCAACGGAAAAGTCAAATCTGCAGCATAACATCCTGTTTCTACGCAAGTGTTTTTGTGTGTGCATGTTTTAGTGCTTTAAAGCTATAGTGCGTAACTTCGGTTGCCCCTCATGAGGAATTCGGTGTGATTACAACAACACTGTCAGCACATCAATGTGAGATAAGCCTTCGGTGATCGCACATGGATTGTATGCCTTCTGCTGTACATCCAGGTGTTTTCTTATAGCATTAGAATCAACAACTGATTTTTTTGGGTGAGTTTCTTGTGATTTTTCTAAGGGTCCTGCGCCAGTGTCAGGGGGCGACACCAGTTTGCCAACGCTGCCCTACTGAGAAATACAGATCGAGTTTTGTGGAGCCAATAGGCCTAATCAACTTTGTGTCAACTCGTTTGGCAATGGCTTGAATGTAACTGACATTTATTTTTTTTATGAAAAAGTTACACATTATATCTTTAGCCTCTTTGGTCCAGACTGATATATCCTAACAACTACAGGTTGGACTGCCATGAAATTCTTGTACACACAATCATGGTCCCCAGAGGTTGAATCCAACAGACTTTGTCGATCCCCTGGCTTTTAATCCAACACCATTATAAGGCTACATTTGCGACAATAAAATGGTCCGCAAATTTGGCACTCGTAACACGAACTAGTAGCAGCTGTGATTTTCCATTCAGTTAAGCAGGGGTGAGCATCGACATGTAGACACTTTAATCTTGCTTGCTGCCTTCTGTGGTGGCATCTTGTCCTATGTGAACTTTCACCTGTGTTATATTCAACACAAATATGTAGACCTGATGTTCATTATGATGGACTTTCTATCTCCACTGTTAATTTTTATATTGAACACAAGGTATCGGAAGATCCAACGAAATAGATACAAGGTAAAGAATGCAGCTGTCATTGGTGAAGGCTAAAATGCATGTTTGTTAAAACATGCCAAAATCATGTATAGTTGTTTTGCATTCCTAGAGAACAATGCCATTACTTAAGTAATAAAATAGATTATTTTCACTGTTATTGAGGCATTATTTCATTATCAAGTCTTTCCAACTTGTTTTTCTTTCCATGCTAAAACAAAGGTTGCTTAAAGGGTGCTTAAAACACAAAGGGCCAGTTTCACAGACATGGATTAAGCCTAGTCCTGGACTAAATGGAATTTTGAATGGAGATTGTCCATTGAAAGTACAATTTAGTCCAGAACTAGGCTTAATCCATGTCTGCGAAACCCGCCCAAAATCTCAAATGTACAGCATAATTTAGCGTGTCTGCTATAGTACCATAGGGTTGAAATAGTTGTGTCAATATTAGTCAAACAGAAACTCTACAATATAAAACTGCCTGCAGCTCATCAAGAACCACAATCTCAAAAGTTGCCATTGCATGTCAGTACATTTTCCAAAACAAGCTCTTCTAAGTAAGTTCCTTGCTGATTATCAACTTTGAGATACTGGTAAGTAGAGCAAAAGGTACGAAAAAAAAAAAAAAAAGAAGCTGTTTGTGTGGGAATAGCAGGGGAGAAATCTTCCACTTTGGGTGCTGAAAAGGTCATCACACCATGGCCGAAAGATCATAATAGTGTGCTGTGGGTCCTTACTGTCACAGAACCTTTGGGCAAACCCCTGCACATGCGTCACTTAGCCAAATGCAGCCCACTGCTATCAGGGCTTTACAAGAAGTGACTGCCTTTTTCTCCCCTCCTGCCCACGACATACAATTTCGAGTTCATTTACACGGAAGAAAATAAATTACTACTGAAGAAACAGGAAATAAGGCACCGTGTCATTGAGAGGGAAAATTCGCCTTCCTGTTTATCTAGTGCGACGATGAAAGCAAAACCACAGACTGCGCTCTGTGGTTCCCTGGTGTTCTCTCTGTCACTTCGACAAGGTTTTTAAAGAGATCAATGATACACGGCATACTTCACGGGAAGGAGTCAAATCAGAGGATCTACTACTGCCTACAGTGTGGCCTTCTCTGAAGTTCAACATCTCCTCAGTACATCTGATAAAGTTAACAGATACAGCTGCTCTGAAAACAGCATGGTGACAGACAGAGCATAGTAGAGCACCCAATCATCTTGACTTGAACAAGGAAGTCACACAGAGAGAGTGGATATGTGGTCACTATGTTGAAATGTCGATGTAAGAGGTGACAGCATGAAGAGTGAATGCAGGCTATGGAGGTTGTATAGGGTCATTACCAGGGAGTTCACTGAGTTCCTAAACACAGGCTGGGTAACTTAAGATTTCTTAATGCACAGCGTCTCTTTGACAAATAACCTGAACCTGTCCATCCAGATGTTTCTGAGGACAAACACAAGAAATGCTTTTGATGCAACTGAATAGAAGGCTCACCATCGTGCCAAGTCTAACAAGTAAAAGCAGAAACGACGGAGCGATCTCTCTCACACGACTACCGACTATCACATGAGTAGTTGCACAAAATAATGGGGCCAAAGGAACACTCTGTTATCGGAATTGAGCGTGGCAGCTTCTGGCGCTGGATTGATTGCCCACACGTGTTAATTTATTCCTTAAGCTTCTGCAAACACACAAAGCGATGTCCAAGTGGGCAGCCTAACAGAAGCCATGATACATCGCCACATGGTCAGGTAGTTTTTTCTGTAAATATAGTACAAATGTGTTCCCGGAGAAGGAGGCTTGAAAGTACAGCATGGGCACTTCGAAAAGCATTGGATGGCCCATGGCTCCTGTAAGGTCTTGTCCACATTTCATAGAGTTTGAATGGAAATTTATCAGTTGTCAGTTTCTGCATAAACATCATAAACACATTTTATTGTAACTCTTTTAACTCTATTGTAACAACACAAAAATGTTGAGAGGTAAGATCTTGGAAGAGTGATTAGAGTACTTTGTAATGATCACCCTAACTGATATAACTAAGCAATTTGCAAAAAATCCTACAGTGTTAAACTAGTATATACACAATCTGTTTTCCAACCATCAGCACAGTTATATAAAACTTTTAGAAAATGATGGATATAAGGGCTAGAAATGTGGTCTTGGCACAATGTAATCCTAATTGTTACTTTTTCCTACTAAAAACTGCATCCGTTTTCCACCTAATAAAATCTTAAAAACTCTCTGTTTCTGCTTGTGTCTCTCGAACGTCTTAAGTATTGGAAGTCAGGTTCAAACTGTTTTGCTGTTGATGTATATGACTAGGTTGTGTGTTGCAGAGAAAGGTCTCCTCACCAAGTGTAGACTGTCAGCTTTCTGGGTTTGCCTCATTCTGCTCTTCTGAGCGGCAATCCGGTTCTTCTCGCGCCGCATCACCTTCTTTGCATCGTCTGAGGAGCTCTGACAACGTACAGAGAGGATGACGGTTAATGTGTGTGTGTGTGTGTGTGTGTGTGTGTGTGTGTGTGTGTGTGCGCGTGCGTGCGATGACATAAACATCAAGCGACTAACTGACAGGTACAGAGAGTTTCCTGTACCTTAAAAAGTACATTTGTTGAGTATGATGAGACAGTTGCTGATTTTATCATTGGCTGTAGGCCTATGGCCGATAAGTTTACGTGTGAAGTGAACTGCAATTTTTTTTCTGCTTTAATGACAGTTTGACTAAGATGGGTTTAACTAATATGAAGGGCAGGGTCGGGGAGTGGCCGAGTCATCGGTTAGGTAAAACGCACACCCTGTTTCGTGTCCCGAACGCTCAATTCTTTTCTTGGTATCGTAATAACTAATCTCACTTCGAAATGCTGAGTCAGTTGTTCATCAAAGAGATGGCATATTAATGATCTAACGTCTTCCCATTTGGCTGTAAAAAAAACAAAAACAAGTGATGCTGAGGGAAAATGAATAAACATTAAAGAGAGGTAGTATGTGTAAAAAAGCAAAAAGGACATTGCTTAATGTTCTAGTTCTACAAAGCAAGATAAAGAGCAACTATGTGCCAGGAGACTCAGCACATGTGAAGTCAGTCAGAGCTGAAGGTGAAGAGTCTCACATGCACAGAAATCGTACAGTACACATTGTATCTATGCACCACACTGCCTGTTCCTGACAGCTCTAAAATTCATCACAAATTGAGAATACAAAATATTCCCACTACTTGGCTATACGATACATTCTGTGATTCACAAAAGCCTACACTCGAAGCGAGTCACGCCTGCAGCCCATGTGTGCAATGGGAGACACTCTAAGAAACTGTGAAAATTAACTATGCTTCACTATTGCATCCCATCAAAGACATGTGGAGGCTTTAATTCACAGTAGTTGTACTTGAAAATGGACTTCTGAACACATCTATAGCTCTTCAGTGAAAACAGGATGAAATAAATAAGTCAATTGGGTATGTTACTGCTAAAGTACATGGAAGATGCAACACTTACCGGTCTGCTTCCAGGTGATGGGGACTTGTAGCTTGTGTCATTGCTGTCAGAGCCCTGAGCCATAGCCAACCGCGCCAACTGAAACCGTGTGTCTTCGTCCACTTCTGCTTTGTGTTTTAGACTATGTGTGTGCGCGGTGTGTGTGTGTGAGAGAGAGTAAGAGAGAGAGAGAGCCTGTGTAGCAGAACGAGTGCCGAGAAGAACTTGGCTTAATGAGTTTCTTTCTTCCCTCTTTTCTTTCTTTTTCTGTCACCCCACCTTCTCTTTCACTCTCTCTCTCTCTCTCTCTCTCTCTCTCTCTCTCTCTCTCACTGTCTCTCTCTTCCTTTATCTCTCTGTCTGTCTGTCTGTCTATCTCTCTCGCTCTCTCTCTTCCTTTATCTCTCTCTCTCTCTCTCTTGCTGACACACATACACTGTGAGACTAGCTGTATAATTAGCTTTATCTGATGTGGCTTCTTGTAAGAATCTGGGTAAGTTGCATTAGACTGGAAATCACATGTGTGATGGAAAGTTAAAGCATGTAAGATAATCTTGAAAACTCCAGAATAATAACATAATGAGGGATTAGTTTAAAATATGGGTGGAAATTGCCAGTCCAGAATAAATTTTCCTGACCTCATGTAAAAAATCTCTAGTATAATACACATATACACGCACACGCGCACACACACACAATATATATATGTATATATATATCATTTACCCAATCAAAATAAACTAAAACTAACTTTCTGCTAGAAGACAAGATAACCTTGCTGCAACCTTACTTTTTCATGTGTGATGGTGGTATGTGTGTGAATGTGTGTGTGTGTGTGTGTGTGTGTGTGTGTGTGTGTGTGTGTGTGTGTGTGTGTGTGTGTGTGTGTGTGTGTGTGTGTGTGTGTGGCATTCGTCTGGGTGCAAGTGTGTTAGACGAGCATTGTGGGCTTTCCCTCTTCCTCTTTTAATTTTTTGTTGCAGCCACATATTAAATCACGTTTCGACTAAATCCTCAAGAGACAGAGCATCCTAAAACTCAACATGGATGACTGGCTCTTGAGTATTTACACATGCCTCATGGTAATTTCCAGTCCTCTGCCATGCTCTCTCTGCTTTGCGAAACACCAGCTGCAAAGAGGTGAAGCAAGGACCAGTACCTGGGCATTGAGTAATGCAAGGGGCTCCCCAAAAACCCCGTGAAGAACTCCCTCGTAGCCTTTAACTTTAAATGACTCTCATTGAAGATGTTGAGATGTGGGAATGTTCAAGAAAATTTACAGTTTGAGGAGGTTTAATGTAAATGTACATGTGGGGGAGCTGAAGGGGACATACTGGAAATGAATCAAATATCTACGTGTTTTTTACAGGACAAAGCAGTAAAATATGTTTGTGTGTACAACGCATACCGTCTCTTTAAGGTCCAACACAATCTGCATTAAAGACCGGGGCGACGGCTGTGAAGCTGCATATGTGAGCCCTTATATTATTTTCTTGTTTGCCCTCATCACGAGGTAGCATTTGGTGATGCAAGAACAAGATTTTCTTGTGAGAAAAAAAAAATCAGGACCAAAACAGCTTTGCTTGACAGAACAGCCCTCCCACACAAAAACATGTTCTACCATCACAAGAACTATGAAGAGCTTGGGCAAGGGCAGACATTTCTAATGCTTGACATTTAACGCTGTCCAAAAGACCAGAGACTGTAAGAAAAGCAAAGAGGGAACGGGGAGGAACGCTGATAAGCCAAATTCTACTTTAACTGGGAATCACAATAGAGAGCAAAAACAAAACCACAACTTCTTCCCCCCTCTGTGCATTGGAGCTCTCTCATATCTGGGGACGACTAAAAAAACTAACAAAAATAAAACTTTGTGATCTCTTCAGCATTTTAGTCAGGCTCCCAAACACCAAGCTCCATGGTAGCTTATCAATGGTAGAAAAGTTTCCACTTTGACCACACAGCGTGTCTATCCACAAGTAAACATTTAGTAAAACTGTTGAATTTAGATGTATTTAAACTGCTGCTGCCAACAGTAAGCATTCCTCTACCTTAGGCCTCGCATGTAGGCTACCGGGGGGAAAAAAAACCTTAAGAGCCATTTTTCTAAATAACACACTGAATTCGCCTCATTTGTGGTCTCTCTTTCTTGGAAATAACCGTGGGAGGTTTCTTAATAAACACAGATTTAGTGAGAGAGAGCGAAGAATTGCGTAGACGCTGGTGACAGTAAAAAGATGTGCGCATTGTCAGTATAATTATATTCAAATAAGAGTATTGTCAAAACAAAGGCTATTTATGAGTCACTGTTGAAAGGCGTTAAGTCCAGTGACAGTAAATCATGCAGAAATTAAGTTATTTCACTCAGATACTATTTGGTTTGGTAAACTAAACCTTGACCAATAATCCGACATTTGAAAACAGCGAACTGTTGCTGTAATAATGGTTGTTATATCGGCTCTGGAAAAGCTTGTGGTTGACCAGAAATGTCAAATGTTTTGACCTTCTGTTAATCTGGGAAACAACATAGTGGTACATTTCCACCTTTACATAGTTTCATATTAGCTTTGGAAGTACACTTGAGGTTATTCTGTGTTATATGAGGCAACACTTCCCTCTCGACTGAGAGAACATCCCTGAACCTGTTTTTACAAAATACTCCATGTAACCATCTGTAACGCCTTCACAGCTAGATCGCAATGGGAAGACAAAATCAAAAGTCGTGTAATAGAGATTATATTTGTGATAGCACTGGGAGCTGTGACACTTGACATTTCAGTCAGTCTGATTATGAATGATCATCACACATCTCTATTCCAGTAAATGCCACAAATCATTAGTGAAAGTCCAAAGTCAAAACAAATAAAGTTGCACCAGTAAATCGTTTGCATCTCTCTCATATACATCAACAAAACATAATGCACAAGGCTCTAATGAATGTCAACAGCCCCATTGGAAACTATACTGATCCTTGTGTACTGGAGAATCATGCTGGAAATGCTCACAACAGGTTGTTACAGTGCCACATTTCAGTACAGTCATCATTAAAGCACTGGTGAAAGTTTGTTATGCAATATACAATGCTATTGAAAGATTCTTACTGTAGTTTGCTGCTTGAATTGCGCCCCATGCAGGACGTCATGAGAAGTGTTGAGTGCTGCTGGTGTAGTTTCGGGTGTCGTCCAGATGGAGTCGCTGTAGGACACGCAGAGCAGCGGCTTTGTGAAGGTTTTTCATGGGAGTAAGAAGAGGAAAAAGCAGCAACGAAGCTGCAAATACATACTATTGAATGTGTGTTGTGGGTTTAGTTTTTGTGAGAAGTGTCAAAAAATCTGGGTCTCGCTGTATTACTCAGGCTGCACTACAGTGTCTATTCACAGGCGCGATCCCACTACTGAGCGGCACGGGGGCTTTGGCCTGCTCCGTTTCCGACATGGGCCGGTGCACCCCTCCTTAGACGACCTGGTGGTCCCGAGCTCCCCCAGGAGCACCATATCGATACCGAACTTAGTGCGGACACCCGATCGGCATAGTCCACTGCAGCTCAGATCTCCTGAACTCAAACGATCCACCAGACTCAGCCTCCCAGTAACTTGGATTACAGGCGCGCGCCACCGCACCCGGCCACTATTTACCATGCTCATAGGGTTTTGACTTGGGCTAAGTGACGTCTTCACGCAGCACGCTCAAGGAAGATTTATTTTAAATAACAGATGAGCAAATTAAAGCACAATTACACAGTTTAAACAATGTGCAAGGTTTCCATCCTTGCATTTGAAAATATTATTTACAAAAGGAAAAGTTGAAAGAAAACGTGTAGCCATATAGCAGCCTAAACTTAACCAAATGTATATTTATGTAGCCTATATGTGTATAAACTCACGAATAGATCAGAAATTAACTAAATTAGGAAAGGGAAACAGGGAATTGTACAGCATCCCATAGATACCAATCATTGTTAACTGAATGTGCATACAACATTAACACATAACACAAATACTTGACTGAAAAACCCTCAGAAATCAGAACAAAGTAGGCTATTCATTTGAGAATCAGGAACCAAAAATATCAGTGTATTTAACTCTGAGACTTGTAGGCTACATAAGTCCGACCTAGCCTATTTAAAACTTAATAATGTCAACAAAAGGGATAGGTGTCAAATGTGAAACAGTTAGCCTAAGTTAAAAAAAAGAAAGAAAATACAATTATGTCTGCTCATGAATCATAAGATAGTAGCCTAAGACTTTAAATTGATAGACTAGCAAGAAATGTTTTAATACTTTTATACAACATTTTTTCCTGGCTCAAAATGGTCAAATCTATAATTAACTTAAGCCCTAAAGTTATTAAAGCTCAGTGAAAAATTGTTCACCTTGACAAAGATCTGTTGGATCAGCTTCCACTGTGGGAAGAAGAAGCGACAGTCAGTCTGTGGGATGTTTGCATTGCTGTGAACATATGACGTCACGTTAGCAGTTAGTTAGTCTTTTTTGTTGCTGCTCCATTTGAGCTCAGAACTGACAGAAACCAATAGATTGTTTGGTATTTTTGTGAACATGTAAATCATTTGTCAGTGAGTTTTGACAGCAGATCAGAAATATCATATAAACCTGTTCTAACACAATCACACAGACAATACACACAAACGTATTGAATCGAAACCAAAAAGGGAGTCCCACTATGTTACTGTTTCCTTTATGTTATCAATTGGTTCACTTTCACTTGAACGAATCTAGCTGATAAAGTTAAACGGAAAAGTGTAGTGTTTTTGAGTGAATCTGCCGCCCCATGCAGGACGCCATGAGAAGTAGAGGACAGCTGATGTAGTTCCGTGTGTCGTCCAGATGGAGTCGCGGTAGGACACGCAGAGTATCGGCTTTGTGAAGGTTTTTCACTGGAATATGAAGATGAAAAAGCAGCAACGAAGCTGTTTTGAGCTGTAAATACATACTATTGAATGTGTTTTGTGGGTTTAGTTTTTGTGAGAAGTGTCAAAAAATCTGGGTCTCGCTGTATTACTCAGGCTGCACTACAGTGTCTATTCACAGGCGCGATCCCACTACTGAGCGGCACGGGGGCTTTGGCCTGCTCCGTTTCCGACCTGGGCCGGTGCACCCCTCCTTAGACGACCTGGTGGTCCCGAGCTCCCCCAGGAGCACCATATCGATACCGAACTTAGTGCGGACACCCGATCGGCATAGTCCACTGCAGCTCAGATCTCCTGAGCTCAAACGATCCGCCAGACTCAGCCTCCCAGTAACTTGGATTACAGGCGCGCGCCACCGCACCCGGCGAATAACTACAATGCTCATAGGGCATTTGACATGGACTAACGTGACGTCATCACGCAGCACGCTGTAGCAGTACGACTGAAAATAAAACTGCAGCTGCTGATAAATCTAAAAAAACATCAATACGTTAATGCTTATAGGCTACTTGTTCACTCTTGTTTGAATCACACCTTTTGCCTGCAAGTGTCATCAAATGTGTCTTTATACAGAGAGTTTAAGTTTCTTTAATATACTTTTCTGCCTGTTGTCTTCCTTGCACACATAGCAAATCCTACATAAACAAGTAGCCTTCTGATTTTTCATGTAAACGTATCAGTACTTTTTATTTAAGAATGTCTTTACACCTTTATCTTGATGTTAAACAGACAGAAAAACACAAAATCATCAACCAGCATCTAATGTCACCTGGCTGTGATTGGAATGTTTAATCTGTTCACCAAGTTTTAGGTAAATCACTGTATTCAAAGCTGTTCATAAACTGCTCTCCTTGTAATCTTTTACAGGTTTATGTTTATCATTGTATATCATGGTGTATCAGTCTACTTACCTGCCCAGGGACTACAGGTGGAAAATAGCAATTTGCAAACACCTAGTACAATACACCTCTCCTTGTCTTAAACAAGGGAAATGTTTATTTTGTACATTGTCCCTGTTCACATTAAGTTAGGCCTACATTACATTACAGTGTTGAATATAAGGCTCCCTCCCCATCATGTGAAACACTGGAACCTCTTTGGATGTGTTGGTTGATAGAATGCAAACTTTGACAGTATATTCAGAGGAAGATAAGATGTTTTATCAGTGTCAGATTCTCATGGTTGATCAGCAGGGAACAACTTAAATGTTCAATGTTGACCGTGAATACAATTTTTGAGCTCACTATTAGAAACTATATTCCATCAGCACTTTAGGCTAAGTTCTGTGCTTTATCAACTGCCATACACTGCTATGTGTGCTGTGACCCCATCTCATCCTTGAGGTGAAAACAAAAAGCTTTTCTGTACAGCCTACAACTATCCTAACCGACATGGTCCGTGCTTTATCCCAACATTGACGCACTGATCCTCTCTGTCAGTGGTGCATCTCCACGCTGCAACAGTGATAAGAACACCAGACACATGTATTATGAGATTATATAAAGTCCATTAAGGAGTGAGTTGTTTTTAATATAAAGTCCATTAAGGAGTGAGTTGTTTTTAATAATCTGACAGTATCAGCAATCGCCTGTTCTTCATACAAAACACATATTTTAAACAGGTATTCAAGTCCAAATGAAACATTAAAACAAAAAGGCAAACAACAGTTCAAAGGTAAAACGAAAATCCACAGATAAAGATCATCTTCCACAGCTTCACATCATAACCATCGTCAGACAGCGGTCAGAACCCCTGGATTTTCTTAGCTGTAGAAAAATAAGACAGACAGCATTTAGTAGGTGAAACAAATAAATAATAATTTCTTCATAATTCGAGTTAATAGAGCCCCAATGTATTTACCTGCTTTGTGTTTTTGTCCACTTTAGGGCGTGTCTCGGAGGCAGGGATGTGGTTGGATGGTAGAAGGTGCATCCGGAGCGTTTACACTGCGCCGCGAAGCGACATGGCTGCAGATGAGTGGAACATTTAAAACATTTAGAAATTAGACTGCGACTTAAAGGCTTATGTAGAATGTGCGGACATGAAGTGAAAAATAAAACAGCAACTTCCAAACAAGTCACTTCTCCTTTAACCACATCCTATATGCAATAAAATTACAGTTACAGAATCCAAGCTATATATCTATATATTTCTAGGTGTTTTACCTTGGGATGATAAAATGGACACTCCATCTTCTTGCAGTCGGGGAAGAAGCGACACACAGTTGTTGTTTGAACGGGCTGCATGACTGTGAACACACGACAGAGTCAAGTTAGAGAAGCAGAATGACAGAACACCCCCACTGAAAGCTAATACGGCACAATAAAGCATTGTTTTATTTGAGTAAACCACTAAACTCTACTAACACCCTGTGTTTCAAACTTTACAGTATAAAAGCAATAACTGAAGTGAATAGTGTAATGAGTACCTGGCCTGGGCGGAGGAGCCGCTGTGCTTCTGCGGCTGACGTGAGTGAAGGGACAGTCTGGCTTGGTACACCTGGCGTCGTATTTGCAGTTAGGGTGGACAAACAGGCATTTGTCCCCGAACTTACAGCTGGGAAAAGTCCTTCATAAAACAAAAACAGATACAAATGATGATTCATTTGATAAATGGATGCTGAGTGATAAAAATAAAAAAATAATCGAAACCCAATCACCCTATTTTCCATTTATTGAAAGAAATACTCACTTGCACTGTGTTGTCGGGTGATGGTACACACACTCATCTCCACTTTTACAGACAGGCCAGAACCTGCAGCGCTCCGTCGCTTTCTGTCTTTTGAGAGGGACACCATCCTCATCCTCCATCTCAATGTCCATTATGTCATCTGTCAAAAGAAGACAGAGTGTGAATGGGACATCATGGTTTGACCATCAACACATTTTTAAAAAAAACACACAACTCTTTACTGAAGCACTACAGATTTTAAAATTGTGCTGTTGAAATACGAGTTAAACAGATACCTTCTGCTAATTCAATTCTTCCCTGTAGTCTTTGTAGGATGCTGGGTTTGGGCGCCCTGCTGAATTGGATGCCCGCTTCCGTGACCTTTGTGGGTGGCCTCACGTCATCCAGCTCCATCTCACAGTCTGCGAGGTTCCCCATTGGGCTCGGAACCCCATCTAATGTCACTATGAACTTGGGGCTGGCGGAGTCGCCTATCTCCTTACTATGTGTGGGAGGAAAAATACACAAATCACAAAAGGAGAAAATAAGGTAAATAACCAATCAAAAATGGCAGGCACACATATTCTTATTTATTGTGTGTGTGTGTGTGTGTGTGTGTGTGTGTGTGTGTGTGTGTGTGTGTGTGTGTGTGTGTGTGTGTGTGTGTGTGTGTGTGTGTGTGTGTGTGTGTGTGTGTGTGTGTGTGTGTGTGTGTGTGTGTGTGTGTGTGTGTGTGTGTGTGTGTGTGTGTGTGTGTGTGTGTGTGTGTGTGTGTGTGTGTGTGTGTGTGTGTGTGTGTGTGTGTGTGTGTGTGTGTGTGTGTGTGTGTGTGTGTGTGTGTGTGTGTGTGTGTGTGTGTGTGTGTGTGTGTGTGTGTGTGTGTGTGTGTGTGTGTGTGTGTGTGTGTGTGTGTGTGTGTGTGTGTGTGTGTGTGTGTGTGTGTGTGTGTGTGTGTGTGTGTGTGTGTGTGTGTGTGTGTGTGTGTGTGTGTGTGTGTGTGTGTGTGTGTGTGTGTGTGTGTGTGTGTGTGTGTGTGTGTGTGTGTGTGTGTGTGTGTGTGTGTGTGTGTGTGTGTGTGTGTGTGTGTGTGTGTGTGTGTGTGTGTGTGTGTGTGTGTGTGTGTGTGTGTGTGTGTGTGTGTGTGTGTGTGTGTGTGTGTGTGTGTGTGTGTGTGTGTGTGTGTGTGTGTGTGTGTGTGTGTGTGTGTGTGTGTGTGTGTGTGTGTGTGTGTGTGTGTGTGTGTGTGTGTGTGTGTGTGTGTGTGTGTGTGTGTGTGTGTGTGTGTGTGTGTGTGTGTGTGTGTGTGTGTGTGTGTGTGTGTGTGTGTGTGTGTGTGTGTGTGTGTGTGTGTGTGTGTGTGTGTGTACCTGGGCTGGACGGTGCGTGGTAAACCAGCCAGGACATCGTCTTTGACCTGAAGACGCTGCTGGCTCCTGGCTGCAGGTAGCTCTTCTTGTAGCTGCGGTCGACTCATTATGAAGGAGCGGGTATCAAATGGTTTCAGCCCACTGCCTGCGGCCACCTCCACACCTGTTTGTCATTGGTTAACATTTTTAAATATTCTAGTTTGAGCAAACTTTTGTGAGATCAAACTTGCACTTTCCTAAAGTCTCCCCATTAATTCAAAACTGATGATCAAAAAAGCAACAAAAAAAAAGGGGGGGGGAGTGACTCACCGTAGACACTTGGCTCTACTTCCTCACTGCTTGGAGCTATGCCTAACTGAAGGCGTGAAGCTAAAGATCTTGCTGGAGCTGGGAGAAAAATGAAAGATCAAACGAAAAATATGAAAAATAGAGATAAAGACCAGGCTTTCCTCCTCCAGTAGTTCATTTCTAATAAAAATAAATTCTCGTTTGAAGATGGCACGTACCTGTTGTTCTGGAGGGAGGTAGGTCTGAGGAGGTGTAGGTCTGAACCCTGGGTGTCAGGCTGTGGAGGTGTTCCTGGACCAGCTGGATGGCTGCAGTCATCTCCTCACTGCTGGCCAAGCGAGTCCGAGGTGCCACGGGGACAGTCTGCCTCTGTGGAACTGAGGGGAGAGGGTCAATGTCAGAAAAGTGATCGAGACAACTGAAATGTTCAAGGTAACGTACGCTAAACATACTTCTAGGGTAGGCTGTAGTTTTGGTGATTGAGTCCTGGGCCTCAGAGATGGCTTTCAGGATCAGGTTCCTGTTGGCTTGCTTGGCTGGAGGGAGAGTAGGCCTGAAACAAGAGAAAATGAATTATCATCATGGGCGTGGCCTCTCATTCGACAGTCTATCACATGATGTTCCAAAACATAACGTGAGGTGTTGTGTTGACACTGACTTGCGTTCAGGTTTGGATGGTAGGGACACTCTGCTGGACATGCCTCTGCCACCGTAGCCTACGTCCTCCTCTTCCACCTCGTCGCTGTCCTCGTCTGTCGCTCGGTTCACTCGCACCACTGAGCTCGCAACTGGCGCCTTACGTTTCCGTGACAACTCCTCCGACTGAACAAAGACGGCAGAGAGTAATCATCACGCATCCTTACTTCCCCCTGACTGGTGACTTTACGGACAGAAAGGCCTCGTTTCCACCGAGCAGTACAGTTCGGTTTGGTACGGAACGTTACCCTTGAGTTCCCACTGTCGACAGTACCATTACTTGGTAAGCAGGGTTTATGCCGGACGGCTATAGCCACGGACAGAGCTGTTGGATGGCAGTGACCGTGGCAGCTATAGTATTGTGAAATCATAGTAGCAGGACAGTGTCGCCCGCCTTTGAATTCAATGGAGAGGAAGAACTTAAGTAGTAAACAAAGAGCTGTACGCCGACATTTGTTTCAAAACACAAATTTTTCCCTCTTTTTAGAGATGCTTTAGAGCGCAGCCTGGGTTCTCCACGGCACCGCGGAGCTGAACACGGTCTCTCCTTCCTCCAGAACATTGTCAGGAATATAACTGTCCAATTATTTCAAAGCAGATGATAAAGTTACGTTTATAAAAAGGGGAGATGACACCTGTTACTCTCAGTTAGTAATGAGTACACTCCAGGTGAGCATGCAAGGTGCTCTCCGCTTGGAAAGAAAAGTAAAGAAGAAGCAAGGCTTACTTCAGGCACATTCGCTCCGAGCCAACAACAGATAAGAAGCCTTCAATAGGGAATATGGGGATAAGATTCAAAAACCGACCGGTGTAACGTTCCGTTAATGAGGAATTAGTCGCGGTAATTATTCAACAACACGGAGTGAGCATTACGCGGTTGGATATACAACTATCTGCTTTGGTGAGTTATTTATATGTATTTAAATTGTAGGACAATCATTTTATATCATTTGCTGCCCTTCTTATTTTAAATGGTGACTACAGCCCATGCTTTTTTTCTCTGCACCGCAGACCTACTCGATCGGTTTAAATTGTGGCCTGTCTATTTAATTACTTTCAGTGAGGAAAATGCGTTTTAAACTTGTGGAAAGAAATCCTTAATATTATATGGCAACTGTGACTGTTTGACAATAAGCATTGAGCGCTTTATTGCGGTGAACCGTTGTTCTGCAGACAGATGCGTTGCGTTCTAAAAATAGAAAAAAGTTTAATGAGGAATCGATTGATCCTCGAGGAATGCAAGGATCACACGAGTAGCGAAAACACTCGTGCCCATCCCTAGTAGCTACTATTGCACTAAATGGTAACACTTGAATACGTTATGTAAATATGCAACTTGTTTGTTGAAATGTTAATAAATGGGAGCTTCCTCAAGCAGCCATCTCTTTCCCGACAATCCCCTCTGTGCACGAACTCTTACATATGGTAATTAAACATTATAACACCTGCGGCTTATAGTCCAGTGCGGCTTATAGTGCGGAAAGTACGGTACACATGGTGGTTTATCTCGTGTGCAAATGATCATTCTGTTGATTAATCAACAGACTGTAATGTGTAGCTCCACCCCTTTGGGACCACTTGGTTCCCCAACGAAAGGATGACACAAATAAAAACAGCACAGTTAATTTATTTTAGTACGTTTTCCAAATTTGGTCATTATTTTAGTACGTTTTCCAAATTTGGTCATAGAAACGCAAATAATCGTGTGCCGTGCTGTAATGTACCAAACCAAACCAAACTGCACAGTGGAAACGAGGCAAAAGTGAGCATCCTAAGGGAAAGACAACACTAGAAGTCGCTATCTTTCTTTGAAAAGAAGGCTCTGGTAGAATCATTGTACCTTACTGGATCCTGTCCTGGAGGATCTGCTGCCCCTGCCGTCCTGCTGCCTGCTGTACGAGGATCCTTCCGAGGGTCGACATGTGTGTGCGGAGCTCATCGATGTATACTTGCTCTGACCGGGCCTGTAGATTTGGGCTGTGGGTCTATTAGCTGCGCCGCGTGACCGATTCTGATTGGCGGCCATTTCCACGGGGTCCTCGGCGATGAGGTCGTCATACATGTCTGGTTTGATGTCAATAACAGCCTCAGATGGGAGCAGCTCATTGAGGGGCTTCACGGTGGAGGTGAGGCGAGAGGAAGCCTTCTCCAAGGAACCTCTCCTGATAACAAACAAGTGATATACAATTGTTTTTAAAATGTTTACAATTTGTAGGTGCTGTTTTAAGGTAGTGGCATGGCAGCGAGTGGCAGCCAGAGGACAGATAATAATAATAATCCTAGCCTTTCCTTACGCACCTGCTTTCATGAGCAGAACTGGAGACACGCGCTTCGATGCGATCAGATCGGGAGCTGGACACCGTCAGCACCTTCAACTCATCTGCTCTGCCGTCTTCGCTTAAGGACGACCGGCTCTTCACAGCCACAGCACCATCAGACTGGAGCTGACTGCTGAGGGATTCAGGCTCTGAAACAAGCAGGAGGGAGAAAACATCAGCTGGTCTGAGACACTAAAAGGACAGCCCACATGCATTTCAGCAGGTACAAAACAAATCCCTTCATTTGATACAAAGGGTTGAAAATCAACGTGGTCTGTGTCTTACCGACTGCAACCGATCTTAACTTCTCGAGGACACCCTGTAGCCTGAAAAAAAAAGAGTTGAGTTAGGAAAAGCTGTTAAGAATTTACATCCCTTCTGCATGTGTTAGGAAAATACATTTTCTAATATTAATGGTGTAATACTAATCATGTAATATTAACCTTTGCTTTTATATAATAAGAAATAACCATTATAATTAACTTGTAAGCAAATATATAATCAGTTACTTCAATTTCATACATTCACAGCTTTACATGTTAAGATATGTGAGAAAATCTTAGCCTTGGGAGAAATAACTCTTCTCAAGAGAAGATCAGATAAAACATGACCATCTCATGAAGCTACAACTAAAGTAGCAGAACAATAGCACCCTTCTTTTCCGCATAGAGCAGGACACTGGCTCATGTTATTGGACCAAAAACATGAGCCAGCCTCTCGTCCAATACAACCACGGATCACACTGCAACAAATATGGACCAATCAGATAGATTCATATTTCCTATAATAACTTTTGTATAAGGATAAGTTAGCATTCTTGTCTGGGAAGTTCTTCTGAACAGAAATTAATCCATGTACAAGATCATGCATATCCTGCCTTTTCAATTTACTTTAATAAACAGCTTTGAAATTATAAGCTTGAACTAGATAATTTTCTCGTTATTATTCCTTCAACAAGTTTGAATTAAAGAACATGTTCTGCTAACACATGTTGCATTCAAATTAAATAGGAAATTTAAAATACATCGTTACCATTCTGTAAATTTAATTGTGTTGTTTCCGAGGAACAGGGAGAGATCGTCGGCCATCTGCTGGGAGGTCTTTTTGTTTGCTACCATCACCATAATATAGTCGGGCAGCTCTTCGTCTGAATCGGTAAAGAGATGAAAGCGTACCAAACAGCTGTCTTCTCTGGGAAATGCTTTTTTATCCACTTACCTATATATGCACCGATCTCCTGAAGCTTGCCCTTGATAGCAGCCTGAAACCAAAGGTAAAGGGGATGTTATCGAGCTACACAAATATTGCTCATCTCAGCTGCACTGATGTTCACTCATATGCTCCCGAAAATCAAAGTTAGATATCCAGCAAAAAACGTAGAACGTGCTTATAAATTAATTTAAAAACTAATTTAAAAGCTAACATGAAAGCTGCTAAAACATCAACAAACCGTTTCAAAGGCATTGGAAATTAGAAACCTTGTTTCTATTCTGCGCGAATGACAAATGACGCTAGCAAGCTAACGTTAGCAGCTAGCAGCGTCTATGCTGCACGAGCCCAAACGAGGCTTTACTTCCTTTGCAAATCACTCACTTTCAGCCCACAGCGTTACTCACTCTTATTTTCTTGCTGATCTCTGTCCCGATCTCCATACTTGTTGTTTTATTTGAGTACAAAAGTTATAAAGAAACGTATGTTATTCCAGCACCTCTTCCAACCAGGATCATCAAGGTATGATCACGTGGCCGACGAGTGACGGCAGCCGAACATGGACAAAACTATTAGTCTCTCCGTTTTATGTTTCTTGGCTGTTGTCTCCCCCTTTAAATTAGTATGGCCATCTTGTTACATTATGTGAAGCTCCTTCGAAAACGGGGTGTGTGGTGCAAAATGAGTATGTTTTAGAAGTAAAAACAGGTGGAAGGATGACAAAGATCAGACAACAACCAGTATATAATATCGTCTGTCTGTGACTGTCTGTTGCTGGAATTTCTCTTCATCAGACCTGATGTCAATAACAAGGTTGTAAGTGTGAAATTTGCTTTTGGTATCCAATTTATTTGTAAATGGCAAAGAGTTTAACCACTTTCAACATTGTTTTCTAATTGTTCTCAAAGGATTTTCACTGTAGGATAGAATCTGTGCAAATTACAGTAAAACAAAGAAATGTAGCTTGGATGCAGCAATAATCTTTATGTTATATTGGTAGCTGTACTGTGCAATGCATGATACATGAATACAGTGAATCTAAATCGGTTGAGAATCTTTAGACCAAAGACCAAAGTCTTCATAAAAATATTTATTTTACACTTGTGTTTTTTATTTATTTAACATGTCTTCCCAGGCAGAAAGGTAAGACACACAAAAAAGAATGCTATATCCACCAGGTGGCACAAGAGATGCATTAAGAATATGCAATTGATTTTTTTTTCTCCCCAGGGGACATGACATTTTCCAAGTTAGTCCAATAAACAAATTACCAAAACTGATTCAGAAACATCTGGAATCAGACAGACTATTCAAATAGTTGAGTTTGTAGAAAATAAAATAAAAACAGCTAGGTAAGACATTTTTTTTGTCATAAAGCATTGTTTTTCTATAGCCCATCTTTGATAAAAAGTCAAACTGACATACTCATAAACATTGTATTGCATCTTGGCCAATTTCTACTGTTTTTAATGGGCCACATAAAACAAATATGGGTGGAGAAACAAATTGGCTTTATGAGTGAAGGAATGAAAAAGTGTGTGAACCAGCTTTTACTTTGTTCCACACTAATGTCAGTGGAAAGAATTTAAATTTAACTTCAATCAAAGTAAAATTCAAGTGCTGCATTTTACTGAGCGATTCTTTGACTTTCTAATGTCACCCCCCCCCCACACCCCACCCCACCCCCCTTCAGAGATTATTTCCTGTTTTGCAGCCCCTCAATGCCAACCAACAATGAAGGGAAGGATCTCGCTCGCCGTCTAGACGAGCGTCTCACACACTCTGAGCCACGGCCCGTCTGCTCCGTCTCTCTGGCTGCTTTGTTCACACTGTCTCTGTTAATCCAAGCTGACACACATATTGTTTAATGTCTGGAAACATAGGCATCGTCCTGTTTTGACAAAGCATTTTATGTAGGAACCTCAACTATTATCAATTCTTCTGTAGATAAACATATTTCCATTATTATTGCCAGCAATACTACTGCTGTCATTTATGTTGTATCAAAAAATATATTAACTCAAATGTATGTGTTGATGGCGATGGAAAACGATGCTCACACACTAGTAATAAGTAATTTCTTATACAAACCACAACTTACTGTATTGTCTCTTGTCAATTGACTTCAAGTGGATCAGTCTATAAAGGTGTGAAGAGGGCACACAGTTGCTTATTGCTCAATTTCTTTATTGAATCAAAGAAGAGGCAGTACCCCTTCAAGGACTCCGTAACAATAGTATTGCAACAACATCCATCAGCAGAGCTAAAACAACCCTGGCTTGCACTAAATGGTCACAGTCATCCAGTCTGCTCTGCTATGCTTTCTTGTTCAGTATTACTGTGCGATTTCAGTGCAGTGCAAACCATATGCAGACTGCATTGATTACTATGGGGGTATATGAAGTTACTCATATTAACATCACATACTAACTTCGTAAGATAACACTTTCCAATAAATGGTTATCTACAGTGACTGTTTGCATTTTCCTGGGGTTAACCTTGTCATCACAGGGAGATTGCCATGTTTACCATCGTGCCTGTAGAGATCCCTGCTTAAACCCTAGCTCACCAAAGGTATTTTGCAATTAATGCGGCACAGTAGAGCTGTAAGGCTGGATAATCTCCTGTCAGGTCAAGGAATAGTTACACCACATAACCACCAATATAAACAAACACAATTTAACGTTAGCATTTGAGTTGGCATATTAAACAAACATGATAGAGAATATTCAGTCTTGAGCTTAAGAGATGTTTGTATGGGTATGGTTGAATTGTGTCCAGAGCTGAGTAAGCTATTTCACCCCTGTTTCAATTCTTTATGCTAAACTAGGCTAATAATATCCCGGCTTTAGCTATGTATTTAATGCATATGCATGCATGAGATAGGTGTCAATTTCCTTGTGCTATTTGAAAGAAAGCAATCGAATGAATTTCCCGAAATGTTGAACTATTCCTTTAACAAGTGCTAAGACACTGAGGAATGCTGTTTGTCACTTCTACCGCATTTTAATTACAAGTCCTGCTGCTTTATAACATTGGACAGAAAAGGACACATTGACAAATATTTAATGAAAATGATTATTAAAGGTGCAATGTGTAGTTTCTGACCGCTAGGGGCACACATGTTTTATTAGCAGTTCCCAGTATTTTTGCGTCTGTGTATCGATGGTACAGTTTCATTCATTGTTGCTTGGCAATCACTACTTACATTAAACTTTATCTGGATGTCCTGATATATGATCTATTCAAAGTCCATTTATTTAGCTTTGTCACTCCTTGCAGGTTTCTTATTGAAGTGTAAGGGGCTACTCTTTGTACCGTTGCCTGAATAAAAGTTTTTGGTGTATGTTCCAGGTGGCACGTACTGCATTTGCATGGACATTATGCCACTAGAAGATAAGCGTGTAGTATGAAAAACACTTCTGAGAAATGTCTTGTTAATACCAACTGCAACTGCATTCACGGTCTTTACTGTGTGCTTGTGACCGCAAATCCTCCATCCTGCGGCTCACATTGGCCTTCCCCTGACACCTATGGTATGTCTACTTCCCTTTTCTTTGAAATGTTGTCATACGCTATAAGACACTTCACTTTTGAATCAGCTGATAAACTTCCGCGAATTCTTCAATCACATGTGCTTTGAAAAAACAATTGTTCTGCCACCGAGTCCCTTGACCCAGAGGTGCAGTGCTCTCTGCTCCTTCTACACCCTAGTCCACCCCATGGAAAGCTACTCTTTTAGTGTCACGTTTCAGTTAGGATAAGTCAAGATCCTGCCTTGAGGCTGGAAAAGGGGTAAAAGAAAGGAGGGAAAGGTAGAGGATTACAGAAAAAAGGCTAAACAAAGATGTGCACATTAAGATAATTCATTGCACCTGCTTCGACAATGTCCAGTAACCAAATACATGCCTTCCTGGACACGATGACACCTGTATGTGTGCTGCACCTGGGTGTCAGCACACAGTCACATTATCATATCACGCACGCACGCACACACACACACACACACACACACACACACACACACACACACACATACACATAGAAGAAGAGTTGCATGCATGCAGTGTCACATAGTGGAACAGCTGCCCGAATGTTGTGCACAAGCACTTAAGAGAGAGGTGGTGTCAAGAAAGGCTCCAGTGGAATTTTTGGTTTGTGGCCAAAAAAAGAAAAACCTAAAATCATATAAAAATTGCACTCAGTTACAAGTTCAATCTAAGCTTGTACGCTTGTCTCCTTTCAATTGAACTATCTTGTTTTATGTAGTTAGTCAGGAATTCCTAAAAGGTTGACCGAGGACTTGAGGATTTGACTCTGTGAAGATAAATGGTTAACTCAAGCAGTCTTGATTCACAACATGTGAGTGGTGAAACTTTTATTCATTAGTTTGGCAGGTAAGCAAAAGCCAAGCTTGATATACAGCCTGTTTATAGTTACCGCTGCCAAACCTGCTGGATGTTGAGTGGAAAGACTTGGTGCATCACTCACCACAGGCTCTCCGACACTGAATCTGGATGAGCCTGAACATACTGTATTATCGAATGTTGCGTAGGAGTGCAATTGAAGGTTTGATTTCGGATCCAATGGCACATTAAGAGGAATATACAACCTGCATATCAAACTCAACTTTAAGGGACTCTGTGGGACTATTATTATTTGGGCCTTGGGAGCGCAGCATCATCTGTTAGGACTGAATGCTTTGTTTCTGGCCTAGCTTAGCATCAAGACTGAAACCGAGGGAAAGACAGTTTGCCTGGCTTGGTCCAAAGGTAACAAAATGGCTGAAGCCAGCACTACTAAATCTCACTGTGTACCATGTCATGTCTATGTCGTAACCCTCAGCTAAATCAGCCCCTAAGGTAACTCTCTGCACGCTTTCAGTTATCAAGTAGCTATAGTTTTTGATGTATTGCTTGTGTTCACGCTACATGCCCAATAAAAATGTGTTACGCCATGATGTGTAATAGATCAACACTTTTATTTTCAGAGGAAGATGCAAGCACCTATCTTCAACCAATGCAAAGTCTATCTGACAGAAGGCTATTAGAAAATACATTTTACCCTGCTACATAATGGCATAATTAGATGTCAATACAAAGGTATGGAAGTATTGAAATGCAATACATTTCATTTTGTGGTTTGAGAGTTCACAGGTTATATTACAAATGATTACAGATGCAACCCCAGAAAAACAGCAGGTGCAACTGTTATGTTTATGTAGGAAAAACATGGTGTGAACATTCTGGTAAACTTAAGAACACAAGGTATTGAGAACTGACCGGAAAGCAAATACAAAATTTGTACATATCATCCACATTTTGTACACAGCCAGTTGTCTTTCTTCTACTGGCTGCTAAGTACACACTCCTTTCTGACCTAGATGTGTGGAGAAAAACGTAGTCCTGTGGCCTGAACATGTGGTTCTCTCAGCTTTTATTGCCTCACTTAAAAAAAACATAAAACAGTTGTTCAAAACCCATTGCATTTGGATTTGAGTGCTGTGTGATGTGTATTCCCTTCTCTCAGTCGGTGCTTGAATTTGTGTTTTCAAATAACTTTTGACCTTGTGACCTTTCCTGATAGATTTCACCCTGTCATTGAAAGGCCTGATAACAAGTAACATTGCGAAAGTATTCAAATATGATATATATTGTGCAAAAGAACCCATGCTGATCGCTTCTGATATGTTACAACACGAAAAGTATTAACTTTCCATGCGTGTTTCTCTCCTGGGCATGCTTCGACCCCGATCCCATGACAACAAGCCTGACATGTGTGCAGTTCCTTGTGCGTTTTTGGCGAGGATATGTTGGTTTGAATCAATGGCAATGACAGGTTTAGTTTGCAGCTACTCAGGACACTTTTCAGCTGAAGCCTGTTAAATAACCTTCACGTCTTGGCGCGCCTCACAGAGTCGTGTAACAACCTCCGCTGATGGCATTTGCAGCTGGTTGGCTTCAACAAGTGCATTTTTCCCCATTTGAATGGACAACATATGTGGAGTCTCTTAGTTTGCAGACAAGTTCAAGCCCTGATGTTTTTCCCCACACTGAAGCTTTCTATAAAACTTTTATCTCTGACATTTGGTCCTACGGTTTACGTGTTGCGTAAAATCACTCAAAGTAAGAGTCTGACACTCCCATTAACATCATCATCTTGTATAGCTATCAATATTGTTTTTAAAATAACTTTTATGCCCTTCTATAAGACATACTCCCCATCCCCCACCTTTCTCCCGTGATAATGCACATCACATGCGGGCTATTTTAACTAATAATCTTCTCATAAAGACGGCAGAAGGGGGGATAATACGTGTCATTGTGAAAATGAATGTTGGTGAAGGGGGTGACTGATTATGTGGTGGAGCACGCTGTGCGGCTGTTTGGCCTTAATTAGAGTATTAGCAGGATGCCGAGCAATGCTTTTCATCAGAGGACCAGAGGAGGGAGAAGTTCCACAATGAGAAACCCCGCAGAGCTACTTTATCACTGATGTTGATAAGGCTAATCTCCTCTGTGCATGTTGAGATATGATATTCAATGACAATCTTAATAATTAGCATGTCGCTTTTGAATACAGTAGCGGACGTTATCAAGCTGCAAGAATCATCATAATTTTTAATTTCAAAGTATGTTTATTCCTTTGGCAGTCATCACAGTTCACCATGACCCTTGTGACTGACTGCTTTGACAAAATATTTCTTATTGTTATGGCCGTTTTTCAATCGATGACTTTACACCCTTCTGACTGGTTTCTTATGTCCTGTATTTCATTATTCCGTTCCAGCTGATCCAATTCATCCCAACCAGCAACACCTTGAGTACTTAAGCACACAGAGATACACTCGCACCCACATGAATGACTTTTCCCAGGAACAGGAAATATTCTTTTTAAACAGGTTGTGGCTGTGAAGTTCCCAAACCACTCAGTAAGAAGCAGTTATAGCTAATATTATTTCATGTATAAAAACCTGTTCAAGCATTATAAACAAGCACTGAACAGTATACTGTGTACTTTTGGTTAAAAAAAAAAGCTGCAAATCACACTGAGCTATTTCGTCTACTATCAAACTCGAAAGTCCTGTGTAATTACCACCTTACTCTATGCATTTTATGTTGAGGGCTAACTGCCAAAATATTACAGCCTATTGCGTGGAATAATAGATGAATGTGATTTACTGAAATCTATTCATCCATAAAACCAGTCTTCTCTGAAGCTGCTGTGTGCAAGAGCCCATCGATCAGCAAAATCCATCCACTCTGTATTATTATTTACCATTAAGAACTGTGTTGTGTTTTTAATGTGTGATCAAGTAATTACAAGAGAATATTTGCCAAATCACTCAGTGGTTATAAATGTATTCACAGGTAGCCAATGAAAGATGACTTCACTATTACATTATGACACATTTCTCTTCCCTATATAACAGTACATTAACCATATTGATTAAAATGCATTTAACACACTTACCCACAGACACATTACTGTGGAAGGGAAAAAAACACATGGTGCACTTAAACCAATATTTTCATATACTCCAATGCATCTGGGAGAAGCATTTGATGGGCTTTATGTGTTCAATATTCATAGCTAATTGAGTCTTATGGCAGTGGTTAAACAGTAATTGTCTCATGACCTGTCTATTGGCATTACGCAGACAATAATGCAGATGGAAAGAATAAATGGAAATCTATGTATGTCTATGCCGGCAGCTTAGAGGGAGATTAGGAAGATAAGAAAAACACAGCTATGTCAATATGTCACCACTAACCGGTCAGGAAGCACAGTACCTATGTACTACAGGGTTGCAAAACCCAGGCATGCATAGTCATTTGAGCAATCAACAAGCAATTAGTCTGAGGTCTTTGGACTTTTCACTGTGGATTGCCTGGCAGATGGATTTAAGCTGATCTGGAATCCCACAGATGTCGCTGACTGTCCAAACAACAAGCTTGCTAAAAAAGCCATTTTTGCCACGACGGCCTCCAGGTTTGAACTGTGAACTTGTCCTCTCAACTCATCTATCAGCACCATCATTGACACGGCTCCACACATGCACGTTGCCCAACGAACAGGGAGGAATATGGTGATTGACTTCTTTGTAATGATTTTTAAATGTTTTAAATGTTTTGTTTCGAGAAGAGTAACATTTAAAACCTTACTTTTGTGCTTTGGGTTTAGGTTCCACCCTGAAAAGTACGATTCAGGTCAGCGGAGTAAAGGAGCAAATGAAACTCTGGAGGGTAAAGAAGGGGAAAAAAAACTTTAAATATAACTTTCAGTGTCTCACTTAAGCCTGTCTTTCAGCACTTTGGTTGCCCTTGTACCCCAAAGGCCTGTAGCTATAATTATCTACCTAGTGCTCTGTGAATGGGGAGCAGCCTTAGGTTTCCCAGATTAATTACCTGTGGTGAACTTCACTGCTGGTGTTACTGCATGAATAAAGCTGTCGGACACACTACACCTGGCGGCTGGGAGAGGGGAGGCTGACAATGAGGAGCTAGACTTATCTCAGAGGGTTAGACAAGCCTTGGGAGATTATGGGTGCTAAATGATGAGGCGCAGAGCCCGATGACATTGAAGGCCCCCCCCCCCCCCATGTGATACAAAGGGGAAGATAGGGATGGCTGATGTAATAACTTGCTGTTTACTCCTAACAAAATCTTAAATTGGGTTTATCATCACGTCAAGCTTTTCCCAGACATTTAAGAAGCAAGTGATTATTTAAAATGATCAATATGATCAGCGGGAATGATGCTTCACAGGAGTTAGTTTTTTAGTTTTTTTTTTGCCACCAAATGAACTGAACCAATTTCAAATTAAAAAACCACGGTCATTTGTTCAATTGTTGTTGATAATAAAGTATTCTAAAAATAAATATTTCGCTTTGCAGCGTGTCATATCATCAACATGTCAATACACATTACCCTTTGCAAATGCAACTTCTGAGCTTTTCTTGGTCTATTTGAGATATTGTCTGACCTTTTCCTTAATCTTGTTACTTCTAAACAACATAATCTGTGATGTAGGGCTGTGAAATATGTCCCTTTACAACGTTATACTGGTCTGGAGTTCTGAAAGAGATCCCCTCAGGGACAGTTCCAGGAATCTAGATAGCTTAATCAATTTAAAGGGACTTCAGAGGGGAAATTCCTTCATGTCACAAGTAGTTATCTTAACATAAATCATGGCCGAATACCTTCTCTTGCCCATTAAAAGGCTACTCTTATATTAATGTAATCACTTCTATTTTTTTTAAATAAGACAGTATTACTCACTGAGATGGTTTCAAAGCACAGACGTTTATAGCTAAGGCCAAGTCTTCAAATTACAAATCTCCCAACTAGCGCTTCAGTGTCTTACAGTAAGCTTTCATTCAAGAAGTTATGCACAAAAGCTAGCTTTATTTTGTTTTTAGATTTAAAAATAAATTAGATTTAACCCCTTCAGTGTCATGCCCTGTTGTCCTATCAGTAAACTAATTATGGCTCTCATTGCTAACTGAAATAAATAATATAAGCAAGAACAGATAATCACCAGACCATCTGAAAAGTAGGTGAGCAGCCTATGCATTTTAGATTTAACACCATGGAAAAATCATCTACAAAGGCAACGCTGATAGCTAACTTTGATTGCAAATCCTTACAGTAACGTTAGCTTGTCTTCCAAGTGAAGCAGCTGAGGCGCTACAAATTAATTAATTGTACTACATAGGCTTACGTGCGTTGTTGGGGCAATAAGCAATATTCTTACATCAACAGTATTTTAAATAAAAACTTGGCCCATGGGGATGAACCTACAAAAAATTATCAGCTGAATCTGCAGCACGCCTTGGCTTCACAGAGCGTTATCGTAACTTTCAGATAATCTTTTAGCGGTCCTACCCACAACTTAACTGTTTTGGTTGACTCTCACCGCTCTCATTCGACCACTTTCGGTCATAACTGGCTGCTGTTTCTCCGCAAGGAATCTCTAACAATCCAGTGTACTGCTCAGCATCAGGCAGACATAGTAAGCAGCTGGTGAACAGAGTGGAGCCATTAGCAGCTAAAGAGCCAGATAATTGCAAATTAGTGTGTAAATAAGCAAATGTTTACTAAGCCATGCCAACTTAAACTGTGAGGACTTGCTAACAGTTATTTTGTCATTGTGAATATCCTTGTACGTAGAGTGGATGTGTGTGTGTGTGTGTGCGTGTGTGTGTGTGTGTGTGTGTGTGTGTGTGTGTGTGTGTGTGTGTGTGTGTGTGTGTGTGTGTGTGTGTGTGTGCGTGCGCGCACATGGTTGTGGCCATTATCCTTTGTGTCACTGATGTGAGTTGAAAGTTCAGCATGAATGCACACCCCAGGCTGTTCTCTGGGGGAATCTAACAACCATCAGGGTTCATAGCTCTGTCTAATGCTGTGACATATTAGCAGGTGATTACAGACTGCATACTCTGCAGCTGTATGAAACATGCCTATATGCATGTAAAATAAAAACACACAATTACAAAATGCATTTATCACAAGAATGGTTTCATTGGACTATTGAATTTAGTTTTACCTGCTGGATAGCTTCTGATCAAAACAATACAATGATTTGTTTAAATGAGATGGATTATTGGGTGTTGCACATGTAATTTGTGGCTATTGATACGAAAAGTTAAGAGAAGTGTTGTTTGATACAGTCTTCAATTTGTAAATTCAGTTCTTAATCATGTTTGGCTTTGTCTGCCAAGTCAGATTGGGATTACGCACTTCACCATGTGACCATATTTTGTGTCCTGTGTTGATTTCCCTCGACCTTCGTCTTCAAATTATTTTAATTATGTAATTGACTTTACAGGAAGAATGATATTAAAAGTGGAGTCAGCGATTCTGGAGAAGTCTTGTTGTCCAAATCACTCCTCATGATCTGCTACCTGCCTGTACTGTGTGTGTGTGTGTGTGTGTGTGTGTGTGTGTGTGTGTGTGTGTGTGTGTGTGTGTGTGTGTGTGTGTGTGTGCTGAAAAAAATATGTTGTTGATACACAGCCTAGGCTCTTTGAACTTGTGTACAAACAAATGGTTTGTAAACAAAGTGGCCCAACGTACAGTAGCTAAATTCCCGTTTACAGAGACTAGGCTGTCTATTAACACTGGATTTTTTTTCAGCGCACACACAGTACAGAAAGTGAGCGGATTCTGAGAAGATATTCACTGATTTTGACAACAAACTTTTTGACAACAAGCATTCTCCAGAATTACTGACTCCACCTTGAAGGCATGCGCTCAAACCTGACAATTTCCACCTTTTAGATATAAAACGTTGTCAGCCTTTGATGTCTCTGAACTTGTTTTACACATTTGCAATAAGGAATGTTATTTTTTGCAATATGTTTGGACACATCAATTCTAATTTACTTGCAATGAGGTTATAAAAAAAAAATGGCTGAGGGTTGTGATTATTGTTCTCCCTCCATCCACTCTTGTCTTTTGGCACAGACACACAGGGTCTGGATCAACATACTGTGGATCCACGAGGCAGACTAATGTTGGTCAGAGGAGTCATAGGAAGTCATCACCCCAATCTGGACCCAGTCTGGGAACAACAGAATCAGAGAGCTCATTGTATGTCTTCTTCCCATGAAGGAAACAACTGTCAGTAGTTATTCACTGTATTTTAACCCCATCTATCAACACAGTGCCTCAGGGCAATTACAAAGCGAGAGTATAGGATGATGACTAACAATGGAACTGAAAGCAGCTTCACATCTGCACCGTTTCCTACCTGAACTTTGAACAAAAGACACCGATGTGATGAACTGATGACAGAGTGCATGCTGGGATTGACACCAACTGTGACCCTGAAAAGGATACACATGTATAATATAAATGGATGTATGGGAACTAAACCTCAAATTGGAACAGAGAAAAACATTAGTCATCCAGTCGACAAAATACTCGCTGATTGGAAGCCGATGAGAGAACAGTTTCTCAACTTGCTTTAAGTTTCATGTTATCTAACTTCAAATTGCTTTGCTTCAGTCTCTCCACTCTTATCTGACCCACTCCCAGCCACAGCAGGCAACTTTTTACTGTGAATTAAGCTATGATAAACTGATAAGTTGTACGCTATTTCGTACCCCGCACCATACCGCAGACAAAGTTAACCCCTAACTATCTAATGAACATAGTCGAGCATTGAGAAGCCAGAAATCACCATGCACATAAACTGCATGCTCAAGATCGACTATTTTTCACTTGAGTCATAACCTCAGTCATTATATTGCTTTCTATGTGAATACAAACAATACGGTGAGTGAGTGACATACTGTGGGCTACAGTCTGTAAGTCAGCAGATCTTTCGCCTTGTCACTATGGTTAATATGAGCTTTTATGCTAGTGTTTCCTTTTAAGCAGCCACAAATTGTGTCACTGGCTGCAGCTAGCTTTGAGCCTGCGGCGTAAATCCACCCTGACAGGACTGCTGATATAGCTCTGCGTCCACGGCAACGCTCAGAGAACTGCCTGCCTCGTCGTCCACACGGCAACAAAGCTCACACAGCAGGCCTCAACCAATCAGGACGCTCCAAAGGTGACAGGCCCGGGCCAGGTCTTCCTTTGCTCTCTGTCGCTATGGCTGCTGCTGGGTTTTTTTTGTTTTCCTGAGAGAGAAACATAGAGTTAGAGGGAGAGGAGAGTGACAGAGGGATGGAGTGAGAGAAGAGAGAGAGAAAAGCATTTATATCATTCGGAGAAGTGCGTGAAGCGTACATGGGGAAAAATACTACTATAGAATACACTCACACTTTTAATGTTCTCATGTAAAGTGAATCCAAATTATTGATGGTTTTGTGTTAGCTTGCCGAAAAGTAACATTTGAGAAGGTGTGAGTAAACGTGTGATTTGCTGTGGGTGGCACATTCATATCAAGTTTGCGCCTTTCTTAGTTTGCGGTTTGTACTTGTGCATTATTTTTTATATACATAAATTCCATGTCCATTTCTGTCTTTATGTCTGAATTTGTCTCGATAATAGTACCACAAAAAGATATTTTGGAATATGATATTATGACTGTGTGGTCATTATCACATGAGTCTGCTCATGTGTTGACATACACATGTCATCTAAGGAGAGCACACTACTTGCATAGGCTTAATGCCTGCAGTGCTTGCAAAGCTATTATACTTAAACTAACTTTACAGTTTAGTCAGTTAGATTTGCTTGTCAAACAACTGGCTTACATCATTGATATCCTGCTACTGCACATGCAGTTTCTCATTTTAACAAACTCTTAAATACACCAATTGCATATTGAAGCATCTTTCAAGTTCACTCAGCGTAGTGCTGTTGTACTTCCATAATGAATTTAAGTAAGAGGCACTGAAGTAGATCTTGGACAGGAGCCTGACTATGACTTCATATCAAGACTGCTTACACAAAGAAAAGGGAGGCAATATATCTCCTAAATGCGGAGGTTATTCTGTGTTTGGGGTGTGCGTTTAAAAGGAACCAGACCAGTCAAAGCTCTGCACATCTATGCATTCAGCCCACATTACACACTAAAACCTCTATTAGTGCCTCATCTGAGTGTATAAATGTTGGTCTCTGGTAAGGTTTAAAACCAATTGTTCACCGAAAAGCTGTCCTCGGTGTGCAGAGGTAAGGTCTGCAAGCAGTGAAATATCTTTGTAAAGAGACAGCCTGTCACAATGGATTTATTGTGTGTGTATCCTGAGGTGACCTCTATTCCCTCTCGGTGCGTGTGTATTATTGCTGGAGCCTGTTGGAGTCCATCTGGGTGCTTGGATTTGGTTCGCTTCAATCCAAGCCAAGAACAATACTCCTTCCTCCTGTAGCCTGGCTATTCTGCTGCCATCGCTTCACTTCTTCACTCTCAGAATGTGTCTCAGCTCAAAAACCGATTAGGAAGTGTTGTCAAAAAAAACTAAGAAAAAATCTGATACCACTTCAGAGTAAAAGCCTTTGGTTGATAATCAAATTTTTTTATTGCTCTGTTTGGTTTAACCAAATATACTGTATGTACAAAACTGTTGAGGAAGCCATTTCGCTGTCAAATTATCACCTTTTCCTTGCCAAAAACTGACGTTAGAGAAACAGTTACTTTACCGTTGTATTAAAACCATCTGGATGTCTGATTGGAGCAGTAACAGAACGTTACTTCCAGGAGAGGAGCACATTAACTTCATAAGCCCGCGTTCACAACAAGCACAACCACCACATATTAAGTATTGTCCAGGATGCTATTTCTTTATTTGGAAGTCTACACACAACATTACCAGACATAGCGATATGTTTGCTAAATGTATCTGTTAGCCCTAATGCTAAAGGCCTTCTTTTTGTAACATTATAAAAGTGAAAATGTTTTAAAAACTACTGTAATACTGTAAGCAACATATCTATATTTACAAGAACAATGATGTCTCTTTGTTGTCAC